>NW_026522048.1:12205000-13405000 GCF_021234435.1 Artibeus jamaicensis | reverse complement strand
GATTATATCACACCGTTACATCAAAAGAAGAAAAAAGAAAAGCCAAGCAAATTGTTTCACTAGGTCTCGGGTGGACAGAAAGTCAACGGCTACCTAGCCATACTCTGGCTCCACCTATCTGTTTATCCTGAAATCCTGACACTGTGTAAGGCAGTGTGGAAAGGGGATGGAAACAAGCATTTGGAAACCTGGTTTTTGTTTCAGCTCTGTATCTTTTCGATACTGAACAAATTGTTCGTCCTGTCCGAGACCAAGTTTCCTGACCCATAAAACAAGGAGTTCAGACTAAAGTCTCTAGCTCCAAGCCTGTCCAGCAAGGCTGCTCAGCCGAGTGGTGGGCATTGAGATGCAACCAGACCTCCTCAGAAATGAATGGTTCATTCCCCCAGCGGCTGGAAGCAATGCCAACAAGAACCCGTTAACTGGAATGCCTTGGCTGAAGCAGGCTGACTCATCTGGGAACATGCCCCTCCCCAGGAGGTCTGTACCTGCCTGGTGGGTAGAGGCAGCACTGATAGGTAAAAGCCTGGCTCCTTGCCCGGCTCAGGACTGTGTGCTGAGGGTCCTCCCAGAACTTCCCACAGGGGAACTCAGACGTCCACTGAAACGGTGTTGCAGATCTGCCTCTTCCTCTGTCTATTTCTGCTGCCTTCCCTTCCCTTCCCCTCCCTTCTCCCCGGCACCGATCCCTAGGACACTCCCTATAAACCTCCTGCACACTAAGCTCTGTGTCACATCTGCCTGTCAGAAAATCTAATCTGCAACACCCTGGAAATCATTTCCTTCCTTAGAGCCTAGAGAAAGTACCCAGGACACAGGTTCTCTGGTTTTCATCTGTACATGGAGGTAATATACACTAGCTTACCTGCCATAGAGATACTGTGAGAATCAGATCAGATCAGATAATGAAGGTGAAATCAGTTTGTAATCTGGGAAGTGCTATAAGATGTTCACCATCATTATTAATTATACCAGAATTCCGACTATGCTGTCTGCTGCCACAGAAAGGGCTTGGTGGTTAAAACATCTTGGTTTCAGTCTTGCTTCTGTTTCAGATACAGTTTTGATCCTGTTACCGTTAATAAATATATAGTCATCAGCCTTGTCAAGGCCTTTGGCAATACTGTGCTAACCTCTTTTCCAGTTCCACCTTATGCAAATTTCACATTTTACCCCAATAGTCCACTTGCTTTTCTTAAACCTGCCCTGCACTTTATCACATCCGAGCTGCTGTTCATACCATCACTTTGTCTTTCATGCCATTGGCTAAACCTGGCTGGCTGAACCCCTACCTATCGTTTAAGTCTCATTGCAAAGATGACCCATTAGGAAGCTGACCTAGACACTGACTAAAAACTCTCCTTCTCTTCAGAGCACACTTTCTAGAACGAGTAATCCACACTGAGGACTTTCCCCTACTCACATCCACTGCTTCTCACTTATGTTGCCTTTCTGGGGCCAGATCAATGGCAGAACACCTACCTCACTTGACCTCACTGTAAGGGTTATGACTGCTGACTGTTCTCTGCTCTAGGAAACTGTCGGTCCTCCCGAGACAGCAGTCTTTCTTGTTGGTTATCTTCTATTTCTCTGTTCCCTCGCAGTCTCCTTCACCGGTTCCTCTTTTTCCCACTCTTACAAACCTCAGCCCTCCACTCTGCTCCACCTGCTGTTTCTTGGGTAGTTCACCACTTTCATGTATGTGGTTTTGAAACCAACCTGTATGCTAATAGTTCCCACATTTGTGTCTGGCTAGCACCTTCCATGAAGTCCACAGTCAGGCAACCAGCTGCCTTCTGCACGTACTTATTTGCCTGTAATACACAGGCACAGGAATACATATTTCAAATTGAACTCCCCTTCTTTCTTACCACTCCTAAGAGTGGTAAGATGAATGACCATCAAAAACACCCTGTGCCCACTAACTCTAGGCATTGTCCCCTAATGTACCACTCATTTTGACTTCTTTACTAGTTCCTTTCCTCTCTACTTGCCTCAGCTTTAGCCTTCATTCCTTTAAGCCTTACTCAAGTGTTATCTCCTTCACAAAGCCCTCCCAACAGCTCAATCCTTACTGCTTACCTCTTCATCTGAAATCATCCCTTTTCTACTTCTGTCATGCCTAAACGCACTGTCAACAACTTAGGAGAGTTGTTTATAATCTCACAGATGGGCACAGTAAATTTCTGTGATCAAGTTGAAAACTCCTTTGTTTTAAAGTAAGTTTCTCCAAGAGTAGTAAAAATATGCATGTATAATACAGCACTTAGAAAAGTTCTTGACCAGTCAGGAAAGATAAATGCTCTATGTGCCAATTGGTCCATAGGACACTGTAGCAGGCATGGGGCACATACAAGAGGCAACTGCTCGATGTTTCTCTCCCTTTCTCCTTCCCTTCCTCTCTCTCTCTCTCAAAATAAATAAATAAAATTAAAAAAAAATAATCCAGTCTTCATAGCAGAGTCTACTTTTCTGGGAACTGAGGCTTAATATTCCTGCACAGCATTAGCTAATTCCAACTGTGAGGCATCCCTCAGAGGATTTCAAGAAGGAACAACTCAGCACCAATAGTTTGTGGCCATGTTGAATCTCTTGGACATTTTTTAAATGTGCACACTTCATGGGTTTCTCCTGCCTAAAACATCCCTCTCACTCACTCCTGTTTTCTTGTAGGTTGGAAAGCCTCAACCAATGTTAGTTCCTTTGAAGCCTTCCAATTCTCCCTTGACTCCCCGTGAATTTATTTCTTGCTCCTCTGTTCTGTGGGGAACACTCTGTTGCCACTCCTATTACAGCACTTTCCAAATCATAGTACAATTGGTTAGTTTTACACGAGTCCCTGAAAGTCTCTCAGGTAACTGAGGGCAGCCCATCTTTGGGCTGTTGGTTTGAGCACAGTGTGAACAGTATGAGTGCTTCAAGGAAACCCAGAGGGGGTGGTGCTATTATTAGCTGCAATTTATGGAAGAAAAAAACAAGCTTAACAATGTTAGGAGACTTATTAATTCACTGCACCCCTAGCACCTTTGACAAATATTCCTCAAAAGACTGAATAAATGTATGTGTTTGAGGTAACATAGCTAATAAATGGCAGAACAGAAACTCAAACCCAGGTCTGACTCCACATCCCATGTTTTTACTATCCCTGGAAGAAAAGGCACCTGCACACGTGGAGCAGCCCCTCCACGTGTCCAGGCGGAAGCACTCTGTTCTCATCCCGTGCCTTCTCTTCGAGTGGCAAAACAACTCCTGCTCAGACATTCCCTTTCAAACATTTTAACCACTTCCCTACTCTCTTTTGAGTCACTTTCAGGATTTCACACCCCACCACAATCTATTAGAATGTGAAAACTCAACTGGACATAGCACTTACTGATGCTAACTAGAGTAGAAGTGCCCTTGTTGAAGGCACTTGATAAAAAGTCATTGACCCAGAAAAAAAAAAGTGGACACTGACTTCAGCTTATATAAATGTATACATATTTTTTCAAGGCCATCCCATCAAAATAATAAAAAACAAAGTTTTGCTCTGAAACTCCCAAAGCCAAAACTCTGCAACCCTGGGCATTTCCACCCTCATACAACTTAGATAATTTTTTGAAAAGTCCTCTTTAAAATAATAATGCTTTGGTGTACTTGTTTTCCTAACAAAAATAAATCAAATGCTAGGGGAAAAAACTCCTACATGAAAAAGCATACAATTTCATGCCTATCTAAAATGAACAATTAAATATTCTTCAAAAGGCCATATAACAGGTTCTTTGCAATCAGGCAGTTTTTGTTGATGCTAAATCTAAAATTTAGACCAGGTTCAGTGCCCCAGGAAGCTGCTATACTCAGATTTATATTCAAAGTTTCTACATCTAGGTTTATTATATCTATTTGCCTTTGCCCACAAATACTTAGATGTTTGCTACTAAGAAGCTATCACAGCTTTTTGGTAGGACACTGGTTGGTGAGTGTGACTGTGCTGATGCAGGTACTGCGATATTGCAATGATATTGCAATGGCCAATTTACTTAGTAATGTTTCTTGAAGACACCACCATGGTCTTAAAAATCACAGGGGTGCAAAAAAAGGAGCAATGACTCAGTGCAAAATTACACCAGCAGTTGTACTGTAAATATTCAAAGAGTATGTTGGTGGGCTCAGTCACTTATCTTCCTATATGCATGAATGGCACAGCCTTTAGGAACTCATTAATGGGTATAAAGAACATTTCACAGTACTTGAATAATCCAGCATTAGCCCTGACTGGTGTGGCATCCTCCCAGAAACTGAGGGGGTCAATGGTTCAATTCCTAGTCAGGGTACATGCCTGGGTTGTGGGTTTCACCCCCAGTGGGGGCATATACAAGAGGCAACTGATCAATGTTTTTCTCCCTTCCTCCCTCTCTCTCAAAATAAATAAAATCTTTTAAAAAATAATCTAGTCGCTATAGCAAAGGGTCTATTTTCCTGGGAACTGAGGCTTAATATTCCTGCACAGCATTAGCTAATTCCAATTCTGACTAGAAATACTATGTACTTGTGATTCCAGTGTCCAGCATATCATGGATTCATATAAACTGGTTCCAACACTATATCTAACCTAGCCTCTTTCCACTGCACAATGCCTGAGAAACTCAATAATATTTTGATGCCTCCATTTAAAAGAGTATATTTCTATAATGTTCATTACAATCATTAGGTTTATAAGACAAATACAAGTGGCATATTGAAACACAACTGAATTACCCATCACCATTCCAAATGCATTAGACCGAAGTGCACCTACCTTGTGTGCATTTTCCCCATCTTCAATTGCAAAATCTACTCTGGGTTGCCTGGGGTTGATCAGGTCTTTTAGTGTTAAACAATTTACTTCCATCTGTAATGCACAATTACATTATAAAATGATTTTACAATTAGATGCTTTCTTCTCCAACAAAAATGTCTATTTATTACTTGCTCATGAACATGAACTTCCCCTCCTTAAACTCATCCTGGGAATTTCCAGGAACATAGCCACCCCCTCCCCCTGCCCCCCACTCTCCAGAATGCACAAGAACAAATACAAACACCCACTAGTCACTGAAAACTTGGGGAGAAAATATCGAGAAAATAGTAATTTTTTATGAAAAGCAACAGAACAAAATAAAGTTACCAAGTCAGGAAAGTGAAGGGCAAGTCTGTCAGAAAGTACAGGGTCTCCTAGGTCAGTTAATTTTGGCGCAAAGAACTGGGAGGAATTCGGCTTTGAGAAGGTTTGAATGGGGGGAAGGAAACCTGATCCCTAGACCAAATCCATTCAGTTTTAGCGCAGCCCCTTTCCAGACTTCCAAGTAGACCCCAAGGAGAAACTCTTCCAGGGAAGCTCCCAAACAGTGAGCAAAGATTAGTCCCCTCTACTGCACGGCCGGCGTTAGAGCTGGAACCAGGACATCCCACGCGCGTCCTGTCTGGCAGCATAAATTCCTCGATTCCCCGCCAGCTCACGAGGGGAGGGGTGGCAGACTGGCAGCAGGGTGAGAGGGTTCCATTCCCCCCCAAGTCCCGCCTGCCCGCCAGCGCTGGGGCGGCAAGCTACTTACTCCCGCTTAGCGAAGGAACTTTTCTGCTTCTACCTGGATCCCCACGGCCTCACACCCGAGAGTGATCAGCGAGGCGAGGCGATCAGCAGCCCGGCGGCGACATCGGGCGGGGAAAGCCAGGCACGCAGACCCCTGCTCCTAATGCCCTGTGCTGGCGGGGATCCCGCGGCGTGCGGACAGCACCAGCGTTCGGACACGCCAACAGTGACTGCAGTCTAGGATTGCGGTCCCCGCTAAAACACCACCTCTGGCGCCTTGAGGCTGAATTTGAGAATCCACCAATCAGCGGCGACCTGTGGGGCGGCCCTGGCCTATCACGCGGCCGTAGGGCCCGAGCTCCCCGCCCTTGGAGTCTTGGCGCTCCGGACCGCGCGTTTTGACCTCACCCGCCCAATTGTTGCCGCCTGGGCCCCCTCCCCCTTCCGGGTACCTGGAAACTTCGGGTCCTGGAGCCAATTCCAGCTGAGGCCGCGGGCCCCGGCGGCCGCGCTAAACCAAGGTGGGGGCGGGCGGGGCTGCTCGGGGGAGGAGGGCTCTTTGTTATGCATAAAAGACCCGCTCAGTCCTCTTAGCTTGCCGCGCGGGGAGACCGCGGTGCACAGCCCGGGAGGGGGGAAACCAGATGGAGTTTGGAAAAACGATATGCACACTTTGGATGTTGCTGCCGCCACCCCCTAACCCCAGCAACCTGCGCGGAAGCGAAGTTGCCCAGGCTTGTTGGGGCGCTTCCTAACACCAAACGCCGCTGCGGCACGTGAACCATGGTTACCGCTGTGCTGCGAGCAGATGGCACGCCGGTTAGCCCTGCAGACTGGACTGCCAGCCGAGCCAGCTGTGGGGTTTTTTTCCCCCTTACAAGTCTGGAAAAGTTTCTTGGTGGTGTTCCCATTTCAGAACATCGCTAGTAATTAGAAGAAAAAAAAGCTTTATTAAGTAATTCTTTGTAATAACTAGCATTCTGGGAAACAGTCGAGAAACTTTCCTCAGCATTACGGATTTATATTGTTTCACTTCTTTCAACTTTAGATTCTTTTTAAAAATATAACCATTGATATGGACAGTCTTGCTTGTGTGTGCGTGTGTTATAATAGATGTTATTGTTTAGAACAGTTTTAAATTTACAGAAAAATTGATGAGAGTTTCTGTATATCCGACAACCAGTTCCACCTATTTATGAACATTTTACGTTTGTGTAGTACTTTTGTTAAAATTAACAAACCAGTACCGATATATTATTCTTAACTAAAGTCATCAGCATATTCAGATTTGTTACCTAAAGCCCTTTGTCTCTTCCAGGATACCACATTATATTTAGTTTTCCTGTCTCCTTAGGCTCGTCTTGGCTGTACAGTTTGTCATATGGTAATTTCCTCATTTTTGATGACCTTGAGAGATTTGGAGAGTACGGGTAAGTCATTTTGTAGGATGCTTCACTATTGGAAATTGAGACAGCCTTCTTTAAAACATGTCCGCAGACATTTCCCTACAAACCATATACTTTGTAGCAAGGATGTCTTTCTTCTTCTTAACTTTTCTGTACCAAGTGCTCCACCTTCCATCCCTCACCTCTCCAAAACACACATTTTTAAACGAGCTGTCTGCAGAATTCAGAATGCTCATTCTAGCCCTTCACTTTGTACTGTTTAGATTGCTGATAAAAACATCCTAAAAATCACTGCTAGGTCATATGTTAAAAAGACAAAAAAAGTTATGGAAAATTTAAATATAAAGAAAACAATGGTAATAATAAAAATTTGACGTTTTATATCAGCAGTGATATTTTTAACTGAAATCTATCTTGTAGGTAGAAGCATAAGGAGACAAGTGTAAAGAATAAAATTGCAATTTATTAAATTTTGCACATACATAGAAACAAAATTTTGATGAGGAAATGTTTTGTTTTTTCCCAATTGTATTAATTTCTTGTGACTACTGTAACGAATCACCACAAACTGGTTGGTTTAAAACAACAGAGATTTATTCTCTCAGAGTTCTGGAGGCCAGAAGTCTGAAATCAAGCCCCACACTCCTGGGGTGTTAGAGAATCTGTTCTTTGCCTCTTCAGCCTCTGGTGGCCATAAGCAAGTCTTTACTTGGGGCTGCCTCACTCGTATCTCTGAGATCTCGGCATTAGCCGTCAGGCTGCCTTCTTCCCTTCTGTCTGTTAAATCTCTCCTGGGTCTCTTATAAGCACACTTGTAAATGAATTTGGGTTCTACCTGTATAATCCAGGATGATTTTATCTTAGAATCCTTAATTACATCTGCAAAGACCCTTTTTCAAAATAAGGTGACATTTACAGGTTGCAGGGGTTAGGACGGGGATATTCCTTTTTATAGGGGGACCACTATTGAGCCTTCTAGACCTATATTAAAATTAGTAAAACTTAATTCATTTTCCTAATATTTCAAGAGAATAGTGGTTTCTTTGAAGTTAGGCAGTTTTGTGTTACAGACCTTTTCCTATCATTTTCAGAGTATTTTTTCTATTTCAATTCAAATACAGCCATTATTCAAAACAAGAAAAACTCAATATGTATATAGCTTCAGACACTTGTAATTCCATCGATTGTTTAAAAAGTAAGATTGATCTTAGATTTGGAGGAAAACTAGAAAATGAACATTTGATGGGCAAATTCAGAGACATTACCCCAACACTGTTGTTCATATTGATACTTCCAAGTCCTGGAATTTTAAAATGATCTGTCCGTCTCTCAGTCATTCCGTTGACACTGATGGTGGAACTCAGGTTGGGCATCAGTTTCTGCGTGTGGCTTCTCCATGTTCTTCCTTACTGCGTGGTGGCTCAGGGCTCTGAGCGTCCCAGCCCATGAGATGGAAATTATGTTGCCTTTTGCTGTGTAGCCTCAGAACTAATGTAGCATCAATGCTTTTTTCCCTCGATGAAGCAGTCAAGATCCACACATATGTACAAGGAACAAGGAGAGGACATACCTCCTACCTCTCAATGAGAGAAGTATTGAAGAATTTGAGGCCATTTTTTAAAACTGTCATACCTGGTTTCATGCTAATGGAAGTATTTTTCAGTTCTACTTCAACAGTCTCTGCTTGGAAGGTCATTGACTCAGACACACTATGTTATTACCTCTGTGACATCGGTACCCATGGCTCTATATTGTGCGAGGCCCACGGTTCTCAGCCCTGTCTAGGCTTTAAAATCACCTGGGGAGGTTTTTAAAAATACCAATATCTGAATGCCACACCCATAGATTTCTAGTTTACTTGATCTGGAATCGGGCTTCAGTATTAAGTATTTTCTCAATGCTTAGCGTCTTGCTCATTACCATCATGCTAGTTGTATGTCTGCTCATTGATTCCTTTGGATGCTTCTGACTCAGTGGTTTTAGAAAGAGATCCTCAAGCCCCATCACTAAGAACAGGAGGAGTTGGGCAGGTATGTTACCCTTTAAAATAGATGCAGAGGTTTCAGAGCGGTGGGTCCTGCTTGTAGGTGGCTATGCCACTGGTTTTTGGAAGGAGGCGAGGTTGTAAATGAGAAAGTCAGTGAGTGGGGCGTGTGATGGAGGTATAACAAAAGAATGAGCAAGGAAGGCTGTGCTCAGGAGACTATGCGGCGGTGATGTCTGACATCCCTCCGTACAAAAGACTTAACTCCACAGCCTCTCAGACTTGCAAACAGCCTTTTACCCTTTCAGGGTTCCAAGTCCCGAGATTTATGTCACTTAACAGAAAAAGTATACGGTAGTGGAATATAATTCGTGTCACACAGTCTGAGTTGTCCAGTTAATGAATAAGCTTCCTCAGAGAGTTTCCTTTCCTTCCACTACTGCAAGCCTAGTCATCTTGATGTATCATCTGTCCACAAAAGTGCAGCCACAGAAGGGAGTTAGAAACTGAGTTTTCACCGCGTGGGGAACAGAGGGACCTTGGCTTCACACCCGGGCAGTTCTCAAGTCTCCCTGAGTGGATCAGTTTAGCAGTTCTTCTCAAACTGCGGGCTGCCATTTATAATAGCCTTTGTTTTCAGTCACTCGTGAGTCTGGGGTATGACACATTAGCTTCTCCAACTGCTAGCAAGTTCAGAGAAGGCAGAACATTTTTTTAAGTAAATTTTTTTCTTTGCAAGAACTTAAAAAAATTTGTTCTTATATTGTTTTTTTCTATTGAATTTATCAGGGTTGCATTGGTTAATAACATTATGTAGGTTTCAAGTATACAATTCTGTAACACGTCACCTGTAAATTGTATTGTGTCTAGTCTCCTTCACCATTTTTCCCCTGTTTACCCTCATCTACCTCCCCCGCCCTATTTCCCTCTGGTAATCACCATATTGTTGTCTGGGTCTATGAGGCTTTTTTAATTTGTTTGTTTGTTTTGCTTTGTTTTTGAGAGGGCAGAAAATGTATTCATGACTGATCCCAGCCAGTGTCGCATGGAGAATAAGTCCATGGTTGTTTCCTGCCAATGGCCTTGGCAACAACAGCAGCAGATTAATACCAAAGGGCTGTCATGGCTCCCATTTCTAATGACATCCAGATGTCCCGCTGTTCAAAGGGAGGTGCTTAAGCCGTGATTCCATGTCCCATGGGGAAGAGAGGGAATTCATTCTTTATCTTCACAGGCTTGTTTTCATCCTTAGCACTCAGTTTCCTTAATGATCATGCCATTTGCATTCTCACTAAAAGAAAAGAGACCATACTTGGTGTGCATGTGTGTTCTTGTATGTATGGGCAGAGTGAAGGCAAAGGTGTGGGGAGGAGATAAATATTCCGGACCACAACAGATAGATTGGATTTTGAGCTGGGTTGGGTGTTTCTTGGAACAATGGGGCAATGGACTGAGTGTCATGGCTCCCCTTTACTGCTGACACTTTTACACTGCAGGTTAGGGCCTGCTTCTGGGGGGAACCACAGTGGTTGGGACAGTAAAAAATGTGGATGGATCGCTGCCCTGGAACTGAGATTCTGGAAAAAATGGGGACAGGCTTCTGCTTAAATTTCCAGAGCCTCGCCCAGAAGAGAGGGAATTAACTTGAGGAGTAGAGAGACATAGTTCTAGACTAAGCTTGGCTATGAACTTGCTGGGGGTTACCCAGAACCCCCAGGTTCTGGGGGTTCTGGCTTACCGAGGCTTAAGCTTTCTCTTTAAAGTGGTAGTAGGGCTGGTTTGGAAGATTTCTGAGGAACCTGTCAGTTCTGTCACTCCAAATACTCATCGGATACTGAGGATATCCTCTTAAAAGTATTTGCTACTGACTCCCAATCACTTTGTGTGGCTATGTAAGACTATTGCTGACTAATTTGAACATGAAATCACTTTTTAAGTCTCATGATTGTTGAAACTGAACACATATGTACTCATCACATTACACATATACATACATACATAATGAGAAATGATTAAAAAAATCAGATCAAAGACTGACCTCTGTCACCTCAATTTTTTCTAAGCTTAGAATTCAATTGCTGAATGTAACTTTTTATATGTACATCACAGCGTTATTTTAATAGCATTTATTCATGATCATACTTTGCAGGACCAAATGAGAATATTTTCATTAAGCAGCGGAAAGAGGAGCTGGGATTAGGGATTCAGGGACTAGAAACTTAAGTTTAAATACTGCAAATACTACCTTTTCCTAACCCAGAGTCATTTCAACTATGCGGGGCCTCGCACCTTGAGAAAACTAGAGAAGTGGAGTACTGAGCCCAGATGGAGATAGGCTAGCCCAGGCATTGACTAAATAAATGTGAAAATGTCCATGTACAAAGGTTAAGGTATTGTCTGCAAGAAGTCCCTGTTAAAATCCACATGGTTCTTGGAAAGAGCAGTCATGTAGCCAACATCACCCATGTAACATTAAGACATTTTTCCTCAGTCCATCCCTGCGGGTGAAAATGGATTAACTCTGAAGTGTGAAACATTGCTTCTCTGTAATACTTCCTGTAACATACTGGACTTTCTAGCCTTGTTCAAATATACCCCCGCCTCCCCCGTGAATTCTGGCATCCCCAGCCACACATACTCTCAAACAAGTCCTTTCAGTTCTCCCTGACACCCGAGGCCTTCATTGCCACGTGTTGGTTTCTTTTTGCTCCTCCTGTTGATGCATGACATCGGGTATCTCCATGTAGCGTGGCTGCCTCCTGTCAGTAAAGCTGTTGGCACACAGAAGGTCGAGGAGCTCCGAGGTGCCATTGTGCCCTCTCTCAAGAGTGCCAGCTACTGCTGCTGCCACTGAGTAAAGCCAGACCTGATCTTTACTGCCCTTAGGACTGGTGTTCCTGCTGCTATTGGTTCTGCAGGTTGCCCCTGCCACAGAGTATGGGAGATAGCCTTGGCCCCCCTCTTGTGCTCTGCCAATGCCCAAGTGAGCTCATAGTGGGCCAGTGCCTCTCTGTGCTGAAATAGGGAGTCAGAGAACATTCTTGTTCTGTTGGTGGTTACTCATTTCTTATCCCTTTTCCTAAGCACTCAGTCACAGGCCTGGGCTGGGGGCCAAGTCTAGGTAGCAGACACTGTGTTATACTTCCTCCTGTACCCCAATTGCTGAGACACTGTAATTGGTCAAATTTTAGCCTCTTTGGATGAATTATTTCCCAAGATGCTACTTTCTACTCCTTTAGTTGCCTCTCTGCTCCTTAAGATGGCCACTTCTTAGGCATTCAGTTGTGACCTCACTACACTCTGGTGAGTTTATCAGTGTGGCTGTAGAGAAGAGGACACCAAAGCCACAAGGAGTGGGAAGAGAGAGCTCAGGGGCCGATGTGAGCACAATTGGGTAAACTTGGAGACTGCAGCTGTTGAGGAGGAAGGCTTGAATGGGGGATTACGCTACACTTCTAACGGGGTAGGAAGGGGAAGAGTCTCCTGGCAAAAGGAGATTCAGAAAGGAGTGTGGGAAATGGAGGCCTGTGTGATCAACTTGGTGGTACTGTGGGGGATTCCCGGGTTTTTATTCTTCTCAAAGATTGGGTTACTGCACCCTCAAGGACTATACGCTAAACAAGTTAATGAAGGAGTCTTACTGGCCTCGTAAGCCTCACATAAAGCATTGAGGAAGGAATTTAGTATACTTGAGATGATGACATAGTTCAGAAACTCATTATAGTCAAGGTAAATAATATATTCTATTTGTATGTGAGTATGAACAAACCAGAGTTAGACATAATATCAATGTCGACTTAACAACACAGATTTTAAAAATTGACCCCAAATTGTCCATCCTGGTGGGTTTTTTATTGCTCTGCACAGTTTTGAAAGAATTTTGTGGGAGAATTTTTATTTTTTAAAATATTTATTTATTCATTGTTGTTAAGTACAGTTGTCCCTATTTTTACCCCATTACACCCCCCCATCTTAGCCATCCCCTCCTCCCATCCTGACCTACCCTCTTTGGCTTTGTCCTTTATATATGCTACTTGATGGACCTTCCCCTATTACCTCTCTCCCCCCTCCTTTCTGGTAACTGTCAGTTTGTTCTTTCTTTCAATGTCTCTCATTGTATTTTGCTTGTTTGTGGTTTCCTTGATTAGATTCCACTTATAGGTGAGATCATATGGCATTTGTCTTTCACTGCTTGGGCTTATTTCACTTAGCATAATGCTGTCCACTTCCATCCATGCAGTCGTGAAGGGTAGGAGCTTCTTTCTTTCTGCTGCATAGTGTTCCATTGTGTAAATGTTGCATAGCTTTTTGATCCACTCATTTGCTGATTATATCATACACAAAAATAAATTCAATGTGGATAAAAGTCTTAAATATAAGTCGTGACACCATTAAAGTCCTAGAGGAGAACATAGGCAGGAAAATCTCAGATATTCCACACAGCATTATTTTCACCGATATGTCCTCTAGATCAAGGGACATAAAGGAAAGAATAAATAAATGGGACATCATCAAAGGAAAAGGCATCTGCATGGCTAAAGAACACAGGATTAAAGTGAAAAGAGAACCAACTGTGTGGGAAAACATATTTGCCAATGATACTTTAGATAAGGGTGTGATCTCCAAAATATAGAAAGAACTCACAGGACTCCACTCCAGGAAGACAAACAACCCAATTAAGAAGTGGGCAAAGGACTTGAACAGAGATTTCTCCAAGGAGGACACAGAGAAGATCCAGAGACACATAAAAAGATGCTCAATATCACTGGCCATCAGAGAGATGCAAATTAAAACCACAGTGAGCTACCACTTCACGCTGGTCAGAATGGCCATCGTAAACAAAGCAACAAACAACAAATGTTGGAGAGGTTGTGGGGAAAAAGGGACCCTAGTGCACTGTCGGGGGGAATGCAGAATTTTTATTTTTTATTTGTGTATTTTTATTAGTGCTGAACTTAAAAAAATCATAATTTCACTCTTTTATTCTCTTGTTTTTCAACTTATATATTCTTTAGTCTCTTAGTGGTTGTATTTAATTTGTATCATATTAGCACCCTGTCATAATAATAATAATGAATACTTTTTGGGGGTTAAAAAAAGACAGAACCTAATTCGTAACAACAAATGTAAGTGAGCCAGTAGGGAGGATATCAGAGTTAAATTTCTAAACTTTTGTGTTGTTTGGATTGGGTTAAAATATTAACTGTAGCCCTGGCTGGTGTGACTCTGTGGATTTAACTCTGGCCTGCAAACCAAAGGGTCGCTGGTTCGATTCCCAGTCCAGGCACATGCCTGGGTTGCAGGCCAGGTCCCCAGCAGGGGGTGTGTAAGAGGTAATGCCCCCCTCTCTCCCTCTCTTTCTCCCACTCTTCCTCTTTCACTAAAAAGAAATAAATATAGTATTTAAAAAATATCAACCATAGACTTAGTATGAATGCAAGGTATTATTTGAAATATGATAAAGAGTAGGTAAAGAATTTGTAATCTTCAACCAATAGAAGGAAAAAATTGCATAGAACAAACCACATACTACTCCTAGTTATATAACCAAAATAATTGAAAGCTGGGGCTGGAACAGGTATTGTATATCCTGGCTCATTACAGCATTATTTTCATAACCAGATAGTGGAAACAAACCGAATATCCATTAACAGATGAATGGATAAACAAAATATGGTGTATACTTACAATGGAATGTTATTCACCCATAAAAAAGGAAGTTCTGACACACGCTGCAACATGGGTGAACCTCGAGGACATTATGCTGGTTGAAATGAGTGAGACACAAAATAACAAAGATCGTATGATTTCACTTAATGTGAAACATCAAAAATAGGCACCTTCATAGAGACAGAAAGTAAATGAAGGTTACCAGGGGCTGGAGCAAGGGAGGAGTGAGGGAGGTACTGCTTAATGGTTACAGAGTGTCTGTCTGAGGGACCAGAAGTTTTGGAAGTAAGTGGTGGTGACGGTTGCACAACATCGTGCCACTCATTCACACACTTGAAAATGGTCAGGCAGCGTATTTACCTCAGAAATATTAAAGGCAAACCTGCAGTTTGCCTGAAGAAAGAATAAAGAGAAAACAGAGAAAACACGAGCAAGAAGTTAGAAACAAGTTGAGATAACAATATCTGTAAAGCAGCTGAAGTCAATAGCTAAAAGAGATTGTTAGGCATAAAAATGCAAAATTCATTTGCATGTCTATGAGAGGTGCACCTGGAACATAAGGAATAAGAAAGCATGAAAGTAAAAGAATAAACAAAGTATACCAGGAAAATGCTAGCCAAAAGAAAGTTGGGGTTTCAGTATTAACATTAATGTAAACTTTCAGACAAAATTAAAGATAAGGGAGGCACACCCTTAAAGATAAAGGGAGGCACAACGTGATGATAACAGGTTTACTTCAGAAAGTTTTAATAATATTTGTTAATAATCTTTAACAAAATTAAAGATAAGGGAGGCACACCATTAAAGATAAAGGGAGGCACAACGTGATGATAACAGGTTTACTTCAGAAAGTTTTAATAATTCGAAATGTTCCGAACTCAATAAAAATATAAAATATACTATGAAATTTATTAGACCTCAAAGTATATAGAGCAAAATTAATATGACTACTTGAGAAGTGGGCAAGTGCAATAATCTACTGGAAGACTTTGACATGTCTCAATTATTGATAGTGGTATAGATCTAAAGTTTAGTGAAGGTATGGAAGGCTCAAACCACACATTTAGCAACCAGAGTTAATTACATATATATATAGAGAGAGAGAGAGAGAAAGAGAGAGAGAGAGGGAGAGAGAATCATGTTTATAGAACCAATGATTAAAAAATACATATTCTCACAAACATAAGGAACATTAAAGGGGAAATGGGGGTAATGGTGGAAAGAAGGGGAAGGGACTAGGCAAAGAACATGTATGAGTGACCCATGGACATGGACAACAGGGTGGGGACTGACTGTGGGAGCAGTGGGTGGGATGGGTGGAGGAGGGCAAAGGGGGGAAATTAGGACAACTGCAATAGAATAACAATAAAAATGATTTAATAAAAAAATAAAAATAAAAACAAGCAAACAAACAAACCTGACTATGTGCTAGACCATAAAACCAGTGTCAACAAATTTCAAAGAGGAGGAGGTATCATACAGCTCACATTTTCTGTCAACATTGCAAGTTAATATAAAATCAATAACAAAACTATTTTAAAAGTGCAAAACCACATACATTTGAACATTTGGAAATATCTATTTCTAAATAACTTTAAGTCAAAAAGGAATAATTATGAAGATAAAAATAGACTTAGAACTCAATGGTGATGAATATACTAAATACCAAAATTTCAGGGATGGGGAAAAAGGTATTTAGAGAGAAATTTGTAGTAATAAATGCTTTTAAAGGAAAAAGAATGTAGGTTGGAATCAAGAAGTTAGGCATACATTTAGAAAAAGAACAAAGTAGAAGAAAGTAAAATTTAAAAAATTGATGCAAAGAAAAACATACAATGGAGAAGATAAACAAAGCCTTAACTTTCACATGTAAGTATATATCCTAGAGAAATTCTTACACATGTGCACGAGATAGAATAAACATAAATGATGGTAATATGTTACCAAATTTGATATAAACAAAATGGACATAAGTGAGTCACAAATAGAACTTAAACAAAAAGAAATAAAATGTGAATAGTATTATACCTTTTAAATAATTTGAATTTATAATAAGAAGCCTTTCCACAAAGAAAACTCTAGTCTCAGATGGAATTATTAGTGAATTCAAGCAAAAATTTAATAAAGAGTAATACTGGTCATATGTAAGACCTTCTAGAGAACAGAAGAGAAAGGAATACTTTCCAAGTTATCTTGTGAGGCCAGAATTTCCCTGGAAACAAATATATTAAAAGATAATAACTTTAAAGACCAGTGCCCTTCAGGAACACAGGCAGATAAATTCTTAACAAAATATCAACAAATCAAATCCAACAGTATATTAAAAGAATAAGACCTTATGACCAAATGAGGCTAAGCCTAGGCATGCAAGAATGGCTTAGCATTCAAGAATTAGTGTGATTTGCCATATTAAAAGAATAATAAAGGGGAAAAACATTATTATCTCCATAGGTACAGTAAAAGTACTTTAAAAAATTTAACACTCATTAATGATTAAGAAAAAAAAACTTGAGGAAGGATCCTGAAGGGAGTCTTAAGAAGCAGCAACTAACAGCCTGTTTAACAGTGAAAGACTGGCTGGCCTCCCTCTGAGACTGGGAGCAGGTAAGGATATGCGCTTCACTGCTTTCACTGCTCCTTTGCAGCATTTCCTGGGAATCCTAGCTGTTGCAACAGACAAGATAAACAAATAACAGGCATATAGATTGGAAAGAAAGAAGTAAAACTTTCTACTATTTTTTAAAAGATATGATAGTATATGTAAAAATTCTTCAAGAAACTACAAAAAAGCTTCTAGAACTAATAAGTGAATTTAGCCAGATGACATGATACAAGTTTAAGTATGCAAAACTCCATTGAATTTTTTCTATTTAATTTTTTATACTAGTAACAGACAATGAAAATCAAATTAAAAGAGCAGATATTATTTAATAGCATTAAAATGAAATACCTAACATTAACAAAAATAAGATCCACACATAGAACATTGCCACATATTAGGAAAGTTGAAAAGGATCTAAACAAGTGGGAACATATATCATGTTCATGAAATGGAGGAATAAGAACTATTGAAATTTCAAAATTCTCCATAGTTTTCTACCGATTTAACATCTCAATCAAAAATCAGGTGGCCTTTTTTGGGGTAGATATTGGCACACTTATTGTAAAATTTGTATGGAAGTATAAAAGATCTAATATCCAATATAATTTTGAAAAGTAAGAATCAAGGTAGAAAATTACACTATCTAATTTCAAGATGCTACAGCTACAGAAACTAAGGTAGTGAATATTATCATAAAGTAGATCTATAGATCAGTGGCCTAGAATAGAGAGTTCAGAAACACACACACACACACACACACACACACACACACACACACACAATTGATTTTTGGTAAAGATTTCAAGGTAACTCAGTGAGTGAAATGGTAATATTTTCAACAAAAGGCATTGGAATAACTGAATTATCTACATGGAATACAATGAATCTCAGCATGTACTTTATACTATATATGAAATTACTTAAAAATTGATCATAGACCTAAGTGTGAAAGCCAGAACTATAAAACTTCTAGAAGAGTGTATAGGAGAAAGTCTATATGCCCTGAAGTAAGTAATAATTTCTTAGTACAAATCATAATTTTAAAAATATATTTTATTGATTATGCTATTACAGTCACCCCATTTCCCCCCTTCATTCCCCTCCACCCTGCACACCCCCTCCCACCCACATTCCCCTTCTTTAGTTCATGTCCATGTGTCATACTTATAAGTTCCTTTGGTTCTACATTTCCCATGCTATTCTTGCCCTCCCCCTGTCCATTTTCTACCTACCATCTATGCTACTTTTTCTCTGTACCTTTTCCCCCTCTCTCCTCCTCCCACTCCCCTGTTACTAACCCTCTATGTGATCTCTATTTCTGTGGTTCTGTTCCTGTTCTAGTTGTTTGCTTAGTTTGTTTTTAGTTTAGTTGTGGTTGTTAATAACTGCGAGTTTGCTGTAATTTTACTATACATGTTTTTTATCTTCTTTTTCTTAGTTAAGTCCCTTTAATATTTCATATAATAAGGGCTTGGTGATGATGAACCTTTTTAACTTGACCTTATCTGAGAAGCACTTTATCTGCCCTTCCATTCTAAATGAAAGCTTTGCTGGGTAGAGCAATCTTGGATGTAGGTCCTTGCCTTTCATGAGTTGGAATACTTCTTTCCAGCCCTTTCTGGCCTGCAAGGTCTCTTTTGAGAAATCAGCTGACAGTCTGATGGGAACTCCTTTGTAGGTGACTGCCCCTTATCTCTTGCTGCTTCTAGAATTCTCTCCTTCATTTTAATCTTGGCTAATGTAATGATGATGTGCCTTGATGTGTTCCTCTTTGATTCCACCTTCTTTGTGACTCTCTGAGCTTCCTGGATTTCCTGGAAGTCTATTTCCTTTGCCAGATTGGGGAAGTTCTCCTTTATTATTTGTTCAAATAAGTTTTCCACTCATGGCTGTCCCTCTTCCACTTCTGGTACCCCTATAATTTGGATGTTGGAATGCTTAAAGATGTCCTGGAGGTTCCTAAGCCTCTCTGCATGTTTTTGGATTCTTGTTTTTTCCTTCTTTTCTGTTTCTTTCTTCCTTCTGGTCCACTCCCTTGATTTGAGTCCCAGTTTCTTTCCCATTGCTTTGGTTCCCTGTGTGTTTTTCTTTATTTCACTTAGCATAGTCTTCATTTTTTTCATCTAATTTGCAACCAAATTCAACCAATTCTGTGAGCATCCTGATCACCAGTGCTTTGAACTGCGCATCTGATAGGTTGGCTATGTCTTTGTTGCTTAGTTGTATTTGTTCTGGAGCTTTGAACTGTTTTTTTGTTTGGGCCATTTTTTTTGTTTTGATGCACCTGTTATGTTTGAGGGGCAGAGCCTTAGGTGTTCACCAGGGCAGGGCAGCCCCACCTCCCAGCTTTGTGATGCTGTATGTGGGGGCGGAGTCCAAGAGAGAACAGTGGCGCTTGCTCTGCTCTCTGTCAGATTTTAGCCCCTGTCTCTGCTTCCCCCAAGCAAACTGGGCCTTTTTGGTGCTGATTTCTGTTGGGCAGACTTGTGTACATTCTAGGACCCTGTGGGTCTCTTCAATGAACTCTCCTGTGAGGCTGGGAGTCTCTCCCTGGGCCTCAACCCCCACAGGTGTTTTTAATCAGTATTTTGAGGCTTTAATTGCCCACACTGGAGCCCTGGCTTGTGTGGTCTGTGTCCCTCCCTAGTTTTGCCTGGTTTATCTGTGCATGAATGTGGGACCACCCGGTCGGCTAGCTGCCTTGCATGCCATGGCTGTCCACAATCTGCTGCCTCACTGGGTTCACCTGCTGCCACCCTGCACCCGGGGTCTGCTAGCCTTTGCCTGTGCACCCATGGTCTGCCAGCCACCGCTTCTTTTTAATGCCGTGACCTCTCCCAGCCTGGCTGCCCGACTCCGCCCCTCCCACTGGTCTGGATGAATGTGTCTATTTTAACTCCTTGGTTGTCAGACTTCCATACAGTTCAATTTTCTGTCAGTACTGGTTGTTATTTTGTTTCTAATTTTTTGTTGTCCTTATTTTGGTTGTGTAAGGAGGCACAGTGTGTTTCCATATACCTCCAGCTTGGCCAGAAGTCCCAAACCTTACTTTTTTTTAAAGGATAAATTAGACTTCATCAAAGTTAAAACCTTGAGAGAAACCACGCAGGAAATGAAAGGCACAACACGGATTAGTAGAAATTATTCTCAATGCATATATATGAAAAAGGTACTCGTATCCAGAAAATATAAAGAATTCTTACAACTCAAAAATAAGAAGGCAAATAACCCGATAGTAAATAAGCAAAAGATTTAGACAGATATTTGGCAAAAAAGATATACAAATGGCCAATATACGCATACAAATGATGCCCAGCATTATTAGTCATCAGGAAAATGCAAAATAAAACTGCAATAGTCCATCAATAGTCACCCTCTGGGATGCCTAAAACATGGGAAAGGTTAACAATATCAAGCGTTGGTAAAAATGTCGAGCATCTGTAACTCATACATTGCTGGAAGGGATGTAAAATGGTACAGACACTTTGGAAAAACAGTTTTGCAATTGAAGTTAAAGATGAGTTATATTATCTAGTAATTCCATGCATCAGGATTTACCCAAGATAAATGAAAATATATGTCAACACAGCCTTATTCATGAAATTCATAGCAACTTTATTCATAAAATTGCCAAACTGGAAACAAATCAATGGTCCAGCAACAAGTGAGTGAGTAAATAAACTGGTTTGGCCATAGAGTAGAATATTGCCCAGAAAGGAGCACAGAACATGGAAGAATCTCAAAACTATTATATGCATTGAAGAAGCCAATCAAGGAAGATTACGTACTCTGTGATTTCATTTACTTGGAATCCTAAAAAGTAAAAACTAACCTACTGGGGCAGAAAGCAGATAAATGGTTTCCTATGGCCAGGAGTGAGATGACATTGACCTCAAAGAACCTCAGTGAATATCTCCGGGTGAGACAATGTTCTGTATCTGGATCGTGGTGGCGATGGTTACAAATTGTGATAGTTTTAAATTGTCAAAACTCCTCTAATGGTTATCTTAAAATAAGTAGTTCATTGTACATAAATTGTACTTCAATAAAGTTGATGAAAAGATGGACGGCAGAAAGGTCAATGTCAGATCTCCTCAGCTTAGTTAACACTGCTATTCTGCATGACCAGTGGAGACTGTATTCCTGGAAATAAGGCTGCTAATTTGGGTGTTACAGCCAGGGAGGCTTTGAAATGATTGGTGAAGCTACTCCCTTCCCAGAAATTTCTCTGATTGCTCTTTTTATTGCCATCTGTTTTGGATTCAGTGAATGTAATAGTTCCTAAATTATCTGAATATACTAATTGGAATTTTATAATAGTGCTCTCTGTTGTCTAATTGATCACTCCTCTGTGGCTGCAACAGTAAGTACAAAGGAGTAAAGCCCTAACTGGTCAGGGTTTTCCCCCCTATTCTCCTTTCTCCTGCTATTTAAGATTTAGCCTTGAGATTAATGATGAAGAAGGATTCCATATAGTCTTAGATAATCTACAGACTTGGAATATAGTAATTATTTCCAGGATCAAAATATAAACCAGACTTCAAGTTCTAGGAAGAATAGAGGATATTAGAAAAGTAAAAAAGGAATATATTTATTATTGCATTATTAATGATCTTCTAGAATAATTATTACATTTTTATTTGAGTTTTTATTTGAATTTTTATTTGAGTTTTTCTTTTATCTTCCACCATTGCTTTTATAATTAATTTACGATTAGTTATAAAGTTTACAAATAATTTCTTTCTAAAAAGGTCTTGCCAAAATTAATCATGAGAATATTTTCTTTCATTTGAGTTTGTTTCCATTTTGTTTAATGGGTGATATTTTTAGTTTTCACCTTTTATTTTAATTCTGCCGAGTATTAACAAGTGCCTGCTCTTTGCTGTGCACTGATGCTGAAACTGGAAGAGTCGAGATGATAACTGGACCTGTTTTCACAGCATGAGAGACATGTGGAGCAGTGGTTTAATAAAATGCAGCCCCACATCATAGAAGTATGTTTACAGACTGTGAGAACCAGATGTAAGAACACTTGATTCTGCCTTTTGAGAGAGGATTAGAGAGAGTGGCTGTCAAAGGCTGAGCTGTCTTGAGGGGAGAGGGAAGGGAAGGCAGTGTATGTAGAGGGGATGGCATAAGCGAAGAATTAGGCTACTTTTGTTCCCATTGTCTGGGAATGTTGAATCAAGGAACAGGTTATTCCAACAAACTTTCCATGACATTTTCAAATGGTATTCTAGATTTTTACACACAGTCCCAAATCCACACCTCCAAAGGGGCTGCCCTGAAGAACAGAGGCAAGAGAGTCATAGCTAGCAGTGGAGTGGGCTGCCAGAGCCCCAGGGAGAAGCCCACGTGAGTGTCACTCCTGTAAACGCCAGTCACCATGTGCATCTTACGTAAAAAATGCAAAATGTGAGGTTTAGGACATCTAGCCAGTAATTCGAAGCATTGCTGAAATCACAGTAAAGGGAAACAAAACACAGTGCACACGAGGTGACTGTAAATAGGACGGCATAATTAACAGTGACGTCAGATTACTTTTTTAATTCAATACCCATAACTCTGTGCTCCTTCCCAGAGAAGAACACACTCATGAGTCCTTTCTGAAGGATGGTTTAGATTTGGATTTCTGACCACTACATTTCTCACGTTAGTTACAAGGATGGTAGGAGCCTGAGCAAGCAGTTGCAGACCTGGACATATACCTAAGAGAACTAGCCACACCCAAGCCAGTGGCTCAAAATCACACTGGTTTATCATTTCTCAATGTTAAGTTGCGTTCGGCAGGGCTCAGCTTCACTTTTCCTTTGATTTTATCTGGGGTCATTTATGTGGCAGAATTCAACTGGGAGCTCAGCTGGAGCTGGGACGTAGGGAGCCTTTTGTTTCTCAGGGCCGCGTTCCACATCACTCAAGTGTTTTCAGCTTGGCCTTCCTGACATCACAGTGGCTGGACAATATAGTTTGGTTCATCTTTTCATCCAATCTTTGTTTTATCCCTTCCCGCATCCCCTGAACTCTAAAGAAGTATGTTTCACAAGACATGCTCATGGCGGTCTCTTGCTCCTCTGCCCATTATCCCTCTCATCTTATGGAGTCCACATCCGCTAGCACTTCCTCAACAAAACCTACATCATGTTTTCTTTTCACCTGCTGTATCCGTACCCTCTGATGGCTGTACATTGGCTAATTTCCAGCTCTCTCAGAGTGCTGTTTATCATTCTGTCTTGTGTGTTGTTCAGCTGGGCAGTGGTTCTGAGAACAGCTTGGCTGTGTTCATGAGTACTTATTCCATGGACTTTTGCGTGCTCTTGAGGTATCTTTGCAGACAGATGTCCTATTTAGTGTCTCAACTTCCATATGAGAATGTCAACTTTCTACATTTTGACTGACTAAGGAGACATATGAAATTGAGCATTGTAACATAATTTGTACCCCAAGTTTTGTCAGCGGTTATAACCTAGAAGTCTCAGCTGCCCAGCACCTATCAAAAGCTCAATTGTAAAAAAGTAATATATATGGAGAATTGCCTGAAGGCTGTGCAGCCCATCCATTCTGCAGACATGCTCAGTTTTATTCGTGGATTAAGCCGAATCAAGAGCGAGCTGCAGCCTGAAATACTTTAATTTTAGTTCCCCCGAGAATTGCTTTTACAGAGATGCCCTTGACATTATGCAATTGGCTTTTATTTTGATGGACATTCTGAGGAAATGCCTGTTCAACCTTTTGCTAATAAATTTGAAAATCTAGATGAAAATAGTTGAATTTCTAAAAACATATAAATTATCTAAATTGACTCAAGTGGAAAACCTGAATGTGACCATGGAAGTAATTGAAGGAGGTTGCTGAAGATTTATTCCCCTCCACAGCTAAGCATCCCCCTTTTTTGGAGTGAGTATCCAGTGAGTTTATTGGTCTAGTCATTGTGTCTCTCCCTACATTTTACTCTCTTTTTCCTTATTAATCACTATCATTCTTTCCTTTGGGGATAGATGATCCCCCCACCCAATTACATGATACTGTGGTAGCTGGAAATCATAGCACACTGATTCCTAGCCACATGAGTAACCCTTAGTTTTGAACCATCTTTTCTTATCCTGTATATATTGATTCAAGGTGGGGCATATGACCCAAATAGAGTTAATCAGATTCCTTTTCTATGATTATGTATTCATACCGTGGGAAAAGTTCTCTTCTTCTGGGTTGCTAATGGAAGCTGGTGATGGGAAGTGATGTAAGCCTGAAACTGGGTATGGTTATAGCTACCCTGTTGCACATGAACAGAGCCCACCTGCAGTGGGAGATTGTGGGGGGAAGGGGAGGGAGCACGAAGGGGAGACAGATGGAGGCAGGGACACTGACACATGACAGACACACAGACACTCTCTGGCTGAGAGACAGGAGCATGTATACAGACAAACAGGTGGAACTCAGACACAGACACATAAATGAATAGAAAAAACTAAAAGAGATAGATTCTAACATTGTTGACTCCCTAGTGCTACACCTGTCTCCCCTGTACACATACGTAAAGCAAAATATTTCTTTACTAAAGCTAATCTAATTTACCTTTCACTTGTGAGTGAAATACTTCTGGTCAAAATGGTTTTATAGGTGATCTTAAAAAATAAGAGACAGATAATCCCTTTGTTCCTTTCACTACTCCAAAACACAGAAAAAAACAACCGCACAACATTTGTCTATTCATTTTGTTAAGCTAGCGGAATTCTAATCCAAAAACTAAAAAAAAAATCATAGCACAAAAAGAAGACAATATATGCAACTATGGATGCATACGTCCTGAATGCAACCCAGAAGATACCGGTCTCCTTATCTTCACAGCATGACTGCATTTGTCCCTGCACCGTTCAGGGCAGAACTCACCCCTTTCTCTGATTTACTCAGAAAACCTAACCATGTAATATCTGTCAGGATAGAGAAGATTTTATACGGTCACAAATAACCCCAAATTCTTAGTGGTTTAAAACAATGAAAGCTGATTTCTTTCTTACTCCACTGAAGGTCAGCTGGGGATTTCCTCAACCAGGGATGCAGGCTTTGAGAGTGTCAACCATTTGGAAAATTATGTAGTGACGGCTACCATGGGAAGAGACATGGGGGATCATATTCTGGCTCGTAGTGTGCTGTCACAGAGATGATACACATAGTTTCCACTTAGATATCTTTGGCTAAGGCAAATCCCATGTCTGCATCTAACTTTTCAAGAGCGATTAAAAGCAATTCCACCTTAATCCTGGAAGCAGAAAGGGCTGGAACATTTGTGAATAGTCCTAAGGGTTACCAGAGAACTCCTTCCTGGACACCAATTATTTATTTGGCTCACTGTTCTTTACATTAAAAATACAATTGTACCCATCTCCAATGGAGACTACTCAAAATCCCCATAGTGTAACAATACCAGACGCAAAGTCCAGCAGCTCTGGGTGATGTATGGTGTCTCTTCAGTAAGAATGAGGTAATACCTAAGAGTCTTTGTCAGGCTTGAATGTAGCTTCTTTTGATTTGGAAACTTGTGAACTAAAACATTATCTGCCCCTCACATATTCAGTACACACAAGGGTTGGGTAACAGGAAAAGATCCCCATTTCCGGGATTATTCCTGATCAAGTCCTGATTTGGCTTCCTAGATCACATTTATTCTTCATTGTTCCTAGTTTTTACCCCTAAGAGATTCCTTCTTTTCCATTATGCTCTTTGGTAATATCTGAAGGGGGCATTTGGAGCCATGTCCTTTATTGGGGCAGTCAGCTTTATTGGCTTACATCCTGTTCCATATAAGATTGGGACCTATGGTTGTCTGAAGTCTCAAACAGTCATAATCATCTTTGGTCCAGGTGGATGATATTATTGCAGTACAGGTCTCTGTAAAACATCGATGGCTTTTTCCCTGTTTGATTTCAGCCAGCTCCATGTGCCAAGAAGTGTAACCACAATTCTTTTCTGGAAACAATTCTCATATTTGCTCTTTGTCCTTATTTGCTTTGCCTTGTACCACACGATTTCTCACTGTATGACAGATTTTAACCTTTTCAAGCTTCAATAATATTTTCTTTACCACCAACTTCCCATTCCTTAATCCAATGCCAAATATTTTCATACAGCAACACTCCACTACAAGCTATCAACTTCCATATGAATTAGGGTAGACCAGGTTATGCTTCAGTGACAATATAAACAGTTTAGTGGCCTAAGACAGCAAAGCTTTATGTCCCGCTTACACTGTGGTCATCACAGGTTGACTGTGGGTCTGCTGTATCTGGTTCTATTATCCATTATCTGGAACATGGCCAGTAGCCATGAGAGGGAAAAGGAAATGCAGAAAACTACTCATGGGCACTGAAGGCTTCTGTCTAGAAATAATCTATGTTACTTCCACTTAAATTATTGGTCACAATAAATGCAAGTCACAACTAGTTTTAAGAGATTGAGGATATTAAATGCTGCCATGTCTGATAAGACAGTGAAATAAAGTATCTGTGAACGTGTCTAATAAATACTCCCCCCCACACTGCAATATTAATGATCTTTGTGAAGTTTACTCAAAATTTGTGGGGATGAAAAGAGGAATTATTGGATTGGCCAAAAAGTCCATTTAGTTTTTTCCATAAAGTAAAAGACACATTTTTTCATTTTCATCAATGACTTTATAGATTTAGATATTTTAAGTATGTCAGCTATCTCTTCCTGCATGGTATAACATTGATTATTCTCAGTTAAGGTCTCAATTTGATCGTTATCAACCTCAACAGTTCTACCCCACCACGGAGCATCATCAGGCTAGAAATCTCCAGCATGAAACTCCACAAACCACTTTTGACATGTTCGATCAGTCACAACACTTTCTCCATAACACTGGACACATATTTTTTTTGCATTTCAGTTGTTTAAAGATAAAGATAGTATGCTGAAAATTTTGTGTATTTTCTCCCATCTTTAATACTAAAATGGCTACAAAAATTCACTACTTTTGATGTTTTTTAAAATGAACATTGATGTGACAACTGTCACAATACAATCTAAAAAAATTTTAAATGAAGTGAAAGAGAACTAAGCACTACTACAGACATGAAAAAAATGAACTTTTTAGCCAACTCAATATATTACATGGTATATAGGATCTTGCAGAAAATCCTCATCTAAAATTCCTCTTCTTCCTAGTTCCTGTTCTATAGTGTCACTAATGTTTCATTTTTAAAAAATATTTTATTTATTTATTTTTAGAGAGAGGGGAAGGGAAGGAGAAAGAGTGGAAGAGAAATATCAATGTGTGGTTACCTCTCGTGCATCCCCTGCTGGGAACTGGCTTGCAACCCAGGCATGTGCCCTGACTGGGAATCAAACCGAGGGTGTTTGGTTCGAAGGCCCATGCTCAGTCCACTGAGCTACACCAGCCAGGGCTAATGTTTCATTTTTTTCTTTCCTTCTTCCCTCCTGCAGTTCTCAGCCTCACTGGCTCCACCCTGTCACTCTCAGTTTTTCTGTTTGGGACTTAAAATTCTATACTCCTTCATTATGGAGAGCAAATTTGATTATCCCTGTTATTTGCAAATTCCTTCAAGGTCTTACATACCATCCTAAGAGACCTTATGAAGCATTTCTTCTGAACAAATATAGTGCTTTCTTTAAGAATCCCAGTGAATGCAATTTTCTCCATCTTAATACATTAATAACAATATTTGCAAGTCAAATTGAACATTATTCAGTAAATTTTGTTCCAGAAATGAAAGATGGTTTAGAATTACAATATCTCTTATTTCAATATCTTATAATAATAGATTTAAAAAGAATACTTTTTTGATCATCTGGGTGTGCTCTTTCTAACAAGGTAGACACTAGTCACATGTAGTTATTCAATTAAAATTAAGTGTTTTTTAAAATTATCTTCTTTATTCCCACTAGCCACATTTCAAGTACTCAGTAGCCACATATGGCTTGTTGCTATGGTATTAGCACTGATATAAACATTTTCATCATTGTAGAAAGTTCTGTTGGACAGTGCTGATCTAAATAAATGCCCAAGTCATTTTTTTAATAATAATTTTTTATTTAAAATTTTTTGTAAATTAGAGTTAGAAGGAAGCTTTCTGAAGTTGAGAAGGTGTATGTAAGAAGCCAATGGTAAATATACTAAGTAGTGAATACCAGTAGTATTTACTGTATGTTCAGGAAAAGGGGTGATTATCACTATCACAATTGTATCTGTTAGGATTAGGCGTGGCTCTCTTCTCCTGTTCAAGAAAACTGGAGAAAGGCAGTTAAGGCTGGTCAAGTGGGTTGACTCTATGGGCTCTTTAGGTATAAAGATTCATTCTGCCACATAGGGTGTGGTCTTTATTCTTAGATTTTAAGATGATGGCTCAAATTTTAGATATTTTATCTGTGTTTAAGGAGGAAAGGACAATGGGTAAAGAAGAAAAGGGCCGATGTGGTGTCTGCTGTTTTTAAAGAATGCCCATGGAAGTCGTCACATGGTCCTTCTGATATTGGCCAGTAATTGGTCACAAGGCCTCATTTCGTTGCATAGAAAGTTGGAAAGTAGGCTTTATTCTAAGTTGCTGTGTTGCTCATGTAAAATCTAGGGTTTCCTAAGGATGAAGAAAATATCCTAGGGGACACAACCAATACTTCCTGCCTTATCACCTTATTTAATATTGTTCTGCAGATTTTCCTTAAATTGATTTTAGAGAGAGAGGAAGGGAGAGGGAGAGAGATAGAGGAGGGGGAAGAGAGAGACAGACAGAGAGATAGACACATTGGTTTGTCATTCTGCTTATTTATGCATCGATTGGTTACTTCTTGTATGTGCCCTGAGATTGAACCTGCAACCTTGGTGTATCTGGATGATGCTCTAACCAACTGAGCTACTGAGACAAGGCTGCAGGTTTTAACCAAAACAAAAGAAAGAAGTACAGATATTGAAAAAATGGATACAATTGTTTTTCTTTTCAGAAGATATATGCCTTAAAATACAATTGAATTTATTCAAAATACATTAGAATTGAATAAGAGAATTCAGTAAGATGTGAGAGAAATATACAAAAACCAAGAGCTTTCTGGTTGATGTTTTAATCTGTGAAAGAGGGGAAATATAATGAAAAATATGGAAAATATAGATAATGCCTATGGATAAATTTAGCAAGAAGCTTGTGAAATGTATATGAAGAAAACCATAACATTTTATTGAAAGGCACAAATAAAAGATACAGGTAAATGAAGGATCTCGGCATGTTCCTGGATGGGAAGACTCAGTGTTGTATAGTCCCCCAAATTTGTAAATTTTATACAATTCTACTCAAAAATATATATATTAACTTTCAAATTAATGGTGAAAATTATGTTATGATTGACTGAAATTAGTAAGAAAAGAGAAAAAGAACAATGAGGGGCAAGTTCCCTAGTCAATGCTGAAGTGTCCCAGAAAGCTACAGAAATCAAAAGTGTGATATCAACTGAGGGATTCATAATGGGACAGAGTACAGAACAAGGTTAATGTTGCAGATGGGAGCAGGTTAGTGTGTCACCTTGAGAAAATTCTTACCTGTTTCAAATTTCTCATCTATGAAATGGAGATAAAGTGGTCAACACTGCAGAGTTGCTACAAAATGCATTAAGAACTGACTGTGCTCAGTGCTGCCATCACTCCCAGCTCACCATCTCTCTCTCTCACACTTAAGCAAACCTCCCGCCATTGGGCTCTGCCTTCTGTTTGTACTACCATCTAACCTTGTTTTGGTTGTCACACAATTGAGGTCACTCCTTGTTTGTTGAGGGTTTTGGCATCTGGATCACAGTTTTCCAAGTCTTGCCATGATCCTGGGTGGCTTTACTATCTATGGGAATGATGACTTCAATACTTTAGTGTCCAAGCTTCTTGACCCTCCGACCCTCCGTATTCCAGCTGCCTACAGGGCTACCTCCTGGGCCCAGCCCCTCCACTGAGACCTTTAGTGTTTGCCCCTAGTCTTCAGTCCCCACAACTGGACCGACTGCTTCCTACTGCCTTTTCTGTTTCTCTTTTTTTATGCTATTCTCGCACTTCAGTTCTTCCTTGCAATCTTAACATACCCAAATCTCATACACACACACACACACATACATATATATATATTTGTTTAATATATATATATGAAAAACCTTCAGCCCTGATCATAAGCCATGGTCTCTAGTTATCTCCTCATGTCTCCTATTCTCGTCTTAGTCAAATGCCTCACATGAGTCACCTTTACTTTCTGCCTTGGCACATTCTTTAGGAATCAGGCAACTGATTCCACCAGGGCAATGAAATCACCATTTCTGGCCATCATCTCCTAATCAATCATCCAATACAATGGGCTGTTTTCAGATGCCTTCGTTGTTAATCTGTCTACAGCAGTTGACCCACAGTCAGCTTGGCTCCTGTGGCACAGTTCTCTCAGGGTCATCTTGTGATTTCTTTTCAGTCTTCTTTGCCAGTTCCTTCTTTTGTTCCTACCCTAAAATGAAAACCATCCGTTTTGCTCTCCTTTTGTACGTACGTGCTCAGTGGACATCTCACTCTCCTCTGTGACTTCCATTTATAGGCTGAGAATTCATGGACTCTAAACCATACATTTTTGTCTCAGGAATGATTTCAAACTGCTAAAAAGGATACAAGAAAGTCCAACTGAGTAGTACAAAATAAGTATTAGGCAAAAACAAAAATGAAGAAGAATGAGGGAGAAAACAAAATATCCAATAGAAGCAGTGAAGCCAGATAAATACCCGCCTCCTCCTGCTACACCCTCCTTACGACGACTGTCTCTGTTACTGCTTCCAGCTCTAACAGTCACTGTTTGGATTCAATGAGGACCTTACCATCTCTTGCCTAAATTACCTGCCAAATTGTCTGAACTGTCTGAACTAGTCAGGACCTTCCTCTTTAATCCATTTTCCATCTGATTCCCCTTTGTACCCCTGGCATTCACCACAGGGAGTAACACATAGGCAAGTAAGGTATTTTTATTGGATGGATTCATATACTGATGAATGAATGTGTACACCTGTGGATCTTATGGGGCTGCATTGTAATGCTGCTTTGTAATAGCAGCAGAATCGTGCTGCCAGGATTATGGAAAATAGTTGTGCAGAGTGGTAATAAAATGTTGTTTTCCAGATTTAGAGCCTTCTTTCTATCTTTACTCTGGGCAGACATTTGAAGAGGGGATGGAAGAACTCCCTTTTCATGTTGTTGTTAGAAGAAACTCCTAGAGAAGCCCTAAGAGGAGGAGGAGGAGGAGGAGGAGGAGGGGGAGGGGAGGGGAGGGGGAGGGGGAGGAGGAGGGGAGGAGGAGGGGAGGAGGAGGAGGAGGAGATGATGGGCAACCTATGGCAGCTATGCATCCACAAAGAGCTTGGGCAAGGAAAGTGGGGAACTGGCTCAGAAAATCAGTCAAAATTTAACTAAATCCAGTGGTAGAGGTGTTCATTTGAGCAGAAAGAGGGAAGAAAACACACCTGTAAGTGAACAGTATTTATTGGGGGAGGATGAAGGAAATTTATATGTGTTAAGCATATGTGGCAATGTGTGAGGGAGCCCATAGGGAAAATTGTGAGGCAAGAGCGTGAAACATTGATCAGTTGAAGGTGCAGAGGCTTTTGATGGGAACTATTATGTTAAAGGGTTGAGAGAAGTGGGCTGGCTGCTGTTGTGCTTACATCCAAGGCAAATGTGCCATGAGTCGGCTAATTGAAGAGGGCTAGAAATCCATGCAAACCTTATTTTGGGTTCACCTCCACTCAGTCTGTGTGTAAGAGAAGCAAATGAGCAATAGTGAGTGCTTTCAATATATGTCACTTTATTTATGGTGCTGGTTCTGGCAGCTCACAGGGAGCAGTCCCAGTCCTTCAGTACTGTTCTTTCCAAAGGACTAAGCCAGGCACGAAAATAGGTTTTCTTATTTTCCTGGGCACCAACTTGTTAAACAGCTCTGCTGTGGCTTACAGAACAGGCTCTGTCCTGCAGGAACCAGGCACTGACCAGCAAAGATGATGTCCTGGAAGAAGAGCATTTACTTAAATCTCTGAAGTCATGGAGCCACCCCTTTCTACTTAAAGGCATGTTGCATCTTCTTTTTGGCCAAAGAACAAGAGAAAATAGAAAGAGGATAAGGTTACTAGCTTATTAAATATCAAACAATAGAAATAATCACATTAAGAGCTAACAGTTATTAAATACTATGTTTAGAGCACTGGTCTTAGTACTTGAATTGTATTATTTTATCTATTTAACTGTTGTGACAACTTTGGGATACGTATAATTTGCTGTTACCAGGACATATCCCCTTAAAAGTCAGTGCAAGGTTAGAATTATGGGAAGATGGGATTCCAGCAGGTCACATTGCTCCTGTGGCTTGTTGCGTGATCTAGCGAAAATCACATTGTTGAAAGGTCCGAGTGCTCACCTGTAAACTGAAGATATAATAGCTACCTTGAAGAGTTGTATTCAATTAGAGATAATATTATATAAAGGGTCTAAGGTGGTGGCTAGCATGGAGGAAGTACACAACAAAAGGGAATTAATGTCAGGTCCTCTCTGATGAAATTTATCTCTGGTCTCATATTTTAAAATTAAAGTCAGAATAAAATTATTACTATTTTTTCCTCTAAGCCCAGACTTCTTTTAGGTGCCAGAGAAGAGAGTCCTGAAACAGATCAACAGGCCAGCTCATAATGAGAGTGAGGAGATAGTCTTGGCTCTGGCTAATGATTTTCAGCTACGTTTGTTCAATAGTAGATGCATGTTGAGCCCAAAGAGTTAATATTATAATCAGTATTACCAGTTTTTCACAAATCCATGCCTGAATGTCCAGTAGAGGTTGAATCAGAAGTTCCAGGAATCCAGGACTGAGGGATTATTTTGAGTTAATATTCATCCTTCCAAAGGACAATGCAGAGCACAAAGCAGAGAGATTAAGCCATGGGCAGTCCCGATTACACACTCCCCAAACCAGAAGCAGGTAATATCAGTAGTCTGAACTGGCATAAATTGGTGCTTTGATAACTTCAGATGGTGAAGGGGTATTTGAGTGTTTTCAGGGAAACAAAAGGCAGAAGTGATAAATAGTGACATGTTGTGGGAATGTTTCATTAAAAAATAGCACACTACCAATTTCTATCTTTAGCATCCTGGGGAAGCTACAGAATTACTCAGGGGATTGGTCTTAATTACCACTTGATGTAATTTACTGTTTGTATTTTCTCATTCTTATTTTTCTTTCCATGTACTTCCATTATTTTTAATAATTTTTAACATTCCATGCTTAATAGACTCAGTACAGCAGCTGAGCTCTCAGAGGCAAGGTTACGTCAGTCCCACCAGCAATGTGACCAGTTATGAAGGGACCCGGCTTCACTGCTGCTGGCCATGTTCTCATGTGTTACCTCTGCTCGGCCAAAGGGGCAAGTGAGGGCTTCAGAGAAAGGCAATGGGATAGTCACTGCTACCCATTTGTTAAAAATTATTTTTAGGCTTTTAAGTATTTTTTAAATTACATTTTCCTTATCTCCAAGTACTACATTTACATTGTTTAGAGAGTCAAATAGTTCTCCCAGGCTCACTATGAAAAGCACCAGCCCCATTGATGGCTCTTCGCACCTCCCTCCCAACCTTCCCTTTACCGAAAGGCAAACTCGTTCACTTATTTTCAGATCATTTGTCGTGGTTTCATATCTGTACACTTCTAAATAGCCTGAATGTATTGCTGTTTTTTGATTTTTCCCATTTGAGATAGATATTATGTGCTGCTTTTCTATTATGAAGGGTGAAGATTTAGCTCTCTTTCACTTCCTTCCCTTACACCAATATATACTTCCCATCCATCCATTCTCTCATCCTCTCAACAAGGTTTTCTAATACTGTGTTGAAAACTTTTGTTGGATTAATAATTGACATATAAATGTACAGTTTGATGCATTTTGAAAATCTATACTCAATCAATGTATGAACTGTTTTAGTGACACCAAAACCATTTTCTTGTGCTCCTTTGCAGGGTTCCATGGTACATTTTTTTGTCCTTTTACTTTTAACGTATTTTTACATTTAAAGTGCCTTCTTGTACATAGAATATTGTCATGTCTTTTTAAATACAGATTGATAATCTCTGCCTTTTAATTGGAGTGTCTAGACAGTTTCCACTTAATGTAATTATCTGGTTGGGTTCAAGTCTACAGTTATGCTATTGATTTTCTATTTGTCCCATTAATCATCGTTCAGTTTTCATATTTTCTGCCCATTTTGGTATTGATTTAATATTTTCTGGTATTTCATTTTGCTCCCACTGTTGGCTTATTTACTGTTACTGTACCAGCATATTTTAATAATGTTTAAGAGTTCTTTTTATCAATTTCTAAATATCCTTTTTTATACTATCCTATTGTTTTATGAGTTTTTAAAATCTCTGACTATATTAATACATTTTTGGGGCTCCTTCCCCCCTGGCTCCATCTCTCCAATGTGCTCTTCTCTCTCCCTTTTGTCCACTTCACATCAGATGCTTTCCTCAAAGGCTTTTATCACACACCACAGGGAAGTTTCGTTTTGGATAGTGACCTACCATTTAAATTGGATCCTCTCTTTGGGCGACTTTTTAAAAAAAGAACTTCAAGTTTTATTTTTCAATTACAGTTTACACTCAATACTATTTTGCATTAGATTCAGGTGCGTATCATAGTGGATAATCATATACTTTACAAAGTGATTTCTCAGTATTTCAAGGACCCACCTGGCACCATAGACAGTTATTACAATATTACTGACTATATTCCCTATGCTGTGCTTTACGTCCATGACTACTTTGTAACTACCCACTTAAACTTTTTACTCTGTTCACCTTTTTCACCCAGCCCCCCAGCCCACCCTCCCCTCTGGCAGCCATCGGACTGTACTGTGTCTGTGAGGCTGTTTCAATTTTATTTGAGGTGAAACACAGCAAAAGTAGTGGCAGTGGTGGAGGGAGAACAAAACTGAACCGATGCTGAGAAAAAGGAAAGCGGAATCACAAGAACAAATCAACAGCTAATCACAACATCCCGAGGCTGACACACAGGGCTACTCCTGGGTTGCTGGAGCTGTTGATGACTGTTGCTTTTGCTGACTGGGGATGAATGACTCACCAGGTTTATGAGGTCAAACTGAGTGGCTACAAAACTTTTTCTGCGTCTTCCATTTCCTTGGGCATCCTTACAACCAACCCCACTACTGGGTAAAACTGAGAGTGCTGTATCTTATAGCCTAAAGGGCATTTTATTCACATAATAGAAAGTTTAATTATCATAGACAGTTAATAATATTAAGTATAAAATCTGTCAGCTATATGTTTTAAGGAAAAAGCCTCACAAAGTCCCCAGGGTGTGCCCCGTGGTTGGAACACAGGGGTTCAAACCCTCGCTGTGGGCCCTGCAGCATTGTCACTGACCTTCTCAGCCTTACTCCTCACCTGTAGGGGCATAATGAGGGAGCTCTGAAATTCTGCTTAGAAATGGCTTGTGCTGGCTGTTGGTGGGGTTGCAGACCAGTGCAACCACTATGGAAAACAGCATGGAATTTTCTCAGAAAACTAAAAGTGGAACTGCCTTTTGACCTGGCAATTTCACTGCTAGGATTATATTCTAAGAATCTTGAAACACCGATCCAAAAGAACCCATGCACCCCAATGTTCATAGCAGCACAATTTACAATAGCCAAGAGCTGGAAGCAACCTAGATGCCCATCAGTAAATGAATGGATCAAAAAACTATGGTACATTTTCACAATAGAATTCTATGCAGCAGAAAGAAAGAAGGAGCTCCTACCCTTTGCAACAGCATGGATGGAACTGGAGAGCATTATGCTAAGAGCAATAAGCCAGGCAATGAAAGACAAATACCATATGGTCTCACCATTAATAGGAACCTAATCAACAAAACAAACAAGCAAACAGAGTATAGCCAAAGACATTGAAATTGAGAATAGGCTGACAGTGATTAGAGGAGAGAGGGGAGTGGATAATGGGGAAAAGTGTGAAGGGTTTACAGGAACAATTATAAAGGACACATGGACAATAACAAGGGGGGGTGGAAATGGGGGAGGGAGGTGGGGAGGGTTGAGGTAGCGGAGAGGAGTGGGGGGAAAAGGCAGAAAACTGTACTTGAATAACAATAAAAAAAAGAAATGGTTTGTGCTGGCAATCTGATTGGAAAAGGAGTTTACACTGAGTTTACATAGCCCTTTTCAAAGAAAGTCAATTATCCTTAACAAGTATGGGTGTGGCTGAGGGTGATTGTGTGTGTGTGTGTGTATGTGGTAAAGAGACTCATTGGCGCCATCATCCCTAAAGCAATGTTGATTTATTATAAGCGTTAATTAAACGATATATTTTTAAAGTTTAACGTAATGCCTGGCAATAAATATTTCATACATTTTAAAATTATAGTATTAAATTATTATAATATTTTTATTATCGGGCATATGAGTGGAGGAGGTATGACAGGGAGGAGCAAGAGTTTCTCGAAATGACAAACGAGTCCTGATGTCTCTACATTGATTCTTACCAACAGGCTTAATACACTTTTACTCTATACCTGGAAGTGAATGAGTGTGGTCTATTCACTGTACTGAATCCTTTTTCTTCAGCACTCTAGGGGGCTCCTCTCCTACGGTCACTGCCTGTGGTTGAAAGTGCTGGCTCAGTCTTTACTTTGTCACTGCCGTGCCCTCTTACAACTGCATTTCCAGGGAACTCTCCTTATAGTGTATGCATTGACTTGCTCCCCAAAGATGCTGCTGCTGATTTTTAAGTTTGTGTCCTGTCAGCGAAGTTCAGTTCCAGTTCTTGGTGGCCAGGCATCCCTTTTTCACCCTAGACTTCACCAGGTCTTTATTTACTTTGCAAATCTCATCATGCGTATATGACGGGACTGAGACAGTGCACACAGAAACACAACATAAAATAACAGTAGGTATTTTATGGTTTTTACAGAAGGCTGTGGCTGAGGGTAGCACGAACGCATACTGTTAATCAAATCGTCTTTTATTGAACTATAATTGACATGCGATATCCTGTTAGTTTCAGGTGTATATCCTGGTGATTCAATATTTATGTATTTTGCGAAATGACCTCCATCATAAGTCTAGTTACCATCTGTCACCATACAAAGCTATTATAATCGATTAAATTCCCTATGCTGTACATTATATCCCCATAACTTTAAAATTTTTAACTGGAAGTTTGTACCTCTAATTCCCTTCACCTATTTCATCTGCCCCACCCCAAGTATTCCCTGCTCTGTGCATTTCTGTCTTATTCATGCTTATTCATAACTTCCTGTGAGTTCTTATATAAGTTCTGACTTTTATTGATTTATTTTTATTATTTTTACTTTTTTATTCTCTTTGGAGGACACCTTTTTTGTTGCTTTTAGAGAAAGAGGAAAGGGGAGAGGATGGGTGAGAGAGAAACTTCGGTGTGAAAGACAGGCATTGATTTGTTCATCGCCCCCTGCCATACATCCAGGCAGGGGGATCATCCATGCTTAGACTGGTGACCGAACTTTCAACGTAGGTATGTGCCCTTACCTGGAATTGAACCTGCCACCCTTTGGTTATGGGATGATGCTCCAACCAACCAAGGTAAGACATGGTTTTAAAAATCCATTGTTGCTGAGGCATAAAGAAATAAATGCTGTGTGTGCATCCATTTACCTACTTCAGGTGTTGAAGACAGTTAAGTATCCCTGTGCTTCACATATCTGAAGGCCTACATTTGCTTTGAGTCAGTCTCCTTCCTCATCACCCTCACCCTCACTTCCACTTACTTCATGCTTTCTCCTTGCTAATTTGATATTCTTGTTCTGAATATCAAATTGTTCTGGATTTTCTGAATAGGTTTTAGCCTAGTTTGTCCCTTCATCTTGATGAAACCCTTCAATGACTCTTGTATAAGGGCGTCCCAGCTCTGACCCGTGGCCCTCTGGAAGCACCTCGCTCTCTGATCCTTTTGTGAGCCGTCCATTCTGCCCTGGTTCTGAATTGGAAGTCTCAGGATTAGACATCTTGTAAGTGTTAAGGACTTTGGATATTATCAAGATCAGCAGTTCTCAAACTGTGTTCTTACCAACACTTATGAAGAATGCCTTTCACATTAACAACACGCTCTCATGAGTCTAGCTGGATTTGGGGAAATTCCCAGCACACTAGTTATATCATTATTCTTTTTCTACTCACTCAAGAATGCAACTAGAAATGTTAGTGAGAGTGACATTATTAATGGGATGCCTTTAAATGTGCTGTAATTTATGGGAATTTATAAACTTCATTACTTTATGATGCCTAACAAATTACCTAATTCTCACTTGATTGGGGAATTTCAGTGAATTTGTAAAGTTTTTTTTCTTTAAAAAGTTCTTAACAGTCGAATTGTTTTAGCAGTTACCTACATCTGAAAAGCCAAACATAAGCAAAAAATTAAGAAGGAATTTTACTGAATAGATTAAGTTAGGGGCCCAGGCTCATTCCCTACAGTGGACCCCAAAGCCCCTCCATCAGAGTTTTAGGGCTTTACATAGCACCATTTGAAACTCCAGTGCCCTTGATTATATCTTAAACTTCAAGCAATGATTCCATGAAATTGAACCACAATGACAGCTCACTCAGTGTGAGAAATCTAGGGAAGTATTATTTTAGAAAGACACTATTGAACTGTGATGGCCAAGTACATTTAGAATGTTGGAACTGGACTCTTATGCATTGTCCTTTCTACTCCATCATTATTACCTTGTCCCTTCAGGCAATTTGGTAGTTTTCTCACTCTTCTCCTTGGGACTCATGATTAACGCCCAGAAGGTAAGGATGGCTTCTGTGCTTCCTCTCCCAAATCTCATCTCTATCTTTCTAAACCTCACCCTGCTTGGCTCTTGTTTAACTGATTGTGTGTGCATCTGTTTCCTGCACTCTCCCCTGGAACCCCTCTTCTGTTGTCAGTGCACTCTATTATTTACTCTGCACCAAGTTTTGCTCTTTCCTCTTCGTTCCTCTATCTCAGTTAATGACTCCACCATTCTCTTGCCCTCTGAGTCATTGTCACTGATTATTCTTTCACATACCTTCCACTTCATATTAGTCACCAGTTCCTATTGATTCTAGATTAAAATGTCCTCAAGCCTGACATCATCATAGTCTCTAGACTATTAAAATAACTTCTTGCACAGAGCTTTGAATATAGTCAACACTCAAACAAGTTTGTGGAGTATAGTATTGGTTTTTATCTTCTCCAGATGTCTGTGCTACTTTACTTACCTGCTCCCTGACCTTGTTTTGTTCTTCCAGGCTTCAGTCTCATATTTGGATAAAGATATTTAAGATTTTTTTCTGTTCAATAGTTGCAGTGGGCTGTCCTTTGTTAGACTAAAAGTTGTAACCTTAAGGTAAGATTTTCATAGCATATATAGCAAACATTAGCAATTTTATTCAATTTTATCTTACAGAGCAGCAGTTCCCAACCTTGATTTTCTTTTGACCTGGTATTTTGGAGATCAGTGGGAGAAAAGAAGTGAAATAACAACATGCTTAGAACTGCACATGACTTAAAGGCATTTTTATGTTGCAGCCATTAACCATTTGAGTTTGAGAATGTGGTATATGGGACAAAGTCATCTGATGTGTGTAACTTAATTTCCCAGTGTCTCAGTTTACTTATCTGTAAAGTGGGTGTTTTAATGTTACTCCAATCAATGAAACACAGATCATAGGAATGCAAACTTAATCATATAATTATTGCAACATTCTTAGCACAGGACATTGTTTGAAGTAAGCCCTCAGTAACTAGAAAGTATTACAATCAATGCAGAGGAGAGATTTTTAAGAAACCAACAGTTTATAGGTCTCATTTGACTCATAGGTGTATTTAGTGTGGCTTACACACTGTTTTTGTTTCTTTTTAAATAAATTAGCTCCCACATTTAAAAAATTTGGGAGATCTATAAAATACATGTTTGGAACTTCTTTTGATAAAATTAGAGACTTTGGCAACAGTGCTTGATAATGGTCAAAAAACTCTATTAGGCTTATCTTAATTACTGCCATTATCTATTATTTTACACCAAGGGTGCATCACATTCTTTCACTATGAGCTGGACTAGAGAATTTTGGTGGACCTGTTCTGCTATTTTAAGAATTAAAAAATTAGAATTAAGCTGTGTTAACTTTTGCAAACAATAGTGTTGTCTCTTTAAAGAGTGAGTCTGAGTCACAGTCTTCTCAAGACCTATCTGATACAGTTTAAAGATGTACAAAACAGCTAATATGCACTGAACACCTACTATATGAGGAACTGGTAAGCATAAGCTCCTCCTTGGGAAAACCCTGGTTTTTGCTTATAGTATACAGATAAGCGGTTAATATTCAGAATATGTAAAGAACTACTACAACTCAACAACAATGACAAAGAAGCCCCAACCCAATTGAAAATAGATAAATGACTTGAGGAGGCATTTCTCCAAATGAGATACAACTGACCTATAAGCACATGGAAGATGTGCAATGTCACTGGCAAGTACAGAAATGCAAATGAAACCACAGTAAGATACCATGCTATACCCATTAAGATCGTCAGTCTCAACCCTCCTCCTCCAGAATAAATGTTTTTGACAGTTTTGGGTGTGACTGATCAAAATAACTCAATGGTCACAATGTGTCTGACTTAAGGCAGACATTTGGTAACATCCCTCATAGTTGCCTCTTGGAGAAGTATTTTAAGTCATACAACAGGACAAGCAGCCTTTTTATCAGAGAGTTAGATGGCAAAAAAGAAGACATGCTTATCAAATCTGTGGATAAAGTTTGGCAAGATAACTCACATACTAGGTGATGGGATTGAGATCCAAGATTTCTATGCCATGAGTCCTGGGCCAAACAGGGTGGACTTCATCAGGAACTATTCCAGTCACACGGAGAACGTGAGCTTCAGGAATGACGCACGCTGGGGCTCTACCAGGAATATCCTCTTGATCACTTCTCCACTGACACTTCTTTTGCTACCTTCTTGTTCTTTGAGACCAGCTTGAAAGTTGCTGTTACCTGTACACCATTTCTCAATCTCCCCATCCCCCAGGCTGACTGGGGGTTCTTTGCTGAAATCCAGTAACACTTACACTTACTTCTTTTATAACCCTCATCACACTGTGAGAAAATCAGATTGTTTGGCTTGTCCTTGCCCCTCCTCAACAATGAGCTTTTTGAAGTAGTGACTGTTAATTTCTATAATGTTAGCACTAATAAAAATGCCAAATAAAAACAGGTATTTAATATCCTTGTTGAATGTATGAAATGACCTATACTTTGGTAAAAAATAAGATGAAGCAAAGAAACAAAGAACACACACAATTATAGGAACAGGGAACTATGGCTTAGGAGTGGCATGTAAATTTTCATTTTATAAGTAGTAGCTAGAAGTCGAGGAGACTAATGTAAACTTGTCTGCATTAGTAAGAATCACTGTTTAGAATGATGAGGAGATAAGACTGGTCTGTTCTGGGCGGACCCCACCTGCAGTCCTGTTACAGTCGTTTCCGGTTACGGAGCCTTAACGGAGATGTGGACCAACTGGAGTGTGCTCAGCCGCTTGAAGAAAAAACGATGAGCTTTTTGAAGTAGCTTTTGGACAACTTGATAACTCATTTCAACTATTTGAGTAAAATACACTTGCACTTTTACGTATCAAAAGGATGGGCTGGGACCAGCTGGCCTTTCAAATTCCTATCGATTTGGCAGGAAAGTAGGCTGTGGCTCCCAGTGAGGACCAGAAGGCTGGAAGACATGCCTTTACTGTGGTACCACTGTCTTCAATTTTCTTGTTGACAACAGCTCAGCATGACAGTGCTTGGGGGGGGCAAAGAGGATTTAATGATTGAATACAGGTTAATATTTTAAGGGATGGGTATAGGGAAAGAACTAGGACGATTTTTAGAGATTTTGGCAAGAGAGTGACCAGTTTTTCTTGTGGCCAGGTGACAAAAGAAAAGTAAAAAAACCTCACAGATTATAGAAAAATAAATTAGTTAACCCCTTATGATGATATAAAACACAAAATTTACCATTTAGGTTTCTAAATTCATTCTAAATATTGGCTGGTTTCTATGCAAAGGACACTTCTAATGGCAGAGGGCACTCTGATTTAATGCTGGGAAAAGCATGGGGCCAGAGGCAAATGGTAGACCTGTTGTACATTGAAGGTGGGGCTTTGGGCGAGTTCCATCACTGAATCTGTTCCTTTATTTCTAAAATGGGGATTGTAGTAACTACAGAAGAATTCTTGAAGGTCATATATTTTCTATGCTGAAATGCCTATTATTGTGTGTAGAGCTCAGTGGGCTGTAGGTATTGAATACTAATTCAATAAGTATTATTGTAGGCTGTAGGTATGAGTTCTAATATTATTCTAATACTTATTGAATTGGAATCATCAAACTGTGCTTTAAAAATAGCAGATATGAATCTCAGGTAATGAAATCATACTACCTTTAGATTTAGATTTCTCATTTTTGAGTTGATAGTTATATAATACCTTATCGAAGTTCTTGGGTAGACCTTTTTTATAATGATAGTGCAGTATCCTAAGTGGGAGATGGATGTTGATAAACCCATCAATCTTACTCATATTTTGTCAACTTTCCATGCACGCATGTGTGGGCACATTCGGTTCTGTGCAGTTTCATCACATATGTAGATTCACTGTGAAGCCACCACAGGCAATGGCAATGTCATCACAAGGATTTCTCATGCTACCCTCTTATAGCCACACACTTACCTTCTTTCTTCAACCTCTGGTGATCCCTAGTTAACTCTCCATCTCCATAACTTTGCCTTTTTATGAATGTTATATAAAAAGGATTGTATAGCATGTAAGCTTGTGAGACTGACTGTCTTTCACCCATCACACTTCCCTTGTGAGTCATCCTATTTGTCGCACACGTCAGTAGTTCATTGCTTTTTATTGCTGAATGAGACATAATGATTTGAGTATATTATAGTTTGTTCACAAACTATTACACCTTTTCACGTATTGAAAGGAATTTTGGTTATTTCCAATTTTTGGCTTTTAGAAATTATAATTCTGTGAATAATCATGTATATATATGTATATGTATAAATCTTAATTTTCATTTATACTTTATTTTTTAATTTTTTAAATTCATTAGAGGTACTCAGTACTTTTACCTAATGAATAAGGAAAATATAAAAATTATAAGTGAATGGAAATTCTCTGCGGGACATATTCTTCTTGGTCAAAATAGGAGTGACTTTGACATTTGTATCAGTGGAATATAATTAAGCGACATAGCCTGACACACAGGAGCTTGTATATTGGGTATGTATGAAGCTGATGTATGAACACCACATCTCTATGCCAGCTTCTGGTTAAGCTGCGTGTCTGTATTTACACAGGAACAATGTCTATATGCCAATAAAACACATTTGCTTTTAAACCAGCTCCCAACCAACATACTCTTCCAATTGTGACATGTGCTAGCATTGAATGCCTTATTGAAAATAAATACAAACATTTGCACTATTTCCAATAATTACCTCCCTCCCCCAATTCAGAATGCACAGAAGTGTTAGATAAATAAAATTCTTGGCACATTCATTCTTACTCATGTAGTGTCACAAAATGAGAAGCCGTGCATGGGCGCTGACTGGTGTAGTTACAGCAACCGAGCAATTGTTCAATAATGTTAGCAGATTTTTATATGGTGTTTACTATATACCCATCAACTGTTGTAGGTCAATGTTACTTATTGATGTGAACTCATCCCCACTGGAGCCCTATGGCGTATACTCTATTATTAGGCTCATCTTATAGCTTGGAACACAGGCACAGGCAGTGATCAAGTGACTTTTTCAGTCTCACACTTAGTAATTGGCAGAAAGAAGATGGGCTCACATAGTCTTGTTCCAAAGTCCATTTCTCAACTCCTGTACTATTTGCAAGATTAGAATCAGTAAATAAGCCAACACACAAAAATAAAATATTTTAATTAAAATTGAAGTTCTGGATTTTTCACTTGTCAGAATGAAACAAGAACTTCAACCTTCCTTAAATAAACTAAATTATTAAAGGAATGTGTGGTGGGCATTTCCAGGTGAAGCCTAAGTGCCTCTCCCTTTAGAATCAGACACACAAAGGCAGGTTCACTTGGGGTCTGTTTGGAGAAAGGTCTGAGAGAACTCTTGAGGATAAGTTTATTGCAAGAGAAGAGAGAATTGACAAGCAAGCTTGGTAATTGGAATTAGGGACCAATTTTGAGTGTAACATTCTGGCTGCTACCGAAATTTGCTTTTCAGAGTGATCATGAATTCATCTCAAAGAGGCCAAGGGCTGATGATAGAAATGGAAAAATCTATTTTCACTAAAGACTTAGTACTATGTTAAGTCAATGAGCAGCATTGCATTGGTGCCCATTCAAAAAAGCATGTTGCAAAAAGTGAAGGGATGAATAGGGTGGGTACAGGGAATATGTATACAGTCAGGACACTGATGCATTAATATCACTAGGAGATTTAAACAAACCCTACCTCTGGCACCATGGGAAAACTCAACACCTTTCATGGCAATACCTGGAAAATGTAGTGTCTGAGTCTCTGCCTCTGATGGCCAGGGTCAATGGTTTCATTAGTAGCACGAGGCAGTTTGCTGTGTTACTGGAGTGCAGTGCCCTTGGCACAGATATCAGCACCATGGACAGCTGATCCCGGCTTTGTGCTTGGGCACCATCCTTGCCAAGTTTCACAGTCAGTGAGAAGAGGTTCAGCACTAGATGCCTCGAAACGGCATTGAAGGTGTACAAGGGGAAATGGTGGGTATCAGATGGAAGTGGAAAGATGTTTATGCCCATTCAAGAGGAAGCTCAAATGGGCATTCTCAGACAAAAAAAGCTGGTGATAGGGAAAAGGAGGTTTTATAGATGTTCTATAAAAGAAGGTAGGGCTACAACTTAGATAATGTTAATGACTATTAACATGATATAATAATTGTTATTATTTATGTGGTTCTGGCACACTGATGTTAGTAAGGGAAATCTGGGTTAAAAATGTAGTTGTCTTCTCTAAGAATAAGTTAGGAAGCTTTTTTTCTTGCATGTTTTTAATGCAGTTTTGACTACTTTTAGATTTAGAGTTAAATGATATAATGAATGAAAATGTGTTTAGATTCAGGAACTGAACTCCACTTTCCATTTATTTTGCCTGAAGTATGAAAGAGATTCAAAGTACACACAATCAGTGCTCTCCCATGATTTAGATAATTTTTTACCAGATTTTATTTATTTATCTTTACAGGAGAAGGGAAAGAGAGAGGGAGAGAAATATCAGTGTGTGGTTGCTTTTCATGCATCCTCTGCTGGGAACTGGCTGGCAACCCAGGCATGCGCCCTGACTGGGAATCAAACCTTGATCCTTTGGTTCACAGGCCCATGCTCAATCCACTGAGCTACACCAGCCAGGGCTGGTTTAGATGATTTTTTAAAAGACATATAACAGGAAGTATTCTGGTGTTGATTGCTATATAACAAATAATTCAATCTTATTGGTATAAAAAAACAACCATTTTATTATGTTTATCTGGTGGGTAAAGAATTCAGACAGGGCGTGGCCACATGGCCTAGTATCAGGATTCCACCAGAGAGAGAGATGTGTATATTCTTCATGTATATTAAGAAACATTTTGCAAGGGATGAATAGACTCATATTGCATGAGCCTGGCTGAGCTAGTCTGAAATCTGCAGGGCAGGCTGTAGGAAAGGTGTGCTGGAGGTAGAATTTCCTCTTCCTTAGGGAAGCCTCAGTCTGTTCTGTTCTTAAAGCCTTTCAACTAATTGGATCAGACTAACCCAGATTAGCTAGGATAATCTCCTTTACATAAAGTCAACTGATTGTTGATGTTAATCATATCTACAAAATAATTCTCACAGCGACCTCTAGGGTAGTGTTTGATTTGTAAAACTGACCATCACAGGTTGTCTCTGCTCCACAGTGTCTGGGAGTTTGTCTGGGGAAACTCAAATGGCTGGAATGATCCAAACCATGGGGGAACCAATAGGGAGCTTCTTCCCTCGTGGGTCTTGTACCTGATTTAAAGGCTGGGCTCAGCTGAATGTGTCATCTGGAGCCCTACATGTGGCCTCTCCATCTGGCTGTGGCTTCTCACAGCATGGTCCCTGGCTTCTGAGAGGGAGCAAGCTGAAAGGAAGGGTCCTGAGAGGAAGAGTAACAATAGAACCAGGCGCAGCTGTGTGGCTTTTTGTGATCTAGCCTCAAAAATCATGTGGCATTGGGGGAAAATGGGGACATCTGTAAGTAGTGTCAACAATACAAATGAAAAAACCATGCTGCATTGCTTCTGCACGTCTGCACATTTTATTGATTGTGATCATGTCATGGAGCCTGGCCAAGATCCAGGAGGAGGGGAATTAGACTCCATCTTTGATGGATTGGTGGCCAGGTCCCATCGCACGAGAGCATACAGGGTGAGATGCTATTGCAGCAGTCTTTGGAAAATACAGTTTGCTGTAGTGTATGAAAATGAGCAATGTCTCTGCCAATTATGATGAAAGAAATGCTTGGGAACTCACTAACTCACCTTAGAAACTGAAAAAGAGCAGAATTTATAAGCATTAGAAATTGATCTCTGTAGATATATTACTTTTTCCTCGCATTCAAAAGCCTATCAAGTTTGAGGCTTACTATTAAAAATGTGACAACTTGGGATTGTTCTGGGACTAACCCACTTAAATTCAGTGACCTCTGGGAGTTGGGTAGGTATTGGAAACTATATTAATGATCTACTGCTTTGTAACAAGTTACCAGAAATTTAGTAACTTAAGGCAATACATGGCTTTATTATCTCACAGCTTCCGTGACTCAGGAGTCTGGGCATAGCTTGGCTGGGCCTTTTGTATCGTGGTCTCTCACAAACCAAGGTTATTGGCCAGGACTGGGGTCTCAGTTAATGCTTGAATGAGGAGGGTGTCTCTTCTGGGTTCACATGACTCGTCAGGATTCAGTTCCTTGAGAGCTGTTGGACGAAGAGTTGCAGATTCTAGCTGACTATTTGCCAGAGGCCATCCTTAGTTTCTTGCCACATGGGCATCCATATGGAAGCTTGCCTCCCCAAAGCTAATGCGGGAGACAGTCAACAGAGGCTCCTAGCAAGGTGGAAGTTACAACCATTACTGCTGGTTCTAAACAAGTCACTTTCTACTTACACCCAAGAGAGCGAATTACACAAAGGTCTGAATAACTGGAGGCAAGGATAATCGGGGTCACCTTCCTGTGTGTCCCTCACAGAAACGTTAGGCTGGATTGCGGCCACTATGGAGAAGTCCTCTCTTCCAGAGCACGGTCTCTGTGGCAGGGAGCTTTCACTACAAATGTGGGAGTGGCCACTTTGTAAGATACATAAATGTCTAAACTATGTTGTGTACCTGAAACTAATATGATATTGAAACTAATATGATAAATGCGGGAGTGGGAGTTCAGACAAAGAAAATAATCGTATTCCAACTGACAAAGTGAAACACAATAGTGAGAAGAGCACAACTCATTTGTAATTCCAGGTGGTCAGGCAGCTAGGCAACCAGAAAGTCAAGCTAATAGGTAAACAATCAACTTCAGGGAAATGTTTCAGTGACATTGACAAGGGTTAGGGGGCAAATTCTGGTTCCTGGAAGGATACTGATGAGTAGAGAAACAACATTTGATAGGAACCATGGATCTGAGTAATTTCCTGAAGCAGAAACTTGTATCTAGGAGAACATAGCAAAGGCCTATTTAACAAAATTGCAGAGTAAGGGTTTTTTTCCAATATCTGAGTTCCTACCTAGGCTTAGAATTCTGTGAGGTCAGGGAGAATGTATCTATGGATATATTAATAAATATATTAAAACATGGTTGTAGGAGGTGACAGAGCGTGGAGCTTCTCCCCAGAGTCTGGGAAGAAAAACACCTAAGGGCTTTCTGTTTTTGTCACAAGCTGAGGCCACCCTGCTATGGCTGCCAAAGAAACCTGTACAGCAGCTGTGTGTGAGGAGGCATAGCGGTCAGATAGGGGAGCAACTGGCTGTTGCAGTGTGTAACTGCAAGTGGAGGCATCCGGTAGCCAAAGGTGGTTCAACTTATATCTCTTCTGCTATTCCTGCTGGACCAACAGCTGAATGCCAATTTTACCATCAAAATGCACTGATCTAATATTGATGGCACTTAAAAACGTTTTCTGTTTGTTTTATTCTCACCCGAGGACATTTTTCTGTTGCTTTTAGAGAGATAGGAAGGGAGAGGGTTTAGAGAACAGGGAAGAGAGGGAGAAAGAGAGGGAGAGAATTGATATGAAAGAGAAATATCAAGTGGTTGCCTTTCATATGCACCCTGACAAGGGACCAAACCCACAACCTAGGCATGTGCCCTGACCAGAAATTGAACCTATGACCTCTTGGTTTCTGGGATGACACCCAACCAACTGAGCCACACTGGCCAGGGCTGCTGATGGTTCTTATTATTATAGGTAAAGCTCTTCCAATATAAACTCCTGAACCCCAAGAAACAGACAGACAGACAGACACACACACACACACGCGCGCACACCTGGAAGCTGCCACACTATTTCTGGCCTATGAAAGGCACAGAATTTTTAATGCACTCTCATTCTGCATAAGAATATGAAGATAAAACCCTAGAATGTCTTCCAGGTACTCATATACATTGAGACATTTTGAAAAGGAACAGAGTTACCTGTAACCAAGTCCAGGAAGAGCCTTCCAGAACCCTGGGTCTGAAGCATTCACCAGACTGTAAAACAAATGAAATTGAATAGCAACTCCCAAGTAATGTCAGCTGGAAAAAAATGACCTAGAACTATTTCTGATTTGGGCTTCATTTGAAAAGTAAAGCACATTCTACACAAAGAGAAGCTTTTTGACTGTGTCTAAATAAAAATTTCTGCATGAATTCTTTGTGGTAGTAAACATGTATGCCTTGGACACTTGTCAGTGGTTGATAGTTTTCCAGTAATTTAGTGGTAGTAGCTTTTAAGGCATGTGTGCTGTGATACCCAATTTCTCAGAATTGCTTCTCTAAAATATAGCTGTATATTGATATCCCCTTTTCAACTATTTACAATACCGTATTCTATTAAGATGTAGATGTCCTGTTTTCCTTTTTATAAAGGATTTTCTTATTGAAGTATACCATATTTTTTGGTATACCATACCATATCAAAATCTGCACAATTATAGATGTACAGCTGGACAAGTGATCCTAAAATAAATACTTCCATGTAAGCACTGTTCAGATCAAGAATTACAATATTTCCAGTGTTCAATTATTGTACCCTCCTTTCTCTACAAAACAAAACAAGAATAAAAACTCCCCCACCATCTGGATTTCTAATATCATGAATGGTTAGGTCTGTGGGAAGAATAAAGAAGAGGAAAAGTAGAAATGACTGCCCAGTTTCTTGCTTGGGTGACCAGGTGGGTGATGGCGCCAATGGCTGACGCCAGGAACACAGAAGGAGGAGGTCTCTTGGGCAAAGGAGAGGCAGTGATGAGTTCATTCTGGACAATATTGATTTCAAGGTGCCTTTGGAAAATACAGGTACATGCAGGAGTATGGATTCTGAAGATCTTGGTAAGGCCTGGAGATGAATGTGGTCAGAGACTTCCCAGTCTGTAATAGATGGTTGTAAACACCATAAAACCAATGAGATATCAGATAAGAAAACTTATGTAAAGTGAGAAGGAAAGTGAGCCAAAGACAAAGCATCAACATAAAAAGGACAAGCAGAGGAAGAGAAATTAATAAAAGAGACCAAGAAAGCATTGAGAGATGCAGAAAGAGAAGGAGGACAGAGAAAAGGAATCAAATTAAGGAGGGAGATATCATCGGTGTTAAATTTGGAGAGATTTCTGAGATAATAAAAGCGTTCATTGTATTTGGATATTAGAAACTCATGACTTCAGTTGAATAAAAGGGAAAGAAATCAGATCATAGTGATCTAAGAAATGAATATACTTCACTCTGGAGATGTTTATATGAGAAAGAGAAGAGAGAAAACTTTTAGTACTAAAAGGGACCGAGGGGCCAAAGGGCATTTTAAAATTATGGGGCATGTTTGCCTGCACGTGGAGAGGTAGGGGTGTGGTGTGGAAGAAAGAACTGGGCTGATCTTGAAGGAGGAGAGGTCAGGAGAGGGTAAATAGATTAAGAAAATTTGAAGCTGTAGCTAGAGATTTTAGAAGAGGATAGCAATTCTGAGTAACTGCAGGATTCTTTGCTTTCTGAGATATTTAAATTTATATAGTAGCTTGCATTATTCTTATCAGAAAAAGCAATAAAGATTAAATAAAGATGCAAGAAGGAACTGGATTTTCTTTGAAGATTTAAGAGAATCAAAGTGAGAAAAGTCCTCAAAAATATGAAATTAGATATTGAATATTATTCTCCTTGTATTATTGTTATTCAAATGAAAAACACTTATTTGGAAACCAAGAATGTGTCCTATTTGTGTGGAGCATCATTTTGATTTTTTTCTGAGTTAATAAAGGAGCATTCCCCTGGAGAGAAAATGGTTTCCTAAACATCTACATCATACAATTCATTAGAAAACAGTAGCCTAGGATGACTGCATAGAGGAATTTAATCATCTATTATTTTCTTTCTGAATAGTATTGTGATATTATTTGTGCCATAATTTGCTTGCTTTAGTACTATGTTTAATAATTCCAAAAATAACTGATTGATTCCAGCAAAAATTTGACAAGGGAAAGGATTTGGCAAAGAGAAATGCTACACTTCAGAAATTAGTGCCTTATAACACTCAATCATTTCCCCCCTTTGCTAGATCGTGACAATGAGCTCAGAAGCTGGAAAATGAAAAATGACAAACTATCCATTATAACTGAATGATGGAAAAAGCAACATGCTTAAGTAAAGTCACAGATTATTATAAATTCATATAAAATTCTGAGGATTCCTTCCCTTTGCTCTTTCCTTCTTCCTGCACTGGGTGGATTGGGGCGGAATATCCAATGTATTGGTGAGCAGTACTAAGAAAACCGTACTAAGTCAGAAATAGTCAGGTATGATACAGTCAGATCCAACCTTTGCTGTTCTGAGATGGACAATGCGATGGTAAAAAAAATTACCATCTTAATCATTTTTAAGTGTTCCCCAGTATTATTAAGTACATTCACACTTTTGTGCAGCCACTCTCTAGACCTCTTTTGTCTTGCAAAACAGAAACTCTATACCTATTAAACAACTTCCCTTTTCCCTCATCCCAGCCCCTGGTAGCCACCATTCTACTTCCGGTTCTATAAGTTTGACTGCTTTAGATTCCTGCCATAAGCGGTATCATACAGTGTATCATACAGTTTGTCTTCTTAAGAAGAACGTAGATGTTGAACTATGTCTTTAGGCAGAGATGAAAGTAGATGCATAAGTAAGTGGATTAATACACTATGAAAGAGTGTGTTGCCTTACCATGTACTGAGATAGGCAGAAGCACAGCCATTAGGTTCCGTATTTATTTTCCTCAGGGGCAGTTTCCTCTTAGGTTATGTGTAATTTGGCTGCTGTATGTCTGTATCTGACTTAACCTGCAGTTCTCAACTCGAGGAGAATCTTTGGGCATCAGTTATGTAGGACTCATCAGTGTAAGCTGTGGTCCACAGGACAAAGCAGCACCTGCCTCTGGCCCAGAAGGAACTTGGGTTCACTTGTTTTTCCTTTGACTGGAATGGAATGGAGTGTTTTAATTTGGCTTCGAAACACAGTTTGTTGTTGTTTTTCTTTTTCTTTTTTAAAAATTATTTTAATTGTTTAAATACAGTTTTCCGTCTTTTACTCCCATCCCTGCCTACCCCTCCCGCAGCCCTCCCTACCTCCCTCCCATTTCCACCCCCCTAGTTTTTGTCCATGTGTCTTTTATACTTGTTCCTGTAAACCCTTCCCCTTTTTTCTTAAACTATATTAAATAAATGAACTTTTATTGAATTATTGAAAAACTTTAAATAAACTTTTAAAGTTTTTCAGCAAAATAAGCCATGTGATTTCTTTTTCTTAATAAAATGTTTGTCTTTGGCTTATTTTTCTTTCTTTTTTAAAAATTTTATTTTTTTCAGTAACAGTTGTCCCTCCTTTTTCGCCATTGCTCACTTCTACCCCACCTGCCCCCATAATCAATCCACTTCATTGTTGTTGTTTTTAAACAAACAAAGCATTCCAGTGGGAAATCTACACGCATGTTTATGTAATAATGTAATGATGAATGCAGTCACACATATAAGAAATTTCAATATGTGTTTTACTGCTGCGTTGCTCTTTTAATCAACAATTCCGTGTCATTAGGAATTAGTAAATATTTTTGTATCTGTGGTTTGTAAGAGACAGGGCCCTGACACAGTTCTGGTTTCTTGAGTTTTGTGCTTAATCTTACTGAACAGTTTACGGGATTCTCTTTCCTGTTTAGGCAGGAGAAGACCTCCCAGGAGGTTCCACACCAACTGCATATGGCACCTTAGTGTGATGTAGGGAAAGGAGTTTCTTCCTCAGGACACATGACTTCTCTCTGACAGTGTAGAGCAAAACACTTGGTCAATGATGACTTGGTCAACTACATGAATGATGGCCTCTAGGGTTATGCAGTACACAACCTGCACAACTGTATGCAAAATCCTTCAAAAGCACAATGGCAGTGAACAGAAGATGAGGCAGACCACCTGAGTCACTGCCCTTAAATGCACAGGAACTAACAGAAGTAAATGTGTCCAGTAGATGTGTCAGAGGGCCAAGATAAGATGGGAATCTGAAGCTTGGGTCTCAATATTATGAGATAGGCAGAAAATGAGAGCTAAGTATGCTACCCAAATAGGAACCTGGGAGGTGGGGGTTGCCCAGAGCCAAGACTTGGGTGAACAAATGGAATGCATGTATTTTGGATCAGAATGTCGGTATTTGAAGCAGCATTTTACAGAATTATAATCCCAGTTTACCCAGAATTATAATCCCAGATGTGTAGTTAATTTAAAGGAGCAAGGAGAGGGCAATGGTCAATTATGTTCTCAGTAGTAATAATAATAATAGCTGGCATTGATGCAATGCTTAAGATGTTTTTAATACCTGGTATCTTTGAGGCAGAAGAACTGTTATGTTTTCTAATTTTATAAGTAAGAATTAATAAGTTACATGACTTACTCAAGGTCATGGGGCAGTGTATGATAGATAAAACTTGATTTTGAAATAAAATTGTTCTAAGCTCATGACTTTTTTCATGTATTATGATTTTTTTCTGATAAAGTTCTACCAAATTATGCTGATTAGACTACTCCCTAGATTTCTACTGCAAGTCACCAAGTTCATTTCCCTTTATATCTGGGCACAAAATACAAACTCTGCTCCTCACCAAATTATTATATAATAATGTAATAATATAAAATTATATATATTTTAATTTATTTCATATATATAATAAAATTATATGAATATAGGGCTGGGCAAGGAGGTTTACAGTTGTTCATATGGAAAATAATACAATAATTAATAAATAATATAAGAATAAACTCTGTGTTTTGCATACTCACTACTGTAAACCTACTTTTGCCCCACCATGTATGTATATAAAAATATATAAATATGTAAATATATATTTATATGTATTAATTACATGGGAGAAACTGATGGCCACCACTCCTAGGCCTGGCCCATAATGCAGTGCTCTTCTCTCTCTCACTGTCTCCATGGCAGCACTCAGAGTAGCCTTAGAAACCACGCATTGAAGATGGGAGAACCCCATCAACTTGAGTCTCTGAACAACTACATGACCTCTTTTAAGACATAAACTTCCGTTGAGTTTATTCAGCAAGAAATAAACTTTTGTGGAGTTAAGCTAGTGATATCTTAGTATCATACTGTCTTTACATTATTTTCATTTAGCTGCTACTGTTAAACTTTCTCTGTTAGTTGCTTATCTGTGACTGAAGTTATTAAGTGTAGGTGCCCACCCTTTTTTCAAGGCTCCTGCCATGCTAGAACTTCTACTCCTTCCCCAGTCCACCTGGTCTTTTGAAGCACATAAAATTAGGCTATACCACTTTGGGCTCCACTTTTTATACGTATATATATTCACCTACTTTCCTCTCCATCACTTCCCCCATGCATTAAGGATTTTCTCCATTAGTTTACTAAATTTCTCACCATTACTATTTTTATGTTCTCCAATATTTAAATGTCAAGAGTGCTATTCTTTGGCTGCTTCTTCTCATCTCTCTAGCTCACTTACACTGACATCTCAGCTCCTGTAATTCATGAATACCATTAGGAAACCTGGCCCATTAACCTTACTACTCACTCACTGGCCAACATCCATCTTTACCTAGTTAAGATTTCTTGGTCTATTGTTAAATAATTTCCATGTACACACGTTCAGTTCTCTTGCCCCATTCCTCTTACTGGTTTTGCCTGGAAAAATTTCAACCATTTCAGCTTCCTTCCTATTCAACCTCATGAGTCAACACAACTGAATGTAACTGAAAAAAAATGCGACAATGCTTATTTGGTCTAACTAAATTTATGATCACAAACTTCAACTAGATTTGTCATCTGACCAGCCTCTACTTTCCATATATACTTTTTTCCCCAGTGGGTATATCCAGGTCTGTGGCTTTAAATCTATCCTATGTGATTGACTTACACGTGTATACCACATGTGGATACCCACTGCCTACCTGCCCATGTAACACAGGCCTTTCAGATGGCCTAGCAGCCATGGAGACTGGGTACAATAATACCCAGCACAGTCTTTGCCCTGATCTCCTCACCACTCCTGTGACATCAGTGAAAGAATAAAGAATAACAACTATTTATTCGGTGCTTACTTTGTGCTGGGTACTTTATACATAAAAATTATTTAATCCTTATAGCAAATCTATTAAGTAATACCATTATAATCATCTCTGCTTTACAGAAGATGAAGCTGAGATTCAGAGCCCGAGTGACAGAGTCAGTATTTAAACCCACTAAGCAGAGGTTAGCAAACTTTCTGCAAAGGGTCAGATAGTAAATATTTCCAGCTTTGTGGCCTGTACTGTCTGTCACAACTCACCTTTGCTCTTGGACCAAGAAAGAAGTCATAGACAATATACAATGAACACATATAACTGTGTTCCAATAAAAGTTTATTTACAAAAACAGGTGGGGCACGTTTGCCTTAACATGTGGTAGACTGCCAACTCCTGCTTTAAACCATTGTTTATGTATTGTCTGGATTACATGCATGACTTTATAAATGAATGCGCCAATGAATGAATGAATGAATGAAATCCTCTTTGGCACCAGCTTTCCCTTGCTTTGTTCTCCTCAGTTCCCTCCTGAGTATTCATGAGACTGCCAGAGAATCACATCACTGCCAGGGGAAAACTGCACAATCATTCCTCAGGGCTGAGTGAGGAGCACATGGGAACAAATCTTACAAGTGTAGTGTTTTGCTCTTGAGATGGGTCAGGTGAGCAATGTTCTAGCTCCCTGACAATCTACTTGGATGGTTCTAAAGTTTAACTCTTTGTTGAAGGAACACATTCCCTCCAAGATAAAGCCCTAACACATCTCACCGGGACCTTTGTGACTTGTCCTGTTCATAATTTTACTGTGTCCTTATTTTCTCCCTTTACCTGCTCTGGCAACACAGGAGAGCTTGTAGGTTTTGGATCAAGCAGGTTCTCTCTTATATATATCTAAGTCTGTGTATATTGTTTTTTTTTTCTGCCTAGAAAATTCCTAATTGCCACTATTCAGTGGCCAGGCTCACCCTAATTTGTTCTTTAGGACTCCATGCAGGGCCTATTTCTCTCCTAGAGGTTGTTCCAAACACCCATGACAAGTGATTGTCCCTGCTCTGTGTCTAATAACCTCATGCTTGTTCCAATAGTAGCTTTGCCACTGAATGGAAATACAAGGGGGGACCCCAAAAACTGAATTTATTTATAAGAAAGTTGTGTGTTTATTCATACATGTTTAAACTTCAGTCACCCTCAAGGTGCTCTCCATTTGATGCAATACACCTATCAAGACTTTTTTCCCACTGCCCAAAACAGTTTTTGAACTTGTCGATTTTAATGCCTTTTAGTGCTTCTGTTGTTTTTTGTTTCATCTCTTCCACATCAGCAAAATGTTTCCCTTTAAGGACTTTTTTCCATTTAGAGAAACAAAAAAAAGTTGGTCAGGGTAAGATTGGGTGAATAAGGAGGGTAGGGCATAGGGGTCTTGCCATTTTTGGTCAAAAACTGCTGAATACTCAGCGCAGTGTGAGCAGGTGGGCTTGTAAATCACCCATCATTGGAATAGGCAAAGGTATTGAAAGAGTCTTCAAAAAAGTTCCCCAAAGCTAAACTCAACCTCTCTCAACAACGCCAGCTAGTACAGTGATACAGATGGGTTCCTAGAATACCCAACTAGTGGAGAAGCCTGTACAACAAGGGCCTGCCCTCCGGAAGATAATTCTGGTTTTTTTTTTTGGGGGGTGCTGCCTCAGTGGTCTTTTGCTAGTCTGTCTTCCTGATATGGTAAGTGTTTTGAGAGCCAGAACTGTCTCTTACTAATTAAGTCCAGAACATAATAGAGTGCCGGGCATGGAGGAACCCCTAAGTAAGTATTTGTTGAATGAATAAATGAATGCATGAGTGATGCACCAGATTTTCTTAGAAGTGGCTGAAAGAAGTTTTATTTCTATTGTGTTCCACAAACCTTGTTCCTCCCCTCTTGAGGTCTGAGGGAGATGCCATGCTCTCTGGTTCTTGCTTAGAAGAGTGGGTAATTTATTGGTTCTTCTTCTAGCTGGGAAACCATTAGTATAGCATTTGTCTCTTGAGAATATTAACCATTCAGAAAATCAAGGTTTCTTTGAAAAGAAGGTTGGGTAGCTGGCTGTAATTCTAGCAGTATATAAAGTCAGAGGCTATGCATGTAGAGAAAAAAGATTGATCTTCAAGTCAGATTAATTTAGCTTTACCAATAATTTTTTCCACTTTTTAACTTCTCTGAGGTTCAGTTTCCTGATCTACGGATAGGGATAAGAACATATTTCTTGCAGGAATTCAGCAGTGTGGGAAAGGGATTAGAGGTAATATGCCAAGTGCAATGTCTGGTAGGTCCTTGTCAAATGGTAGCTGCAGGTGTAAAGTCCTGTCATAGCACCTTGATAGCCCCATTAAGGGACTTCCAGTGTCCAAGACTGATAACAAAAACAAAGAGGCTGTCTTGTGTCAATTTAATGACAACATTGACTTACACCGTAACAGCAACTTCAGATGGGGATCATCTCCACCATCCTGAAGTGGGGAGGTAAACACACAGGGCTCTAAAGTTCCCTTAAGCACATTTGAAGGTCTTGGCCACTTGAAAACAAGGTGTGTGAACCCAAGAATTTGTCTAATTTGTTCTTCCTTGATTTGCTGTTGTCAGAGAGTACATGAGACATGAAAGGTTGATTACTGAGTCAGATAATATTTTTCTTCAGCAAAATAGCACTGGGATAAGTGCTGTTGATACTTCCAATTTCTTGATATTGAAATTTACCAGAAGGTCATGATCAACAGAGAGCTGACCACTTGACAGGAGAGTGTTTGAGCAAGGGGATTTCTTTTCCAATGCATTACAGGTGTTTTCCATGGCTGCCAATTTCTGTAATGTCGTGGGTGCCTCAAACTGCTTTTCCTCTGCCAGCACATTTAGTTTACAAGAGGATCCTCACATAAAACACTGCCAGTCACATTTTTGAAAATATGCACAATGAAACCACTGACCTAATAGTCAAATAAAACTTGCCATGAATTATAGAGCTTGTTCTTTGCTTTCCTTAAAGCAAATAAGCTCTATGTCCCTTAATTACCTGAGCAAATGCTCTTGCAACAAATATGAGTTTTATGGATCCAGAAGGGGGTGTGAGCAACAGAATTGTGACCTCCCATTGAGATCAAAGGCTCCCCTCTGTTTAGTGAACACAAGTTGAGGCTCTTGTGCCTGGTTCTACTGCCAGACCTGGCATCTATGGCTGCACCTGGATAAATTGGACATAAGGTCTCACAATAACTTGGACTTCACCCAGACAGGCCTCAGGTAGAACCTGCTCCGTATAGTGGTTTATGTTAAGCAGATCAAAATGCCTTGTTTGGCACCAATGGGAGGCTCTGTACTTCTTCCTGGGAGCACAAATAGAAAGCATATAAGCTAGTCAACCCTCAATTACCTCAAGCACTATGAAAAAGAGAAAATGGGAATATAAAATGTATGTAACATTTAATAAGCTGTCTTGTCTACCAACCAGATTTTTCACAGAACTTCTGACTTATGACAAAATCTTGGGATTTTTATCATTGCGGACATCTTTGGAGGGGTTCTGTTTGTTGTGTCATCCTGCTTATTATCAGTCACCTAATGAACTACCTGTGCAGCACTGTGGCAGGAGCCATGGGAGATCCCAAGGAACAAGTAGGAGACAGGATTCCTGCTGTGAATAACATGCCCGCCTGGTAATGGTCAGAGCTGCCTGGAAGTGGCCTTCAGGGAGGCAGTGCTGAGAGAGGAAGCTCATGGCCCCTTGAACTCAGATAATTTGAAATTTAGAACATATCTGCAGGAATCTTATTTTCACAGGACAAGCAAATTCCTTTGGAGAACAGAGTAGGAAAGAGGAGCGCATCAGCCTTAGTGATACAGAGTCCCAAACCCTTGATTATTTCTGAGACTGGTGATTGAAAACCAAAGTGAGAACATATCTACAGTGTAAGGCAATGTACTGGGTGTGTGTGGGTGTGCCCATGTGTTACATTCTGAAAGCATATGCCTGGTGGTTAAGGAATGGCCTGTTGCAGGGGTGTCGAACTCATTTTCACTGGGGGCCACATCAGCCTTGCAGCTGCCTTCAAAGGGCTTAATGTAATTTCATCTCCTTCACTGTTAAGGAGTAGTTACATTTATACAGTCCTAAAAAATTACATTTGGTTCCCTGCAGGTATAATGGGGGAACTTTTACCAGCTTTTCTTCTCTGGACCTAACTCTGAACTGGTAACTTTCTCATTTGTGTTTTCATTTTCTGTCTCAGCACTGATAATACTTTGTTGCACATATGACTTTACGTGCAACAAAGAGTGGTAATATAACTTCTGTCAACTAGAAGTTTATCGAGGACAAGAATTACACCTCTTTTCACTTCTGTATCCCCAGTGCGGAGCATAGTGCCTGGTACAGAGAAACTCTGCATTTGACACCTGCGAGTGAGAATTTAGAAAGCTGTTCCAGTTACAGGAGAGGATGTACCTGAACCCCATCCACCCTCATTCTTTCTGGTAAATGATTATTTCTACATCATGACATACAGTTAAATGTGAACACAAACCAAGGGAACAAGGGATGCAACTCTGTACTCTAAAATCATTATTATATGGCTTCAGAGTACATTTGCCATAGCACAATTTTTCTTTTATAGTATGCTCAGTTAACATCGATTAGTGTATCTCTCCAGAATGCATTTCAGTTAATAAAAGGGGAGGCAACTCTCAAGTGTGTTGGATGAGGGACTAACTGGGCTGTTGTTAACATTTCAGTTGAACAGTTACCACATTGTCGAAAATCTCTATGTGATGTATGCCTTGATAGGATACATGTTTATTATTTTTAATATTTACTGACTGCCTACTATGTGCCAAATATTCTCTTGGCAGGGTGTTTCCTGAATGAGCTCATAATTTATTTCAGGGATTTGGCTACGGATATAATTTAACATGATTTGGACAGAAACATGACTTCATTAATCAAATTGATGCATTTGTAAATTAAAATATATGAATCAGGATTTATGCTTCCATAGTATATATCTTGTAAATATCAGAAGGCTAGGGCTCGCTTTGGTGGCACACAGACTGAAACTGGAATGATGCATTGCAGACCAGCATGGCCGGTGCACGAGAGTGGCACGCAAAGCTGTGAAGGGCTCCATATCTCAATCACTATATTAAAAGTCTACAGTAGACTAATAGAAATCTATATTAGACTACAATAAGTTAATGAATATTTTAATAAGGATTATTTAAAAAATTCACTTTCAAGCTATTTAGCTTATAGGATTTGTCCTAAGTCTACCCGTAATTTGAGAACATATTTAATGTGCGGGCTGTGTTTTCTTTGGAGGTGAGCTGCCCTGTGAAATGATTATCCAGTGGTTGAAGCGATGTGGAGCTTTCTTCACTCTGAAGCGTGTGTGTGTTGGGGCACATTTCTGTTGAAGGAATTCAGGGAGAATTTTCTTTGCTCTTCATATGTTGGGACTGCAGCATCTTTTTTATTAAAAGAATCTGGTTGCAATTTCAGCTGTAAAATAGACAAAGAAGAACTTTCAGCAGAAGACAAAATTCTCTTCTTTTGCATTGACCAGAAGGAGGCCCCCTTCCCCCTCGCTGTGTAAAGTTTTCCTGAAAGCTTCTGAACCGGTTCCTTCCCAGGCAGTTGTAATAGTCCCCAAACCTCCTCTGTCACTGGTGAGATGCGGGCAGCAGTCTGAAATTTTCCCTGGGGGAACAGAATTTAAATTTGCATCACAGATAGGAAGGTTTCCTTGAATATAATGTGTTCTTTCCAGCCACCAGTTCATTCACATTTTTCTCTCCTAGTTAAATAACAATTAACAACAATGTTGGGGTAAAATTCTCCTCATTAACTTTGGATTTCTCGATATTCCTTAGCTTAATTCTTGTGGCTTTGTTTTCTGAATCATTCTTGAATCTCTAATACATTTAAAAATTGTATTTTAAAATGAGTCTATAAGGCACGTGTATTTTTTAAAAAGTATGTATGTTTGTGTATAGAGCAAGAGTAGAGCAGATTTTGGACACTTTTGACGGTCCAATGTGGAGTCCCTGTCAGCCATGAGAGTCATGTCACGTGCTATGTCGAGACTGATGTAATGGAGTGTAATAGGGACATCCTTATGAGGGGCCCAGAACTCCCAAAGCCGTAAGTTCATACACGTGGATAAGGATTCTGTCTGTATACCAGTATGAGTGGGATCTCCACCCCTTGTGGTCTATAAGAACCCAGAGCTCCCAATGCTCAAGGTTGGCTGTGCCACTGGTCACATTTGGAGCCCTGCTGGACTTCCAGTCCACTGGACATGTGTCACCACTGTAGCCACCTGACTACAGTGGCTTGAGATTGATGCCCACCTCTCCACCTGTGGACACTGCCAGTGACCAGGACTTCGTGCCAGAAGCTCATGCCACCCGCTTCTGCCGTGTAAGCTCCCCCTCTCTCTGTGTAACTTGTGTGTGACTCTATTGGCTTATTGGGGAGGTCTCTTCTAATAAACCTGGCATTGTGGAAAAGGCACAAACGTGTGAGTGACTCCTTTGGGGGATGCTCCCTTGCTTATGACAAGTTGTAACCTCCCCACCTATCCATCTTAGCCTCTAGGTAAGTGTTTATAAGTAAGAGACATGTTCAAAACATAGGATGATCACTATTCACCCCAAGTGCTCTCATTACCTTGCATTTGGCAGTGAAGAGGCCACTAGTAGATTGAGAACAGAAACAAAAAGTCTCAAATCTTTGGAGAGTTAAGAGGGATATGAAGATACAACCACAACTATAGGTATACAGTCTCCCATGTTATGTTGTGAGATTATTTTGAATTGATTTTCAGATTGTTCTCCTTCAGTGTCAAGGAAGGCAGTTCATATGGTTATTGCAAAAACAGCACTATTGCTCTTTTGAAAAGCCTGGCCCTTTAATGCGGGAGCAGAGCCCATTATGAAACACCCAGCTGTGACTAATTTTGGAGGAGTAGCATCTCAAATAAATTGTCTTCTGGAGATGCTATTGGAGCCAGTGAACAGCAGAATGATGATGAGTTTATCTGAGCTAATTAATTGTGCCTTTGAGGGTTTATTCCTACACAGGGCACAGAGTAGATTGGCACTGTAGCTCTATCCTCTCCTTGGCATGAAGGTCCCAGTTATGGAGAACTGTGGTAGGCAGAATCCTGGCCCCCTAGTCCCTGGAACCTGTGAATGTTGTGTTACGTTGCAAAAGGAGCTTGCAGCGGTAATTAAGGTGATAGATATTAAGATAGGGAGATTATCATGGTTGGATCCAGTTTAATCACATGATCTATAAAAGCAGAGAACTTTGTCCAACCGAAGTAAGGAAGATGCAGCAGAAGGAAAAGTCAGAGAATTCCAGTGTGTGGAGGATTTGATATGCCACAGGTTGTTCTGATATCTAAGGGGTCCCATGTGAGGACTGTTGAGAAGCCCTCAGAGCTAAGGACCTGCAGGAAAATAGAGGCTTCAGTCTTACAACCTCAAGGAACTGAATTCAGCCAACAACATGCATGAGCTTAGAATCAGATTCTTCCCCAGAACCTCAGGTGAGGAGTGTGCCCCTGCTAACACCGTGATTTTACCTTGACGAAACCCATGTCATACTTATGTATTGCCTTACAGAAACTCTGAGACGAATATGTTTGTTTTAAGTCACTCTGTGGTAATTACAGCTGTAACAGAAAGCTAAATTGCAGGAAATATTTTGAAGGAAATGGCAATTGTGTCAGATTGCTCCTTTGGCGGTGCACACTTTGGTGAATACCGTCCAATGACTCTGGGTGTTGGCCATGCAATATTAATAAATGGGGTAAAAACAGCAGCTTGACAAATGTATTTGTTATACAGAGCTTTTTAAAAACAGATTTCATAAATTTATAGGCTTAACACACAACAAACTTACAGTTCTGTAGGTCAAAAGTCTCATTGAGCTAAAAATCAAGGTGTCAGCAGGACCACATTCCTTCTGGAAGCTCTAGGGGAGAATCCGTTTCCTAGCCTTGTCCAGCTTCTAGAGGCTGCCTGCATTCCCCGGTTCATGGCCCCTTCCCCCTTTCTCAAAGCCATTCGTATAACATCTTCAAATCCCTCTTACACTTGCTTCCCTCCTATAGGGACTCATGATTATATTGGCTCCTCCTGGATAATCCAGACTAACTTTCCCATCTCACTTTACCTTAATTACACCTATGCAATCTCTTCTGCGATGTACAATAACACACTTACAGATATGAGGGGTGTATTTGGGGAGAGCCATTATTCTACCTATCACCATAAGTGTTTGCATGCTGAGTTTACACTCTTGGAATACTCACTCATAGAATGTTGCTTCTTGGCACCTAGTTGCTGTGCCAAGAGGAAGTCTAAGCAACCATGTAGAGAGGCCTCCGTATAGAAGAACCCAGCAGTCTCAACTATGCTCCTACACAGCAGCCAATACTAACTCCCTGCCCTGTGAGCCAGGTTACTGTAGACCTTGCAGCTAACCCAGGGCCCCAGCAGTCACCTCAGAGCAGAACTGCCTGTCAACCCACAGAATCATGAAAGTTAACAAATGATGGTCATTTTAAGCTTCTAAAGTTTGTGTTATGCAGCAATGGAGAATTGAAATAACACTAGTCCCGTTTATAATTACTACCCCAAATGAAAGGATTCTGATTAGAGGAAGATGAGTTCTTCTATCAAGTATTCAGGATGAAATAGATGGCATAGGTCAGATACATAAAATCCTTAGCACAGGGCCTGGCACACAGTAGGTGCTATAAAAGTATCGCTTATTTTTTCCCAGGTAGTCTTTTTGCTGCAGACATTGCTGCCTGTCTTCTTATCAAAAGGGAGCAGACTCCTCTCTGTCAGAGAAATGTATTCAGTACGGCCCATAACAAGATAGAAAGTGAGGACTGATAACTTTGCTTGGTGGTCCATAGTTTAAAGTCATAAAGCTCATGTCTATATTTGTTACAAATACACATTCTGACAAAAATCACATCCGTTTTTCATTACAAAATCATTTATTACAAAATCTTAAGCATGTAATTGTGTAACATAACAGTATCATACTCAAGCACACCATATGACATTTTAGGTGAAATGTTCAAATTAAAAGTATAAATTATTACACCCATATTCTTATACTACCAATCACACTCAAGCAGGTGTTACTTCTGCTGGACCCTGTATATCATTTTTCAGAAAATACATTGTAACTAAGTTCCAGAATATGAAATGGAGTCTTGCAATTCATATAGTTTAATTGCCTTGTCATACAAGACCCTGAATTTTTCTTAGTTTGTTCAATTGCTGTAAATGATTTCTGAAAGTAATATAATTATACCTTGTATTGGTAAATGCATTCATGGAATACATGGAGCAAGCTGAATTCATTAGGAGCTGAGCTGATTACCACTTGAAAAAAGTTAGTGGTGTAACTGATCAGAATACATTGGCAAAATCCATAATATAATTTCACATTACCTGGCATAATCTGAGGCTGTGTGTGTTAATGGCAGTTTCAAGGAGCATAGGACTGAGATGTTTTTCTGAGCGAAGCAATATGGCCATGCTGACTCATTGAAAAATTCACGTCTCAGAATACATGAAGTAAGTAATACAGTGTAACCTTCTGTGATTAAATTCACCACCTGAGTATTAAAAATGGGAGAAAAGTTTAGAAGCAGGATTTAAGCTCATTAAAAGTAATGTGCTGTGAGATCCAGGTGGAAATCCAGCTCAGTGGAGGCTTTCAAGTTTTCACAGCAAACTTCTTGAATGGATTATGTTTACTACGTGTTCAACCCGCTTTTTTCCTCCCTCCCCCCGCCCCCCGCCCCCCGCGGCAATCTCCTCATTGAAGCTAGAGAGATTCTCTAAAAACTCACAAACCTGTGCGTGCTTCCCCTGCTTAAAGCTCTTCACGGTTCTCACTTCCTCCACGTGAAGGCCGCATTTCTCAGCTCGGCATGCTGGGCTCCCCGTGTCTGCCGCTGCTGACTCTTCGGTCTTATCTCGCAACAGTTTCCTTCACTTTCTGTGGCTCCAGACATGGAGAAGCACTTGTAATTCTCTTCCAGCCCCGTGGCCTGGCTATTTCCCGCTCCTCTGTGGAACCTAGTTTAAATGTCATTCTATTTAGGCAGCCTAAGAACAACTCCATGCGTACCTATGGTACTTCAGTTTTACTCCTTCGATAGCTCTGACTGAACTATATCACAATTGTTTGTTTAATTGTCAGCTTCCCTCAGTGGAGCGTAAGTGCCCTGCAGGGAGTACTATGTCAGGTTCATAATGGAATCTTATGCCAAGTTCAGTGCCCGGCACATAGAGGAACTCCATGCAAATTCGCTGAATAAACGATGGAAGCATTTGTTCAAAGTGAGCAAAACATGAAAGAACCGTTATCAGTGCCTGGCATTTAGTCGGCACACAGGGTACATGTTCATTCATTCGTCCCTCCTTGGATCAACACCACAGGCTTCACTGTGAGTCGTATGCCATTTCCCACTGGTTTACCATGTGTTATTTACAGAGGAGTAAGCTGTTTAACTCTGTGTTAACATCTATGAAGTAATTTTCCTGGCATAAATTAGGCTGGATTCTCTAAAAACTGAAACTGTAGTTTCTCATTTCTGGGCTTTTCTGTATGTCTTACAATATTGAACATGCTTTAGTTCAGGTCTGGCTGGCTCCTTCATCTAATTTAATTCTCAGAGCAGACAGTTTCCCCTCAGAGAGCTTTTCTTGACCACTTAATCGAAAATCTTTCCCTTCTCCAGTTTTCAGTTGGGCATCTCCAGTAACAATCACAAGTAGCTTTTGTGTCTTTCATTATCCTTATCACTGCATAAAATTATCTTGCTTCTGTATTTCTTCTTATTGACTCTAAATATCTATTAGAATGAAAGCCTATGGGAACTTTGATGCCCCAGTACTTTGAACACTGCCTGGTATGTGGTGGGTGAATGTGTGTTTGAAGTAACCTTGTAAGAGAGCTACCTCTAGCCCTATTCTCTGGGCTAGTATTCCTCAGTATCATCTCAGCTTCCCTTAACCAACAAGGGCTCTCACTAGACAAATGCTCAAATGCATATGTGAGGTGATATACTTCATAAAATTTGCACACCCTATGATGACTTTCCATCAGGTCAGCAGACCAGACATCTGCTTTTATTGTCATAAGTGTAGGTGACTTTTACTGGGGAAGAAAAACAAACTGGCCAAACGGTCTCGAGTAATTGATTAATTTTGAGAAGTATTGTGATGAAACAATAGATTTTTAAAAAAAGAACATGAGCAATTTTAAAGTATAATACATTTTACAGAAATTAATTTAGGGGGGAACGGTCATCTTTTATTTTCTTGAGGGGGACTGGCCCTTCACCTTGAAAGGAGGGTGGTATTGAAGGGAAAGTGTCCTGATTTTCTCTGCACCCCTTACTAGTTTTATTCTATGTGAAGGAAAATGACATAATTGATAGGAGAGATGGGGTCAGAAGTCCTTCATTGGCTCATGACAATCAGAGGGCGGAGTCACCACGCACACCCTCTCTCTGGCGTTCCAAGGGGGTGTTACAGTACCTGAGGCTCCCTGCAGTGTTTGGTCTCTTAGAGAGGGCCGCAGATTGAGCCTTCCTGAAAAGAGGCTCCGAAGTCTAGATTTGGGAGAAGAGTAAGACATGTATTAGGGAGTTTAACTACTGCTGTAACATAGCCAATACCAGAGAATGCTAAGTACATTTGGTGGTTTATTTTGATACCCATCTAGTCTCCTTCACCTGTTTTTCAAATTCACTGGAACCCAGAGGGGGAAAGGATGAGAGGGTAGTCTTTCCAGGACCGACAGCACCAATAATTCCACTTCCTTCCGTAAATGAGAACATTTCATCATTTTTAAGATGAAGAAAAAGTTTAAAGAATCCGAGAATTATATGTCACTACCATCAAAGAACAAAACTGGAATAATAATTTTTTCAAGCGATTGTGCGGAATTTAGAAATGGCTTGTATTCAGAATCTGAAGTTATGACATGTAAATGATACCAGTAGCTCTGGTATTCCGACCATGTGAGATCTGGGGTAAAAGGCTGTATTGGACTAGAGTCAGCAAAGGATTAATGAGTAAACATTTCTGGTTGCCAGCTGTTAAGCAGTATATTGTTTCTCTTTATTTTTACTAAGTCCATATACTTCTGCAATACAGTGTGTAAAGTACATGTGATAATTGCTGTATTTCTATATTTGTTTTAGAAATGAACACTTCATAAACATTAAATACTGTTCATATGTGCTGTTTTGATATGTTGAGAAACTTAATAATCATCACTATTATCACCTTGATATTCTCTATAGAGAGGCGGGAAATAAAATGGGATTAGCACTTTATTTTTAATTTGGTCCCACTCTAAACTCCTAGGACTCTTATAATCTCATTTGATTTAAAAAACAGGCCAATATACTTTAATATCTAAGAATATAATATAAGAACCCATTGTAAGTTGATATTAAACTCCTCTTGTTCATAAAGATGTTCAAGAAAAAGTGCCACTTAACCAACGAAGTGGAGTTCGACCAGTAGGAAATGACAATGGAAAAGAACTACCTTGTCTTAGCAAAAAGCTACTGATCTCTTAAATTTTAAGAACAGAATATATCAAAAGTTGTTTAAAATTTGGAAAGTGAAAGGTTTTAACACCAATCATTGTCTTGTGTATTTTAGTTCAGCTGGGGACATTTTTTACGCACCCTTTACCATCTTCTTACTATGATATGCAAAAGGACTGATAAATAAGGGCACAGATCTTTGATTTTCACTTTCCTAGCCTTACAGAATCAGAAGTTAAATCTGCCCATTTGTGATTTAATCAATTTTCTTTGGTTTAACACCAAGACTAATGTATCCTTTTCTTAGGCTCTTCTAGCCTATCTGAATTTAGAGTTTCAGTCTTTCATGTAAGGCCCTTCATGCCAGTTTTATAGCTGAAAATGGGTCCCAGCTGCTCTGGCTTCCTTAATCCCTCCCAGAAAGGCCCATGTGATAGTGGTTCCCCAGGGGGGTTGCAGCTCCAAAGCTTTTTCTCTTAGGTGGGGAAAATGCTAAGGCAGTCAGTGTTCTCTCACCCACTTTCCCAGCTGGCTAGTTTGATTGATACATATTTTATATTCATTATGAATAAACATAGCACACGAGAATAGTAATGATAAAGTTCCATTATGGAAAATGTCATGCAATTAGTATATTTGAAACATCTGTCAGGTCCTAGTCTGTAGTAAGGGTTCAGTAAATGTTGACTGAATGAGTTGTTGCATGAAGAGTAACAAGTATTAAGTAGTGAACACAGGGAATTCTCTGAATGAGTTTAAAAGTTTCATCATATTTTATTTTTGAAATAAGATCAAAAGATGTTAAATACTTGACTTATATATTTTTAAATCCAATCGAAATCTTAAACCTTTATGGACTTGTTCTCTATATTCTTACAATTAGATAACCTTTGTTGGTTGTTTTTCTTTTTTGCAGAGGTTGATTTTATTTTATTTTTTTTCTTTTCACGTGGAAACCCAGCTTTAGGATTGCTTTTTTTGAAATATATTTTATTGATTATGCTGTTACAGTTGCCTCATTTTCCCCTTTCATGTCCTTCTGCCCTGCACCCACCCTCCCACTCCCCTTTCTTTCCACTTAGTTCATGTCCGTGGGTTCTACATGTAAGTTCTTTGGCTTCTCCATTTCCTATACTGTTCTTAATCTCTCCCTGTCTATTTTGTACCTACCATTTATGCTTCTTATCCCCTGTACTTTCCCCCCATTCTCCTCACTCCCCCCCCCCGATAACCCTCCATGTGATCTCCATTTCTGTGATTCTGTCCTTGTTCTAGTTATTTGCTTAGTTTGTTTTTGTTTTTTTTTAGGTTCAGTTGTTGATAGTTGTGAATTTGTTGTCATTTTGCTGTTCATATTTTTTATCTTCTTTTTCTTAGATAAGCTCCTTTAACATTTCATATAATAAGGGCTTGGTGATGATGATCTTTAACTTGATCTTCTCTGGGAAGCACTTTATCTACCCTTCCATTTAAAATGAGAGCTTTGCTGGATAGAGTAATCTTGGATGGAGGTCCTTGCCTTTCATGAGTTGGAATACTTCTTTCCAGCCCCTTCTTGCCTGCAAGGTTTCTTTTGAGAAATCAGCTGATAATCTTATGGGAACTCCTTTGTAGGTAATTGTCTCCTTTTCTCTTGCTGCTTTTAAGATTCTCTCCTTATCTTTAATCTTGGCTAATGTAATGATGATGTGCTTTGGTGTGTGCTTCCTTGGGTCCAACTTTTTGGGGACTTTCTGGGCTTCCTGAATTTCCTGGAAGTCTATTTCCTTTGCCAGATTAGAGAAATTCTCCTTCATTATTTTTTCAGGTAAGTTTTCAATTTCTTGCTCTTTCTCTTCTCCTTCTGGCATCTCTATGATTCAAATGTTGGAATGTTTAAAACTGTCCTGGAGGTTCCTGAGACTCCTCATTTTTTTGAATTCTTGTTTTTTCATTCTGTTCTGGTTGACTGTTTATTTCTTCCTTCTGGTCGAAACTGTTGATTTGAGTCCTGGATTCCTTCTCATCACTGTTGGTTCCCTTTGCATTTTCCTTTCATTCACTTTTCATAGCCTTCACTCTTTCCTCTATTTTTCGTCCATACTCAGCTGATTCTGTGAGCGTCCTGATTATCAGTGTTTTGAACTGTGCATCTGATAGGTTGGTTATCTCTTCATCATTTAGTTGTATTTTTTCTGGAGCTTCGAGCTGTTCTTTCATGTAGGTCATATTTTTGTTTGTCTTAGCATGCCCGTGACACAGTAAGGAGTGGAGCCTTAGGTATTTGCCAGGGTGGGGCAAACCATGTCCCTGTGTTGTGATGCTGTATGTGGGAAAAGGGTCTAATAAGGAACAGTGCCACTTGCTCTGGTCTTGGCAGGCTTTCAGTCATTTCTCCCACTACCCACAAGGAAATTGGGCCCTTCTGGTGCTGATTCCTAGGTGGATGGTTTTGTGTACATTCTAGGACCCTGTGGGTCTCTCCAATGAACTCCCCTGTTAGGCTGGGAATTTCTCCCACCACAGCAAACCCAACAGGTTTTCTCAGTCAGAGGTTTTGAGGCTTTATTTCCACACACTGGAGCCCCATTTTATTTATTTATTTTTTAAAATTGATTATGCTGTTACAGTTGTTCTATTCCCCCCTTCATTCCCCTCCCCCCTGCCCCCCATCCCCACCATTACCCCCCTTTAGTTTATGTCCATGTGTCTCAAGTCCTTTAGGTTCTATATTTCCCATGCTGTTCTTGCCCCCCCCATCTATTTTCTATCTCCTGTCTGTGCTACTTATTTTCTGTACCTTCTCCCCCCATCTCCTCCTCCCACTCCCCTGTTGCTAAGCCTCCTTGAGATCCTCATTTCTATGTTTCCACTCCTGATCTAGCTGTCCTTTTAGTTTGCTTTTGTTTTAGGTGTGGTTGTTAATAACTGTGAGTTTGTTGTCCTTTCACTGTTCATGTTTCTTTAACTTCTTTTTCTTAGATAAGTCCCTTTAACATTTCATATAATAAGGGCTTGGTGATGATGAACTCCTTGAATTTGATCTTATCTGAGAAGCACCTTATCTGTCCTTCCATTCTAAATGAAAGCTTTGCTGGATAGAGCAATCTTGGTTGTAGGTCTTTAGATTTCATGACTTGGAATATTTCTTTCCAGCCCCTTCTTGCCTGTAAGGTCTCTTTTGAGAAATCTGCTGACAGTCTGATGGGGACTCCTTTGTAGGTGACTGTCCCCTTAGCTCTTGCTGCTTCTAGGATTCTCTCCTTCATTTTAATTTTGGCTAATGTAATTATGATGTGCCTTGGTGTGTTTCTTCTTGAGTCCAACTTTTTTGGTACTCTCTGAGCTTCTTGGATTACTTGGAAGTCTATTTCCTTTGCCAGATTGGGGAAATTTTCTTTTATTATTTGTTCAAATAAGTTTTCCACTGGTGGCTGTGCCTTTCCCTCTTCTGGTACCCCTATAATTCGGATATTGGAGCGTTTAAAGATGTCCTGGAGGTTCCTAAGACTCTCCTCATTTCTTTGAATTCTTGCTCCTTGACTCTTTTCTGTTTGGCCATTATTTGCTTTCTTCTGGTCCACTCCATTGATTTGAGTCCCAGTTTCCTTTTCATCGCTATTGGTTTTCTGTGGAATTCCATTCATTTCCATTAGTTTAGCCTTCATATGTCTCTAATTTGTGGCTATAATCAACCAGATCTGTGAGGATCCTGATGACCAGTGTTTTAAACTGTGCGTCTGAGAGTTTTGCTATTTCTTCGTCGCTTAGATTTATCTCTGGGGCTTTGAGGTCTTCTTGCGACATTTTTGGTCTGTTCTGGCCCTTTAAGTGAGAGAAGCGGCGCCTTGGACTCCCAGGTCGCTGGGTTGTGACGCTGTATGTGGAGGCGTGGTCAGAGCGGGGAAATGGCGGCACCCTCTACGCCGTGGCCGGTCCACCCGCCCACTCCCTCGCCTGTCCGCTCGCGCGCAGATAGGCGATCGCAATCAACACGCAGCACCGCCTCCCCACTGTCTCCTCTGTAGTCGCTCACCTGGTGGGTTGCTCGGTTGCTCACTAGGTCCAATCCTGCGTGATTCGCGCGTCTGGATTCCGCGCCTGGGTCCGTCCGACCGAGTCCTCCTGTGCAACCCCTCACCAGACGCCGGTTTCGCCCCTTACCGGTCGGGCTGAAGAATTTGTTGTTAACGGACTTCCGAAAAGTTCAATTTTCCGTGTTCTGGTTGTGTTTTCTGATGCTAATATTTAGTTGTTCCTAAACTTGGTTGTGTGAGAAGGCACGGCACATCCACCTATACCTCCATCTTGGCGGAAGTCTCTGGAGCCCCGGGTTTTGAGATCTGTCTCGATACCTAGTTGTTCTCTTGGTTTATCTGCACACGAATGTTGGACCACCTGGTCTGCCAGCCACCGCCTCACTCGGTTCACCAGCCAGCACCTTGCCGTGAGTCCTCTCAGCCCCAGCTGCCCATTGCCGCCCTCCCTACTAGTTTGAGTGAATGTTTCTTCTTTAAAACTCCTTGGTTGTTGGACTTCCATACAGTTCAATTTTCTGGTAGTTCTGGTTGTTTTTTGTTTTTAAATTTGTTGTTGTCTTTTTGGTTGTGCGAGGAGACACAGTATATCTCCGCCAGAAGTCCTAGACCAAATAACCTTAGTTTTGAACTTGCTCTCTAAGAATTTTAAATTGTTATCTTTTATCTATATTTGATATTATTAAATCACTCAAATTCACATTTAGAAGTGTTTAAACAAAGGAATTCATGGACAAATTTTGATTTATAAAAATAAATTATTTATTTTTTTGGTAAAGAAATACCATTCAGCTACTTCTAAGTACAGCACTCAGACATCAAAAAAATGTGAACAAGTACTTTAAATAGCCCCAGAAAATGTCACTGATGGGGTCCAGCCCTGAAGGGCAGGATTTTCTCAGACCCAGTGACCAGAGGGGATTCCTAGGTTGCAACAGAGCAAAGACTGAAGTGGGAATTCGGGAGAGTGGCATGAGGGGGTTCACCAGCAGCCTGCAGGGGATTCTCTGAAGAGTCTTCTGGCAAACTGGTCCCCATTTCCTCTAGTCTCCCACACAATGAAGCTGCACTAGGTGTGGTCAGCCAGATCTGGAAGGATTCCTATTGATTTTATATTCCACAGGGAGAGCAGTGTTTTTTGTAGGAAAGAACTCTCCCAGGAATACCTGAAACTCGTCTACTTTGTGAAGAAACAAGAGGAGGGCATGAATATTAGTGGAATTGGAACCAGAATTAGGGATTTCAGGAAATGGATTTGGGAAATGTCAGGTGAAGGCCTTGGTTTCCTAGTCGAAGCTAATATATATTTAATAATAGCTGACAGGAGTAATTACTTACATGATCATCTCATTAATTCACACAGAAAATATCAGAAGCATGCAATATTATCCCCATTTGACAGATGAGGAAATTGATGCACAGAGAGATGGAGAAATTTACCTAAAATTATAGATTTTGCAAACAGTAAGATTAATATTTGAATCCAAGGAGTCTGACTCCACAGATCTATGTGATCATAAGATTATGTCCTAAAATCAATATTTGTCATAACTAAGAACCCCAACAGTAAAGTTAATAAATTGTAACTGATCCTTTTAACACAACTGTAAATTTCCATAAGGTAACTTTCAGTTAATTATTGAATATTCAATTCTTCTCAGAGCCTTCCTTCAATAAGTGAGTTAATTTTTTCTACATTTTAAAATAGTTGTCTTTGATTTGTGTCTTTAGCTTGAAGGTAGGACAAGTTTTTCATTTGAGCATGTATATCTGTATATTCCATATGGTAATTTGTCCCAGAACAAAGTTTTAATAATAATGGACTCCATTCCTATATTCTAGATTACATCAGTGATATATACAATGTATACTTTATTTATACTTAAGAGTAGATGTTTATGTTCTTCCAATAATGTGGTAAATATTAAAATAATTGACTTGGAATAATGAAATTAAAATTCTTAAAGATAACAGTGGAACTGGCCAAAAATAGTAGAAAATGCGGTTTTTGAATGGAATTTATCAAAATGTAGATAAAGTAAGCATTCTGAAGCCTTAAATATACTCCTGAAATAATGACAAGCAGGCATTTTGCCAGTGCTAATTTGTGTTATTCTGTTGATTCAAGGTTTTTTGGACATTGTATCGTTACTTCGAGGGAGAGCATAAGTGGAAAGGGAATAGGGGAGCCTTCGTCTGGATAATGTTATGGTCAGGAGTCACATCACATCCTAGCTGCACTGCTTGGACAATGCGGTACCTAAAGCATCTTTTCCAAAAATCTTCATCAAAGATATCTTTCTCCGTATATAGAAGTTGAGACTTTTTTGGTATGATCACTCCTTGGTGTAATTACATTGGAAACTTTTAAATGTACTCTACTATTTCAAATATATTCCTTCATAGCTGAAAAATTTCCAACTCAAAATAGTCTTAAAACTTAGTTTTCTTCTTTTTAACATTTTGAATGAATAAAAGATTATTCTCCCTATTACTACTTATTGCTGTCTGTCTCTAATTGTACACCCTCTTTAAGCACATTGTTGAGTAAGGATAAAAAGTGCATTTCATTTGTGAAGTAAAGGCATCCCATTATCCTACATTCAAGAGAGAAAAACTTCTGAAGATAAATGGAGTGGTGATCTCATTTTTCATCCTTATTATAGGCTAACTATAACAGTCATAGTGTTTCCATGACCACCTGAGCAACCGATTTAACTTTCTTCTTTACAACATATCTTGCCTGGGTTTAATGACATGAAGGGTATTTGTCTAATTCATTGCTCTCAGGAGAGTTCGCTTCCTACTTTTTCTGCAGTTAGAGGACCAAATCTTGCTTTCGCACATTGGCATCACCTACTAGGTGTCGATACAAAGCCTCTAAACATACTGTTGTGCAGAAGAGGATTTCAGATACATGGCTGGTAGTTTAGAGAGGGAAGTCTTGTGTACCCCTGTACAAAAATTCACAATCTTGCTTAATACAACTATTGACTATAGCTTCAATTTACTTTAGTAAACCTTAGATGAGAAGGGAAAATAAGTTGACATCCTGCCATCTAACCTCGTTGTGTGCCTTTAAAATGGATTAAATGAGGCAGGTCTGTTGGTTGGTGTAACAATGAGAATGACTAGAGGCAGAATGGTGTAAGAGCTGGAAGATGAGTTTTGATACTTTCTCAGTGAGGCTGAAAATGGATAATTCTTCACCGAAAAAGAAAATAAGAGATCATAAACGAAGTTCATGACATCCAGTTAGAGGTATCTATTATTATCCTCCAGTATCTCGAAACATAAATCATTAAATGTTTTTGAGTGGGTCGCCAAGCGCTCTTCTTTTCTTCAGTATTAAGATGAAGGGATGAGTCACTGCCCCTCTTCTTGCCGGTTGAGTCGTTTCACTAAAGAGCAGCCTTGTTTGGTTCTTACCTGGTTTCTTAGGTCTTCACCTTACTAACGGAGGGCACTGTCTTGTGGTGAACAGGAGAAAGTGTAGATTCATCCTTAACCAAACCAAGTGGAGCCTGAGTAGAACAACTGACTATTCTATTTTTTCCCGGCATTACGGGCAGAGTAAAACTAGGGAAAGCCAGGAATATGCTAAATGCCGAGGAGAGGTGGTTGGGAAGGGAAGAACAATCTGAAATTTCAGTGATTTACTGTGTTATTGTAAAAGACAGGCTTTTAGGATCACACAATGTTAGGAGCAGGTCACTTGGTTCAACATAATGATTGAATAGAAGGAAGTCTTTGTCCCCAAAAGATTAGGTAAGGGGCACTCACTGAAATGTGAGTAAAGCTGGTGGAAGCTGGAAGACAGAGGGTGGTCCCTCTTCTCAGCTCCAGCTCATTGTCGATAGGCAGGAAAGTGGGACAGACCAGTACTCTGAGAGATCTTCAAGTGAAGCCAGAAGTCCATATTTTAATGTGAAATCTTCACTCTGTGGGATGTAGAATAAATGATTCTAGGAGATTATAATTTATTTAGGAAGAAATAACCAAATATCCATGAAACAACAACCAGACAGAAATAAGCATATGCTTCATGACTTTGAGATGTGTAGTTATCTTGACTACACTTTAGGAAAAGGCCAGAGTTATTCATCAAAATGCTCAGTGATTTTAGGTCTGCCATCTACAGTGGTATAAACTATGAAGGTTTGGTTCCCTCCACTTTTACTTTTACATATACACACACACACACACACACATACTTTATATATAATATATACACTATGATTGATATATATATATATTTGCAGTTTACCACCATGGAAACCAAAGGTAGGTTCATTCTTGCTTATATGATACAAATCCACACATTGAGAAATCTAGACTCATATATACATCTCCTTCACAAAATGGGACTCAAATTTTTTGTTTCCTAAACTTGTTTTCTTCCTCTATTATTTGGGATATTTTCTTTCTCAAGTAAGAACAACTTAGTGCCTTAAACTATAAGGAGATGTATTATCTAAAATTCTGACTGGAGGCCTAGGGCTGTTTGACACAGCAGTTCAGGAATATCACTATTTCTTTTCATTATTTTGTTATTTCATCCTTATTAGCTTTGTCCTCTGATCAGCCTCCCTCTTGTTTATAAGATGTCTGTAGAACTTCCAGCTATCACATCCAGTGTTCACAGCAATAAAAGGACTTTCTTTCTGCGTCTCTGTCTTATGAGTAGGGAAAATTTCCATGGCAGCTCTCTAGAATATTTCTCCTCATGTCATGTCAGATTTTTCTAAAAATGCTGCTTCTTTTATCATATAGATCCTTTTGGAAAATGGGGTTCTAAGGCTCTCTTCAATTAAAGTTCATTAGCATTTTCAGGTCTATTCTCCCAGTGTCAACCAAATTAGAGTGCAGTTGCATTAGGGCTGTGTGGAAGTTTGTGTGTGCATTGGGTTTATCTGCATCAAAGCGAGTTTCTTCATCTTGGAGGTCCACAGTTCAGCACGCCAGTCTCCTGGTACTCACTGTATACTCCAGTGCAGACATCGGTGGACACCTCCGTCCTTTGGCTTTAAAGATGATGAGATGAAGACCAAGCATACGTTCAATTCATGAACGTTGCACCAGGGGTATACTAAATGCAAATCGTGTGCCCAGGTCTGGGAAGAATGGTCATTGGACAGTGATAGGAAATGAGACCAGTACCCAGGAAACCATTATGAGCAATGCCAGACCACTTACTTGAAAGACAAAACAATCTTTTTTTCACTTGGGTGCAGCTTTTTAATTTGTGTAATTCTCATCCCTCTACTGCTGATGACTTTGTTTAGCAGGGCCCACTACATTGTTGTGAAGACAGTATCAGAGGGATTTCCCTATTTAATGTTTACACTGATGGTTACAGATGAGGTTCTCTGCTTCACCGAGGCTGCTGGGAATTTTGTTCAATTGTCTCCAGTCAAGCATACTTATTTTCTAATTGAAGAATCAAGGGAAACTTAGCCCAGAGGAAAGAAGACAGAGGGGGAAGGATAAATGCTATCAGGTATTTTAAAGCCTGTCATCTGGAAGAAGGATTGAATATGAAGTAGGAAGACCAGACTGTGTGCAAGTCGTGTTCGTCATAGGATTCAGCAGTGCCCAGAGGGTCTAGAGGACTGCCTGGGGGAGGCATGGGGGGCAGTCTCCACTGTTCACTTGTAGAAGTGTAATCATGGTTCTCACTCCTCTCTGCCCTTGGTCTGGAGTCTGTCAATGTCCTGAGTCTGGCCCCATGGTCCTGGGTTTTCTCACTGTCTGACAGGTGAAGCAGCAACTCTGAGTGTACCTCCCTCCTCCCTGTTTGTTGTCCAGGAGCATTGCTGGGAGCAGTATACTCTCCAATGCTGAAAGATGATGATAGGACAAGCTGGAGGAGGGTGACCAGAGAATCAGTGTGAGGGACAGAGTAGAAGCCTGATTGGGTGACTCATTTTTCAAACGGGCGTGCAGGGCTGGGTTCTCTGGGCTGGCCTCAGCTGGGGTCCCTGCAGCATCATCTCGTCTCATTGTTCATGGCAGGGCCACCTCCCACTCCCTAGCCGGGTCCCAGAACTGCACTCGGGTGGTCTGCTGCCTCTCAGACTCAGAGCCCAAGACCCTTTCCTTTCTCCTGCCTTCCTCCCTGGGCACCACAGTACCGCTCTTAATCAACATTTACTCCTAAGCGGTGTTCATCTTAGGCTTCTTCTCCAACAAGCGATGTGTTTATCAAAAAAGGGACAGACATTACAAACCACACAAAGGCTTATTTACCCTCCCATTGCTGGGAAAGTGTCTTTCTTATGTGGTTCTCTATATAAAGTTACAAGGAATTTCTGACACTTCATTACTAAGCAGGAAAAGGAAAACAAGTTAAGTCTTCATCTGCAGCCCTGCTCCTATTACTTGAGGAGTTCAGGTGCTTTGGGGAAAAGAGCTCATCCCCAGAGAAGATAATTGAGTTATTGACAATTTCTTAAGGGCAGGAGGATGTGGCTGGGGAAAATTACATGGGAGGCTTAACTTATAATGTCTGTAATTTAATGAATTAGCTCAGATTCTGTCCCATGGATTGTTCTTTGTCTCAAGCCCTATGGACTCATACTTAACCCCTTGGAGATGGAAACCACAAATTAAAAAAAGAAAAACAAAACCCACTGGTTTCCTGTCATCAGCTCAGCAGTTTACATAGAGCCAGAGTCAGAGTTACATGAGTCAGAGTTAACTGCATGGCTGCAGGTTGAGGCTCAGCTGCTCCCAGCTGGCTTGGCTCATAAGGACTGTGGCTGCCATGTCAACTCCACCACCGGACATTGCCTGGGCCCTGCTGGGATGGCTCTATCTGCTGCTCCACGCGCTCTCTCATGGTTTCCAGGAGAGGGTTCACCCTGGCTCAGACTCTACTGAGACTTAGGTCAGAACTGTAACAATGTTATTTCTGACACAGTCTATTGTTCTGAGCAAGCCACAAAGTCACCCATATTCCAGGGCTAGAGAAGTATACTTGATAGGAGAAGATGCAAATTCACATTGCATAATCACAGATTGTAGACCATTCTGCATGGCGTGGGCCCAGCTCCCACTCGGAGATGCACAGGACCCACGCCCACAGATAGGTTCTCCTGTGGGGAATCAGGGCTGCAATGTGCCTAGGCCACTTTGAGTCTTGCTTTTTGCTAAAAACTCCCTCACCCAGATTTGTGGCAAACATTTACTGCAAAATAACTTTCTAAAATCCATAATAAACCTTCCAAGGATGAGTGTAATGGTTCAACCACTTTTGCCTTTTCATTTGCAAATATCCCTCTTCTGTGATATGATTATCAGCATTGGCTCCTTTATTTTCTGTGAAAGGTAACCACCTAAGGCAACCTGTGCATGGTAAATGAGGACCACAGTGTAATGTGGGAGAAACTCAATAAAAGCCAGTCACAGAAAGGGTTGTGGCGTTTGCTCCCCTTGAGAGAAAAGCCTTGCTGTCCTTTTTCCTCCACTGGACTTGGGTAGTCCCCGCGAATGTCTCATTTCATCCATAATGAAGCAGACACTGTGGGCCAGTATCCTCATCAACAGGTAATATAGGGAATGAACAAATTGTAGTCATTTTTACAATTTGCTATATAGCATGTTATAGACTCTCTAGTGCTCTGATTCACAGTATCATTTATGATTCTCCCATATAATCCAGGGAGGAGAATAATACAGATGTCATAGTTCTCTTTTTTTACATAAGAGCAAACTAAAACCACTAAGACTGAGAGATTTTCAGTGGATCACAAATGCTGGAAGTGGCAAGAGCTGAAATGTATTTGAAAAGCTTATAGGTGAAGAAAGATATTACTATGATGAATGAGAAGTTTTTAACACTTTGCCCTACACAGATTCATTGAGCCTCATTTAAATAACTTTCAGGAATTGGGACAATTGAATGTTAAATCTTTATCTAAATATTGTGTGACTTTAAATGTTAACATAAGGGTATAAATTCAAGTAAAGGAGTTTCTTGAAGTCCAGTTAGTGTGCAGCTACTGTGCCTTTTTTCAAGATCATTTGATAAATCCACTTTATTTCTAACTGTAATATTTTTCTTTATGATCTCCTCTCTTGAGCTGGGTGAAAAAAAAAACACATGAAAAATCTCATTCACTAGATGGTTCCTGAGATATATCTTTCTGCTAACGATTGGTAGAGAAGTTATAGTGAAGCCAAAAGTGAAGAAAATCTCCACATCTTTTATTTTCCATAGGAGCAACTAAAGTCTATTTGCAGAAACTTACTCTTTGGGGTTTGCTTTCATATTTATTAATTATATTCTTTGGACAACTCTCAAGGCCCAAATTCCATGCTTCATGATTTTACCAAAATCAAGGGGACACAGGAATGTCATTAGTCCAGACTTACAAACTGAAGTTTTACCTTTAGAAATTTATTCCTTTTCAAGTGATTAAATAATATAATTTATGGGAAATCCCTTAACACACTTCCTGACACATATCAAAACTCTTCAGGTGAAAAGCAAGTAAAAGTTAATCTTTCAAAACATTTTCAGTTAATACATTTTCTCATTAACCACCATATTTAAGATACAATACTGGGATATCACTCAGTCAATTTTTCTAAAATTGAATTTTGAAGGGTATATTCTCTTAATTTGTACTTAGAAAGAATGCATGCATGTTAGGGTAAGCAAGGCAGTGACAGAGCTTGGACTGGAACTATGATTTCTCTGTATCCCAGAGCCCATTCTCTTCCCTCCACACCATAATCTACAACAAAAAGAAAATGAGTTCCAAGTTCAGTGTTTGGGGAAGTACACACAGGACAGGATATTGAACCTGAGATTAAAGAGTCACAGTCACAATGCTCTGGGGTCAACCTTATGAGGGACATGAACAGCTATAAGCTAAGGGAGGAGATCCTTGCTTATATTACATGGAAGTGGTAAAGAGGAAATTGGTATGCTTTTCTCCTATGCAAAGAGAGCAGCCTTTTCCACCTCCTGTGTGTACCAACTACTCAGTCCTTACAGACGTCCCCTTAGTAAGGGACGCTAAATCATCTTTTTTGCATATCATCTCTACCTGTGTATGTGTTGTTTTTGGCCTTTTTTAAAAAATAGATGTTTTGTTGTTGTACAAATTGTTTTATTTTCTACAGTGATTTGGTTTCCTAGTGGTGATTTTGAAGACATATAGACTGGTTTTAGTTCAACTGCTGGATCCCTTAAAATTTGAACTACATTACCTGTGTGGAAATGTGGGCATTGTTGCTTTTCTTTTTCCCTTCCCAACTGTTGTTAATTTAAATTGGTGTTATCAACCTAGAAACTTGCTTTCTATTTTTCCTTTTCAATGTAAATTCTCTCTTTTATTTTAAGACATTGCGTTTGGTGATGAGCTTTGTGTATATATATATAAAATAATTACTGGCATTTATGTGTATATTTTTAATTCTCAAGGATTCTCAGTACCCAAGGATATGTTTTTTATTGATGTGACAAAGAGAGAAAGTGGGGAAAGAGAGAGGGAATGAGAATGGGCCCTGACTGGGGATCAAACCTGCAGCCTAGGTGTGTGCCTTGACTGGGAATTGGACCTGCAGGATGATGCCCGGACCAATTGACCAACTGAGCCACTTGGCCAGGGCAAACAATTACTGGTATTTAGATGTCTCACTCTATGTCTATCTAATTTTAATATCAGTTACTTTTTCCTATGAAATTTTCTTGTAGTTAATCCTTTACCTCTAGTTCCTGCCTCATTGTTTTGCACTTGTTTAAACTAGAATTTTTTTCTGGAAGTCCATGGGGTGACTTGTATATTATCCAAGCCCTCCCATATCTGAGAGTGTCTTTTGTTCTCTTCACACATTAATGACAACTTTGCCAGACATTGAGTTCTGGTGCTTTTAATATATAATGGTAAACATGCTGATACCTAGTGTTTTATGATTAAGTAGTACTAAAAGAAAAGTGTGTGCAACTTGATTTTGTTCTATTTTGGACCATCTGATTCTCATTTATTTTTGTAATTTGAAAATTATACTTGATTTTGTTAAGCAAGTTTTCTGAGGGTATTAAACACATTGTGAATTTTCAGACTCAGGTCTTTCTTCCTTTTATTACTTTTATTTTTATTTTAAAAATATTTTTATTAATTATGCTATTACGGTTTTCCCAATTTTTCCCCTCCATCCCCCTCACCCCTGTCCCCCCTCCAGTGTTCTGCCCCTTCTTAGTTCATGTCCATTGGTTGTACATATAAGTTCTTTGAGTCCTCTGTTTTCTATACTATTTTTATCTCTTCCCATCTATTTTATTCTACTGATTATGCTCCTTCTTCACTGTACCTTTCCCCCACTATTCCTCCCTTCCCCCTCCCCACTGAAATCCCTCCATGTAATACCCATTTCTCTGATTCTGTTCCTGTTCTGGTTGTTTGCTTAGTTTCTGTTTTTGTTGTTTTTCTTTTCTTTTAGGTTTATTTGTTGATAGTTGTGAGCTTATTGTCATTTTTACTGTTCATAGTTTTTATCATCTTTTTCTTAGATAAGTCCCTTTAACATTTCATATAATAAGGACTTGGTAATGATGAACTCCTTTAACTTGACCTTATCTGGGAAGCACTTTATCTGTCCTTTCATTCTAAATGAGAGCTTTGCTGGATAGATCAATCTTGGATTGTAGGTCCAAGCCTTTCATAACTTGGAATACTTTTTTCTGGCCTCTTCTTGCCTGCAAGGTTTCTTTTGAGAAATCAGCTGATAATCTTATGGGAACTCCTTTGCAGGTAATTCTCTCTTTTCCTCTTGCTTCTTTTCGAATTCTTTCTTTATATTTAATCTTGGGTAACTTAATGATGATGTGCCTTGGTGTGTTCCTCTTTGGGTCCAACCTCTTTGGGACTCTCTGGGCTTCCTGGACTTCCTGGAAGTCTATTTCCTTCGCCAGATTGGGGAAATTTTCCTTCATTATTTGTTCAAATAAGTTTTCAATTTCTTGGTCTTCCTCTTCCCCTTCTGGCACCCCTATAATTTGGGTATTAGAATGTTTCAGGTTGTCCCAGAGGTTTGTAAGAGTCTCTTCACTTTTTTGAATTCTTATTTCTTCATTTTGATGGATGTTTATATATATTTTTCTTTTGTTCCAAATCATTGCTTTTAGTCCTGGTTTCCTTTTTGTCACTGTTGGTTGCCTGACCATTCTACTTTATTTCACTTTGGGTATCTTTCATATGTTTTTTTTTTTTTTTTTGACCAAGCTCAATCAGATCTGTGAGCATTTTGATTACCAGGGCTTTAAATTCTCCATCAGATGGGTTGGCGGTCTCCTCCTTGTTTAGTTCTCTTTCTGAGGCTTTGCTCTGTTCTTTCATTTGGGCCTTATTTCTTTGTCTTGGCGCAGCTGATAGGTTGTAAGAGGGTGGGGCCTTAGGTATTAACCCAAAGAAGGGCAATCCTCCTTGCTGAGAGAGGGGACAGTGGGGCTGGCCTGTTATCTCCCACAGTGGCACCCTCCAGCCACAGCCCACAGGCACCTCTGAGTCCCCTTAAGTCAGCCACTCTCCAGCAGCCCACAGAGCTAGCGGCCAGCCCCACCTCAAGGTCCCCTCGGTTTTTCTGGGTCGGCCCACAGTCTGCCGTCCTACTGGTTTGATTGTTCTGGTTGATTTTTTCTTTAATTCCTTTGTTGTTGGAGTTCCATGCAGTTTGATTTTCTTGCGCTCTTGGTTGTTTATTGATTTCAGATTGGTTGTTATCCTCTTTTTGGTTGTGTGAGGAAGCGGAAGGTCTCTACCTATGCCTCCACCTTGGCCAGAACTCCCCAATTTTCTTTTTATTAATGTATAGTTTACATAGAGTGAAATGTAAAGATCCATTGATGAACATTTGAGTTGTTTCCAGTTTGTGCCTATTATGAACCAAATTTCTATGAATATTTTATACAAATCTTTTTTTAGACATACCTTTTTATTTTTCTTGGAAAAATACACATGCAATGGATAAGTGTATTTTTAACATTATAAGAAACATCCAAACTATTTCTCAAAATAGTTGTAGTATTTTACAATCCCATCAGAAATATATGGGAATTCTGGTTGTTCCATATCCTCAATGGCATTTGGTGTTGTCGGTATTTTTTTATTTTAGTCATTTTAGGATGCAGTATGTACCCTTTTGGTTTTATCTTGCAACTCTCTAATGTCTAATGATACTGAACAAAATTCTCTTTCATATATGGCCATTCGTGTGTCTTAGTTGTGAGTTATCTAAGTCTTATGCCCATTTTTATTTTATTATTTGTGTTCTTATTTTGAATTGTATGAGTTTCTTATATATTCTAGATACACGTAACTTGTTATATATTAACCTTGTGAATATTTCATCTCAGTTGTGGTTTGCCTATTCATTTACTTAATGGAGTCTTCCAAAGAGTAGTTTCACATTTTGATAAAGACTAATTTTTTAATTTCTTATTTTATGGTTAATACTTCCTAAAAATATTTGCTTTCCTTAAATAAACTTGCAAAAATATTCTATTTTTATAAAGCTTTATAATTTTAGCATATACATTAGGATCTATAATCTATTCTGAATTAATTTTTATATGATATGGCATATAAGGATCAAGATTCATCTTCTTCACATCAATATTCAGTTATTTCTGCTCTATTTGTTGAAAACTTTCCTCTTCACCACTGAGTCCACCACTGAGTTAACTTTTGTTTCTGTCCAAAGTTTTTTGAACATATAAGGCTGAGTTCATTCTGGACACTTTATTCTGCCCTAGTGCATTAGTATTGGTCTGTTTTCACACCAGTGCTACTCTTGTAGCTTTATAGGAGGTCATAATCAGGTAGTGCTAACCCTCCAGTTCTTTTTCCTTTTCAACATATTTGGAGGCTTTTTTAGGTCCTTAGAATTTTCATATATTAGAAGTATTAGAAAGAGCTTGTCAGTTTACAAAGGACTCAGATCTTTCTTATGTCAGCAAATTTTCTACTATTACTTTGGTTATTCTCTTTCATCTTTCTGGGATTCCTATTAACCATAGGTGGGAGCTCCAGGAGCACTTGTTTTCTTTTTTTCTCTCCTATTTTCTCTCATAGTTTAAAATTTTTAGGAGTTTCATGGGAGTTCAGCATAAAATTTTCAAATTTACAGTTTGCCGATATGATTTTCAGTGGCCTTAATTTAGTGATTATGTTTTCATTTTCACCTAATTCTTAACCTTTGATTTACAATAGTAGCTCAGTGGTCCCTTGAATCTTGCTGATACATAGATTAGACGTTGTCTGAAGATTTATTTGATTCTGGTAGTAAATCATTATCAGAGTTGGCCAGCTTCTTCCTCAAAAGAAGGAGGTGTCAGGGCTGTTTTGTTCTTTTTAACCTGGCATAGTGCTTAGCACATGGTTAATGCTAAAAAAAACCCCCAAAACAAGAAACAACCAAAAAAAAACCCTGTTGAGTCAATGGGTATGTATATATATAATTTTTATAGATGCTTCCCTTCATTGGTACTCCAAAATTTTTTGGGTGTCATGATTTTTCAGTTTTCTTTTACTTCCAGAAGGTTGCCTATGCTTGCCAACCCTTGTAGGAGTTGAGTGGGTTCTGTTAGAAATTGGTATGCTTCCTGTCTTCTGCAAATGTTACACAGAGGCCCTTTCAGAAGTCTAGACAGAAGGAAGTAGGAAAGAAGCAAACAACCACATCACCGAAAATGTCACAGTAAATACCAGTGTGAGAGGATCAGAGAGGGAGCTGATGCTATGGGGTGTTACTGCACAGAACTGTCTCAGGGCCATGTTAGCGGTTGTCTACTGTATTCCAAGTGTCTACCTCCAGGCTCGCTTTTGTTCTACCTTTGCTACAAACACACCAGGGGGCCTTCTAGTGTGGGCTGTGGGACCCTATGCTATTATCCTATAAAGGCAGGAAGGATGAAATTTATCCATGGTCATGTTTTTCACCCTGTCTTTGGATGTTCCCTTTAATTAATAAGAGTTGGTTGAAGTATCTTTTTACTTCCTGCCTAATATTTGATTCCCAAAGGAATGTTCCACCCCTTTTTAAAAATTTCTGATATGGAACAACAAGGATCTCTTCCAGTGCTAATACAACATATTCAATTTGAATATTCCGTTGGTCACACCAGTGAGGTTTTGGAGGGAAAGCTAGACACGTGTTCTCATGCAACCATCTTTTCCAGAAGTCACATAGTCTTTAAATGCCCTAGTCCAGCAGAGCATCTTATTCCTTAGCTGTAAGTGTGCAATTCTCAGCTTCTTGTGGGTCCCCAGTGGTGCCAGAATGACTGATAGAGGCTTTCCTCTGCTTCCAACCTGAAAGTCTCATTCTCCTGATGATAGGGCCCCTGTTTTTAACCGAGTGTTGTCCTGGGTGCATCACTTGAAATGTGCCCTATAGCACAGTTCCACAAACTATTATTTAACTTCTGAAAACATAGATATAGATGAAACAGTGACCTCTGTCACAGAAATGTACATTTAGTGGCAATTGTCTGATGCACGGGGAAAGGAAATGGCATCCTTTGCCAGGCTTCCCTACTCAGGAAAGATTGAATGTCAGGACACTGGAGTCCTCCTTGTTTTTCTGACTTCTTAGCTCTATTTTAGTACATCTGTGCCTGAGGCAGTAGGAGCAGCAGCAACAAAATAAAATGACTGTACTCTACATAGAAGGAAAATGCCCTGTATTTCATCAGAGGGAACAGTAGATTGGTTGCCTTGTAAATTTTTCCTACTAGAAAAGATCCTGTTTTTATGCTGCCATAAGACTTCTCTGTCCATCATAGGTGTTCCTGACAGGGGATTAACTTTATTGTCAGTCTCCAACACCACAACTTTAAATAATTGGAACTTAAGCTGGCAGTTTAATCACCAATAGCTAAAGAAGATTGCATATTTCAGGGAGACCAATATATCTATTTTATGTGGCAAATAGATAGTCACCGTGATTAATTCACCTGCTGTTTTATGTGAACATCCTTTCATCAGATTGATGGGCAACATGAGCTGCTCCACTGGCACTGAAGAGAAATGACTGTTTCACCACAACACTCGATGATGATGTTTTTGCTTTTTATTTACAACATTTCATGCAAGTGAGAGAAAGATCAATCAATAAATATTTATTGGATCCTCTAATTTACATTCAGAGCCTTACTGTAGTCAGCGAAGGTTAAAAATGCATAAAGCAAGGTACTTACAGGAAAGTTAGAGAAGAAATGATATATGTAATCTGTACTATAGCTTTATCTGTCCCAACATATTTGAAAAAGTTAAGTTCAAGTCTAGGTTAGAAATTTCTTTATCTATGCCTTTATAAAGCCCTTAGTCTCTCTGATCAGACTTTTTAAAAATTAAATAGGGAGATTTGGACATTTGTGTTAACCAAAGAAATGGAACTGCTTTTACTCATGAGCTAGACCTTGTTAAACCAGTGAACTGAGTGTGGCAAGCATGGTAGTGGGTAAGTAATCCCTGCACGTCAGTGCATTCTATTTTAGTGAACCAAACAAGTAAACCAATAATTACAGCTTGAAAAGTGGTTTAACAGAGGCCTGCAGACATTTTTCTATAGGAACATCACCTAACTTACTTTGGAAAATCAGGAGAGATTTCTCAGGAGTGGGGGAGGGGTGGGGATGAGCTATGTCTTGAAAGTTGTTTAGGATTTCACCATTTGCCACCCACTCGTGCATCTCAGGCATTTGGAACATATGAGGGAGGAACCCCAAAGCTTGAATTCATCTATAAAAAGCAGTGTATCTATTCTTACATGTTTAAACTTCAGTCACCTTTAAAGTACTCTCCATTTCATGCAATACACCTACTGAGATGTTTTTTCCACTGCTCCAAAAGGTTTTTGAACTCGTTGATTTTGATGCCTTTAGTGCTTCTACTAGTTTTTTGTTTCACCTCTTCCACATCAGCAAAACATTTCCCTTTGAGGATGTTTTTCAATGGGGGAAACAAAAAAAATCACCTGGGGTGAGATGAGGTGAATAGGGAGGGCGGGGCATGGGGGTCATGCTGTTTTGGTCAAAAACTGCTGAACTCTCAGTGCAGTGTGGGCAGGAGCCCTCGTAAATCACCCACCATGAAACAGGCAAAGACGTTGAAAGAGCCTTAAAAAAAATTCACTGAAGCTGAGCGCAACCTCTCGCATTAATGCCAACTGGTACACTGACACAGAGGGGCTCCTAGAACACTGACCTAGTGGGGGAAGCCTGTCCTACAAGGGGCCCGTCCTCCAGAAGATAATTGCAGTTTCTGGGGGGACATCCCTTTTCGTAGTCTATTTTTTTTCTATCTTAAAAAGAAACCATCTAAGTCCTCCTGGGGTCCTTTAAGACCTTCCAGTTGTTCCAGCAGTCTTCTCCACTTCACAGCCGGACTTCCTCATCTCCCATAGACTCCTCATTTTCTTGATTTCACTCACATCATTTCACTGATTGGCTCTTGTCAAGACCACTGACAACCTGAAGACTTTAAAGGACAATATTCAGTTCCCAATCTTACCTGAATACTCTAGTTTTTGGCATGTTTTATCTACTTCTTCTTGATAAATATGCTTTTTCCTTGACCTCTGTGAACCTAAGAGTCCCTGCTTTTTTTTCATCTTGGCTACTTTTCATGTTATTTTGGAGATTTTTTTTCTTTTCTACCTAATCTTTTAATGCTGAAGCTCCTTGCGGCTGGCTGCACCCTAGGATCCTCTATTTTGGATGCCCTGTGCACTTTCATCCCATTCTGAGGACCTTCCATATCATGTGTGTGTTTCAGATTATATTCCAGACTTCTCTCCCAGTCACGTGACATCTCTGTTTGGATTACTAAGGCACCTCAAATTATCCTGCTCAAAATTGAACTCGTGGTCTCCCTCTTGAAAGCTGTTCTTCTTCCAGATTTTGTGCTTGAATAAATGAGCTATACCCTCAATTTATCAGATACAAAACCTGGGATTTATTTTTACTAATTCCTTCTCCCTTACTTCACACAGCTAATCAAACAACAAGTCTTGAGGATGTTACATCCGAACTATTATTAGAATCCACCCTCTTCATTCTAGTTCTATAGCTCTCACCATTAGTTCAAGTTCTTTTGATGAAACCTCCACAGGTAGTCTTCTTAGTGGGGCTTCTGCGTCTACCTACGCCATGTCAATCCATTGTCCTCACAGAGGAAGTGTGATCTTTTAAGAAAGCAGATCAGATCGTGCGACTTAATTGCATAAAATGCTTCACTGGATTTTCATTGCTGATGGGTCCACACAACCTGAATTTGTCCCTAGTCCTACTCTCTTTGTAGCACTACAATACCCAGGTAAATGCTAAGTCTTTCATCCGGATTTCAGTATACAGAAAAGCAAATGGTCAGATTGAACCTTTGAGAAACTTCCTCTGAATTTTCATTTTAGAAATACCAAGAGGTCATTACCACATGGGTCCACATTCCCATGCCTTTTATTATCTCCTCTCCTTTGCCTGGCATCTCCTTCCTGGGTAGTGTTCCTATAATGGTCGTGTGTGGCAAAATTTCTCACTTTTGTACTTTGAAGAACTCTGCAATTTAAAAGTATCACCATAGCTCACAGTTATTGAGGATTTATTCTAATCAGGAATTCTTTGAAGTGATTTAAATGTATTTTCTCATTTGATTCTCACAATAGCCCTTTAAGGCGTGTAATTATTTTCCTCATTTTACAGATGAGGAAATTAAGGCATTGGGAAATTAAGTAATATACAAGTATACAGTTGAGTTGGATGTTGATCCAGGCTCTTTGACCACCTATGTGTGCTGACCCCTGTGCTTGTTACACACCCAAATGACCTGTTTTTGGGTCTGTAACCACCACAAGACTATAAGCATGTAGATTTTAGGAGCTATGTTTTCACCGCTGCTGTATCCTTATCTATTCTCAATAAATGTGTTTTTCCCATTTCTACCTCTTTTCCCAAGAGGTAGAAATGGCTTCCCCATTCTACCTCTTGGTATACAGAAAGTACTCAAATGTTTGTTGCAACAACTGAATCAATTGGCCATCTTGACATTGTGTAGACAGGATTTTATTTCTCCGCTTGACTTAGAGCTTAGTAGGTATTTAGTGGTAACGGAATTTTTAGCCATTATAGAATATGTGTGACATAAGAAACTCCAGCATCCAAAGATCACACGTCCTTTGTGAAGCATTATCCATTTGGCTGTGGTCTGCTTACCCGTGTAAGAGGTCTGTGATTAATCTCTTTGCTCATCTCTTATGCTGCCTTAGGCTGATATTACAAGGACTTTAAAGCAATCCTCTTTGGCAGCTGAGCTCTTAGCTGGTCATTTTCATGCTACTAAGAGATACTTGTTCTGATGAGTATCAGAACAGAGGGAAAAAGTTATCAAATTGCATGGATTTCTAATACATATGGAAGGATATTGATATGGTTCAAGAAGGTATCTCTATGATATGTTGTATGTGCTTGTCTTTTTTTTTAACACTTTCAGCTATACTGAAAAATTTTCTAGTATTGTGGGTAGATAACAAAAATTAACAGTGACAGTAATTTTAGTGCTTATAATTACTAATGACGATGCAACTTCCTGGAAGCAGCAAAATTTAACACTCTTGCAACAGTGCAGAAATAGAACTCCCCACCCCCACCCTACACACACCCCTCTAGCTACAGAACATGAACCACAGATGGGAAAAATTTTCAATTTTTTCTTTTCACCGCAAAGAAAGTAGAAATTCAGGCACAGTAAAACACCCATTATGAAGCACTCTGGGTTAAGTCAAGGCTCTAACGCGCACAGTGATTTACTGCAGTCAGCGGGTTTTACTCGGATGTGGATGTGACTGCAGCCGCCCAGCGCTGGGGCTGCCGTGGTTTCTCCACATACCAAAATGTTGAACACAACCACTTGTTTCCCTGCCCTTTTATCTTATGCACATGGGAATGGTGAGCTGTGAGCTGAGAAAAGAAAGAAAGATCTTCATAACTGCATTACATTTGACTTTCTTGATTTTAATTTATGGAGAGAGATTATGCTTAATTGGAAAAAGAGAGACTTACTTTTGGAACATTCACTCAGGGTGATTAATAAAAAAATAGCCTCAGTGGCAATTTTGTCAATAACAAATGTTGAGTATCATAAACCGCAACACAGCTGTTTTCTTTTATTTGTTCTTTTATTTAGGTAGTATGGCATGAACCTCAGAATGGAAACCAGCATGGCGATATTATTGAAGCACTACTGAAAGGCCTCATAGCACTTTCCAAGCAGCGTGTAAAACTAAGGCCTGACCTTTCTGTGCTCATTAAAATGTGCTGTGTCTCCTCAGGCAACACCAGGGCTTGCATGGCTGCCCTGTGGCAGCAGTGGCCAACCAATCCCCCTGTTGTTCCTTCTCACTTCTGTTACTGCCGAGCAGCTATTATATTTGGCTAACAAAGTGATTGAATTTCAAAAAGCTCAAGTGGGAGGCACATGAAGCAATGATTCTTTTCTCATGAGAAAGCTTCAACAGAGCTCAGGGTTAAGGATTACTCACAAAGAGTTGTGTAATGTCGTCAAAAATGCCAATGGCCACGTTAGTCAGAATGCAAGTCTGATTCTGCAACAAAGTCCAAAATAACAATGGCTTAAAAAGATAGAAATTCATTTACTTTACAAGTAATGTTCCAAGGGTAAGCAGACCAAGGCTACAGGCTGTGGTGTACAGCGCCCAGAGCCCACCCTCCACCATTGTTGCTCTATCATTCTTAACTTTCAGTTTCCACCTTGTGGTCTAAAATGTGGGCTTCAACTTACACCATCAGATCTGCCTTCTAGTCAGCAGTGAGGGGAGAAGGTGAAGTAAACAGAAGGCTTCTTTCCTTTACTAACATCAACAAAATTTGTACCAATCATTTCTGAACATTCCCACTCACATGCTGTAAGACAGAATGTTGTGACATGAACCAACTTAGCTGCAAGAAAATTTGGGAAATGTTGTCTTTTGTTGAATGGTATATGCCTAGCTAAAATCCAAGGTTTTATAATTAAGGGAAAAAGGGAAGAATGGATTTTGGGAAATAATTGATAATGCTATGAACACTGCTGATAAAAAGTGAGGGAAGAGAGAAATAACAGGGATAAGTAGATGGTTATCCTTTATCTCTGGCAATCTGAAAGTATATAAGATGCAGAGGTTCATTATGCTTAACTAAAGTTGAAAAGATATTTGCTGGCTAGACATCACAGAATTGATGAAAAGTTTGGAGAACCTACCACAGAAGTAGGCTGAAGACAGTGCAGCCACAAACACATGCAAATCATACCATGGCATGATCTCCTTACAGTAACGCTGCTGGTGACATCGCCCCCAGCCTCAGATCTTTGAGGCTGGATTTGTTGCCAATGTCATCACTGGAAACCAGGTACTGGGTGCTGCCAAAGCTGGAAGTGAATTGTAAACTGTTTCTCCTTCTTTGAATCCTCATGCCAGACTTAAAATTTGAGGTTAGGACATCAGGTTTGTTGAGCTAATCACAGGAGTCTGCACCCTAGCTGTTGAGGTCTGGGAGCACACGTATCTGTCCTTCTAGCCATTGGCAGTAGGAGGTGAAACTCCATCTCCCACAAAGACTGACTTACACATTTGTGGACCCAAAGTATGGAGAGGAGTTTATTTTCTGGGCTGACGTGTTTAAAAATGCCAAAAATGTGCACTCTAATAACCAATACTCTTTTTTTTTGTCAAAAAATGCATGGGTACCTATTTATTATTATTATTATTATTATTATTATTATTATTATTATTATTATTATCCTCACCCAAAGATATGTTTATTCATTTTAGAGAGAGAGGAAGGGGGGAGAGAAGCAGCAATGTGAGAGAGAAACATTGATCTGCTGCTTCCTATAAGCACCTCAAACCCCAAACAGGGGTCGAACCCACAACCTTTCTGGTGTACAGGATGGCACGCCACGCCAACCAACTGAGCCACCTGGCCGGGGCACAACCAACGATTTTCATATTGGACAAAAATAACATAAGTTCATGGTTTTTGAGGTAGAAAAAACTGGCCTCTAATCATTGTTCTGTAAAATGGAGGTATTCATAATGCCTACTTCCTAGGGTTTAGTGTACAATATATGTAGATTAGATGCTTAATAAATAGAGAAGAAAATGTAAAGGTATACACACTAATTTTTAAATATAGTTTGAAGATCTTTTTTTCCTATCTAGGTAGTGTAATATTATTTGTTTCTTCATATCATGAACAGATTAGCCATTATTTGAGTGCAGCTAGCCAATAAACAAATACTGATATTCTGAAATTAATTTAAAAACCAATCCCAATAGCAGGTTTGACAATTGGGTCTATTTGATGCTCAACTGAAACTTACACAGATTTATAAAGTAGGTGAAGGAAATACTGTGCACTGCTCTTTGTAGTAGAATAAAGAGAGCAAACTCGTCCATACCACATATAAGCACAAAAAATAACATCTTAAATACATATTCCAATAATAGGTCTCAGTAGATATTAAGCGAACAGCTCTTATTTCTGTCCCTCAGAAGTGTATTCTCCTCAACAGTACTTTTGCACTGATAAATAAGCATTTAAAATTTGATTGTTTCCACCAACCACTTCAAAGCTTCAACTCTAAAAAACATCTTAAGCAGCATTAGGAAGAATGACAGAGGCAGGCTTAAGTGCCTCTGCAGGCTGCCAGGAATACAGGTTGGATGATGTTCAGCACCTGGGAAACTCGTTAAGACCATATGGACTGTCAAAAGTTCTGCGTACTCAAGAAGAAAACTCCCTGCCGTGACAGCATTTGAATAAAAAAATTACTGTGCACAATGGCTCCAGGGGATGGCCGAGATCATTCAAAGAGCCGGATGTTCTGCTTGCTCACACAGAAATTATAAACTCAATCATAAACCCAGTTGTGGAACAGACAATCAGAGATAGAACCAGAAAGAGTTCTTTTGCACAAATGAGATCAACGTCCCTTTACTTGACCTTAGTCCTTAGGAGTCTTAGATGTACATGTATGTGAAGGGGCGAAGTCAATGTGGTAAAACAAAACCAAGCTATTTTCATTCGTTTGACTTCTGAAATTGTTTAAAGATAGATCACTATGTGTTAAAACTTAGGAAAATGAACACAAAATATGAATGACCCAAATTATAAAACTATTTTAAGGTACCACAGATAGCTTTTTTAAAATTAGAGTTTGCACACTGCTATTTGAATAATCATCTCTGAGCTTTATGGGACAAAAGAGTAAGCTCTATGAATGTCCCTTTTATATATTTGAGGTGAAATTAATTTTATTCATTTTCTTTAGAGTCATTAGATGAAACTTGCCAAGTGATGTAGAAGATTTATTTACCTACCTATGTATTTATCTTTCTTTCAAGTTTTTCATGATGTTATTAAAAGACTGGGAAATATATCTGCTTCTGTAACTTCTGAGAATATAGAATTATTGTGATGCATATATTGGCTAAGTAAACTTAGGGTATTATTGCAATATTCTCTGCCATCCAAGTGTATATGGAGGGAAAGTGATGATATGTTTGCAAAATGAAAGAAAAGTGAGAAATTATAAAGTGAAAAGAGGCAACATGTATACTTTGTTAAGAGTGGGCTTTAAAAAGTACTTGACTTGTAATTGTGCCACAGAGAAACTCTAATTTTAGATTTAAAGAAGCAGTTATTATGTGTGCTGTGTGTGTGGGGTGTGTGTGTGTGTGTGTGTGTGTGTGTGTGTGTGTGGTTAAAGTGCTGGGTGCTTTATTTCTTTGAGTAAAGTGGTCAGTATCTCATCTTTCTCTTTCTTCTCACCATGAGGAGCAATAGAAGTTTTGCAGAATCCTAACTAATCTTAAAAAGATCCATCACAGAACACTGTTACTTATAAGAAGCTCAACCTCAGAATTTTTCAAATTAACTTTCCTTTTCCAAGCATAAAACTAGTACATTCTAGTTGTTGGGAGTTTGTAAAATACAAAAAATAAAATAAAATAAAATAAAATAAAATAAAATAAAATAAAATAAAATAAAATAAAATAAAATAAAGAAAAAGGAAAGAAGTGCCACAGTAAATTTGCCACTCAGAGTTAATCACTATTAACATTTGGGTCCCTTCAGTCCAATATCCCCTCCTTCTCCCCCCCTCCCCCCGGTATACATGAAACAATGCAGAGTACCCATTAAAAAATGCTTGTGAAGAAATTTGGAAAGGCGTAAGAAATTGCTTGGAGAAAAATAGACAGTTTAGAACTATACGAACAAGTTGTTTCAATGTTTAGTGAACATTAAATAGCAGCAGCTCTTTACTTACACACCATCAGCAGGGCCTTTTTATTAGGCATTCCCCTTTTAGCAAAACAAATCACCAGTGGTCCCTGTGGAGTTCCTGCATTACCTGCTGCTCTGTGAGGGGAGGGCTGTACAGTCAGCGTAGGATGGGGTACCTGGCACTTCGGGGAGACCCAGCCACAGCTCACGACCCAAACGCAGGACTGAGTAAGGATTAAGTGTGGTACTGATTATGTGTGGAATAGTAGTCTACAAAGGTAAATATTCTGCCCTGGATGGTGTGCTCAGTGGATTGAGCACTGGCCTGCTAACCAAAAGGTTGCCAGTTTGATTCCCTGTCAAGGCACATGCCTGGGTTGCGATCGCAGTTCCTGACTGGGAGCATGTGAGAGACAAATGATTGTTGTTTCTCTCACACATCGATGTTTCTCTCCTTCTCTTCCCCTCTCTCTAAAAATAAATAAAACATTTAAAAGGTGAACATATACTATAGGCCCCAGTATTGGAAGCAAAGCTTTATGGTTGAAGGAGAGACTGAGCTGGGCCTAGACAAAAGGGCAGATTTGGTAAAGGCAAAGAAAAGACCAAAGAAAAATTTACTGGACAGATGGGCAGGTAAGGGCATGTTAGGTTATGGAGGCTATTTCCCAAGGAAATTTGGAGTTAGTGTTGTAACTCTAGGATGTTAAATAGGTTTCAACTTGCACAGCGAGTCTGTTTGGCTGGCGGTGGCTCCAGCTGGGAGCATGCTGAGGGGGGCTCTAAGTGGAGCTGAGGCCTGAGGCCGTGACTGGTGATGTGCCACCGGCATGGGGGGGCCAGTTGGGCACAACTGCCGAGAAGTTGGCTATAGTCCAAGCAGTGGATTTTGTTAGGGCCAGGTCACCTTTAAATGTGATTAAAAATGTACATTCAACAAACACATTGTTGCTAAAGTGTTTCAAATAAAGAAAAGGAAGATATAAGTAATATTTATTGATACCAGTACTGTTGACCATGGCGCAGTAAAGATGAAAAGACACCTTGTGTTTCTTTAGGTGTCATAAGAAATTTAATTTGAACTTTTTTTTTGTGGTGGGGGCAAATGTTTTATTGGATAATTTTAAAATAACACAAATGATCTCATTTAATTCATCATGTAGGAAGGAGGTAATCTTTTCCAAACTATGTTAAAACTAAGAACTTTTGTCTATATATTAAAATATTAAGTACTATTTCAGCTTCTTACTTTAACCAACAATCAGTTGGGAATACTGTTATTATCCAAACAATTTATTTATTTATATAATTTCTAATTGTTCACTGATAGTATATAGAAATTTGATTCACTTTTGTGTATGGAATTTGTAGCCTGTGTCCTTGCTAAGCTCACTTATTAATTCTAGTAGATTCTATTTTTGTGGATCCTGTGGGATTCTCTCCATAGACAGTCCTGTCTTCGGCAAAGAGGGAGAGTTTTATTTCAAAATTAGAAAAGAAGAAATAAAACTGTACTTTTCCTTAGCCGTTGCAATGCCAGGGCCCTGGATGCTGAGTAGGAATGGTGACAGTGGGCATGCTCGTCTTTTCCCCAATTTTAAAGGAGAAGCATCCACCCTTTCACTATTAAGTATGATGTCAGCCTCCTCGCTACTCAGTTTGTGTGTACTAATTCTGTCAATCACTGAGGATTGTTGATGTCTTTAACTATGAATGTGGATTTGTTGTTTCTTCTTGCATTAAAAAAATACCAAATGTAAGACGAGAGCAATCATTTATCAGTATGGATCTATTCAGAATAGAGACCAAGAGGTGAGAGATTAATTTCCATGCCATTTGTGCTCTCTCTCTCTTAAGGACATATCTGCTGACATAGAACTTGACATCAAGGCCACCTGAAATAGTTCCTTCTAAAATGACAGGAAAAATCCCTTTATCCCTGGCCTTTCTGCGATCAGAAAGGTGAGGCCCTCAGCTATCGATATATCCAGAGTATACAGTCTCATGAGCATTCCCAAAAGTATGGCCACGATCAGTGGCAGACCAAAAATCAAAGCACCAGCATCTTTCCCAAAGAGATGACCAAAATTAGAAATGGGTGCCTTTTTTTTAGAATGAAGCTTTTTTAAGGAAAAAGTGAAAAGAGAATGATGTCTTACTATAGATCCTCAGAGAAACCAGCAAATGTCACTGTTCTATAAGAAAGGTATTTAAGTTGTTTGTATGGAAAATAATATAATAATGAATGGATACAAGAAGTAACTGTATTTTATGTACTCACAACTGTAAACATACTTTTGCCCCACTCTATTTTCTCATTATACAAATTACACTTATTTTGAGAAGTATAAATATTTTACATTTGTATTTAAGTGAAAAACTAAAACTACTTGTGGTTTCACTATGTGTTCATACCACTGTCAGTATATAAATCCAGATTTTTCTCTATTCATCTAGACCTAGATATACATATACACATATATCTTCTTCTACATTAGGCTCTCTTCACAGGTCACACTATATATATTCTATTACCTGCTGTCTTCTGTATAAGGCCACATAGTGAAAAATTTCCACATTGCACCAGAAAAGGTGAGTTGAGTTCCAGAGATGTTAGCTCTTCTTCCTCAGTGCAGACTTCTTGTTGGAAAATAGCTGCCCAGCCAGGAGCTGCATTTCTGAGCCCTTTGCAGCCAGGTGGGTCTGCATCACTGGTTTTGGCAAAGTGGAACAGGACAAAAGTGATGTGCCACATCTGGTCCAAGGAGGGTAAGTATCTGTGTGCCTTCCCCACTTTTTCATATATGTCCAGGATACACTGGGAGGCCACTCTTGCACTCTTCCATCCCCACTAGCAAAACATAACCTCTGGATAACCTGCTGCTCCCAGGAGTATAAAAGACACATGGAACGGAGCTACCTCAGCTTCCCCATTATGTGAATCAACACACTGAAGCACGGAGCCCAAATGACTTGTAAACTTATGCCTGAGAAATAAATGATTATTGTTGTCTTGCATTTAGTGTTTTTCACAGAAGCTGATATGCCTAAATGATCCATAATTGAATCTAGAAAGAGAGATGCATCTCAAAAAGAATGATGGATGTGGTTTCTAACAAATGGCTTTGATTAGAATCAAATACATGGAGCCCTCCCCTCGCTGCAGAGTCTTTGAGAAAATTGTATTGGCCAGCAGACCCAGCCAGCCTGGACTGAAAGGCACTGAGACCATATGTTTTATAAAAATGACCTCTTAACATTCAGTAAGCAGGAAGCAGGATGAAAAAGCTACTTAGAATTCGAGAACAGTATATTTTCCAATGTCCTTGTCAGGGAGTCAAGGAAGAGAACGGAAAGGAAGGATCTCTACCTCACCCACAAAGGGTGTTGTCAGCGGCTCTGGACAAGAATAGACTAGGCAGAGACTTCCAGGGCTCAGAACTTGGGCTAATCAAGGAACATATTCTTCCCTCAGAAGAACATGGCAACGCATTTACAGTGGGCTTTCAGAGCTGCCATGTGCAATTCCCTTTCTCAAATGGGAGTGTTTACTGTGGTGGTCCGTCCTTGCTCCATTACTGTATTTTGGAGAAGGGAAATAATTTGTCTATTTAGCTCATGAATCTCTGAATCAAGAGGAGGCACATCTAGCCTGGAAGTAGGTTGTGAGACCCTGGACTTTGAGTCTGAGGTTATCAATAAGTGAGATTTTGAGGAGAACTGGAGATGGGAGGTGAGTGTATTTTGCTAATGAAAGGAATGCGAATATTTTTAAACAATAGAGAGGAATATGACAAATTAGATTATTATTTAAAGGTATTCACTCCCCCCTCCGCCTCACCTCCACCTTTTCATATCAGGGTATACTTTTCTGCACTTTAACCCTGGGTTAGACCACAGACTTGTTTCGGGAAATGGTATGTTAATATCTGTGGTGCAAGCAAAAGCTTAAAATATGCTTGAGTTATGGCCCTTACTGTTGTGTGCTGCTGCCATTGTCATGAAAAGAACAATGGTCTCAGGAGATAGAGAAGAGGCAGGTGGAGGAGGACCACTCCAGTGACTACTGCCTGAAACAAAGCCACTGCAGGCTAACAAATCAGAGCGTGGAATAAGTGCTTGTTCATGTATTTCATGTTAGTCTGAGGTGGCTTGTGAGATATCTCTATGGACTTCTTATTCCCTTTGAGCTTTTGTTGAAATGTCAAATTCATTCGTGACTGACCCACCCTTTTGAAAATGACAGCCTTCATGTCAGTCCAGTAAATCCTGTCCCTCTTTTCCTCTATACAGGGTGGAGCAAAAGTAGGTTTACAGTTGTGAGTACACAAACACAGTGTTTATTCTTGTATTATTATTTATTAATTATATTATTTTTCATATGAACAAATGCAAAGCTATTTTGCCCCACCCATATTCTTCTCCAGAGTAGTTGCCACCTTTTAACGTACAATAGGATTTACTCATTTTGGGGATGTTTATCATATGTTTTTCCCAACTAGAATATAAGCTCCATTAGGTGGAACTTTTTGCCTGTTGTTTTTACTGCTATATCCTCAGTACCCAAAACATTGCCTGGCACATAGTAGGTACTCAGTAATTTTTGTTAAGTGAATTAATCACTATAAACATCAAAAGGAAGTAGAGAAAATATTCATAGTGGTTATCTCTAATTTCCATGAATATGAGTGATTTTCATTTGTTTATATTTTCTGTATTTTCCACAGTAAAGATATGATTTATTTCATGAAAACTGACTTTAACTAGATGTAGAAATTTGAGTTTTTTCTGCTTATTGTAATATTTTTGGGACTGTCCATTTATCAGTGTGCATAATTTTGTCCTAGCATGTATTGTGGCATAAGGATCTGTGGGTAGAAGACAACTCAAAACAGAAGGCAAGTGGGCCAAAGAGAGAAATTTGAGGAGCTGAGAGGGTTGAAAATTGAGGCTAAGAGAATCAGATCCCAGAAATCCATTCCATAAGTCTCTGTATGAATCTGGGCAGTCTTCATTTCTTTTTTTTCATTCTCCTTTCTCTCATGCTACAATGTTGCCAAGTAGTCCTGTTTCTAATTATTCTTGAACTTTAAGACAAGTTCAAGTTATGCCTCTTTTTAGACATTTTAATGAATTATTTTATTGCACCTATACATTTATGATAAAGGTACATTAGGGAATCTATCTAATCAGTAAGCCTCTGGTTCAGAAATGACCCTGTTGCCGGTTGAAGGGGGTGGAGTGATTGAACATAAAAGGAAAAATAAAAAAGAAAAAGATGTCATGGACAGGACAACAGAGTGGTGATTGCCAGCGGGTGGAAGTGGGGGAGCTGGAGGAGGGTGTAGGGGATAAATGGTGATGGATGGAGAGACTTCCCTTGGGGAGGTGAACACCCAAAACAGTGTACAGATGATGTGCTGTAGAACTGTATAATTTTGTTAACCAGAGTTACCCCAATAAGTTCAATAAAAAGGAAAAAAGTTTAAAATAGAAGACTCCAAGAAATGAAATAAAGTAAAATTAGACATACCAATATTTTAAAAAAAGAAGTGTCATGGTCTCTTCGATATGGTACAAGTCTAAGTACCAAAATAATCATAGTTGTAGCAATGCCGGTAGGATGCTTTGGTGTTTGTCAGATCATTAAGCTCCATTTAGAGGAGCTGCAGTACTTGCATGGAGTTTCTTCTCCTGGTTGAATGGTGGCTTCAGGCCTGAGATGCCGTGTGAAAAGAAGGTGCTGGCCAGGCAAAGCGAGAGCTGCTGGGTGACAGGTTTGCTCCACTCACCTACCACCTCTTTTTGATTCACCTTCCTCATGGTAGGAACGCTGGAGAGGCTGAGCAACAAATTCTGAAACCCAGTGCCAGGGAAGCTTTTCTAAGAAGAACGTGTTCTATTTTGCTTAATATAAGTTTCTCATGATTCACAGGGTGTACCAGGACTAAAGATGAAATATAGCATAGAGGTTAAGAGCATAGTGGGGGTGTGGTTAGAGAAAGATGGACATTGACTAGAATTTTAGCTCTACCATCTACTAGCAATATTGTCTTATCAAGTAACTAACATGTCTGAACTTTACTTTTGTCATTTGCAAATGAGAGAAATAAGTGGGATGTCATTTGTAAAGTGCTCGGTATTACATACAATCACTTTCAAGCATTTAACAAATTATAGCTGCTACTATTTCTACTCTTACTACTATTATAATGTTCTTCACTAATGCCTGCTCAGTTTACCAGTAGGCAGGTTGTCAAGCTTGTCTTCAGGAGAATGAAGAGAAGGGAAACTTGTTAAAATTATTAAAAAATAATATGCTGAAGGCTCCCGGCTTTGTACTAAGTGTTGGCTGTTGATTACATTGCTTTATTTGTTTTTTATTGTAGTTTTCCATTACATTTATCCCCCCATACCTTCTTCCACCTCTACCCACCACCCTCCCCCTAGCAATTAACATACTGTCATCTGTGTCCATGAGTTCTTTCTCTTTTTTCTTTTTTTTGCTTGATCCCTCCATCCCCTTAACTCCCCCACAGAGCTACCAGCCTGCTAGAGAGCTGAGTCTATGAGTCTGTTTTTATTTTGCTTGTTAGTTCACTTTGCTCATTAGATTCCACATGTGAGTGAAATGATGTGATAAAATGGAACAGCAGAGCATTGCCGTGTAGCTACCACAGTATCATAAAACTTGGTACACCTTGACCTTGAATGATGTTCCAGTAACTCAAGCTGTCTGGGTATCTTAGCAATTGACACCAGTCCTGAATCCCAGCCATGGTGGAGAAATTTATACTTTTTTTTCAAGAAAAAAAAAATGAATCTAAAGCATCAATAGGGTGGAGGGTTGCAGAAATTTCCCCTGATAAGCATGTGAAATGTAAAATTCAGTGGATGGACAGTAGGGAGCTACAAAACACCATCATAAACTATTGAAAACAGTATCAGGGGAGAAGCTAACATATTCATATTATACATTTGCTTCTTATCAAGATTTCCTCCAATTAAATGTATGGTGATGAGTACGATAAACATCCATGTGGTATTGGAATGGCTGTTAGCATCCTAAGGAATCAGCCATCCCTCCCTCCGCTGTAGGCCTTTGCTGCCCTACTGATCTTTTTTTGTTTTGTTTTGAATCTAGCCTCCTTACGTTAATAGCTCAAAACCTCCTCTGGCGTGTTAAAAATAGACTGTAAGAGAACTGAGTGCAGTGTTTCCCTCCTCCCTCCCACTCCTTGTCTCGACTGTAATATAATGGCACTCCAAAGAAACAGTCCACGGAAATCAGGATTTTCTCAGCAGCTTGTGCGGGAAGTACAGACTATTGTAAGCAAGTGTTACAGCCCACTGCTTGGCAGGAAGTTGTTTTAGAAAAGTTAACGGAACAAACACCTTCCATTGTCTACAGAGGTTGAAAGTCCAATGAAATCAAACACCTTCCATTGTCTACAGAGGTTGAAAGTCCAATGAAATCTCCGTATTTCCATCTCTAAGCCAACCTGGTGACTGTAAATACATTTAACCCTTTTGATTCCAGAGTCTCAGGTGTATTCAAGGCTTTTTTTTTCTCACTGATTCTTAACCTTTTCAGATTCTTGAACTCTGAAAATCCAGTGAGACGCTAAACCCAGGTGTTCATTTTTCAGGGCATCTGTGGTTCTTCCCCCACTCCCACCTCCCACGTTGAGTTGTTCTGTAGCCAATCAGAGTAATTAATGGTCAAAGGAAAATCTCTAAAAAAGAGAAGGTGAGAGTCTCCAACTTTGTCCATGCCACTCTATTGCATATTTTTCATTTCTTCTTTTGGAAGTTTACCAAAGAAATACAAATAAAAAGCTGAGCTTCTGACAGTATTAAAAGCTGAAAATCACTTTCATGGTCTCATTCATTAAAGTGATAACAAATAGAGTTAATTCTTCCTCACCGTAATAAAACTAAAACCATTAACATAAATGAGTATACAAAAGAGTTAGGAGGGCAGAGAAGGAATAGGCCATGTTTAACTTGGGCATGACTGCGTTGCACTCTAAATATTTGAAGGGCATTGTGGAGATGTGGCAGCCACAGAATCATCATTCTATCTTGCTTCAGAGGGAAATTGCAAATAAAGGATTTTTTTCAAAAGATTTTATTTATTTAGTTTTAGAGAGAGGGGAAGGTAAGGAGAAAGAAAGGGAGAGAAACATCAATATGTGGTTGCCTCTCGTGTGCCCCCTACTGGGGACTTGGCCTTCAACCCCTGCATGTGCCCTGACTGAGAATCGAACTGGTGACCCTTTGGTTCTTAGGCTGGCACTCAATCCACTGAGTTACACCAGCCAGGGATGAAGGATTTTTTTAAATTTATTTTTTAACATGTTTTGGTTAAAGCTAAGATCCTAAGATTTATCTGTTCAACAGTGAGACCGGCCGACTTAGAAGATAAGGTGTTTGCTGTTACTGGGAATTCAAGAGAAGGATGCTATATTATTTGTCAGGAATATTATAGAAGCCATTTCTGTTCTCTCTTGCTATATAGCCTCTATTACATCTTTGCACCTCTACAAGTATACAAAGAATTTTACTTGGTCCATGGAGAAAAAACTGTTGTGATACCTTTTCTTTCATTTTCTTTTCTTCTGTGCCTACACACAAGACAGTGTTTTTTAAAAAAAAATATATATTTTATTGATTATGCCATTGCAGTTGTTCCATTTCTTCCCTTCACTCCCCTTCACCCTGCACACCCTCTCCCACTCACATTCCCCCCTTTAGTTTATGTCCATGTGTTGTAAGTTCTTTAGATTCTACATTTCCCATACTATTCTTGCCCTCCCCCCATTTTCTCTCCACCATCTATGCTACTTATTCTCTGTACCTTTTCCCCTTCTCTCCTCCTCCCACTCCCCTGTTGCTAGCCCTCCATGTGATCTTCATTTCTATGGTTCTGCTCCTGATCTAGCTGTCCTCTTAATTTGCTTTTGTTTTAGGTGTGGTTGTTAATAACTGTGAGTTTGCTGTCCTTTTTCTGTTCATCTTTTTCATCTTCTTTTTCTTAGGTAAATCCCTTTAACATTTCATATAATAAGGGCTTGGTGATGATGAACTCCGTCAACTTGACCTTATCTGAGAAGCCCTTTATCTGCCCTTCCATTCTAAATGAAAGCTTTGCTGGATAGATCAATCTTGGATGTAGATCCTTGCATTTCATAACTTGGAATACTTCTTTCCAGACCTTTCTTGCCTGTAAGGTCTCTTTTGAGAAATCAGCTGACAGTCTAATGGGAACTCCTTTGTAGGTGACTGTCCCCTTATCTCTTGCTGCTTCTAGAATTCTCTCCTTCATTTTAATCTTGGCTAATGTAATGATGATGTGCCTTGCTGTGTTCCTCCTTGGGTCTACCTTCTTTGAGACTCTCTGAGCTTTCTGGATTTCCTGGAAGTCTATTTCCTTTGCCAGATTGGGGAAGTTCTCCTTTATTATTTGTTCAAATAAGTTTTCTACTTGTGGCTGTTCCTCTTCCCCTTCTGGTACCCCTATAATTCGGATGTTGGAATGTTTAAAGATGTCCTGGAGGTTCCTAAGCCTCTCCTCATTTTTAAAAAATTCTTGTTTCTTTCTTCTTTTCTGTTTGGTCATTTATTTCTTCCTTCAGGTCCACTCCATTGATTTGAGTCCCAGTTTCCTTCCCATCACTATTGGTTCCCTGTGCCTTTTCCTTCATTTCTCTTAGTGTAGCCTTCATTTTTTCATCTAATTTGTGACTAAAATCAACCAGTTCTGTGAGGATCCTGATCACCAGTGTTTTGAACTGTGCATCTGATAGTTTGGCTATCTCTTGGTCGCTTAAAAGTATTGGCTCTGGGGCTTTGAGTTGTTCTTCTGCTTGAGCCAAAATGTTTTGGTCAGGTCTTGCCTGTTACATATAAGGGGTGAAGTCTTAGGTGTTCACCAGGGCAGGGCAACCCAGAAGCTAGTTTGTGACGCTGTGTGTGGGGGCAGGGTCAGAGAGGGAACAATGGCGCTTGTTCCATGCTCTTTCGAATTTTGGTCCCCTCTGCCACTTCCCACAAGCAAATTGGGACCTTCTGGTTCTGGTTCCCGAGTGGGTGGGCTTGTGTACATTCTAAGACCCTGTGGGTGTCTCCAACAAACTCTCCTGTGAGGCTGGGAGTCTCTCCTGGCTCCTCAACCCCTTTGAGTTTTTTCAATCAGTGCTTTTAGGCTTTATTTCCTGTTGCTGGGGCCCCGGGTTGCATGGTTTGTCTCACTGACCATTTTTGCCTGGTTTATCTGTGTGCAAATGTATGTCCTCAGTCAGCCAACCGCCTTGTGCACCTGAGTGGGTTTGCTGGTTTCCTCCCCGCACCGGGGTCACCAACCACCACCTTTTCCTGCCGGGACCCCCCTGCTAGCTGCCAACTCCAACCCTCTTACCAGTCTGGATGAACGGTTCATTGTTGTTGGACTTTTGTATAGTTGAATTTTCTCTCTGTTCTGGTTGTGTTTTTGTTTCTAAATCTTTGTTGTCCTTAAATTTGGTTGTGTGAGAGGTATAGTATTTCCACCTACGCCTCCATCTTGGTCAGAAGTCTGGACTCTTATCCCAAGATGGTGGTTTTAATTAGTGCGAGGATGGAGTTCTAACTTCGCAATATCATTTTTTTGTGTGTGTAGCTTTATATATCTATGATGCTATTACATGAGAACTAACACTTCTTCCCCAATGTCTTGAAGGTAACAAAGTGCCCTATTATCCACTGGGTATTGATTGCTGTCATTTGGGAAGAATGAAATCATAGTCTTGCAGAGAGATCTGATTAGCTCACTGGGGAGGAGTAAGGGGGGGGCCCATAGGAGGAGGTTGCCTGAGGCAATGGTAAACAGTCTTTGGAGCACATGGGATTATGGGCCAGACGATTTAAAATAAAAGAAGGGCTCTCTGGCTTGCTCTCTTCCTTGAGAATGCCTGCATGATCATGCTGCAGCTACTTTTGTTTGTAAAAGGATGGTATTTTGGATGGGAATGGGAAGGAACTTGGGGCACAGGCCAAGATCAGGCTGGCCTGGCAGAGCATAGCAGGCTTATTCTTTGGGTGTTCTAGAGGGGATGGGCTCTGAGGCAGAGGCCGCCATTCTTTCAAAATTGTGTAGCTTTTGTATCTTATGTTGTGTTAGTTTGTAAACTGATCATATAGAAATAAGATAATTAAAAATGAACATGGGGGATGATAGGAGGACTCATGATAGGGGGATGACATGTTAAAGAGTTTAGCCATAATTGCTATGTTTAAGTGATTAAAACTTTAACTAAAGAGTTAAAGAGTTTAACCTTAATGGATAGGCTTAAGCAATTAAAGCTGTATGTGACTAAGGCCTGTGGAAAGCTGTTATTCCAAAATGTGTAGCTTTTGAATAAAGACTCCTTTTCTTTATCATTATATCTTTGCCTCTGGAATTTTGCCTACAAAAAGGTATGTCTAACCCATGGTCCACGGGCTGCACTTGACCCAGGATTGCTATGAATGTGGCCCAACAGAAAATCATAAATTTACTTAAAACATTTTTACTTTTTGCTCATCAGTTTTTGTCAGGGTTTGTGTATTTAATATGTGGCCCAAGACAAATATTCTTCTTTTAGTGTGGCCCAGAGACACCAAAAGTTCGGACAGCCCTGGCAGAGGGTGGTGGCAGACAGCAGGACCCCATTTGCTGTTCAGTAACAGTCTGACTTTTGGTGGAAAGAGTACCTCTGATTTAAATGTTTATCAAGAACTTAAAAAAATCTTTCCCAAGCATATTCATTAACTACTATTTGAGAGTTTATACTTGCATATATAACATCTTTGTCTTCTCATCTAAGGCCGCATCCTGCTGTCATCTGTGTGAGTGTGTAGACTATGAATTGTCAGGTTGAGATCCTATGATGGCATCTAGCACCCAGGATCACTCTCCAAATGGATTCCTCCTGACAAAGGCACACTCTGGAATCCCTTATTCTGAAGCTTGCTGATATCCCTGAATTTGCCATATGTGTCCACTTGGGCTGCTATAACAAAATACTATGGCTTAAACAACAGAAATGTATTTTCTCGCAGTTCTGGAGGCTGGAAGTCTGAAATCAGGGTGCCAGCATAATCAGGTTCTGATGAGAGTATCCTTCCTGGCTTGCAGATAGCCGCTTTCTCACTGTGTCCTTTCTTGGTGTGCAAGTGTTTGTATATAGAGAGACAGAGAAAGATGATTAAATCAATAAATACTTTTTAACTGAGTAAATTGCTAAATTAAGTGTATAGCTAGGTGTGAAGAAAGATACATCTTTTCTCTACAACAAACAAACAGCAGAAAGGCATTGACTTTGTCCTTAGGTGGTTGGAATTTGTATGGGAAGATAAGAACTAATAAGCATACAAACGAAAAGTACATTCAAAAGAAAAGCCATCATTGTAAGCACTGAGTAATTGGATTAGACACGAAGCACAATCTATATTCAGGGGATTATTGTGGGGTGAGAAATCAGGGAAGATTATCATTTTAGAGGGTACTGGACCTAGGATGACCTGGGCTATGGTGGACATTTAGGATTTGAGATTAGAGAAGGCTTCTTAAAGAGATGATGGCTAACTAATTACAGAAAAGAGAATGAGGGAAGGGAGTGGGCATGTCAAGCAGAGAGGCACCATGGCAAGAAAGAGCCCCCCACAGTGTGTGTGTGTCCCCTGACAGTTACTGCCCCTGGAGGTAGAGGGCCAGGCACTGAGTGGAGAGAGAAGAGGTGGAGTAGCTGGTCATAGTGCCTATCACTGAGGGCTCTGTGGGCCATGTTTTAACCTGCAGGTGAGAGGTTTTCAAACCATAGGCTGTTTTCTTCCAATGAAAAGCTTATGCAGAAGCTTCCTGTATGTACCAGAGATAAGCAAAGCTGCTCTAGTTGGAGCTGGGGTAGGGGTTCGAGTCCTGCTTCTCCAAGACTGCCCAGAAATGACCCTTGTAGTGCCAACTGGCATTTCTGTCACCCGATGATAGCAACAGCCTCCTCTCCCAGTCTTGTTCTTTTTTTCATAAAAGACAGGTCTGATATTGTCATTCTCCTCTCTGAATCCCTGCAGTGGTTCCCAACTGCCTACGGGCACAAGCCCCAGTTTCCATTCTCACCAAGTTCTCCCCATCATGTTGGCACTTGGTTTGTGTCCTTCACTGTACTGAAAGGCTTGCAATTTTTCTTGTGCAGCCTTGGTTATGTTGCCTCCACTGCCTGGAATGGCCTCCATACTTACCTTCCTGTAAACCCCAGCTCAAAGGTCACTCTCACCTTGAGGACTTTCCTAACTGCCTTTTCTCTCAAGTGGATCTGGCCACACTTTTCTTTGTGCTACCTGTATCCATAGGTGTAACTCCTATTATTGTAGCTCTGTTTGGGGACAGATGGGAGAGATATTAAGAAATTTGAGCCAATGGGATTCAGTCAGAGGATGGATATGGGTGAAAGGAGGATTTGGAGGGGCCCAGCATGTGCTCGGGTTTCCATCCGGATCGGTATGTTGTACTATCATAGAGAATGTAGGACTAGGAGAGTTTGGAGAGGGAAGGAGAGCTCTGCTTTGGTGAGGCTAGGTTTTCAGAGCCTGTGCATTGTTAGATATATGGGGCCTGGAGTGCAGGAAGGAGATTGGGAAGCACAGATTTTGGAATGCATGTGTAAATCCTTAGGAAGAAATGAGATTACCCAGGAGACCGGAGTGTACTTGGGGAAAAGTGATGAGATGAGGTGATAATGGAAGAAGGTGGGGTAGGAATAGGTGTTCTGATCCTGATATCCTGATCCTATGTTCCCGTCGTTTTGGTTCCTGGAAGCACAAAGACAACAGCAGAACTTGATAAAAGCTCTGTGGACAGAAAAGTCCTGTTTGCTGTTTGGGGTTTCAGGCTGCTCCATGGTCCAATGGAATTGTGAACTTTATCAACTGCCAGGTGCTCTATCTTGATGACTTTAAAGGAAGGAATCTCTCTAACCTCATAACATGTGATTGCTTATCATACCAGCACCTTTTTGATTCAATATTTAGAAAAAGAAAGATTAGCAATGTTTTTAACAATTCTTTGAGTTTTGAGTTTATTTCTAGTTATTAAAACTTGATTCTTTAAATAATTTAGAAACCGTTGAGGAATATCTCTGAACGTTGTTCTTAGATACAGCAATACGTTCCCACCAGAAATTATTTTTCCTAGCTAACATATAAACAAACATGTAATACATTTTATAGCATATTATTAAAAAATTCTGTTTTGTTTTGTTTTCTTTTCAGCCAGGAAGAAACATCTCCTTAGTCACAGAAAGGCAGAGGATAGTAAATGCATGATTATAATGTATAAATGAAGTGGCTTCATCTTGTGATAAACGAAGGTGGATAGAGAATTCCCTTGAGTCAAGTGTGTGGTAAGTTAAGTCATATGAGCTAGCGACAATGACCAACATGTGCAGGCATTTCTTAGTGTTAATATTTTTCACGTTCCTTCAGACCTATTCAAACACTGCAGAAGAACTTTCTTATTAGCACAAGGGGGTCTTTTAGCTTTCTGAAGTACTGTATTTCACTTACTACTGATCAATAGGAATGGCACCATTTTCCACTTGTGGGCTGTGAAAGCTGGTCTCCGTTGTCTAGGGCACAGGGTAGGGGCCTACTTTCCTACACTGGGTCAGTGAGCAGGCAGGAGAGAGGGAGAGGGCGGCCCATCTCCGTGAAAGCAGTTAAATCAATCTTGGCAAATTGAGTAACACGTCTCAACCAGGCTACACTTATCTCTATGTGGTCAATTAGAGGACGATCTCATGAGGAAAGGAAAGAAGAAAAAGAATGATGTAATCTCTTTTATAGCCTCCTTGGCGTGATTCATATAAATATTCATGGTAACACATGGGACATATATATTATCAGATCTGGGCTTGAATGCACCTTTGTAAAGATAGAATAGTTCAATGTGAACTATGTATTTGTCTTAAGGAGGTATAAAATATTCAGAACTCATATAAATTTGGGACACAGGCACAGGCCAAATTGTTTTCATTTGCTTTCTGCTACATACCCGTAATTTTTTAATTTTGGCAGTAATATTTTTTGTGTTAAAGTGAAAATATGCTTTCAATTCTGTAAAAAAATGTACAATAATTTTCAGTTAATTTTACAACAAAAATATATTTAGCATCAGGTGATATAATTTTTAAATATTTTTTTTGTATTTTAGACTAGAACTCTAAAGATGAGGGACTTAAGCTTTTGTCTTCATTGAACTGTCTATTTACTTGTTATTTTTATAAAAACAAAGTTTTTTATGTCACGTTTTGAGGTGTCTTAAGGGAAAAGGTTTCAGAAAACATTTTAAAGCATACATAAATTTGTATTTTACTGAGAATAAATTGAATAGGAGAAATTTAAATGACATTTCAAGGTCAGAACAGAACCAGGAAGAAAACTGGGGCAGACTTCTAAGTTTTCTTTAGCCCTGACCTTTCCTATTCCAGACCTGTATGTGAGCTCTGCTTGGAGGTCTAACATTTCTCTCTGTGTTAATGCAGTACAGGCAGAATCTTCCAGACTTCCTCCTTCACTGCTCTTCTTCAGCTTAAACTGTGGCATCACATCCACCCAACTGCTTAGGCCAAAAACTTGGCAGTGGTGGAGGGTGTATTATTTATTCTCCTTCCTTCATTTATCTATCCTTTAACAAATCCTATTGATTTTTCCTTCCTTCCTTCCTTCCTTCCTTCCTTCCTTCCTTCCTTCCTTCCTTCCTTCCTTCCTTCCTTCCTTCCTTCCTTCCTTCCTTCCTTCCTTCCTTCCTTCCTTCCTTCCTTCCTTCCTTCCTTCCTTCCTTTCTCTCTCTCTCTCCTCCACACTCTCTCTCACTGGAATTATTGCAATAACCTCCAAAGTGTCTCATGTATGGTAAATCATTCAAACTACCTCTGTTATTTCTGCTTCTTCTACAATCTATTTTCTGTTCAGTGGCCAAGTGATATTTACTGAAACAAATTCAGATCCAGTCACTGACCCAACTAGAAACCTCTGCCTTTAGAAGAAAATGCACAATCCTTAGCCTGTCTGTATACCCGGCATGATCTGCCCTCTACTTGGCCTCCCGGCTCCATTTCCTCCCAGTCTCTCACTAGTCCAGGGACTTTCTGACTGTTCATCGCTATCATTTGTCAAATACTTTATATATTTTCCTGAGCCTAAAAAGAAGTTCTTTGGCTTTGATGATAAGCAGAGCTCAAACTAAATCCTTAGGTGGGTGTTCCTGTGAGATTTAGGGACCGATAATCAATTAATAAAATCTTAGGGCAGTCAGGGTCCTTTGTCACCTTTACTGCGGCCCTTCCTTGATATCGCTTGTAGGCTTAGCTACACCTGGGTTCCGAGGCCAGTCCTGAGTTAATGTAGGAGTGGTTCAAGGGCCTGTCTTTTATCAGCAGGTGACTCAGTCTGATGGTGCTTTAGTACCAGCCGAACTATGATCATGAGAATTTCTGCCTTATTTCTGAGTATGAATTCATAGCTTGATTCTTGTTTTGGTAACTGAACTTCTGTTTATTTTTTTCTGCCTCAACAACTGCTCAATAATCCCACCCACCTGCACTCCTATGTACACCTCAGTTGACCCTCTATATCCAACATTTTAGCATATAAGACATTACCATAGATCTCTTCCAAAACTGATTTAGCATGCTAGTTGAGACCTGACAGTACCACAGGCATCCAAAAGAGGATGAATGCACAGCCAAAGTGTTGGAACTAAGGCTTTAGAAAAAGCCCAAAGCTGCTTATGCGTAAATATCTTGCGAAAGATCTTGTGAGAGATCTCATGAGAGATCTTGTGAAATTTTGTGAAACAAGCCATTAAAAAACAATTACAACAAAATCCCCCTGGTGTTATGCATTTGCATAGTCCCAAATATTTCTACATTCTTTCAAAAAGAAAAGCTAGAGTGGGGAAAGAGTTTAGAGCAGCTCTTAATGTTCTGAAATGCCAGTCCCAGTTATTGGTCAAGAGGGCATTGCTAACAATAACGTTCCTGGAAGTCACCGTGGCGAGGAGGAAAGTCTGGTGCATAGTGGGAGCCCCATAAAGTAAAGGGAGTGCATGCATGCATGAATGCATGAATGAATGAATAAATGACATTAAATGCTAGCCCTGAAGATCTCTCTAAGTGGAATGAAGATGGAGTCTGACAAAAGAAGGTACATTTTTGAAAATAACGAGGCTCCGACTTTGCTATGGAGCATGGCAATGAGATAAAAATAGGCACTCAGACATAGTTATTTCTTAAAATAGCATATTCAATTAAAATAACTAAAATATTTTAACTGAGGTCTTTAACCACTGCAGACTGAGTTGATGGACATTTTCCAGAATTTTTTTTTTTTTTTTTGTCAAATAAGGCCTTGTCCGATTGCCTTTGTGGTGTGAAGAGAAGTATTGGCAGGATATTTTCTGGTGAGGGTAGAAATCTGGCTGTTATACCACAAAAGGAGTCTGGATGTAGCTTGTAAAACCACCTCTGTCTGGTACTTATAACTGGTCATTTTACATAAGTTGAGTATTGGTGCTTTTTAAAATATGTGATTTTAAAGATGATTATATTATTCTTGTGTGAGTTTATTTACTACCTATTCAAAAGCATAATTTTTATAATTTTCATAATTTTAATCCTTAATGTTACAATCAAAATGAGATGGAGCCAAAAGGGATCTTAGGTGGTGATGTGTGGCTTTTCAACTAGAGCTCTTCATTCTATCAGAGAACCTGGTTCCACCATAATAGAATGCATCCTACTTTTTCCAAAAGATTATTTACATGTTTAGATGAATTATATTATTAGAGATATAATTTATGCCTTTTATGGAAAATAAACATTGCAGTAACTTAGGATTATTGTTAAATTTTAATATACAAACTAAGCAAAACGGTAATTACAGTAGTGTTTTAAAATAAAAATAATACTTTTGAATATGCAATTGAATGTTATGATGAGTTGGCAAACACAGAGACAATAAGGTACAGTGCTATTACTGGTCATATATTTCATTTAAGGTAAGAATATTAGAAAACAAATTCAAATAAGAGTAAATTTTATGAAAACCCTTCATTCCATCTAGTAGACTTCACCTTCCACAACTGATGACTTACCATCAGCTGAGAACGTGGGTCTAAGAATCCAGTTAGTGGTTTTGGTTGAATTGTGACTCTCTAAAGTGGGCGTCCAACCTTCTGGTGTTGCTGGGCCACAGAAGAGGAAGAGTTGTTGTGGGACATGCATTAAACACATTGTGTATGTAATCACAAAAAAAATTCTCATAATGTTTTGAAAGTAAATTTATGATTTTGTGCTCGGCCACATGCATAGCCATCCTGGGCTGTATGCAGCCCATGGGCTGTGGGTTGAACAGTCTTTTAGAGTCTAAAAGGTGTTGAAGTCCTAGCTCCCAGTACTTATAAATGTGATCTTACTTGGACATAAGGTTTTGCTGATAATCAAATTAGTGTGAGGTCATTAAAGTTGGGCCCTAATCCATTATGATTGGTGTCCTTATAAAAATGGGAAATTTGGACACAGGACTGACACATACATGTGGAGAATGCCATCTGAAGAACGAGACAGCTATCAGGGTGATAGAAGCCAAGCAATGCCAAAGACTGACAGTAAACCACCAGGAGGAGGGGAGAGCCATGGAACAGATTCTGCCAGCACTCAGAAGGAACCAACCCTGCTGATACCTGCACCTTGGACTTCTAACCTCCAGAACTCTGAGACAATACATTTCTGTTGTCTAAGCCACCCAGTTGGTAGAGCTTGGTCATGGCAGCCCCAGCAAGCTTGCCATCTAGCTCTCTAGATTAACAGCCATCTATCACCTGTTTCTATCATTGATTTACTATTTCACAGCAGTAGAACTATTTCTTCCTCAGATTTCTACCTGAATACTGTGCTGATTATCCTGCATTTGCTCCTCCTGATTCTCTTACTACATTTTTCTTTCTGCTCTGTGCTTCAGGAGGTACCTCTCTGAACAGAATCAATGGACTACCTTGCCTTCTGGCTTTTATTTGGGTTTAGCCAATGGGCAAAGAGGAAAATGAAGTAGAAACATTCTTCTCCCTGGTTTCTCCTTTGCCTTCTGCCTGAGTCCCTCTTCTGAAGGTCAGAGTTCTTGTCAGATGTTCCCCTACACTCACTATGGCTCTCTCTGTGACCACTCCCTACCCTTGCTCCTTCAGGCACACTGTGCTGTGCTAAGCACCACATTTCCCTCACACCCTGTGTACACATGATTACTGTAAGTCCTCCTCCCATTTTCCCACCTTCAGTGAGCCTTTTGTTTTCTGCTGGAAATCCCAGTACATAAAATATATCAAAATGAAACTGAGTGGTTAAAAGTAAGAAACATGGTCTGGAGTCTGTAACGTCCTTGAGGCTCTGTGGTGGTCCTGTGTTCTAGGTCAAAAGACCTAAAAAGGCCTAGAGTTAAACTCAAATGCGCAAGAGAGAGACAGTCAGGTAATGAAACTGAGTGACATGGGCTGCTGGGAGGGGAGGACTTTGCAGTCTGGAGAACAAGCTGTTTTTTTTTTTTAAGATTATTTATTTATCTTTAGAGGGGAAGGAGAGAGAGAGAGAGAAACATCAATGTATGGTTGCCTCTCGTGCATCCCCTGCAGGGAACTGGCCTGCAGGGAACCTGCCTGCAACCCAGGCATGTGCCCTGACTGGGAATTGAACTGCGATCCTCTGGTTCACAGGCCCGTGCTCAATCCACTGTGCTACACTAGCCAGGACGAGAACAAGCTGTTTTTTTAAGGGGGAGCAGCTACCCAGCTCCAGCTCTTTTTGCCACTTTGGGAATATAGTCCTGGTGTTGCCAAAATTAATTTTTAAAAAATCAGAGAAGCTAGAAATCAAGATTTTTATGCGGGTACTCTTGGTTTCCTAAAGTTGGAAACTAGTTCAAAAACTGTTAAAACACAGCAAACAAAGAAAAAGCCTCCTGCAGAGGAGTCTAGATCTAGACCACAGGCCACACATTTGTGACCTCTATGTCAGCTCCGCCTTTGCTTCCCCCTAAATTGCCAGAAACTACCTGGACCCTCCAGAGGGAGTACCATGTAATAATGTGCCTAGGTTTTTATTAAATTAAAGTTTAAGATAGAATAAAATATCTTTATCCTTTTTATTTTTTAACAGATTTATTCACATATTTATTTTTTGACAGAGGGGAAGTGAGGGAAAAAGAGAAGGAGAAAAACATCAATGTGTGGTTGCCTCTCACACACCCCTACTAGGGATCTGGCCCACAACCCAGGTATGTGCTGACTGGGAATCAAACTGGTGACTCTTTGATTCACAGGCCAGCACTCAGTCCACTGGGTCACACCAGTCAGGGCTTTTTATCCTTTTTAAAATCTACCTTTGAAGACATTTTTCCACTAGATTATAGGTTGTTCTTTCCTTAAAGATGCATAATATAAATTCCTCTCAAGAATTTAGCTCCAGGAAAAGTCTGTATTGCTCTTAAAAATTCCAGACACCTATTTTACTGGTTGGGGGCATAGGTAAAGAATGGCTTCTGTGTCAGGCACCATATTTGGTGTTTAATTAAAGTAGACTAGTTTCATCTGTGGTGACAGACAATTCCGAAATCTCAGTGGCTTAATGTGTAAAGTTTTCTTCTTATTCATACAAAGTCCTCATGGGTGAGAGGACCCTCCAGAGTAGCTGTTTCCTTTGTGGTCCAAGCTGTCCAGATCTGGTGGCTCCTTTGAATCCATATGTGAACTCTGTGCAGCAGGATCAAGACCTTGCATTACCTCACTTCAGAACTCACACGTTTCTTCTCACCATTCATTGATCAAAACCAGCCTCATCCCTGCCCAACTATAAGGGAGTGGAGAGACGTGGTTTTCGTGTGCTCAGGAAGGAACACAGATCAGAAATGATGACCACCAGCAGTGCCTTCTGTTGACATGTCAACACTATCTGAATGCTGTGAAAGCCACTATAGATCTTTTTAAAACAACAAACAACAACAACAACAACAAAACTACAGGATGCTCAGAGCTGCTAATTGTAGATTACGTTTTTCCTGAATATTCTCTAGATATTTTTCCTTCTCCCTTTCTATATTAGGTTGTGTTCTTTCTTATTTTAATGGGGCCCTAATGTTTTAATACTTTTTATTGTAAGCTGCCTCTGATTCATTGGTAAAGAATAAGGAAGTAGAAGAATAAATGAACTAATTAATGGAAATAAACAGGAAAATGTTAAATATACAGATGTTTGCTTTACAGCAGTCACTGATGCTGACTCAGGCCACTTCAGACGAAGGAGAGAGGCAGATCATAACCAGTCCTACACCTCGGAGGTGCCTGGTGCTTCCTAGACCTTTCCCATCCATGCCTTCCATTCTAGAACATCCCTGAGTGCTAGCTCGCACTGCAGGTTTGCCTCCTTGTGAGTCCCCCTGGACTCTGGGGGTCATTGCTGCTCCCTTCACTGGTTCTGGTCTCACACCAATACCTTGTAGTCTTTGTCCAAGACTTCCACTTTATTCTCTTCCCAGGTTTCCAAGGATGGCAGCTCTATTCTGACAGTTTTCTTATAGTCTTCTCTCTGCCAGAATGATTTCAGATAAGAATTCTAGATGCTTTCTGTCACCCATTGATAAGCATCTTTAAGAACATTTCAATAGCCTTATTCGTTGTGGCCAGGAGTTTCCTTTCAGTAGTTCCCACTTCTCAGAGTGCCATGCTTGTGCCACGCTCTTTGCCTACAGTGGGTGTTCTACTGACTTTTGTTCTCTCATCTTGAGCCCACTGTCAATCCTAAAAGATTCTCCCAGGAGACACTAGATTTGCATAGGTATAAAGGACACTGGGTAACTGCCACCAAGTGGTGAATGTTTGTGGCAAATGTTATTATAATAACTATGACTGCTTGCAGTTGAATGCATATTATGTAGCAGGAGCTCTTCATGGGTTGTGTAATTCCTCATAATAATCTGCGATTTATAGCGTAACTCACTTTGCAGGTGAGCAAACTGGGCCTCAGAGCAGTGAATTCACTTACAGTTAAACAGCTAATACCTCAACGCAGCTTGGAAATGAATAGCCGTCTATGGAATGTCTGAGAGTATGTTATTCTATTGCTTCCCTACTCTCTTGCCTCCCAGGTCCAGGAGTAGGTTTGCAAGGTAAGCCTTCCTCTGAAACTCTAATCCTACATGGCGATATGGATTTTTTTATTCCTTATACAATCATGTACGGTATTCCACGATGGCCCATTTTGGGGTTGGTTGTCAATAAATCAAATTCCTCAAGATCTCCAACTTAAGGGAACTAAAAAGAAGCTGATTCTAATGCACGGATATATTTACAAAAAACTGATGTAGCAGACAAACAAATTCATCTTCATAGATAATCCTTTTAACTATGAAGGAAAAGCCACTTTGACCTTCTTACTCAGTACCTCTATGGAGCTACTTTCCAGGGATCGGAATTTGGAAAGGGATAAAGTCAGGTGGTCTCTTTCTGATGCTGCAGCTAAGATTTTCATCTTCTGGGCTCTGCAAAGCACTCTTCAGCTCCACAGGAAGATATTGAAGTTCAGTTTTTCTATCCCTTTTGGGCCTTATCAGATTTTCATGCTACACAGAACAGTGAACGCGCTGGACAGACAGGGATAAAAGAAAAGTTCCCTTTGGAAAAGCTAATGAGTAATTACCACCTGCATTGTAGTTTTGTTTCTTTCATGCTGGTAACAAATTGTTTGGTAATTTGTAGGCAACTATTGTATGAAGGGAAACATACTCTTTGATTTGCTTATTCCAATGAGAAATGAGTCTTTTTATCACCCATTGACTTTATTTTCTAATCCTACAATTTAAAGTTTTTGTCCCTCTTTTTCTTGGGAAAAGCAACAGGAACCACAAGAAATAACACTTTGGAGCTTGTATTGGTCTGCTTAGGCTGCCATAACAAAATACCGTAAGTGCTTTAAAAAACAGGAATGTATTTTTCACAGTTCTGCAGATTGGAGGTACAAGATGAAGGTGCCAGCAGGATCAGTATCTGGTTAGCGAGAGCTATCTGCTTGGGTTGCAGACAGCTACATTCTTGATACGTCCTCGTGTGGCCTTTTCTTGGTACATGTGGATGGAGAGAGAGATAGACAAAACAAGCTCTTCGATAACTCTCTTCTTGGAAGGGATCTCATCATGAAAGCCCCCCCCCCTTTGTGACCTCATCTGAACCTAATTAGCTCCAAAAGGCCCATCTCCAAATACTATCACATTGCAGGTTATGGTTTCAACATAGGAGTTTCAGGGGCCACTCCATAGCAATCCACCTCTGGTCCATGTCCTTCTCACATGCAAAATACATTCATTTTATATCAACAGCCCTCAAAGTCCTAATTTATTTTGGCATCAACTCTAAGATCCAAGTTCTCATCTAAATATCAAAAGCAGATATGGGTGAGACTTGATATGATTCATTGTGAGGCCAAATTTCTCTCTAGTTGTAAATCTGTGAAGCTAGACAAGTAATGTGCTTCCACAAGGCAATGACAAGATGGACATAGGAGAGACATTCCCATTCCAAAAAGGAGAAATAGGAAAGAAGAAAGGGGTGTCAAGTCTAAAGCACGTTCAAGACCTAGCGAGACAAATTCCATTGGGTCTTAAGACTTAAGAGTAATCTTTTCTGACTTTGTGTCCCACCTTCCAGACCCACCAGGTTGGCAGTGCCATCCCCGCGGCTCTGCAGGGTAGCCCTGCACCGTTGGCATCCTCATTCCTAGCAACATAATGTTTCCATCGAGACTTCATCAGAGTTGCTCTTAAATATGTTCATATTTCTAGTATGTACCTCAAAATTCCTTTAGCCACTATCCATCACCCAGTTCCCAAACCACTTCCAGTGGTGTTCAGGTATTTGTTACAGCAGAGCTCTTTTCCAAAAAATAATTTCATGAAACCTTTTGATAATGACACCTGGGAATTTATTGTAATCAAGATCATTTTAGAAAACTTTTTACCATTTGTTTGTGCCCAGGACCTAGTGAACATTGCAAGAATAAAATTAATTCAAGCCTGAAAAAATATGGATTTTTAATAAATTATTTCTCTCTGAAAAATAGGATCTATGCCTTCTGATCGATCTAAAATTGGGGCCACAAATTCTTTTTTAATTGCTTTCTTTTTCTTCTAATTGCATTTAAAAATCAAATATATATGTGCATACAATTGAATTAGTCATTTAATCCCATAAGATTTGTTGAGACAAAGCAAAGACCTCAGGCCTCCCCCTCAATTTTGGGAAACATAGTTTTGTTAATAAATGCTAACAGATGACAAGAGAAGGTAGAACTGGTTAACTTCTACTTCTCTTTTCTCTAACATAAACAGTGGTCTTAAAACAAAAAAAACACATTTATTAAGCAACATAAAGAATAAGTTATAGTTATTATAGGTTAAAGATGTAAAAATACCACAGACTAATGGCTTGCGAGACAGCTGCCTACTTTAGTTGAAATCAAATGTTCAGGCCTTAACAATTTAACGAGACTGAAGAAACTTGTTAGGTTCATTTTAGAACTCTTTGAAATTCTGAGCAACTACTGAAAATGAGAGAGTGAGAGAATGAGAGAAATGGAGAATGAGGATGTATTGAATATGGGTTAGTTTTAATTTTTTTAAGAGACATATCTGGTTAAAATCTGAAGATGGTTTTCCAAAATATAATTTATGAGCATTTGAAAGCAACTGGAATGGTCCCTGAAAGCCAGTCGGGTTTTCTTCTCTGTGGGTTCCCAGGCTATGCAGTGCAAGGGGGAGTACGGTGGTGGCGCTGCTTTCTTTCCTCTGTCCTGCTCGGAACCCTAGCTGTAAGAAAGAATCCCTTCGGCTTGTCCAAGGACCAAGAAAACACGCTGTAGTGATGATACAGTTAGGTTTCAGTAAACCTAGACCATCAGAATATCTTTGTGGGTAATATGGAGAAGTGCAGGCTGAATGATGGCATGGTGTAGTGATCTCGTGATTGTTTGAGCAGCCCTGGCCCCTCAAGGCCCTCCCTATCACAAAAGGTTACTGTAGGAAAATGTCAGCCATCAGTGCAACTGAGTGAATCACAACTGTTGAAATTTCAGGCATCGGGGAGGAAATGGGAAGATGTTTTTTTTGCAAGGGTGTTTTTGGCACCCTCTCAAATAATATCAAGTTGGCAACTTCTTGGTTATAGTTCCTGAGGAGAGTTTCCCTTGAGTAAATATTTTTAAAGCCACAAAATGAGCTTAGCAAAGAATGAGAAAAGCAAAACAAAGGACTGTTTCATATTTAAGATTTAAATCTCTGTTTTTGGACCAGTGCCTAGTTCTATCAAAACAGCGATACTCATCCAACAAATCTGTACTAACTATACTGTAATGAATATCGACAGAAATGCTGATTTGCAAATCAAATTATTAATACATAGCTAAAACTACTTTATTCTTCTTATGTGCCTGATATAGCTATATGTGCCTGATAAGTTGTCATCTCAGAAATTTTCTCATTTTTTACCATGAAGTAAATAGGAAGATGGTTTTATCTTATTGCAATGTTTTTACAAATGGTAAATAAAACTGTAAAATACATCAGATGACCCAGATGACTGAGTGGAAAAATTGGTAGAAAATCAAAAATTTTCATCTTCTTTTCTTTAACTCTCATTAAATTTTTTAATAATGAGCATTTCCCTTAAAATATATATCTGTACAGCACAGGAATGCACAATGTTTTTTCACTGTAATGTTTTGCTAGATTTATGGAAATCTGCATCTGTGCACTGATGATTTGAAAGGAGAAAGGAAAAGGCAGTTGAGTTCACTGTTTAGGGTGTTACTTTGGTTGTGAAAATTTAATAAATCCTGCTATGCTGTAGTTCAGCTTTATTTAGTTTTGTGCTCACCCAAACTCTTGAGAATAAACCAAATCACTTTTTCTCTCTAGTGCTATATTAGCTCAGTGCCGTGAATGAAAATTAAATGCAAATGCTTTCATTGCACTATCCCCTTGTTAATTTATCACATGTTTAAACAGCAACACACTGGAAAACCTTGTTATTTTGTAATCTCCAGATTTTTTTACACAATGATCTTATGAACGGAATAATGAGTAAAGATAAGCCAATGGGAAGCACATGTCTACGGGGCAACTGGCAGCCGTCCCATTATTAGCCTGTGGTATCTGGTGAGATTGCTGCCGTCAGCATGCACTCCAACTGCATGACAGAGCAAAAAAGGAGAAAAGTATCTTCAGAATTAGAGGAGATGAGTGAAGCCCACTTTTAGGTTTTAGGCTCTCAAACAATGTATTCTCTCTTTAAAATGTGTTTTAATAAAATGTATGCTCTGTAAGCAGATTTTTAGTTGAAATGAATTCATAATAATAGCAACAATAACAGTAATAATAAATAATTAGAGTGCCAACTTTCAGGAAAGGATAAAGTTAGAGAAGCGTTTTTTAGGCTATGGCACAAGAAGTTGTCGCAGAGAATATCCAATCAATATTTGTCGACTTGTTTGATGGTGTTTGAGGGCAATTAAGGGAATTAACCTGTTTTGTTGTCCTGATACACTGAGCTTAGAAATTCTAATGATAGCCAGAGGATGGTAATCATCCAAGGTTGAGTTCACGGCAGGGATAAGCACTCAGTGGTGATTATAGGGGTGTGAAGAGAACAATGAGGAACAGGTGTTGGAGGTTCTGCCTTGTCTTCTTTCTCACCACATCTTTGTATACAAATTTGGAGCTGCAGCTCATCACAACTGATTTTGAACCTGTCTTGAATAAGCAAACATGACCCAACATGCATTTAGATGACATTTCACAACTGGCTGCATGTAAACCTACTTTGTTTAATATGTCCACCCTTGTTCTAGACTTTACTGACTCTTTATACCTCAACAATCATGTTTCAAAAATAGATAGTATTGCTTTCATAGATTTTTTTACTTTAGCAGAATATTGATGAACTTATTGCATGTTCAGTCACAGAGACATTTTAAATTGCATTTGCTGGCCCTATCATTCATTTTTTAAATCATTGACCCTCTGAGGTGTGTAGGGGACCGGTTTGTTTTGGTCTCGCAAATGTGACTCAGCTCTGTATGGAAAACCTACAGAAGCAAAGTGGTGGGCAGAAGCCAGACCTTCAAACCGAGTTTTCCTGTAGGAATCGGGCCTAGAAAATGCATACAGACTGTTATGGCTTGCTCTTGCTAAAACTCCATCACCCTGTTCTGAAACAACAAATGTGTATTGTCTATCTTCAAGGTAATTTCCAAAGCCTGTGTGAATTTTCCCAAGGACAGAGATAATCAGCTCATCGCCATTTCCCTCTGCATGTTATTTTCATTTTCTTGATTGTACCTAAAATGTAGACAATAATATTCTGTGTAATAGATAATAAATCTTTCTCTGATGTAAGACCCCAGGAAAACAATGAAAGCCTGTCTAGTCCCTTGCTCCCCTCTTGAGGGAGTGGCCAAGGCATCCACAGGCGCTCTCCCTTTGAGAGAGTAGTCCTGCCTGTTCCCTTTTTCCACACGGGGTTGTTGTCGCCTGTCATTCATTCTCATCGGCAGCCACAACAGGCGGACTCTGATGGCCAGGGTCCACCACAGAGGTGCCTATCCTTCATTCTGAAAAATTCGTTTAAAATCTGGTTAATAGATAAAACATAAATGTCTCATAAAGGCAGTTTTAAAAGTGTTTTCTCCACTAAAATTCCATTTCATTTTTTTCTGCTTGCATACTTCCCCAAACTACATTATCCTCCCATTAAGCAGTTGTCTCCCCAACCTCATTCCCTCATTTCCTTCCTTCTCCTCAACTTTTCTCCCTTCCTGCCTTTTTTCCTTTGGCCTTTTTTTCTTTTTTTCCAACATGGTGGATGCTAGTGCCATCTACTGAGATGATCAAGACTGAGAAAAAGAGCAAGTTTTGGAGGGGAAATCAATAGTTCAAGTGTGGACATGTCATGTTGGACATGAAGATGAGATCAGTATACAATTGAACATTATTCAGCAATAAAAAGGAATGGAATGTTGCCATTTGTGACAACATGGGTAGACATAGAGGACATTATGCTCAGTGACATAATTCAGACAGAGAAATACTAATACTATCTGATTTTACTTATATGTGGAAAATTAGAAAGCAAAGTAAATGAATAAACTAAACAGAAACAGACCTAGAGATAAAGAGAACAAGCTGATGGTTGATAAAGGGGAGATGATTTGGGGGATAGGAATAAAAAAATAGTGAAAAAATATTGAAATGTTTACAGATCTTTAAGTGAAGAGTCAAGGTACTGGATATGTAAAATAGTAGCCCAGAGCAGGGCATTAGACTACAGATATAAATTAATTTGAAAGTCAACAGTGAATTAATATGTTTAAAGCCACAAGAGTCAATAACGTTACTTAAAGAGTAACTGCAGTTAAAGAAGAGAAATGGCTAAAGACCAAACCCAGAGTATTCTAACACTTAAAAGCTGGGAAGAGAAAGAGGAAAAATAATATTTAAATGTGTTAATACAATTTTATTTTAAACAACCTACCATCCCTGTTGACTTGCTTTTTATTTTAGGGTTGGCATGGAGCATGGTTATCTCTTTTCGGAACCTTTAAAATTTTGCAATCAAAAGTCTAGAGAAAGTGTCTGATTCAAGTTTTTTGGTGTGATACTGTGAAGTTGACCCACAGTAGTGTTGTTTATAAGAACAGTTCTTAGATAATGGGACTCCCCAAGACGAGCCAAGCAAGGTTCATTATCAAACACCAGGACTACAAAGGTGTCGGTATATGTCAGGTAGAAAAATACAGCTCAGGAATGAGACTGGAGTGTTTGGGTCTGAGAGTCTCACAACAGCAGAAAAGTGAACTGGGCAGGCAGTGAGACAAAGATATCGATGGGCTAAGAATAAGGCTGTCTGACGTGAAGCTGATAGTCTGAAGTTTATTCAAGAACATGTCTACCGAACACACTCTGGCATATGCCTTGTATGCTGTGTTTGAAACAGCCAAGCCATATCAGACAAAATCTGCCATCCACCTTTTCTGGCATTTCTCACCTTAAAGTGCACAGTCATCTTCTCCCAAACATTCTCGCTTTCAATAATGGTGGTTAGAGTCATGCCCAATGTTGCCTTCTTTTAAGAGTAAGACTAAGATTCAGATTTTGTTAATATGACTGAGTGTCAACTCCCCACCAGGCACTGGGCTGGACACTTGCATATACATCAGCTCCTTTAGGGATTAAATTGTCATCTTGGCCAAGGCAGAGGCACATTAAGAGCTTATACTGCCATAGCCCAAAAGCCATGTGTAAATTTCCTAAAGCCTCTTGTGTGAAATATTTGCTTAATATTTTCCCCCTGGAATATTTGAAAACTTAGTCCTATATGATTTAGATGTAGTGTCAGAAGAGGTCTTCACAGCTAATTTTCTTCTATTAGTCAGAGAAGGACATGTCTGACATAATAGAGCAAGTCACATTGCCAAGGGAAAATAAATTGCAAGCTATGAACAAACAAATAAGATACCAAGTCACAAAATGAAGGAGCACTAGCAATGTGGCCAAACACTGTTATTATGGAGAGTCCTGAGCTCGGCATTAAATGAGGCAAGTAGGTGTTTGGCTGTGTTACGCTGGTGCTACCACCTCTGAGACCATGTGTTCCTTCCTGTGTTATCTGGGTCCTTAATGTTCTTAAATGAACTAGTGGGGGTCAGGGAATTATTTAAAAATTTTGAAGAACTGAAAGAACATCTTACACTTACTCATCTGAGACAAAGCTTTCCCCCTTTCCCCTTAGCTTCATTTTCCAACTGAACTTTATCATTTCTGACTGCCTTGTCTGAATCTGAGATTTCCATGTGTTTTTCTAGTCTCAGTTCCGCATCAATTTTCCAGTAGGGTGGGTGCTCACTATTTTATTATGAATTAATTAATACCACATCTTCAAACCAGAACACATAAGCAAATCAATGGTTCCTCATTATATGATGCAGACTCTCCATCACATTCCCTACCGGGAGTGAGCCTGGTCATCCAGAGAGATGAGATGGGCAGGGAGGCCAGTCAGGCTTCTTCAATGGCATTCCCCACACCGAGAGACCAGGGCGTGAGCTTCCACCACTTCCCATCCACTGTTTTCCAGTTCCCTTCCCGCCAGTGTCACTGCTGTGTACATCAGTTGAATCCATTTCATAGGCAACTGCATGATTCATTACTTGACCAGGACCAGTAGGAGAAATACCTTCCATGGAACTCAGAAACTCTGCTGTGTGCAACTGAAAGTTAACTCCTTGATGTAGAAGTTATATTCTTCCCCTCAGGACAGTATTCTTCGTCTCTAGTGCAAACTTCCCTCAGAAAACTCCCAAGACCAGGCATTTCCAATTTTGGATATCCATAAAAATAACCTGGGGGAGTTATAAAACTCAGCATTGTAAAGCTCCCAGTTCCTTGCCCATTGCAGCCAGGCTGAGTGCCACAGCCCTAGTCCTTGCAGGTGTGAGCTAAGAAGATACAGAGTAAGCTTGCCTCTAATTACCATCTAATTCTTAATTTGCATTTTCTTAGTATAACATAATTACGATCAGATGGGGGCAACCAGGGGTGGAATATCGACAGCTGAGCTGGAGGAAGACTTTTCGCCTCTGCTCGGTAAAATGTTTTCTGTGCTCTTGGCTGCTCTCACTCTTGAGGTTAAAAGAATGCAAACCACTCCATATTTCTGCCAGTTTGCTCTTGTTTTGTTCTTTTCTCCCCACAAGGTCTGGCTCTCTCTCTAGAAATTCTGGCTGATCTGCAGACTCTATCCAGAATTTACTGCTTAATGCTTTGATGCCTTTCCCACCTCTTAAATACTTGACTTCCCCCTCCTCTCAATAATAGATAATATTTTACAAAACTGGGTCCAATGGGAAAAGAGAATAAAGGAGACTTTGGGTGATGAAAGGGTTGGCAATTTAGAAAATGTCTGCACTTTGGTCAGTGATAGAGGTTGTTATCACCAGGTGGGGAGAGTTGAAGGTAGTTGGGGCTTGCTGCTCATGAGAGCAGAGACTGCCCCTGGTATTTCTGCTCAAGAAATTTGCATCAGTGCCAACCAGGCCCTTTGCCAGAATTGGCCTCAAAACCCACATACAGACCAGGCCTCCATCCCTGAAAGGGACTGGCCTGCTTTGACCTGGTGATTTCAAATTAGGCCGAATATTGCTGGCTTCCCAAGGTCTCCAGCTATATCTGGGACTTCAACCAATATTCATACTGAAACCACTTACACCAGACTTCTCTTTGAAACATCAAAGTTAGCTCATCCCTTATGTCTCAGACATATTCATTTCTATGGTTCTTTTGCCTGGCGGCATGATCTGTGCTTCTCATTATGAAAGAGAACCCAACTCCACTGCTCCTCTTCTCCAAACTTCAGGATAAACGAGCCCTCCTACATCCTCACTTCCTCTACAGAATGCTGTCCCACCTTCTTTACTAGAAGTAAAACATGGCTTTCCTACGAATGTGTCAAATGCAGGGAACCACAGAGTTGAAAGATGGTGTTGTCAGCTCACTGCTTTCTCTACAAAACGCACCAATGATTCCATTTTTCTTCCACCTTTATGAAAAAAAAAATTCTGTCACTCTGAGGATTTTGCCATCTGGAATGACATTCTCTGTCCCTCCTTATTCTCATCATCTACTTACTTACTGGTTAGTCCCTCATGTTAATTAAAAATGTGGGCAATAGTTTTACCATCATCCTCACCAACACAAATCCTACTATTCTCTTGGCTATATTTGCAAGGGCATTTTGTTTGCAAGTGCAGAAGGGTGAAAATTTACACACTATATTTAACACATGCCAAAAGTAGACTTTAATATTTTTTAATTAATCTCCTTTTGCTCTCTGACCTCCATTTCGCTCACAGTGGGGAAAATAAAACCAGGAAACAAAACCCTCAAAGCCTTCAGTTTAGCCTTTTGAAGTATGGAGGTTTTCAAACCTTAGAAAGTAGCTTTTATGTTATTTCAGAGTCATCGTTTGGATAAGTGATCATTTAAGTCAAAGTCACACTCTGTCAGGACGATTTCTTCCCCAGTAGGAGTTCTCTTCTCTCCTCTCAAGAGAATCAAGGTACAGGGAGATGTTAATGGGCCCTCTGGCATGGGGGCCTGGATTTTGTTTTGAGCTTTCCAAGGGCCGTTGCTGGTGTTTGATGTGGTGTGACTAAGCTGACCGCAGGCATTGGTATTGGCCAGGGTACCACTTATCACTTCCGGTCCTTGGGGAAAGGTGTCCTGGTATTCATAAAAGTCACTGGAACCACCACAGATTTCAGTCCAATGTGCCTTGCATCCTCTCAGCCCTGCTCCAGGCCCACTTCTGGTTTACTGGTTCTGTCAGCACCTCTGCATACCCTTTGGGGTCTGGACAGGGAACCTCGGCAGCTTGCTCAGCGCCATGCTGGAGTGTGGCTGCCGAACTTCCAGTTACCACCTTCCTCAGCCCTTTCTAATCCCTTGTCATGGGTCTCCCTACAGATTTCCAACCAGAAACTGAAACACAAGCCCGCCTCTGCTTTTAACTTCCCTCTTCAAATTCTCTGATATCTGTGAGGGTTCCTGCCTTTTGAATCTTCCATTCTTCTCATCTGTATCTCTCAAGAGTGGCTTCTGCTCCCACGTGTTACTGAGACTGCTCTATGTAAGGCCATGAGTAAGCTTCTAATGGCCCCCAAATTTTAGTATTCTCAATATTTTCTTACTGGACCTCCTGCTTCATGTGACACTGCAATTCTTTTATTTTACAAACATTTTTTCTTTCCTGGTTTCATTCAGAGCTTTTTTCTTATTTCCTACAGTATTTTCCTCTTCAATGCTAGTGTTTGTGGAAATTCTGCCCTTGCATTGTTTTTATTCTTATATTATGGCTAAATCCAGGAAGACGGGACATTCCCCCTGGTGACTGCTTTCATTCTCATTGTAAAAGCTGTTGTTTGTACTGCCACTAAAGGCAAACAAACACACTGTATCTCCAGTTCTGGACATTTCTCCAAGCTTTAGACTCATGTATTTAATTATCTCCTTGATATTTCCAGGCCATTCCAACTCAACAGATTCAACATGTTCAAACTGCACTCCTTATCCTTCCTTGATTCTCATGATGTATTTTTCAGTCAGTGCTCACCCTCTTTTCCCCAGCCCCCAGAGCTACAGAACCTAGGAGTCCTCTGGTTCCTTTAAGTCTTTTATCTCCTATACTTAGTGACTCACCAAGCCTGCCAACTTTCATCTCATTCTATACATTAGTCCCCCTTATCTATAGGGAATGTGTCCCAAAATCCCCAGTGGATGCCTGAAACCATGGATATTGCCCACCTCTACATACAGTATGTTTCTTTCTCTACATTTAATAAACTTTACAGCCTCTCTTTGGCATATCCAGATTGCCTGCATCAGTGCACTTGTGCTTCGGGGCCATTGCTAAATAAAACAGCAATTACTTGAATACAAGCACTGCAGTTCCGTGCCAGTGGATCTGACCAAGACGCCACTAAGTGACTACTGGGTGGGTTGCATATACCATGTGAATGAGCGGGACAAAGCCTTGCATCATGTCCCAGGCAGGATGGAGTGGACAGCAAGATTTCATTACACTACTCAGAACGGCATGCAATTTAAAACTTATGAACTGTTTATTTCTGAAAATTTCCATTTAATATTTTTGGATGTTAGTTGACTGTGGATAACTGAGACTGGAAAGCAAAACCTCAGATAAGGGGGGAACTGCACCAACTTGTCAATGATCTGTCAGTCATCATCTATGGAAGTATGTATGTACCAACTGTCTATCATTTTCTGTCTGTCAGTCATCCACCATGATTTGTCTACAATGAAAATGGGTCCCCTCAAATGTATACATAGCTAAATGTAAATAAAATAAAAATTTAGGTATAGAGTAAACATTTTCTAGAAGGGGAAAAGTAAATATGTAGGTTGCAGAGACCCATATTGTTAATTTTTTTGCCATTATTAAGCCTCAAATTTGTTACCAAAATTTGGGTAGCTAAAGTGAAAGTAATACTAGGTAAGTTACCTAATTCTTTTTATCAGAGAAACCAAAAGAATTTTCAGAATTTAAACTCTGATAAGCTTTGTGTTGATAAAGCTTTGCTTAGCTTTCCCTTAAACTTACAGATCACCTTAACCTGGCCCTTTTGTCCAATTCTCTGTCTTCTAATATAAATCTCCTTGGAATATTTAATGCTTCTTGAGCATTTTAAAAGCTGTTTTTTCAAAAAGTATCCTTTTCAGTCATTCCCAGTCAGGCTGTCCCGCCGTCCTCCTTGTCCTGGAGCTATGTTCTGGACCCTTGTCTCAAAGCTCAGGTTTCTTTGCAGCTCAGCACTTTAAACCATCAAACTAGAGTTTATGCAGATCTGTATGTGTCAGGGATTTTAGCTGGGGTCTATGTTGTGTTCTCTTTTAGACTCAGACATGCCTGGACAAGTGTGTTTTCCACTGGGGCTGGCTCACCAGCACTTTATTCCATAAAGTGATGAGGGAGTCTTTGAAGAACTGTGCTGTCCAGGGATGGGATGCCAAAGTGCTATTTACAGTTATTGTTTGTGAATGAAGCAAACGTAGCAGTCTTCACAGAGGATGCTTGTCAGCCTACATATAGACCTAGAAGTGGTTGGTAGTGTCTCCTGGCAGTAAAGCAAGGAGCCCACATGTGCAGAATTTGCCAGAGCTGTGCCATCCCCTCTGCTGGGAGCAGAGCTAGCAGAGGTGCCTTCACAGACGCCTGCCAGTAGGCTGCGGCGGTGCAGAGTCCAGGCTTAGGTGCCAGACAGACCTGGAATGTAGTTCTGGCTCTGCTTCTTCCTTATCTACAGTTTCAAGCAACGTCCTTTGCTTCTCTGAGCCTGTTGTTCTGAGAATTAAAAATAAGATATGTGAAATAGTTGGCATATAGTAAGTGGTCAATAAATGACAGTTGATATTATTTTTATTGTTATTATTATCATCAGGTCAGATAACACCATAGACAGAGTTGAGGAAAATAGGATGAAGAAAATGACAAGCGGCATGAGAAATAAAAGGATGGCATGATGGCTTTGGGGACCTCAGATGAGGCACACTTCTGGACTTCATACACTAATTGGGGAAGGGACGTCTGAGGAGAGACATGGAGAACTGAAGGGCCCTGTTTGATCCCAGGTCCTAACCACAGACTCAGTGTTGAAAAAGCCTTCACATACTATGGAAACTTTCTATTTGTTTGATCAGGTTTAGACTGTTTCTGAGTTTGGGCTTTGTCCTTCAAACACTGTATAATCTATTAATATTCCACAATCATACTGGAATATTCTATATTTTACAGAATTGACTGTTCCCTCTTCCTTGAAATTGTCTCCTTGCTGGACTTCTATAAAACCAGTTTCTTCTGGTTTTCTTCTTACCATTCGAGTCTTTTCTTCTTGGATTTTCTTCCTAAAAACTAAGTCCCCCTTCCCCTCCTGGGGTTTCCCCCTCTTTGAAATTCTTAACTATCCATATTTCCCAGGACTGTGTCAACTCTTTGGTCTTCTCATCTTTTAATGATGTCTGATATGTTCAAAACCTCATATGTAAAGCACCATTTATAGGTATACAATTTGCAAGTCTCTTTTCAGAGCCCAGACCCTTCTCTAGAGCTAGTGGGTCTGTGGTCTGTATACCCAACAGTGGCCACACTAGCAGATGCCTTAAACTGAATGGTTAGGACTGAGCTGCATGTATTAAAACAAATAGAGGGATTTCCATTCACACAGGTGACCATACGGCTTCTGACATGTGCAAGCACCAGGTCTAGATGGGAGCATCCTGGTGGGCAATGTAAGGACGGACATCAGATCAGAGAGCTAGGTCACCCCTTGTCAGTTGCCTGACCATGAGTGAGTTACTTAGCTCCAGAAAAGCTTCATTTTTGCCAAGTTGAAAATAGAAAGATTGCATACACTTTTAATCTCTTCTTGTCTTTTAGTCTGGCTTCAGGACGTACATCCGTTCTTTTGTTATTAACATTTTTAAACTTCTTTCATAGAGTAATAATTGAAATACATTAGTTTCAGATGTTCAACATAATGATTCAATAATTGTGTATTTTGCAAAACGATAAGTTTCATTAATGTCTGTCACCATATAGTTACAAATGATTTTTGTGATGAGAACTTTTAAGATCTACTTTCTTAGCAACTTTGAAATATCCAATGCAAAGTTATTAACTATAGGAGTTATATGTTTTCAGATTTTATAAATTCTCTTGGCATATTTTATTTGGAAAGGGAAAGGGCTCTATGTACAATTATGACTGTGTTGGGTAGTGTCTTTCCTTGGCACTATTTTGTTGTAAATTACCTCTTCCCCATTGGTTTAATTCAGCTTTCTAGAGCAGGCATTGTTCTGTTACCTAGGAAACCCAGCTTTCACACTATGGTTAGAATGTCCCAAGGTTGTCCATTATATTTCATAACCTTCTCACCCTCAAGAAAGCTAGTATCCAACATATTAGAATTAGCCTATAACCTATAGCAATTTTTTACTCACACTTCAAAATTTGTTGTGGGTTTTCATTCCTAAATTGTCTTATAGGGTTTTTTTTGGTCATGGAAGCAGAATTTTCTCCCCATGGTTTTGCTCTGAATGCTAGTCTTTGTGGTCTCTAGTTTTTTATGACCAAGAAGTTATTTTCTGGTGATAAAAGAAACAATCCAAATATACCCTCTTCTTTTCATCCTACCTACAATTCCAGGTGGGTGGAGAGAGTGTTCCTTTGGAGTTGCTACTGTGCTCAAACAGTGAAATAGGTTGAAAATAGAGAGTTTGAACCTGCTGTCTCCAAGTGATAGGAGCTAGTTTTTCCTTTCCTTACCACTCTGCCTTCTTAGGGAGTATAGATTCTGTGATCTGAGTAAAAAGATGGTGATAGCCCTTCAGATCCTTAATATTAGCCATCCTGATGCTATTTATTGTTAAATCTGTATGTTTCCTCTGCCCCCACCTTCTATAAATGTCTGATGGTCAACAGATAGACATGTCTACCTCATTGCCCTTGAAAAAAATCACTTCTTTCATTGTTAATTCTTACTATATGAAAATAAAGATATTGATAAACAAAATAAAACATGGAATTAAAAATAACATTCCATTGGGATATGGCCCAGAGTCATAGGCCTCATAAGTTCCCTGACTTATAAAATGGCATAGGCTAACAACATATTTCCTATTTACCGTAAGGATTATTATGAAGATTTGATTAGGAAAAAGTGAAAAATTACTTTATCCTCAAAAAGGGTATGGAAAGAAATAAGAATCGCTGGTATAAGCCAAATTATGTAACAAAGAGTATAATGGGTCCAGGGGAGAGTGATCATGTTCCCTGTGCCATGTCCGTGTTCTGTCGTTCCTAAAGAAACTGAACATTGTAGGAGCTAGCACATGCGCCTTTTATTTTTGGCATCTCAGCCCTTCTCAAGCTTTAAGGAGACTTCTTACATACTTGTGAAACAAAAACTGTCTTCTGCATTCTTTTCCCTTTATGGGCTGTTCTATCATTTGAGGGGTAAAAGTCCTTTCCAGTTTTGCTTGTTCTCAGAGTTAGTTGGAGAGAATTTTTTTCATGTTATATGTTCACTCTCCTTCTCCATACACCTAGATCCACACTTGGAAGGCAGAGTGATTCTGTGAGAAGAGCACTGGATTGGTTGAGATCCAGGGAGTAAACTGTAGACACACTTCTAGGAGTGGCCAGCTCATTAATATTCACATGCTGTTTAATCTCTCTGTGTCTCGTATGTGTTTTCTCACTCTCCTTTGTGTGTCTTGTTCTGTCTAACACAGCACCTGACCCAAATTTCCACACAATGAATCCTGAACCAAGTTGCAATAAAGACTATAAGAGCTGAGTGAATAGGTGAGTTTAGTTCTGAAAGAGACATAAGATAAATATTCAGAAGGTGACATTATATTCTATGGAGTTGTGAAATAAATTAAATCAGGTTGCCAATTTATATTCTTCATTTTTATCAGTTGATTATAGCATACCCGGATCAATTTTGATCACAGTTAAAGCCAAAATAATTCTCTAAATTATGTTAGAATTATTACTGTTAAAATTACTGGTACATAATTTTAACTCTCTATATTACTGTTAAAAATAATTAAAATTCAATTATTATAATTTTTCACTTTTGTTGTCTTCACTCTTCATCAAGGGTTATTACTGCACTGCTTAGGAATCCAGGCTGCCTCGTGTTGACAAAATTCCTTCCAACCATTTGCTTCAACATTTGCAGAAATAGCAGTAGGAGAAGGCAATGTAAAAATAATACTTACTAATGGTTATAATCTGTTTTCATGAGGAAACGAAGAGATATCTTTTATTTAGTGGCCAAGGTTAGCCATAAAACTAGGAAGCTTTTTTAAGTTAAAATTATTCTTAAATAAAAGGTCATATTCCAAAATATATTGGCATGAATATTCAACAAGTCTTAGAAGGATACCACAAAAATGATGAGTGATACATACCTTCTTCCTTAGGGTAATCTTTCTAACCCATAAGAGTTGTTGTAAAGTATCTTTGTTTTCCCAGGAATAACTCTTTGTTCCAATGAACAAAAAGAAGATTGGTTTTTGAAGGGCACAGAGGAAAATAGACTGTACTGGTCAAACAAATTTGATTCCAACGATGAATATATTGAACATGTGAATAATTCTTTTCAACCCTTCAGTACTGATTGCACTATGACCTTATTTCATACCTGTGATATTGCAATAGTATCCAGTAAATAACACTATGACTCTTTTCTGCCTTAAAGGCAGGTAATAAAAGTAGAATCTGATATATAATGAAAGAAAAAGAGAGAGAGAAAGAAATGAACAGATCTTTTTGCCTTGATCCCCACTCTTTTCCAGCTTTCCCTTTAACCCACATTCTACCTCACACCTTTGTGCCAGCAGGGATTGGCTTGGCATAGCTCCAGACTGAAGCTCTGGGCAGGATTTATCCTGAAAAATAATAATAGCTGGGATAATTTGTCCAGAATCACCCTTCCTGAGGACCTCTGGATAATTAGAGTGTTACACTCATTCAACAAATACTTATTAAGTACCTATTATGTACCAAACACTGCAACTTTAGGAAACAGAAACCTTTATGTAATGTACCTATACAATTTGGGGCTACCCAGCATTCCTGTATAGCTCTCGGTAGCATCGTAATTTTATTTTGGGGAGTTCTCTCTGTCAAGGGTATCATTTTACAGGGCAGAAGAATTGAAAGTTGTATCTCTTATGGATCCCAGCAGGGCTAGCGGCTACCTTCTCATCCTCATTTGCCCAGGAGAAGTCATGTACCATTGTTCAGCCAGATGGAAGGTCTTTCCTGGTCCTTTGATTCTGAGTTGAATAAAACAAAGAAGTAATCTTTGGCATTCACTCATAATGACATGGATGTCACAAATATGAGGCTGTTGCTGGGATAAATCTTTCTCACCCTTCCAAACTCTCTTTTTTGTCCAGAACAAAGCCTTCTGTCAGTTCAGTGAATATATTAATCCTACCATCATGTTCTTCCAATACATTTCTTATGTTTAAGTGAGGCAGAATTTGTTTCAGCCAAGGGCCCTCCCTGATGCACCCCAGCCCAGAAATAATGACTTCTCTGGCATCCTTCACAGATCCAAGGACAAAGTATAGCTTTAGATTGCTTCAAGTGATTGAACATCACCCTGGCTTGTGGTCAGACCTGAGTGTACCCAAATTGTACCAGACTCTGGGCGGTGAGGGGTTGGAGTTTTATGGGCATCATAACAACTTAGGCAAATTACTGCAACAAACTTGTTCTTAATACAGAAGACAAGGGAATAGGAGTCTCAGTGTTATAAAAACTACCAGCAGAGGGATGGAGGCAGGGGTGAGACTGTACCCTACTGGCCAGTATAAAACAAAGAAGGGCAAAGCACAGCTCAGCCCCAGGATGAGAACGGTTTTAGGAAGTGAACACAAATACTGCAGTAATTTGCAAATAGGGTAGAGAGAGAAAAAGGGAAAATGTAACTCCCACAAGTCTTGAGAGGGTTGCATGGGAACGTAGAGATAACTGCCAAGTACAGAAGTGACATGCCCAAGGCCTCGTCCCCAGGGGAACCCACCAGCCTAATAGCAATCATGCTTTCTGGGGAACTGTTTGGTTCCACAAAAGGCTCCCCTTATCTGCCCACATGCAGACACTACGGGCCTTCCTTGTTCTAAGCCAGACCCTACAGTGGTTGTAGGACTGCATCTTTCCATGGGTTTAGAGGTGTGTGTGTGTAAGACAGAGACAGAGAGCCAGAAACACACACACACACACACACACACAGACTGAGACAGAGAAGGAGAATGTGCATGAGGGAGAGTCAGAGCGAGATGGAGAGTAACTTCTCAGGACTCCAGCCTCTTCCTTAGAAACCTCCCTGTGGAGTTTCTTCCTCGTCCAACATATTTGCCTCTTCCTTCAGCTGTTCCTTTTGCTCCTGTCTCCAGACCTTCCCTTTACCCTTTGGGGGGCTGACACACTCAATTCTTGCTCATTTCTTCTCCTCACTAAGTGATTATCCTAATATATTATTCAGTGAGAAAGCTATTCTGGAAATCTAATTTTCCTACCAAGAATCACAGAGCCAATTTGGGAGCTTCAAACATCTGTAATACCAGGAAAACTATAGGGACATTAAAAAAACCTCTCTGATATATACAAATTTCAAAACTATAAAGTTTCCAAAGTAAATCTCTTCTCCTTTTAGGTATTTTATCTCTTCAGTACAGTCTCATGGCACCCATTTCTTACTATTCTTTTCAAAGTATTTTTTTGCAGTTACTGATTTTCAGCTCTGGTGTCTTTTCAAAGATGCTTTTCCGAGGACTGTTGATTTCAGACCTTTTCAGCTGCATGAGTTATGCAAGTGTGAAAACTTTTTTCACTCTAAAAAAAGATCTCCAGCCTATTTTTTGTACTCACCATAAAGGCAAAAGGACAGAGTGAAGCTGGGCATGGGTGGGGTCTTTGCAAGGAAAGAAGTGCTAGGAAAATATATGTCCCAAATCCATGTCTCCATCAAAGCCAGGCAGGAAGGACCCATGGCAGAACAGAGCTTCAGGTTTTGCAGAGAACTACATCTTTCATTGCATTTGTGTTTACACTTTTTATTAGCATCATCTTTCTTTTTCTTCTTTAGATATTCAAGGGAACACAAAAAGTTATATTGTGTAGAATGGGAAGAAGTTCTACAAAGACCTAGGTAATACAATGTGTCTGCAATATAAAATGAATATATATCAAGTTTTAAAGGTTTTTCTTTGGTCAGTTAATATTAGTTCTCCAGGAAGTGCATTGTACTATGAGTACTCACTTGACTCCTCTGAGAAATTTAGAATATAGGGGGAATTTAAAATTTAATTCCTCTCTTTAAATATAATTTCTGCCCATGTCTTGGTGTGTACATGTGTGTACATACATATTTAAATGAAACCATGAACATATGTGAGGCTCAATATATATGAATCATCACCTAGGAAATTTCTAAGCGTTACTGAATACCCTGATGTCTCTTAGAAACAAAATGTCTGTTTCTAATAAACATATTGATATAAATGCCAAATGAAACAAAATGTCACAGACAAGACAGAATGATTGAAGAGTGTTGACTCTTTTACCAGTGGTTTTCCCACTGCTGGTACTGCCTCTAGTGATGAAGGACATGGGTCCTCTCACACTGGACTGTGGAATACTTCATTTTCAGAGGCAGAAAGAGGACAAAGATGTACCCCTGAACATGGACTCCCTCTCCCTGGCTTGTCAGCAGAACTTATCTCTGGGTCTCGTCTCTCCTCTCCATGTTGGCCATTGCAAAGTGGGTGTGACTCTCCAGCCATAAACTCATGGAGTCCTTTTCCAGTCTGTCTCTTTGTCAGTGAGGATCATTCAGCTGCAAGGAAGTCTGCTATATCTCCCTCAGTCTCCGTGACTCAGCAGTGACAGTCTTCCAGATGTTGGGTTCTAGTCCTCCAGTTAAAAAATCTCCTCAGTATGGATTCAGAGAGGAAGGCAGGTATAACTCACCATTTCATAGCTTATCACCCATAATTTTCAACTTTATTTTTATGTACTTTCTCAGCTTTTTTTTTTAACTATTTGTTTCCAGCTTCAAAATATGCCTTTTTCTTTCTCCTCCTCTATGGCTACTTCTATCTGTTACAGAATTTAAAAGGGAGAAAAAAATCTGTTTATCTGCTAACCCTTGGTAATCTTCTGTACTTCCAGGACCTGTTAGCCCCTGGGAGGATAGTGTATGATGTAGGGCATCTGTATTTTCTTGTTTCTGATTTAAACACTGCTAGTTGCTTCACTTTTCCCACGAATGTTTATTTTTCATTATAGAGGTCATTTTTCAAAGATGTTTGTCACTATTGTTAAAATCATGTTTTAGCATGTTCATAAAAAAAACCCCACAGTTTTTAATTCAATTTGGTTTCTTCACAGATAGAAGAAAGGTATTTTTTTAAAAAAATATATTTTTTGTTACTTGTATGTTACTGGTAAGTTGGGAGGCACGAATCCATACATTTAGATTTTACTTACATCTTAACAATTGGTTTATAAACCAATTAGAAATGCAGACAAACTGGTAAGTTACTCTTGTTTAATGGTGCTATGTGATGTTTATAAATTAATAATTTGCCATCAATATAATATATTCCATCTAGTGAATAATCCTAAATATTTCTGCAACCCAAGATGAAGAAAAATTATATGTAAATGAAAAATTTATTTCTTAGTTTCGAAATGGGTGCTTCTTTTATCTTATTTATAGTAGAGGCCTTTCTCATTTGAATGTTAATTGTTCTTTCTTCTCCCATCACTTATTCATCAATTGAACTGTTATTGTTAAATGAATTACTGGCTCCTACACTACACCGTCCCATTGTTTTCGATTACCTCAAAGTAAGTACAGGTGTCATCATTGGTTCTCAGTTGGGAGGTTCATGGAGTGGCTAGTGTTGAAGAAAGAAGTATGACTAAAGAAGAAGATCCCTTACCCTGGTTATGATAACTTAATATTTAAGAAATTAAGGCTGTTTAAGAATGAGGGAGCATCTTGATACCCTATTCCTCAACAAAAAGCATTCAAAAGGACTTCCAGAAAGAAGAGAAAGATAGCATATGCGTCCTTGTCACAGATGGGCTTTAGATCTTGTCTGCAGATCTTTACAGTGAAATGTAGGAGGAAAGAACAAGTCATTATTTCTTTGCCTCTTGTTCTGAGAGGATATATCCCATATCAAAGAACTTCACAAAATAGCTTGGATACTGATTGAAAAGGCAGACTCAGAGTCTAGAAATGCAAAATAACAGCCCATATGCCAAACCACATGCATTGTAAGGCTTGATACTTCTGAAGGAAGATTTAGAAGGCGACAAAGAATTTCAAATTTGGAACCCACAGAGACATCTGGTATCTTAGAACTTTCCACTTTCCCTTGGCAGATATCTCAGCTAATTTTCCCACCTTGGTCAGAGTGTATAATTCTTTCTTAAGCTCATGCTAATTTTAACATATTTTCTCTCTACCACAGTTACTGTGAAGTGGCCCTACTCTCAGGATCAACCACTTAGATTTAGCCCTGAGATCATTTAGTAATGTCTTAGAAGAAAAAAATAAGGGGGTAGAACTTCATTAACATAATGGGTACACCATCAACTTTTTTTAGTTGGTGGCATTTATGCATATTTCTAACACTTGGCCTTCACACGGGTGCCTGTGAAAAAATGACAGATGAATCAAAATGTGGAAAAATCATTGCATTTCAGGTGGTGTATCACCAGTGTGCATGTGCTGGCTCCTCAGGATCAAGCAGATAGCACCAGCACTACCCTCAGAGGCGCCCTCATTACGCCCCTTGCTTCTTACAAACCAGCTGGCAGAAGCTGGCCTGTGTCTATCTGAAGAATTCCTTAGTTTGGATCTAGTGAATCCACATTTGCCCAGTGTCGATAGCAGGATGGGACAGGTGCTTGGAGAGACTGGTGAGGCTCTGAGGCGATTACTGGGAAGAATGTACTAAAGGGTGCATGCAAAGATTATTGAGTAGCAATAAGGGCTCACCTGAAATTGAATAGTATGAAGAGTTAATAGAATCAACCATCCCTATTTAGTGACACTCAAAATGAGTATCATAGAGTTGTGTTTGCTTTAGAAAGGGATCATCTTGAACTTTCAACTGCCAGATGAGGAAACTAAGGCACAAATAAGCTAAACAAGTTGCCTAAATCTACATGGTGAATGGCAGAGCAATTCTAACTTCTAGACCACATTTGAGGATAGTAATTATAGAGATTTTGAATTATGAATAACTTCAAAATAATTTAAATTTGGAAATTTCCAAGGATTCTCTCTCTCTTCTTTATGCTTTCAAAGAGAATATCTTGCTAGAATTCGATCACAATAATTTCTTGTATTTGTGGCACTGTTGGAACAACTGTGTCAAGTCTTATTGGAAGCAAGAAAAAGTGGCAAACTTGGAAACGTGTGTACCATCAATCCACCTGGCCACAGGTTTACAATTAGTGTGGGTTCTCTTTAGTTTTCAATATGTGTATCTGTATTTATAAATCAATCAATTGGTAAATTAAATTTTATCATGTTGTAAGTGCACAAAAGAATCTCCACTTTTATGAGAGCACTTCAAGAAATAGAATAAAGAGTTAGAGGGCCAGAATCCCTGTTGTACCACCAGTTACCGCCATGCCGCTGGCATAGCTGAAATACTATTGAATTGATGTATTTACTTCATTCACTTGTTACACTGCAAGAGGTGTAATATTATTTTCCCTACTTAAACAATTTGGAAACTAAATCTCAGAGAGATTAAACAGATGATGAGTGGTTAAACCTAGTTCTTTCTTACATAGTCTGGTTTTCATGGCTATACCCTAAGTAAATTATGTATCTGACCTAGTAACTTTTAAAGAATAATGTTGATGGTGCTTTAAATATTGAAAAGAGTTCGAGATCAATTGTCAAAGGAAGTTTTCTTTGAACAAATTGCTATCTGTGCAAAAGTTCTTCATGCAGTTGGCTAGCATTTGTTACAAACTGATAATTTCCCTAGAGACATACTCAGTCTGAAGTAGAATTGACAAGTTGTTTATTTGACCCACTTGTTCAGAAAAATGAGTCAACATAAACAGGAAATAAGATAAGTATCAACTTACACTTGGATATTCCTAGGGGCCTCCTAAAATAGTCATTAATGGTTTTTGGCTCAAAGTTTCACTTAATTTTGCTGCATTAGTAGGATGTTTTTCAATAATGCCCAAGTGGACAAATGTAATTTTGATCAAAATAACGAATATCACATTAGAAAGGCATAGCGGTCACACAACATTTTGTAACAGAAAACTGATGGGAAACCTGCTTTGTTTGGCTTTTTTTGGTCCTTTCTGAAGCTAAAAAGGCAATTTTAACCAGATCCGTGTGAAGACTGGTGAAAACGCAGTCACTTACTGCCTCTTTTCTTTCATCCAGCCCCTTCGTACTTTTACATCCCGTGTTCGAGCACTGGCGCACATTAGAAACTATCTCGTGTGGCTGACCTTTTGATATAAAACCTGGTTTGTTTTCTGAACTGTGGTGTGTTCTGGGTTAAAGCGTAGACCGTGATGGTCCTCAGTGCTACGTTAGAGTGTGGCCTCCAGTGTCTCTTGTAATAACAGTACTATGGAAGGGTGTGCTCAGTGTGAAAAACACTTTATGAAATAGATATTCCACACCATATCTCTTTCATTAAAGTTTTAAAAGTTATTATTAGTTATTAATTCCAGGAATTTTGATCACAAATATTTATATATATTTTAGGTAAATATTTCTGAATTTCTACAAAAAATGAGCCACATTTAAATTAAAAAACTATAAATATTCCTTTCACTAAAAGAATGAATGAATAAACAAGTAACTAAAAAAATCAAAGCATAGAAAGGGAAATCTCCTTGTTCAAGAAAATAAAAAATATTAAAACATATTGTGGCCCTGGCTGGTGTAGCTCAGTGGATTGAGCACAGGCCTGCGAATCAGAGGATCGCGGTTCAATTCCCAGTCAGGGCACATGCCTGGGTTGCAGGCCAGTTCCCTGCAGGCCAGTTCCCAGCAGGGGACGCCCTAGAGGCAACCATACATTGATGTTTCTCTCCCTCTCTCTTTCCCCTCTAAAGATAAATAAATAAACAAACAAACAAACAAACAAATAAATAAAAATTTAAAACATATTGTGGCTCAGAGGATGTGAATGTCTTAAAAGAGGATGGTGGTAAAAGTAACTTTATACTTCTCTGATGAGTGTTACAGAGTAGTGAGAGGAGAATAACAACTTAGAGAATACAAAAACAAAAAGTAGACTAGAAATAATTTTAAGAAAAATAAACATTGAAATACTATTATCACTAATGATTAAGTACCTCTTTTCTAACATGGAAACTGGGTTGATACTGTACTTTCAAAACACAGAGACTGAATAACCTATAAATCAGAGGTATGAGTCAAGTGGAATAACAATACTTTGTATTTATGAAGTCTTCACTTGTCTATTATTACTATTTTCTCACATAGAATGGGTTATACAGGAAGTGTTTTTATAAGTAGCATTCCATTTGATACATATGGGGTTATAAGAAGGCAGGGGAGTTATTTTTACCCCATTTAAATAAAAGAGCAACATATTCCAAGAGGACAAATGACCTGCTCCGGCTGAACAGGTAGATCGATGTCTTTTTATAACTTGATGGTAAAAAGTACCTGTTTATATCTTTGTGAGTAGGTTTGAACATTGCCTTTCCTCATTCTCTTCCTGTCAGCTGAAATGTTACCCCTAGTCTTGATATATTTATTTTCAAGTCTTACTTTATTATTCAAAGTCTTCTATTTAAAAGCAAAGGTCATATTTAAAATGCTTAATGGTCAGAATAATGTGGGAAGTGACTGATCGAAAAGGCCCCTGGAATGGGCACCACTTCATCAAGGTGCCCCACCAACAAATGGCAGGGCCAGGAGGCGTGTTTTAGCTCCGCAGCAGCCCTGGGACAGAAAACCCAGCTTACCCTGCTTCAAAGAATTCAGGGTAGCTTTCTGACACACACGAATCTTGGCTGTCCAAAGGTGGACTTTCTTAAACCAACAGGTTGCCAGGGCTCAAATAATGTTGTTTCTCTCTGTTTCTTAGTTCTTTTCTTTGTATTGACTCCATTCTTAGAAGGACTCTCACTCTGTGATACAACTTTATTTATAATGGCTGCAGATTTATATCCTGTTTCCTCAGCAAAAATGAGTGTGTGTCCTTCCATTGCTTTCTCAGCAAAATTCTTGGGACTCACTTTGAACTGACTCTGACTGGTGGTTCTCCCTGTGGCCAAGGGAATGCAATGCAGTGAGCACTGGGCTTGGTGGCAGCTTCCCACCAAACCATGAGACTAAGAGTGGGCCTGGCGGGCTCCTGGAGGGAGACCGGTCAATGACAGACCGCAAATGGCCACCCCACTCTCGCCTTCCTCTGACCCTCATACAACTTATTACTTTAAATATTTTTCTAAGTTATAAAAAAGGTATTCTCGTGTAGGAAACATGAAAGCTACAGTAAAATCTAGAACGAATTTTGTAAAAAAAAAAAGAAAAATATAAAAATAAGTCATGCTACTGAGTTAGAAATGAAGAAAAAAAATATGTGTATGGCAGCATAATTTACTGAAAATAATGAGGTGGAGAAGAGTTAGGCAACTTATTATGACTAACAAACAGCCACATTGATTTTATTCCACTCCTCAATACCTTTAAAATTTTCTTCTATAAACCAAATTGGAGCCACACGTTTTATAATGGCATTGTAAGACAAGATCAATAATTATAAATAAAAGAATTTTGTATAGTGTTACCAGCTTCAACTGAAGGTGAATTCTTCAAAGAGTATTCTCATTTGCTTTACTCACTATGGGAACATTATGAACTAAGCACCACTTTAATTTTTCCATTGAAGGATTTTTTGATCACATAAGTATTATGAATTTGAAACAAAAACCTACATGTCTGCTGACTCATGGATGTAGATTTTTAGGAGAAGGGTTTCTTCCTCCTCCACCAGAGGCAAAGGCTGAGTTCCAGGGAAGTTTCCTCCCTTCCTCGTTCTGTGTGGTGCATTGATTTCTAATTCAGTGTTACCCTGAGAGGGTAGCCTGCGGGGTCACAATTTACGTTGGATCCCTGATTGTGTTCCTAACTCGAGTGGATCCAAGACTCCACCTTCTGTTTCCTGGGAATCTCATAGGAATTGAAGTGAAACTTCAAGGTTTTGAGGGAAGCAGCAAACATAGCCTGTTTGGTTGTCTCTTCGCTTTTAAGATTTCAATTATCAATGAGTTTTGAGGACCCGCATGTTCTTTGCTTTTGTCACAGTACAATAATGTTCTAAAAATATGCTCTCTACGTTGTACCCAGCATTTTTAATTGTTTCAGTGGGTACATCATGCAGTGTATCTCATCTGTCACAATGTTAGAAAATAAAATATTTTCTTCCTTTCTGTGTTTTCAGATCTATCTTTAATTTCTCATCTATTTTGAGAATAATTCTTTTTTCATTTGTATCCAGTAAATCTGGTATCTGAAATAAAAATAAGGTTTAAAAAATGATCAGGGTCTTGGTATATTTTGAACATATGTAGAGCCAACAGAATTTGCTTATGGATTCAACAATGGTATGTGAGGGAAAAGACGTTTCCAAGTCCAGGGGCCTAAGCAGTGGCTTTCACTCCAGTTTGTGCAATCTAGGGTTTAAAACTCAAATTACACATATAAAGTTACTTCTAATAACATGTATCTTCTTTAAAGTGCTATCACTGATATTTATATTCAGTTTTGTGACCAAATTTATTATGCTTACATAGCACTAAGCTATCTTTCACATTATTTCCATATATGGCCTCTGTCCACAGTGTTCTACCCTGTATTTTGATATTTACAACTTCCAGCTGCATATGGGATAGAACACGTAGGCAATGAGAACAAAAGGACAATGACACTTTGAATTCTTCTGTCCACTCATATAGTAGAAAGATACAGCTGCTTGGTTTTCTGCTCAGTATACACTTCGTGTTTCTGAACTAGGGGAAAGTCAGAAGATGAAAGAGTGTCGTCTGCCCTTTCTGGTCATGTGGCAGGCATGTCACTGCTTTGATTTTTCAGTCTGGTTCCTTGGACCTTGCAATGAATAATTTTCTCTGATTCCAAAAGCAGATTAATTATCAAAACTTATTTTTGGTGTCTCTCTTTCCTTCCTTTCCCCCCTACTTCCTTCCTTCCCTCCCCGCTTCCTTCCCTCTTCCCTCCACCTTTCTTCCTTCTTTGTCCTATGCCTTCATGTAATCTAGTGAAACTATGGTGCAATGTGTGTCAAGGGTGCTTTGTTAGCCAATTTCAAGTTGGAATTCAACAGCTTTAAATTTAAACTAATATAACAAACTGCCTTAGTTGAAGAAAGCACCTGCTGAGAATAGATTAACTTATAAAAGAGACTTTATCTCCATTGGACTCAGTATGTTCTAACATCTAATAATATTTCAAAATGGCACTATTACTTTCATTTATAATTATCATATGGAGCACCTATGGGAAATTGTGTCTTGTATGACATCATATATAACGCCTTACTCATTTCTCCTGAATAGGCATCCAATTTGTGTTTTGTTAAGCAGAATGTAAAAGCAAAGTGATGCCCATGTATGCAAGACCCATCTTGAATCTTAATGGAAGTATATTGCTTGCATGTAGACCCAGAGAATTAAGAAGCTCATTCAGACATTTAGGAGGTAACATTTGAACTGTATGATGATGTGTTCTGCGGGCAACATTCTGCTTGGCCTCAGTCGTTCTGTGCATTTTCCTATTCAGGTATATTTATAGAAACCTTCTGTGTCTGAACTCCTAATGCACTTCAATAGAACAGAAAGAAATAAAGGCTCTTGTGCATTCCTTACAATAACCTCTCTAAGAATACAGCTTTTATTTTAGATAGATTATATATATATATATATTTAGATAGATAAATAGGTAGGTAGATAGATAGATAGATGAGGTCTGTTTGAAAAAAGTCGAGCCATTGTTAATATAATGAGAATGGTTTGTGTAATATTGATATAACCTGGCAGCCAGGGAGAGTGGACTGGAATGCACATGCATGAACAGTGATGACTTCACTGTACTAGTCAGTGGGGGGCAGTAGATGCTGCTGAGTGAGCATATGTACTGTGTGGCCATCACACTAAAATGACTGAGCAGAGCAATGAATCTGCATCAAATTTTGTGTTAAGCTTGAATACTCCTCTGGAAACTATTCAGATGATTCAGAAGACCACAGCTATGGGCAACTGGTGGTTGGCAGCTTCATCACGACAATGCGCCCACTCATACATCACGTCTGTGCAGTTTTTTGGTGAAACATCAGATTACCCAGGTGACTCATCTCCCTCCACACGCAGCCCAAATTTGGTACCCAGTGACTACTGGCTCTTTCCAAATCTAAAATCTCCTTTGAAAGGGCAGAGATTTCAGACCATTGATGAGATTCGGGAAAATATGATGGGGCAGCTGATGGCAATTGGGAGAACTGTGTGAGGTCCCAAGGTGCCTACTTTGAAGGGGACTGAGGCATTATTGTCCTATGTACAATATTTCTTGTATCTTGTTCAATAGTTGTCTCTATTTTTCATATCACCTGGCTGGACAGACATATTTACATATTACCTTCTGGACAGAACATATATAGCTCTCATCTATATCTATATCTATATCTATCTATATCTATATCTACATCTATATGAACAGTCAGTTCCTATATGCAAGGTGGGACAAAAGTAGGTTTACAGTTTTTCATATTGAAAACAATACAACCATTAATAAATAATAATACAAGAATAAATTTTCACATACTCACAAACTGTAAACCTACATTGGCCCTCCCCACCCCATATTTCTGTATGTGTTTTTATTCCTATGCTATGCATAGGAACAGTAGGTATTCTGGTACGAGTCTTTGGAAGCAAATACCATTGTCTCTTTTTAAACGTTGGACGAGGCCAGTGCCAGCCCACCAGGCAGGCCTGAAAGCTGGGCCATCTGTCAGCAGAAGGGAAGGAGTGGTGCTGACTGAACGGGAAATGGTCTCTGACTGAAGGGGCTTCTCCTAGGATATTCTGGTCATTCTCTGTGAGTTTTACTTTACTGAAAAATGTAATCAAGTGCTAGTTTTTATACTTTGTCCTACTTAAACATGGCTTCATGATGCTGCAGTGAAGGTTTTTTTTTTCTGGGTGGTTGTGGGTTGTCCACGTTCTGCTGAATGATATTTTAGTATAATTTAAACTTAATAGGGTCAGTAAATCTGTAGCCGGAAACCCCACATTGTTATTCTCAGGATAACTTTAAAAAATAGTCCAATATCTGATGAAATTAACTGTAAATAGCCACTCATCTAGAAAATGTTAACAGTACAAGAAAGCAGTGGTAAAGGATAATAGTTTACTCTTATTTCTTCTCCCCCAGGAAGGGAAATGTGGTTAAAAAAACTTGGTGGCTGATAAAGGTTTGAGGCCATTCTGTGACACCATTTTCTTGATTGAGCAAGTTTATTTCAAGTACAAGCGTATTTCGAAGCATCTTCTGTAATTAATGCTCTTTTCTACATAGGACGAGAAAACTAAAGAACAACAACAAACAAATCTTAAAAGATCAGTGGAATTGTTATGTTCTGTTCAAACCATAGGAAATAGAGTCAGTTTTCATTGTCATAGTTGCTAAAGAAATTACTTTATCTTGTGGGAGGATGGAGACTAATATTTTACAATCTTTCTGCAGAATGTAATTAGCTTTCTAAAACAAAGATAAAAAACAGCTAAATACTAGTGTTACAGATCCCTCAATGTTATTTTTATGGTGTTCCATATGCAGTTTGCATAGTCTTTCACCAACATCTTTTAACGTCTGTAATGTTTAGGATAAAAAGTTGTGACATTTCAATATTATACTTCAAATACTTAGAGCCTAATGTATGACTCATCTAATGAGCACCCTATGTTCTATTGCACATGGCACAGCTAACTCTTTTTTTGTCCATATTAGTTTACTCCTTTTTGTGGAAAAGGAGTAAATTAGACTCAATTTTTTAAACAATAGAATTTATAAGAACAAATTGTATTTACCTTTTGGAAGCATTTGAGCCCCATGCTTAGAAAAACAAGGCTGTTTACTTCCCTTCTTCCTCAGTCCAAGTCTCTGTTGGTGCTTCTCCCAGCTGTCATGGCCTAGTAACCTGCTGAGGTCTCAGGTGGGGAAGCCATGGCTGCCCAGCTGTTCTGGAAAACCTGCAGAATTCATTATGTGTCCGTGGGCAATGTAGAGGCTGTCAGCAGAGCCTTCCTCTGTGAAAACCTATGCTACAAAGTCAAACTTGCGAGGCAGTCTTGTGGATCATTCGTCACGCTGTCAGGGGTTGGGGGAAGGACTGACCAAGGGAATTACCCTAAGATTTCTACAAAAATCAATCTCCCATGTGCAATAAAACACAAATAGACTGTCACATTATTTTCGACAGAATTTTCAGGAGGGCTTATCGAGAAAGTAGATTGAATTCTTCCTACTCATTTTTAGGAAAGGAATTTTTATTGTAATTGAAGAGATCCTTAAAATTTTTATTCCTTATAGTAGTTTTCTGTCACTCAAATCTTGGACATGGGTTTTAATTCCAGATATTAAATATTTATCAATAGTTATTCCCTTATTGAATTGTCTTTATTATCACTAAAAGAAGGATTTTTGTCTAGGAAACTGATTTTTTTTACAGCTTTTTAGTGGAATGATTTACTGGTTTATAATATGAAAACAAGAAACCTGTAGAATTTGGGGTGGCTACTCTTTCTTATAAACATTACTTACCCTTTTAAGATACTGCCTCCCAAATCATAACTGATTTTATTCTTTATGTTCATGGACTCAAGTGCATGTACACACATGCACACACACACTGTGTAGTTATTGTACTGGGGATAACCATGCTATATTTCCTCAGTTTTAAAGGGGGATTTTCATATCTAAAGTTTTAATATTGATATATCAGTGAGGCCTACACATGAGAATGTGAACTACAGAACTGGACCTTTTATTAGCAGTTGCTAAATTGTAATGCTTTCTAAAGCCAAGTTCAAATTTCTTCTAAAGCAAACAAAGTTATTTACCTTAAGAAGCTAAAGCACAGGAGCTCAATTGCAGACTGCTGCACAGATAAATGTTAACGCAGTGGAATGTTATTTGCGTCAGTTTACTCCTGAGTGCGTTATTTTTCTCTCTTGCTATTCCAAATGCTCAATTAAATTCTTCAAATTTTTTTCTTTAAGAAAATTACTTGAACATAGAATTAGTTCCATTTGAAACAAGACTATATTAATCTGTTATTTCTGGGCTGCATTTGTATATTTATATACTAATTTAAAAATTATTCAATAATGAATTTGTAAGTCATAACATAAATTAATACTATTAATGCACTGAAATATGTGGTTACATGAGTGCTGATTTTTAAACCAGGGTTATCTTTTAATGGTTTATAATCAAGATTTTTTAACTATAAAATTTTACAGTATATTCTATCTGAGTCTATTTTCATATTTATTTATGCTACTAAAAAGAAACCACACTTAATTAACCAAAAATGGATTTAACATAAAGACTCAGAGGTAGAGCTATGTAGATTGGAAATATAAGTGAAAAATTCTCACTAGGTCTTTTAAATGTTCACTTTCTACAACATTTAGGATTAACAATTTATGTGGCAGCAAAGGAATAGAAAAAATAACATAATAAAGAGCTGAAATCATGGAAATAAACTCTCTCTGTGAGAGATTTGGAAAATCTGAGACTGAGCAATATAAACAATATCTGTAAATGCTAAATTTATTATAGAAATTGCGAGTTTTTATTTTTACTGAACCAAAATCAAAAGCCAAGATGGACCAGTCTGAGGTCGTCAAAGTCAGAGCCATTGCCTCATGTGCCCATCCTGTTTTGACAGCTGGCAAGTTTGATCCCTTCCCTTCCTATCTGCTGAAGGAAATTCAGTGCTTTAAGTAGGAATTTCATGCCCAGTGAAGCCATGAAATTCTCACTTGTGTGTGAACAAAGTAAAACATCACTTTGTCATTTAGCTATGGAAGGTAAATTTCTAACAGTTATATTGTAATTATATGTATGTTGTTATTTAAAACAAAAATACATATTAAGTTTAGAAGAGTCTTCAGAGATATATTGCATGTAATTTGTGGACCTTGTATGAATCCTAATGATTCAAACAACCAGGTCTAAAAGGATATTTTAGAGATAACTGAGAAAATTAAGCATGAATTAGAATGATGATTTTATTAATTTTGTTGGATGTAATAATAGAATAGTGACTATGTCTTTTTTTAATTCCTAAGCTGTTAGAGATAAATACATATTCCTAGGAGAAATAATATATTGCCTGGAATTTGCTTTAAAATACTTGTGAAAAAGTTTCAAAGGAAGTTGAAACAAGAACAGGAAAAAGCTGATGGCTGTTGAAGTTGGACAAGAACACTTGAAATCTTTCATAATAAAAAAACACATAAAATAAAGCACTCATGTCAGAATGTACATAGTCATGGGAGTATTATCTTAAAAGTAGTATCTTGGAAGTTCTCAGGTTTATTATGTACTTATTTTATTTATTTTTATTCTTTTAAAAATATTTTATTTATTTACCTTTGGAGAGGAAGGGAAGGAGAGAGGGAGAGAAATATCAATGTATGGTTGCCTCTCATGTGTCCCTGCTGGGAACTGGCCTGCAACCCAGGCATGTGCCCTGACTGGGAATCAAAATGCGATCCTTTGGTTCACAGGCCTGCACTCAATCCACTGAGCTACACCAGCCAGGGCGATTATGTACTTATTTTAAAAGTAACACCACTACTTACAGAATAGCCATGGGGATGTAAAGTACAGTAGAGGAAATGGAGTAGCCAGAGAACTTATACCCATGTCCCATGGACATGAACAATGGTGTGGAGATTGCCTGAAGGAGTGCAGGGTACTGGGTGGAGGGGAGCAAAGGGGGAAAATATTGGGACAACTGTAATAGCATAATCAGTAAAATATCATTAAAATAAAATAAAATAGCTGTGAAACACATCTTTTGAACTGTGCTGATAGCAGTGATAGCAGTGGAATCTCAGCCTGTGGGTCTCATGACTCATGTCAGAGTTCAGGTTCTGGACAGGAGGGAGGTAGGGTAAAAAAATCTTTGCCAGAGAAAAATTTTAGGTCAGAACTTGGAAATTAGTAGTTCATACATTGAGGAAATCATTACTTACTCCCAGTTAAAGAACCAGAAATAGAATTAAGTTCTGTATTCAAGATCTATGAGTTGAGAGCAGAGTAGAGATTGAAATAAAGTTGAAAAATACTGCTGAGCGCAAACAAGCTGAGTAATCTGGTATTACTAGATAATAATGAACACCAATAGGGTATCTATTATTGCATTAGCTGTGCTGGCAGGTGGGTAGGGGGTATGTAGCATAGAAAAATCAGGCAACCAACTATACAGCTGTATCTCACTTTGGTGCCCAGATTATATCACCCAATTGGGTGATCATTGACTTTTCATCATTGAATTTAGCTCTGAATGGCTTTTGTCTATTTTTACAAATCAGATACACCCTGAAGAGATGGAGCTTTGCAATTCTGGACAGTATTCAAAGGAACATGTCACAGGTTGTGAAGGCAACTCCAAAATAAGAGTTTGCAAAGACTGGCCAGTAGAATCCTTGAAACAAACATATAGCTTCCTTTTATAAATTAAAAAATATTATCTGAACACATTTTAAAATTTTTAAATATATTTCATGGATTACGGTATTACAGTCATCTCATTTTTTTCTCCCCTTTATGTCCCTTCACCCTGTATCCCCTCCCCACACCACTTCCCTACCCATGGGTCATACGTATAAGTTCTTTGGCTTCTCTATTTCCCATATTATTCTTAACTTTCCCCTCTCTATTTTGTATTAATCAATTATACTTCATATTCCCTGTGCCTTTCCCCCCATTATACCTCCCATGTGATCTCTATTTCTGTGAATCTGTTCTTGTTCTAGTTGTTTGCTTAGTTCTATTTTTGTTTGTTTTTTTTAGGTTCAGTTGTTGGTAGTAGTGAGTTTGTTGTCATTTTACTGTTTATATTTTTGATCTTCTTCTCTTTCTTAGATAAGTCCCTTTAACATTTCATATAATAATGGCCTGGTGATGATGAAGTCCTTTAACTTGACCTTATCTGGGAAGCACTTTATCTGCCCTTCCATTCTAAATGATAGTTTTGCTGGATAGAGTCATCTTGGATGTAGTTCCTTGCTTTTCATTACTTTGAATACTTCTTTCCAGCCCTTCTTGCCTTCAATGTTTTTGTTTTGGGGGTTTGTTGTTTGTTTGTTTTGAGAAATCGGCTGATAGTCTTGTGGGGACTCCTTTGTAGGTAACTTTTCTGTCTCCTTTTCTCTTGCTGCTTTTGAAGATTCTCTCTTTATCTTTAATCTTGGGTAATGTAATCATGATGTGACTTGGTGTGTGCTTCCTTGGGTCCAACTTTCTGGGGACTCTCTGAGCTTCCTGGACTTTCTGGATGTATATTTCCTTTGCCAGATTGGGGAAGTTCTCCTTTATTATGTTTTCAAATAAGTGTTCAATTTCTTGCTTTTTCTCTTCTTTTTATGGCACCCCTATGATTTGGATGTTGGAGTGCTTAAAGTTGTCCTGGAGGTTTCTAAGCCTCTCCTCTTTTTTTGTTTTTTTAATTCATGCTTCTTCATTGTGTTCTGGTTTGAATGTTTATTTCTTCCTTCAGTTCCGAATCATTTATTTGAGTCCTGGTTACCATCCCTTAACTTTTGGTTCTCTGTACATTTTCCTTTATTTCCCTTTTCATAGCTTTACTTTCTCCTCTATTTTGGGACCATACTCAACCATTTCTGTGAGCATCCTGATTACCAGTGTTTTAAACTGTGCATCTGATAGGTTGGCTATTTCTTTATTGCTTAGTTTTTATCTTTTCTGGAGTTTTGATCTGTTCTTTCATTTGGGCCATATTTTTTGTCTTGGTGCTCTTGTTAAATAGTAAGGGATGGAGCCTTAGGTATTCGCCAGGGTAGGGCAACTCAGGTGGTTGTGTTGTTGTACCTTATGTTGGGGAGGGGTCCAAGAGGGAACAATGCCACTTGTTCAGCTGTCCACAGGCATTTCTCCCACTACCCACGAAGAAATCGGGCTCTTCTGTGCTGATTCCTAGGTGGGTGGTTTTGTATATATTCTAGGATCCTGTGGTCTCTCCAATGAACTCTCTTGTGAGGCTGGGAGTTTCTCCTGCTGCCTCAACCCCCATAGGTTTTTTCAATCAGAGGTTTTTAGGCTTTATTTCCCAACACTGGAACTCTGGGTTGCGGGGTCTTTCTTGCTCCTCAGTTGTTTCTCTCAGTTTATCTACATGCAAATGTGGGACTGGGCCCACTCTGTCAGCCACCACGTTGCCCGGTCTGCCAGCTGCTGCTTTGCCCGCCCTGGTCCTCTATCTGCTATCTTACTATGAGTCCTGCCTAACCCAGCTGCCCATCTCCACTCCTCATTGGTTGTGGGATTTCCATACAGTTTAATTTTCTGGTAGTTATGGTTATTTTTTTTAAATTTGTTGTTGTCCTTCTTTTGGTTGTGTGAGGAGGCAATGTGTACCTACCTAAGCTTCCATCTTGGGTGGAAGTCACCTAAAGTCATTTTTTAAAATTGCTTTTAGGGAGAGAGGAAAGGAGAGAGAGAGAGAAACATTGATATGAGAGAGAAACATCAATTGGTTGCCTTCTCATATGCACTCCAACCAAGGATCAAACCCACAACCTAGGTATGCACCTTGACCAGGAATAGAACTCTGCGAACTTTTGGTCTATGGGGCAATGCTCCAGCTAACCGAGCCACAGTAGCCAGGGCAAGCATTTTCACTTATTAAATGCCATTCTTCTTACTATATACAATGGCATGAGAGCACCTTACCTGATGGTTGGAAATGCTGAGTAAAGATAGTCACTTTCTTTACTTCCCTAGGGGCTCCTGACCAGCCAGCCAGACAAAGACGAGAATGGAGCTGATAAATGCAAATCTTACGCTGTTACACATCCCTATTCACACACTATGCCAATGAACAGGCCCCTTATGACTGCAGTCCAGACAGAAGTCATTGCAAAGGTGCCCTTGATCCTTCAGGTTTTGCCTCTCTTGCCACCTATATTAACTGGAGATTGCTGTGTGAATGACACTACTAGGGGGACAGGAAAGAGAAAAGCATTGGGAAATGTTCCTTCTTATCTTCTTTGTAGTTCTTACAGTCCTGCTGTACACCTGACATGTGACACAATGAATTCATTATCAAACCATTAGTCCCATCAAATATGTGGTGACTGTAGCCCTGTCAGTTAGTGCACTATAGAACCAGAAGAGAAGCAGTTTTAAGTGTTAATGGATTTTCTTTAGGCATTGCACAACCTACTGGTCCTAGTTAGACTGGAAAAGGGTTGCTAGACATTTAAATAATGCATTTCATCTCATATATTCTTCCTAAACATGTCAGCAAGAACTGAGAGACAGTGACAGAGGGAGAGGGAGGGAGAGAGGGGAGAGAGAGAAAAAAAAAAAGAGAGAGAGAGAGGTCTTAAAACAATGCTGGATTTTGCTTTTTCAAATATAAGGACCAAATCCACTCAGTTTTCATATGCAATTGATGATGTGACTTAAGAAACCTTAAAATGGTATTCTGGATATAGCACCTGTAAGAGGTTCACACTATGTATCACCTAAACAATGGGGTTGCAAAAGAAATTTGAATTGATCACTAGCCACAAAGCTAAACTGTAGAAAAGCACAGATTCTCCAAACAAGGGGCAGGGATGGGATCTGAAACCAGCATGGGATCTGATGATATTAAGCCTGGAGAAATAAGAGCAGAGGGGTCATTTATTATAGAAGCTTTAATGAGCTCTCTTGCAGCACCAACAGTGGAGGTCCTTTGAAGTGGTCAGGACCCTCAGTAGACATTTGGAGAGACACATAGACATTTGCAATAATCAATAAGACCAGTGGAAAAAGCATTAATTAAAGCTGCACTGTCTCTTGCAGTCCAGTGAAGTTGAGATTTTAGATGACTGTGGTACAGTAAATGGAGTAGAGAAACCAAAGCTGTTTGTCTCACATGCAGGCCAATTTTCCATGCACAATCAAATTTTACTTCTTATATTCCCTAACAGCTGCTTTAAACCCAGTGAGGATACGGAAGTCATTATACAATATTAGTAAGAAAATTAGAGTGGTAGCAAATCACAAGTTTGTTTCTGAGCAAAACAGTAGGGGGTCAGTTAATATTAAATATTCACAGCCCGTGTGCACACACTCACATTTCCTAGGAGAGTCTGAGCAAAATATAGCCTTCAGGGATATACACTTAGTAGCTTTGCATAACAATAACTGAGGTGCCAATACCAGCTAATGAAATTCCACTGCTGAAGAAGGGCCCCAAAGCTAAGAATAAAGCCCTCTAGGAAAACAGGAATAAGTCTTGGTTTGAAAAGTAAACAGTCAATCTCATCTATTTATTTCTTCATTTAACATATATTTATTGAGGGCCTTATTTCTAATACTTTGGATAGGCACTGAAGGTGTCAAGGTGAGAAAATACTGGTGCTGTACCTGGCCTCATGGAGTGTAAAAACGGAGGGAGACAGTTTTCAATGAAACATAAATCAAAGTATAGTTGTTACAAACTGAAGTCACTTAGAAGTAAAGGTACCTGGTGCTATACTGTAAAAGCATAAAATGGAAGAAGTTGCGCCTGACCAGGGAGGGCCACCAGAGAACACGAGGGATGTCCAGGAATTCTAAGAGCGGAGAAAAGGAAAAGAACACTTGTTAGAAGCGAAACTATGTCAAAGGGCCTGTGGCCTGAATGATCATAGAGCTCTACCAATGTTTGGAGGACAGAGAGCAAGTGAAGTGAGGAGATACGTAGGCAGACACCAGGGCATGCAGACCACAAGAATTTTTTATCCTATTAAAACCATGGAAAACCACTGAGATTCTGGCAGAGGGGTGGCCTAAGATTTCTGAAGCAATCACTCTGGATAAACTGTGAACAATGGATTGGAAGTCAAAAGATTGTTGAAGCCAGTGGCTCAGGAAACACAATGGTAGTTTGGACAAGGATGGTAATGGGGTGATGGCGAGCTATGAACAATTCATGGAGAGATATTTGGGAGGCAAAATGCACAGGAATTGATTAAGGTGAGTGGGAGGTATCAAAGACATCTTCCATAGTAGGATGGATAGAGCATGATTTTCAGGAAAAACTAAAAACATAACTGGTCTATTACAAGTTTATTTTTAGGCTACCTTGATTTTGGGGTAATTTGGATGCATGCAAGTGGAGATGTTCTGCAGTCCAATTGTATATTTCAGTTGGGACAAGAAGTGTGTAAGTCACTGATATAAAGCTGGAAATTGAAGCTGTTGATGTGCATACAATTGTCAATGTAAAGAGTAGACATGAAAAGAGGTGACTAAGACTGAGCCTGGAAGAACTGTGATACTTAACACAGTAGCTCTCAAAGTGTAGTCCCCAGACCAGCAGTATGAGAATCAACTGAGAATCTACTGGAAACACAAAAACTGTGCGTAGGTCAACAGCATGCCCGGCTACAGGCCTGTAGATTTTTCTGATGCATGCTTAGGTTTGAGAACCTCTGTGATGGAAGTAATTGTTGGTAACAATTACTGAGACTGAGCTGCCTGCTGGATGGTAAAAGAAAAACCAAGAGCGTCATTTGGGTCATTAATGAAAGAGAATAAAATTGTCCAAGGAGAAGGTCAATGTCAACAGAGTCAAATGTAGTTGGGAGATCACTTTCGATTTTAGAGAAAGCTGTTTCAGTCAAGAACTGGGATGAAAATATACCGGAGGGTATTGAGGAGTGAGTGGTAGAGGAAGAAAGGGATTTGTGTTGACCACTCTTTTTTTAAAGATTGAATAGGCTGTGAATCTGGAGGACAGGTGGAGATGTGTTTTGAGATGTTAGTGTCGTGGGCATGTTTTAATCTGGTTGAAAAGATAGAATGGGAGAAAATACAGAGGAGACAGATGTAGTCAATCAGCAGTGAGGGCTCTTGGGAAGGCAAAAGGGGACAAGTCCAAAGCCCAGATGGAAAGGCTATTCAGATCTGTCCTCTTTACCTTAAAGTATGAGTAGAGGACCCTGTCTCATACCATTCTTCCCCTCGTTTACTGTGCGCAAGCCACACGGACCTGTTTTTGTTGTTGCTTTAACACGTACGAAACTTGCCCTTTGGGGGATCTTGGTTCTTGCTTTCCAAAGGCTGTCTCAGAGAGGCTTTCCCTGGCACCATCTCTTATATGGCACCTCTATTATCATTTCCAATCACAGGGCCTATGTTGCTTTGTACCCTCGGAAGTTCTCCCCATTGAAAATAAAAATTATCTTCGACCCCCACCTCTCATACCCAGAAGGCAAGGAGAGACTGAAAAAAGAGGTAGACCACTCCAGACTGGTAGGTGGCAGTTTTAGTGAGCAAGGGAACACTTGCATGTCAAGCTTGTCTGGGGTAGCCACGAGGTAGGTAAATCTCAACACACACCTGTCAAAAACTGGGTTCAGTCATGTATCCAGATGATCTCATCAACACATTACTCGTTCAAGGATGCATCCTTGAAACAGCTCCTAGTGTGTCAGTGGTGTGCATGAAGTACATTCCAAGGGCAGAGGAAGAGGGTGAGGAGCCTCTGATGGCCTGGGTCCAGCTCACAGCTCTACCAGTGGTCACATCCTCTTGATCTCCTCCAACAGCCTGATCCATTATCCTATCTCTCATTCTGCACAGTACTTTTCCTTCTCTGAGATTATTGTAGGCATTTGTTCAATAGTAGGTAACTCCACGGGACACAGGACTTTGTCCTGTTCACAACTATAAGCCTCATTTTCAGAATAGTACCTGAAGTATAGTAGGCACTCTATAAACATTTGTTGAAGCAAAGAATAAAATGATGGATACAGATATATCTATCAGTTTGTACATTTGATAGAGTAAATATGTTTCCTGTCACTTCATTTTACTTTCTCTACAAGCAATAAAAGGGAGGTCATCTTCTAAGACTAAGTCAGGGGAAATTGGTTGTTTTGCTGAAGAGGAGAGAAACTGATCCTTGAATAACACAGATTTGAACTGCATGGGTCTACTTATGTGCAGATTTTTTTTTTCTGATAAATAGTATCACTGTATTTTCTTTTATGGTTTTCTTAACATTTTCTAGCTTCCTTTACTGTAAAAATGCAATATATAACATTTAAATAAGCATTAACCCTCTGTTTGTGTTATTGGTAAGGCTTGTGGTCAACAGTAAGCTATTAGTAAAGTTCTTGGGGAGTCAGAAGTTACACATGGGTTTTCAACTATGTGTGGGTGTTGTTCCAGGGTCAACTGTAGTCAGTAAGGTGGGAGAGTGTGTATAACATAGAATGCAAAAGGAATTCCAGGTAGTATGGAGAGTCAGTCTAAGGATGATAACAATGAACTTGGAGTGGTCCAAATGGTTCTGCTGAGTGACTTTCTCGAGTGGTGCTCAGAAGATGGGGGATGACATGGAAAGTCAGATGGTTGGGTACATCACAATTGGTGCTTTTTCAGGTGGTGTGACAGAAATTCTTGGGAGCAGGAGACCTTGGAGTACTAGCAAGAATGTTAGTGAACATCATAGACTTCAAAGCCTGATGAGGTTAAAGTCTCATAGCAGGAACTGTTCATGGAGAAGTGTGAAAAGCTGGAAAGTTGTAATCAAAGAGTAGGATGACTGAATTGGAGATGTTCCCAGTCACTGCTTCCTTGCCAACAGGGGCGATGTGTTGTTGAGGTGGTGGTGGAAGAAGTCATTAAAAATGAAGGTCAGTGAACTGATGCTTTTCACTTCTAGTGTGTTTTCAGGGCCTGAAATGTCTTACAAGGCAACCAGATATTTCAAATCATAGTATAAAATACTTAACTAAAAATAAAAACAGATAAGAATTACCTTCAGAATCTTAAACCACGAGTGTAATGTGTTGCCATAATGGTGGCATGTCATTTTTGTGTGGGCTTCAGGGTTGCATCTCTGAATTATAAATGATAAAGTGAACCCTCATTTCCTCATTCCACTAATTAAGAATTAGTGATAATTTGGTTACCGGCTGGGCTGATACTTTGTTTCATTAGTGAAAGAGCTATAGAGTAAGAAGAAATGGATTTGTATATTGATTTTGTCACTTTTCTCTGTGTGCATGGCCTTGGGCTAGCGTCTTAACTCTGTGGAGCCTGTTTTTGCATCTGTAAAAAGGAGAGAAAATTGAATGTCTCACAGCATTATTGTGAGATTTAAATTAGAAAATGCAGGTGAAATTATCTGTAAATGATAAATCCCCATACACATAGAAGGCCTTCTAAGCTACAGAAAAGATGTTTATTAAGATAATAAACAAAGTAAGTCTTCAATCAAACACTTATTATAATTTTTAAAGCATTTTAGGAGGATCATTTACAAATAATACATAAAATTACAATCATTCTTAATTATAAAATTAAAGTAGACCAAAAAAGTACATGCCCCAATTGTCAATTATATTTGAAATTAATAAAAACATGAATTAAAAAAAAAAAAGCCCTGGCTGGTGTGGCTCAGTGGATTGAGCGCAGGCCTGGGAACCAAGCAACCACAATTCAATTCCCAGTCAGGGCACATGCCTGGGTTGCAGGCCAGTTCCCAGCAGGGGACACACAAAAGGCAACCATACATTGATGTTTCTCTCCCTCTCTCCTTCCCTTCCCCTGTAAAGATAAATAAATAAAATATTTTAAAAAATATGAATTAGCTCAGTGGATTGAGCGCGGGCCTGGGAACCAAGCAACCACGGTTCGATTCCAGTCAGGGCACATGCCTGGGTTGCAGGCCAGTTCTCTCCCTCTCTCCTTCCTTTCCCCTCTAAAGATAAATAAATAAAAATATTTAAAAAAATATGAATTAAAAATAGTTTATAATCCTGAATTTTTCTGATATAAAAGAGGCTCTCTTCTCAGAATATGAATTACTTTGTTATTTTAAAATGTAGCAATGCTAGCACCATGACTGTGTGTGTGTTTCTGTCCAGCATTTCTGTATCTTCTGTAACAGTTTTCTTTTCAGGTCCCAGTGGACACCTATCATTATTATTCTCATCTGGACTGGTTTAATTATGGAAGCATCAATTTCGTATATCAATAAATACACTGATCAGTACAACTTGTCTACTAAAATCTACAACCTGACCAGATATTTCAAATTATAATATAAAATACTTAGCTAAAATTAAAAACACAGCCTTATTACATAAAACATTTTATTATAATTTTATAGTACTTCTTTTCCCCCACGGGGAGACAGAAATTGACCCAAAGCTAGTATTTGGTGTTGTGAGTGGAAACAGACAAACACATGAGGTGATTTATTTATTTACTTAGAAGTGAGGATAATTTCCTCATTTTACAATGTATCCAGTCATTATAAAATAACTCCAAATCTAACCTTCTACTTACTGACTTGACAACATCTGTATTTCTCTCCCCAACCTCTTTTAGTTGGTAGTTCAACAAGGGCATATTCAAAAGCAGACTAATTACTTCTATGGATAAAAAAAACTTTATCTGTGTTTGCTCTCCAGGGTATGTTGTCTAGGCTCTGTCAAGTGAAGATGCCACTTGAAAATTCTATGAATATTTGTTCTGATTACTTACATCTAGCTTGTCTCAAACTATTAAGAGAAGAAAGCTATGTTTCTTTCCACATCAACTCTCTGAAGTCTGAGCTCATCTCTTCATCAAGTGAAAGTGGTATTTGATTGGCAGCTGCTGAGAAAGTTCAACGAAAAGCCATCAGTACGATTTCCCATGCCATGGGGGTGATTTTTACATTAAATCTGCCAGGATATCAGCAAATATGGACCCCTTTTCAGTAAGCATTCTGTTATTTTAAAATTCTTGGTAGGGAAATTTTTATTTAAAGTTTTTTCCTTTACTTGTTACGACAAGCATCACTCAGGAACAATACAAATCATTGTACCATAGGTAAGAGTAAGGGAAGCAGAATATTAAAATGTTGTCATAAGGGAAAAGCAGGATAAGCATAATAATATTTGTAACAATGATGTATTTTTCTTTCCAGTTGGAGAAAATGTAGGACATATCATTAGGTGAAGTACATTAGTTTCCTTTTAATGCTGCCTTGTGATTGATTTGAATTCTTTTTCATGTCTTTTCATTTCATTTTGGAAGATCCTAGGAGACAGCCCAGCTATGTGGCTCACAGAGAAGACATTCTACCCACACTCATGTCTAAGAGTAAGGTCAAAATGAACAGACAGCACATCACAGGTGCGTCCACAGTTACATGACCACCCCTCAATGGCACTGTCATGGTGTTCTGTTGTGTCAGTGGCTGTTGGGCACTACTGACATGGCAATGAACAGGAAAGGACACATGAGGAACTCACCAGTCAAATGGACTGGTGTCAAGGCAGGACAAGGGCCAAGAAGCAGAAATCCCAAATGATATCAGGCATTCTGCAGGCTCGTCATTGCTTTAGTCACCACACTTTTCTCACACTTTTTCAGCCACATGGAACTTCTTTTACTCACTAATGGTTAATCGGGAAGTACAGGGAGTGGGCGGAGTCAGGGGGGCATTGGGAATAACTATTGTCCCTGATTACATCTCCAAAAGCAGTGCCTTTTCAGATCATAAAGAAGGTTGAAGAGTAGCCCCTGTCACCTGATGGTGGACACTAACTACAGGTATGACTCAGAGGGCTGTTCATTCTTTCACCTTCTGTCTTCCTAGTCTTGTCTACGTGCAGTTCCTTTTCCTACTCTTCCCCATTCTCTTGTATAACTCTGACTCAGACTCTAGGCCTCTGGTGAGACACCCAGTAGGAAGCCTTCCTCCATCTTCCCCAGTCTGGACTAGGTACTTCTTTTCTATGTATCCATTGCCTCATTCTATCACTCAGCATTCATCACACTGTGCTGACAGCCTGTTGACTGGACCCCTCACTAATCCTGTATGTTCTCTAAAACAAGAAGTCCTATCTCTCTGGTATTCCCAGTGTCTGACATCCCTACTGGGACAGAATATGCATGCAGTAAATAAATATTTGTTGAATGGATGAACGAATGAATGAATGAAATGCAATGAGTATATACCATCTAAGATGGATTTGAAATACAGCCTCATTCTCATTTTGAATCATGTCTATGTAAGTAAAACATCACAGATACAATGACAGGGGAGAGTCCACATGTTTTGTTTTGATATAACCATTGGTTAGGAGGCCTTAAAATGGGACTTTACCAATGGATCTCAGTTGACCAATTGAAAATATCTATGTAATGATTTGGCTATTATTTATAAAAGAGTAGAATGTACATGCATGATAGTAGAAGTTAATATTCATGAAGTTCCAGTTTTCTACAAATATTAAGTATTTATGGCATTGCGTATACTTGTGAATTTTGAAACTGAAGACAATAGTGTTTTCTGTTTGTTTTAAAGTCTGAAATAAGTAAGGTCATGTAAGGATGGCATGTGTCTGTCTTGTTGCTTATGTAAGAGGAGATGGGAAGACTTTTAAGACAAGAGAAATTCCTTCTGAGTATGAAGTTTAGATAGAAATATGATGGAGAAAAATATATGTTAGTATATTTTTATACTACCCTCCGAGAGGCTCACAGTAATGGATTTGGGCTTTCCTGGTAGATCCTGAGCAAACGTTTGACAACATAAACTTTGAATGAGGCAAAGGTTTTTATTTTAATAGCTTGTTATATACATAGAATTTGGGGGAAAGGACCATTTTTATATTTCAGTATGACCTCAATGCCTCTGTTGGGATGCCAGTTTCTCAACTGTGTTCATTTCAGTAGCTCTTTAGTGTACCTTTTGTGCTTATCTCCACTGCTACTAATTTGGTTTATCCTCTCTCTCTTTTTCTGAGACTACTGGGTAGCCTTCTGATAGGCTTTATTTATCTATCTCTTCTTTTTATTCTTCAGTAAGTTTGCTGAATTCATTGAGGCAATCATTTAATGTAGGGACTGGCAAACTCTTTCTATCAAGGGCCAGACAGTAAATAGTTTACACTCTGGGACAATGATCTCTCTTGCAATTATTCAGCGAGGCTGCTGTGTGCAAGCAGCCATAGACACTACATAAATGAATGAATGTGGCTGTGTTCCCGTAAAATGCTTTCTGTGGACACTGAATTTTATGTGGTTTTCATATGTCACAAAATAGAATTCTTTTGAATTTTTTCAGTCATTTAAAAGTGCATGTAGCATCTTCTCGTGGGCAATACAGATACAGAAAGTGGGCTGACTTTGGCTTACAGGCCATAGTTGGCTGACCCCTGTTCTAAAGAATATGTTTAATTGTAACTTCTTCATTTTGTGTTTTTAAATCCTCTGGTTATAGGTGGATTACTGATGCCTGCTGTGAAAAGTGGGCACTACACATTGGCTTAAACTGGACAAAAGTTGATCTTTACTTTTGTGTTAACAGTTCAAGTGTAATTAGTGGAGGACCTGTGTGAAAACTCATGGAGCTGGGGAACCAGGCTTCTTCAATCTCATTGCTCCCATCCTCAGGGTGCTGTTCTAGTCAGCATGGTCCAGGCTGCCTCCCCGTCACTGTGTTTACATTCTCAGTATGAATAGGAATAAAGGAAGGCAAGAGCAAGCTCTTTTCTTTTAAGAGCATGACCCCCAAATTATAGACATTACTTTTGCTCACATCCCATTGGCCAGAATTTGTTCAGGTGCCCACATCTAGCTGTTAAGAAAAGCAGGCAAGAAATAGACAAAAAACTGTACTTGAAAAATAACTGAAAAAAAATAAATAAAGGGTCATCCAAACAAAAAAAAAAAAGAAAAGAAAAGCAGGCAAATACGTTCTTTATTCTGTGCACTGATGTATCCAGTTTAAAATGGCGAATGCTAATCCCAGAGGAAGGGAGAAGGAATATGGAGGAGAAGCCGTCTGGTGGTATCTGTCTGTTCTTTCTCTGTTGTATTCTGAGCGAATAACCTGACTTTCCCAATCTGGCTCCTTTGCCCATTCTAGTCCAATTTTACATCACTTCTAATTTGAGTCTGGGTTCTAGTTTAAGAGAATGTTTAGTAATTTCCAACGGCAAGACACCTTCCTGCCTTTGCCAAAGTTCCTTTCTTTGCTTTGACTGCACTCACTTCTTCCTTTCCACCTGGAAAAATGTCTAAACTCTTTACAAGAGTTCATATGTTGTTTCTTCTGATAACTCTTTCCCTAAATTCTATTATGTATTTTAGTGATTTTCAACCAATGTGCTGCAAGAATATTTAAAATAATACCTGACTGTTTAGTTGGGGACCCTGATGTCTTTTCTTTTAGATTGTTAAGGGAAAAAAAATGACAACAGCCAACGTAACAATAGCTGTTTGGTGTGAAAGAATCAAAATTATACCTACTTTTTTGTCAGATTGGCAAAATGTATAATATATATTTTGGTGTGCTCCACAATTTTAGTAATTAGTTTATGTGTCCATGACATGTACAAGGTTGAAATTGCTGATGGGTTTCATTATCCCTTGTAGACTATGAGCTGTTTGAAGGCATTATTTTTTTCATCTTTATATTTGTAGCATACATCATTTAGTATAATCTCAATCTATGTTTATTGAGTGGATAAATGAGGGGATGCTTTTGCCTGCAATATTAAGCAGGATTTTACTGCCTGTGATAAGTCACTTGGACCTTATGAAAAGAAAAGGAAGCAGGGAGTGATGGGTTAGGGTCCTCTGGTTGAAAAGAAACAAAATTCGGTCTCAAAAATTTAAAGAAAGGGGCCTGAATAAAATATATTGTGGAGGTTCACAAAACTGGAAGACATGCTTACCCAAACAAGCAGGCTTGTGGACGAGAGGGAAGCAAAGGAGCACAGGCACCTGGGAGGGCCCTGACCATGGACGTCCCACTCCCAATGTCTTCAGGCCCTGCAGGTCTCCATTCAGTTTTCAAACACCCGAGAGAGAAAGGATGACTGGCCTAGCTTGAATCAGAGACTGCCTTGTGGATAGGATATGGTGGAATATTGTCAGTGATAGTTCCAACAAGATAGTGGTTTGGCCAAACTTTTTGTCTGTTTTTTTCTATAAGATGGCTCTAGTAGCACTTAGTTTTCTTTAACTTCATTTGAAACAATTCTATTAGATTGTATGGTGACAGCAGTCATATCAGCATGCATTTAAAAAAACTTAATAAGAATTGCTGAATTTTTGTGTAGCCATTTTAATATTGAAGATGGAAGATAGTACACAACATTTTTGGCATTTCATGCTTTATTATTTCAAGAAAGGTAAAAATGCAACCGAAATGCAAAAGAAGATTTGTGCAATGTATGGAGAATGTGCTGTGACCTACTGAACGTGTCAAAAGTGGTTTGTGAAGTTTTGTGCTGGAGATTTTTTGCTGGATGGTGCTTCACAGTTAGGTAGGCCAGTTGAAGTGGACAGTGATAAAACCCAGACATTACTTGAGAACAATCAATGTTATAGCATGCAGGAAATAGCCAATATACTAAAAATATCCCAATCAGTAAAGTTATTGGCAAAAATGAAAAATGTGTCTTTTATTTTATGGAAAAAACAAAACTAACTTTTTGGCTAGCCCAGTAGCATGGAGTAAATTAAGAGGCAGTTCCTCCCCAAAAGGTATACATAACCTCGCTGTCTTAAGAAATGGATGACTGTCACAAAGGTGTCTGGCAGCCATAACATCCTTCTGCTCCACCAGTAATACCCAGAGATGCTGCTCACCTGCTGCTGTCAAGGAGCATGCTAGTATAAGGGGCCAGAGGCAGCCGAGGCTTTTCTCTCATATAGCCTGTCATCGAAGTCTCAGACAGACTCTGTCCCTGGGAGTTCGCCAGGATTAGCAGGGAAGGATAAAGATGTAGAAAAATCTGTGATAATGTTCTAAGAAGAGAAGAGAAAAGCAGCAAGAAAAGCATACTTTCTTTTTATGGCTCTTCCTGGATTGAATTCTGGACATTGATTCATCTTTTTAATTGGTTGTTTTCCCACAAAGGGAATAGAGATCCTATTGACTTTGTTTTGGCTAAGTTGTTGTTGTTATTTTTTCATAAACCCAAATGCACAGGGATTTATTGTAAAATTTATATTTATCCTAATAAAAGAGGAAAAACATAACCTCATCAAAATTTGAGAAAATATGTCCCATTAAATATCTTGAGCACAAAGGTGGTATCGGGTTTGAGACAGAGATAGGCTATAAGTAGGCATTCAACAAAAAGCACGAGAGACTAGAGTGAAAATTAGAAAGATTTGGGGGAGGAAGCTCTTCAACAAAGTCGTCTCTAGAATTCCTTGGACGATGACAGAAGACTGGCTGTAGAGCTTTGGAGGGACCAAATTATCCTCAGGGAAGACATGAGCAGACTCATAGGAAGCTGTACTAGGTGTAACACACAGATAAATGGACCAGAGTGAGAACAGCTGAATACAGTAACAAGTTACATAAAATAGCATACATTGCATCAGTCAGGGTTCAGTGCAAGGAATGAAAACATTCCATGCTTTTAATTAGGGAGGAATCTAATACCTGAAATCTTATGCTTATAAATTGTTAGAAAGAAGCAAAAAGTGGATTCTCAGATGGGCTTCCAAGAATGACTTCATAATTTTCTTCGGGGAGCTAGTACCTCTGGTGCTATGGAGTACAAGAAAACACCCCATAACTATGACCCCCAAATTGGTTATTTCTAAGAGAGCGGGTCTGTAATGAAGCTGTTGCTGTTGTCAACTTCCTCTCACCACCCAGGAACCTGCAGAACCAGCCCATAGCTGTGACCCAGACATCAGAAAGCCAGGAGAAGCTGACACAACTGTTTCATGACACCTAGACAACTGGTGAACAGATCCTGATCTTTGCTGCAGAAAGCAAAACAGCTTTCATGTCCACGCATTGCTTGCTAGCAGAAAAAAAACAAAAAGGAACAGGACAGTTCTTTCACCTGTTTTTATCTCCGAGATTTCAGGTAGGTGCATTCAATTGGCTAACTTAACTTGCATCTAGAAACTTAGATTCAAGGGAGTCTAAATACTTAGTTTTAGGCTTTCTCACCTCTCCAACTAGAAAGAAGATAATATGAAGCTTGAGAAAGCTAACACTAACCTCCAATATCCAGCATATATGTGTGGTGTTTATTTATGTTCATATGTATATGTATTTGTGTCAGGTAGATGTATCATGTATTTATATATTTGTACTGTGTAAAGCATAATTGTGCTTTATGTATTTGTACTGTGTGTGTAGTGTGTAATTAGCTTGTAACAGAAATGATAAAGTAGGCTTAAAACTCAGGAAAATGACACTTATAGGAAGAAATATATATTTATAACAGCTCTACTAGTAACTAAAGAGGGTGTAGGGAAATGAAGCACTCAGCTCTGACCTTCTGGCTTAATAAATAATGAGTGCATTTATACGTAAAGCATATGCTAATTTTTAAGAAAAGCTTCCAAAAGTCAATAACCTCTACCTTCAATGGTTCTTGGACTCATTTATTTATAGACTACCTTTCCCACTTTCTTATTTTTCATTACATCACAAGAATTGTGACCTGATATAAAGCACTTGATCTTTACAAGATATTAGCTTGCCCTCTAGTTAGTCCTGTCCTTTATGCATCAATATAAAGTGAATACAACCACAATGAGCTAATTTTTACCTAATTTCCTTCTCCTAGGGAACAAGACAGGGGAATGTAGTTTGACCTCAATAAAACAAAATGGATGTGTATTAATGGCATACTAGAGAAAATCCATTAATGTCATTTCGGATGATAAAAAATTTGTTGGGAGTTTCAGATCATATTAAGATTTTTAATATAAAACAACTTTAATTTTTCTTATCACTGAAGTGAAATTAAAATGCAATTCTTTCCTCATTTCTCTGGTTGGAAAAAAAGTGCAAAGGTTTCAGTTAACCACCCTCGTGGGATGAATACACTGGGAACGCAAGTGAGGCTTTTGATATGCAAGGGCGATTCATCCAGGAAACACATTCATTCTAGCTATTCCTTAGGAGTGCTCTTGGAGCCTAGGGAAGCCATTCATTGGAAAAGGAGGACTCATGCTTGAAGAGCAAAGATTCCCAGATGGCTCAGATAAAAACAAATAAACAGCTGTAAATACTAGTAAATTTTTGTAAAGTGAGGCAGTAAAAGGTTTAGGAAGGAATGCTTTGTGGTTGTTGAAACTGGAGGATTTTTAATGGGCCTTTTCTACTCAATGGGAGATAAGGCCACATTTAGCTCCTTTTCTCTCTTTTTAGCTCCAGCCCGAGAGAATGTTTCAAGAACCCCATATTCACTGTGGGGCAGGAATTGCATCAGACAGAGAAAAGCCTTTCCAGGTTAATAACTAATTCATGGCAAGCATTTTCCACAGCACGTTGGTTAGAGAAACTATCCTTAGGGATAAAAAATGGATAAATAATTGTGAGCAAGTTCATAAATGGAGATTGAAAATGGTAACCTTGATGCTAAGAAGTGACACCCCAACAGCAGGGCAAAATGGTGCTAGGAATTATGGGACACTGTGGCAGAAATTGGCTAGCCAGCTTTTTAAAAAATCTCTTTCATGCTGTTTTGCTTTTCTTATCTTCCCAACTCTCTTGGATATGACTGAATTCCAGCAAATGGCATGTGGATGAAAGGGACGCAGGATATTTTCAGGCCTGGCCCACACTCCTCTCATCAGAACTTGCAGATTCCAATCAACTTTGCTCATTAGCTGGTCTGCATCTAGAGACGCCAGTGAAGAGCTCTGAGGTTTAGTCACTACATAGATCCCAGAAGGACCACCCACTGGAAGGAGCTCAGTCCTTCAGTGATAGCGTGGAGCAGACCACATTTCCATCCCACTGAATCTGGGTTGATTATCACCTGAGCAATAAAGACACCCCTTGTTTTAAGCCACTGATATCTGTGAGTTGTTCATTGTAATAGCCTGCTCCATCTAATACTAAGTCACAGAAGAGGAACATGGAAAGTACAAGAAGACATGTTCAGACTAGAATGGAATGGATGCTTAACTTAATTAGGAATTTTTAGCAGAAATTCTTTAATAGTGTTTACAATAACCAACGACACAATATTGTCAAATTTATTCTAAATCTTTCATTTTTTATCTATTTTTATTTATTTAATTGTTGTTCAATTACAGTTTTCTGTCTTTTACTCCCATCCCAGCCCACCCCCCCATGCCCCCCACCTCCCTCCCATTTCCACCCCCCTTAGTTGTTGTCCATGTGTCCTTTATATTAGGTCCTATAAATCCTTCCCCTTTTACCCTAAAATTCCCTCCCCTCTCCGCTCTGGTCTCCGTCAGCCTGTTCTCTATTTTAGTGTCTTTGGTTATATTTTGCTTGCTTGTTTGTTTTGTTGTTTGGCTTCCTGTTTTTCAGGGTTACTTATGCTCACTTGATCTTTTGTATTCTCTAAAGTGTTCCAAGTCAAAGATCATTTCCAGCTTTTATTAAATGATTAAATCGTTCCACTGGAAGTGGAAAGGCCCTGAGGTGAGGTTCTGATTCCCAAAGTAGATAATATCATTTGGACACAAAGTGCATTATAATGGATGCCATGATGCTATCAAAATTATTTGTTTATTCATTCATTCATTCACTCAATCAAGTAACAAACAGTGAACAGCAAAGGTACCAACCATAATGGTTGGGCGGGTGGAAGAGAAGGAATTCTTGCTTTTTTCCATGGGTAGTGGCCCAAGTGCTTCATGCCCTGGTGGTGTGCATCCCGTTGCTAGGGCTCCCTTTCATTTCAATGCAGCATCTTGAATGGTTGCTTCCAAGTCAGTTACTATGTCTTTGCTCACTTTACTCTAAGACACCCATGTCTGAGACCCTTGGTGGTTTCACGAAAAACGAAGAACATAAATCCTGAGAAATAAAATTTCAGTAAAAATCAAAGTAAAGGTTGGTCACCCCAGTTTTTATCTTAGCTTTTGGTTTTTCATATTTTATTAGTTCTTCTAGATATTGTGCCTACTTGAGTAAAACAACTCAGCTCAATCACCTGCGACTTCTAGGTTTGGAATATACAAATAGAATGTTTATTGGTCCTGAGTAAGAAGAGGAAAATATCTTTCACAAACAGTTTGTAAATATTTCTTTCAAGTCAAAATTTGGAGCAACAATTGTGCTGCCCCAGAATTGAATGCGAGTCTGAGCTTTTGTTGCTTGTAACGAAGAGTGAGTTGTTTTTACACAAATGACTGAGCAAAACAACAGGGATTTTGCTATAGAATCACCAAATAAGTTTTTACACAAATTCATCTCTCTCCAACAAAATTGCACAACTTTTTCTAATTTAATACTAGTGTTAGTTAGGTTTCCTTTTGACTTCTATTAGTGTTCTCCTCCAATGCCTTTACTAGAAAGAAGTCTTTCTTTATACACTGTAACTATCTTTGCATAGGGTCTTCCATATTATACAATGTTTTATGTTCTTCACGTAGATTGCAGTAAAAATGTAGTTTCTTGAATAAATATATTTATTGAACACCATGTGCCAGGAGGTGTGCTAACAACCAAAAAGTATTGTTTTTGCCTTATAAAATGGAGATGATGATATTTATCAAAGAATCACACAAATAAATTAAAGTAATACTTGGTTAAGTATCATGAAGGAGAAGCTTTTTAATTGGATGCTTCTCCTTTATCAAAGAAACCATCATCAAAAGGGAACAGATGGTATGAGAGAATATATTTGCCAATGATCCATCAGACAAGGGTTGATCTCCAAAATATGTAAAGAACTCATATGACTCAACACCAGGAAGACAAACAATCCAATTAAAAAATGGGCAAAGGACTTGAACAGACACTTCTCCAAGGAGGGCATACGGGGGGCCCATAGACATATGAAAAGATGCTCAACATCATTAGCCATCAGAGAGATGCAGATTAAAAACTACAATGAGATATCACCTCACACTGGCCAGAATGGCCATCATAAACAAATCTACAAACCACAAATGCTGACAAAGATGTGGAAAAAAGGGAACCCTAGTGCACTGTTGGTGGGAATGCAGACTGGTGCAGCCTCTGTGGAAAAATGGTATGGAATTTCCTTAAAAAACTAAAAATGGAACTACCTTTTAACCCAGCAATACCACTGCTGGGATTATATCCTAGGAATCCTGAAACACCCATTCAAAACAACTTATACACCATGATGTTCACAGCAGCACTTTTTATAATAGCCACATGCTGGATGAGTAGATAAAAAAAACTGTGGTACATTTACACAATGTAATTCTATGCAACAGAAAGAAAGAAGGAGTTCCTACGTTTTGCAACAGCATGATGGAACTGCAGAGCATTATGCTAAGTGAAATAAGCCAGTTCGTGAAAGACAAATACCATATGATCTCACCTACAAAAGGAATCTAATGAACAAAATAAACTAATGAACAAAATAGAACCACAGTCATGGAAACAAAGAGCAGACTGACAGTGGACCAGAGGGGAGGGAGGAGGAGTAATGGTGGAAAGAAGGGGAAGGGTCTAGTTAAAGAACATGTGTAAATGATGCATGGACATGGACAACAGTGTGGTGATGACTGTGGGAGGGGGCATGGGAGGGGAAAGGCAAGGGGGGGAAACTAGGACAACTGTAATAGAACAACAATAAAAATATTTTTAAAAATCTCTTGAAAAAGTGTAATCAAGGAGAAGTACATGGAAAAATGCAATGTGGTAAGTGAACCTGCTGAGAGCATTCTGTAGAGCTGAAATCTGAAGGAAGGAGTTGAGTGTCCTTAACCAGTTGCATTGTAGGGTACATCTAAGGTACAGGGTGAGATAGGTTTTGGCACATCTGAAGTCTCTGAGATGGAAGCAAGCAAAGGCTCTTGGAGAAATTAGAGAGAGGAGCAGATAGTGGATCACAGAGAGTTGGAGATAGAGGGGTGGGAGGCCCTGGAGAGAAAAGGTCTTATGAGGTCATGCACTACCAACAGGTGGAAGCACAGGATTTCTCTCCCCCCCTTAATAATGAGAATTCATTTACATAATCAAGAAGGTATTTGAGAGTGGAGGCTTCATTCAAAATGATGTAATTTGTCTTTGGTTTATTTTCTCAGTTCAAGCTACTACTTGTTAGAAAATCTATTATGGTATTTCCTGTCATCTCATACAGTGAAACACACTCAATTACCCAAACAGGAGCTACCTCAGACCCTATAAAAATAGGGTCAATTTTACTCTCCACAGGAGCAAGAGTCTTCTCTTTTCAGAAACAACAGGATTCTGAACTGAAGAATGAAGGCACAGTGTGTACATACTGAAACCTTCCTGAAAGCAGAGGTAAGTCAGTCTATTTTGAAAGGATTAATTGCTTACTTGAAGGACCTTTGAGGTCTTTTCATTACCATCTGGGCAAGAGCATTCAGCTTGGTAGGAGATTGAGTGTTGAGTCTGAGAAAACACATTGAAGATGGTAATATTATATTCCCAGTGGACTGAAAGCTGCAGTTTCCTTTAAATTATGTAAAATATATCAGAGAAGCTTCCTATTCATATGATCTGTTTACTGATAGATTAAATTTGTTGATAACATTAGCAATAAAGAGATTTTTTTGATGAGTTTTTATAAGAGTTCATTTAAGCCAAAACTCTAAAGGGCTTGACTAATGAATTATTTCTTGGTATTCTACATAAAAAGAAAGGGGCTTTTATTAGTTGCCTAAGTGTCTGGGCTGAAAACGTAAACATGGACTGTGAGGTCAGGATTGGCATGATTTCTCCTTGGAAGAGAAAGTGGAGGGTTTCATTTCTTTGAGAGTTTCTGCCTTTCGAAAGGATGGCTGGCTGATATCAGAGACAACAACCTGGCAAAACCAGTCTCCAATCTAATGCAGAATTTGAGACAAGGCAGGTAGCAGTACTCCAACACTCAGGAATGCAGCGGAAATGAGACTGGTCAAGAACGAAAGGGAAGAGGTGACAGTATTAGGGACAGTCTGGAGTCGTATGTATGACCAAGAGATGATTGGTTTTTCTTAATTTTTTGAGCGATTTATGTGTGGTGCATACTCTGTGCTCTCCCTCTTTTTCTTTAATTATGTTTCTAGATTCACTTTTTTCCTAGAATGCTGTTATAACATATGAAAATAAGGACTTATCTTTTTCATGCAAATGACTTTTTCACAACTCCTGTTACCCCACCAAAAGTAGAAATTTGATCTTTGCGCTGGTTGAGAAGAGGGGTACATTCCATGTGACCTTTGGTGGGCTCTCAGTTTCTTGCCAGACTTCATCCCATGGGACTTCTAACTCATTAATCACAGTAGGTTCCCTTTCTGCATTCAAGGATTTATCTCTCTGTCTCTCTCTCTCTCTCTCTCTCTCGATTATAAGGTGCTATCAGAGAAACATGCTGGTTCCCTTCTCATAAGGCTTGTATTAAGTGCAGACCCATGGAAACCTAACCTTTATAAATTGAGGAAAATGTTAGAGGTCATGTATTCCAGTCTCCAAACTTAAAAATTTGAAGAAAATAAGGTTTTGATATATATTGCCTAATGAAAAGACTTTGAAACTTGAAGCTAGAAAACTTGTTTGTGATCCATCCATTCATTGATTCACTACCCACTGTCTGCCTGGCCTTCAGTCTATCCAGTGCTTGGCAGTGAGGATATTAAAAGAAGACACTAATAATCTGTTTTCAAGATGCTAAAATCTAAGGAATGGGAAAGACACATGAATCTGTGTAGTCCTAGACATATTAGGTAAACAGAGAAGACCTTTTCCTTGTCTCGTAGTTGTCAACAATAATAAAAACAATAATAATCTCTTGGGGTCAAATTGGGGTAGTGGGAAAAGTGAGCAAGATGGACAGAGGTCCTTCACAAATCCCTTATGTTTCTGAAAGGGGCTGGAACTGAAAAAGAGGCCAGTGTGAGCTTGGTAAGGGAGAGCTGGTGGCCTCCCACTCCTTTCTGTAGTAAGTAGAGAAAAGTTTGCCAGTGCATTTAGAGTCTGTCCTCTCTTAGCCTCTGGCCTCCAGCTAAAGCTGGGGTTTCCCTAGCATTATGCTTTGGAAGTTTATTTTGGGGAAAGACCATTAGTTTTGTCATAAAAAGATTGGAGCCGAGTTTGAATCCTGATGGCACTAATCAGCTGTTTGACTTTGGGCAAGGTTTGGTGTCTGTTAAACTCTGTTTCCCATCAGTAGAATGTGGTGTTACAGCTCCTGTGTGCTTTGACTTGAAGAAAGAGATATGTAAGTTATTTCTTTCTCTAACCCTTTCCAGGGTTAATCTTTTATTTTTCTGAAGTTAGGTTGCGTGCTATGATTTAAAAGGAGACCTAAAATAGTTGGTATTTCCCCAAATTCCTCCAGTCATGGAGTATAAAATGATACCACAAAACATTGGCAAACTATTTTTTAAATAAATACATGCTTACCTTATGGCCCAAATTGAACCAAATAATGCAAACATGTGCTCCACAAAAATTTCCACATGAGCCTCAACTGGTGTGGTTCAGTGGGCTGGGCATTGTCCTGCAAACTGAAGGGTCACCAGTTTGATTCCTGGTCAAGGTACATGCTTCGGTTGTGGGCCATGTCCCTGGCTGGGGGCATGTGAGAGGCAAACAACTGGTGTTTTATTTGCACATCAGTGTTTCTCTCCCTCTCTTTCTCCTCCCTTCTCTAAAAATAAAGAAAGAAAAATTTCACACAAATATTTAAGATGGTTTAATCCATAATAGCCCTAAACTAGAAACAATCCAAATGTCTATCAACAAGTGAACAAATAAACAAACTGTGATATGTCTATGCAATAGAATACTACTCAGATTTTTTAAAAAAGAAATGAACTACTGAATGCATTTGCAATGACATGGATGAATCTCAAAAATAGAGACACACAAAAAGTATATACTGTGTGATCCCACTTACAGGAACTTCAAGAACAGCCCAAACTGGTCTCTGGGGATAGAACAGTGGCTGTTTATGGGAAGGTTAGAACTGATTGGAAGGTGGCACGAGGAAGCTTTGTGGGGCAGTTTAAATCTGGAGTGGGGTGGTCGTTACATGATTGCATTAATATCAAAACTCTTCACATTTTACACTTAAGACCTGTGTATTTTACTGTATGTCAAGTTTACCTCAATAAAAATATGGCCACCAATTAGAGGTCTATTCAACTTGGCAGGTTAAAGCAACTCGGCAAGATAAAGAAGAGTTAAGCCGGAAGTATAGAGATCATTTTCTTCTTAGTGTGGATTTGTTTATTGAGAATTGCTTTAGAATTGGGAATGTTTCTGTTGTGGATAATCTTGGAATTGAGAGTCATGCCAAAACTTTGGAAACAAATATAGTATTTTCAATTTTATATGTGTATGGCTCTAAAGATTAGCCTAAAATATTTTTGGAGCGATAGGTCTCATTGGAGATGGTGCGTGTGGGCCAGGAGCGGGAGCTTCTCAGACTGCCAATGACAGGGAGCATCACTGACAGAGGGCTCCAGATCCTGAGCTCTGAAGTTCACTGCCAGGTTTGTGCTGAGGCCATGCCTTCCACTGACTGAGCACACCTGGGATACAGAGGTAGGCCTGTCCCTGGGCACGTGGGGCTCCTCTGACAGATGACTTTGGCTTGAGGAATTTTCTTTGTGCCATTCCATCCCCCTCCCAGCTCCCACCTCCTATGGCCTTGCCAAAGTTTCCTCAGAATGTAGTGCAGAGTAAGACGTGTCCGCCCTCCTCCTTTCCTTCTCTCTCCTTTCCCTCCCGGTGGGCAGGCCTGCATCAAAGTCTTACTGTCTTCCCAGTCTCTCCCTAGTTTCTCTAATAGGTAGGTTCCTAATAAATGTCTTCACTATGTCATTGCCTTTGTGTCTATTTTGTGAAGGATCTAACTAAAAATGTGCGTTGCATGCATGTTGGGGTGGAAGGAGGGAATTAGAATCACAGAGCATCTTCTAAGCACAGCCAGCCTCTTGGTACTTGCTGGATGCTCACGGTTTACAGAATCCCCGGGCACCTTGACAATATTAAAAAATATTCACTAGGCCCTTATACTTCTTTTTATAATAAATCTGTAGCAGAAGCCAAGGAGAAGCTGTAGGTAAAGAACAGTTCTTATATTGTTTTTGGTATTTAATTAAAGCTAAACTTCCACCTACTTTAAATATTGCCTAATTTCTTTCAGGCCTTGTGTTAGCTCCTGTAGTTTGTAGCTTGTGGTTTTAGTACAATCTAGTGTACATCTAAATCTGGCTTATGTGTTCTGCTAGATATTTTTTTAATAGGTAAGTTTATTAACAATCTCAACCCTTAAAAGAAAAAGTAGTAAATATAAATGTTTAGTGATTTCTGGGAATATGTAAACAGAAATCTGGGGATATTTTATTTTTGAAGCAAGAGATTTGTCACCTGAAATTTGATTATAAGAAGATACATTATTTCTCTCTGAAAATAAAATTAAAAAGGCCCTGGCAGGATAAAATTTGAGTGAGCTATGATACACAGAATGTTAAGGGTAGGACTGGCTGAGGATTATTTATTAATAAGATTTTTTTTGAATATGTGGCTTTTTCCAAGAATGAAATGATGCCTACTGAGTCTAATAACTTGATTAGCAGTTTTTGGACTATAAGATACACTTTTCCCCCCAATTTGGGAGGAATAATGGTTGTTAATGCTGCTGTTGAGTTCTGTTTACATTTACATTGGTGAAATATAATGCTATTTATGTTATTAAATATTTTACCACCTTTTTTGCTTCAAAATATTTTTCCTATTTTCCTCCTCTAAAACCTAGGTGCATCTCATGGTCCGAAAAATATGGTGAATTTACTCAGAAGATTTGAGGCAGATCAGGGTCTATCCTGCCAGGGACCATGCTCTAAAACAAAAACGTGCAAACTCTACTGTTAAGTAAGAATGATTTGTGCTTTAGTAGAAGGGACTTTCTTTAAAAGGAGACTTGGATGTATTTAAAATAATTCTGAAAAGATACACTTTAGCTTTTAATATTGATTGCATCTTGAGACTGGTACAAAGACTCTGGCTGGGGAGGACATTTACATGTTACATCCAATACCTCTGTTTGCTGTTTAAAAGAAACTTCAACCATGTGACTATATTACTTTTTAATAAATAAAAATGTTCAAATAAAATCTAGGACATGCAAGGAAGGATGTAATAAGGGTATAACTGGTGAATTCCACTTAAAGTTGTAAATGGAGATCAGAAGAATGAGTGACTGGACATCGTCATGCTAATCTTTAGAAGAAAGAATATGACTATTGCAAGAGAATTCAAGACAAGAATTGCTCAATTATGATACTATATTTAAAAGGGCTTTTTATATGGATCTTGGTTGTCATTCTACAACTGAGTCATTTAGTGTCTGTGGGTGATTCATAACTTACTGGATTCTCTGGTTAAAATGTCAACATTGCTTAGGATGAAAATGCAGAGGTACCAACAAAGAAATGCAATAGTTTGAAGAAATCAGCAGACCGTTACTTATTCTGTGACCAAACTCTTTTAATTGAGTATGATCTCATAGTTTTTTGCAGAATCAGTCTCAGTATATGAGAGTGTGATTAATATCAGGCATTTGAAAGCTAATGCTCGGTATTTCTGTTCATGACTCTATAACCACAGATTTTTAAAATTAGCACACAGCACGCACAGTGATAAATTTTGAAAGATGCCTTCACATTGAGAAGGAGCTTTATTAAATGGGGTTCCCTGTTTGTTTTCTTTCACCAGGTTCTAGAAAATCTTGTTGATTTTAGAAATCTACAACTCATTTTCTAAATATATATTTTTAGATCTATTTATTTATTTATTTATTTATTTATAGAGAGAAGAGAGGTAGAAAGAGGGGGAAAGAAACATTGATATGCCAGAGAAATGTTGACAGGTTGTCTCTTGCACACCCCTAACTGGGGACCTGGCCTGCAAACCAGGCATGCACCCTGCCTGGAAATTGGACCAGTGACCCCTCAGTTTGCAGGCCAGTCCTCAATTCACTGAGCCACATCAGCCAGAGCTACAAGTAATTTTATAAAAATCAACAAAAGGATTTGAAAATGCAGCCTTGTTCTCTTTTGCTTTTCAGCCTCTTACCAGAACTCAATTGTAAATTGTATGGTTCATAAAACAGGATGCAATTCAACTGGTTCTGTCAACCATCCTGGGATAGACTCAATGGGAAGGCCCTGGACATGGACTAGATGATTATTTTAGCAAGTCTGTGACTCACTGACCTTAGCAAATTTGCCCTTAATGTTTTTGTGCCTCATTTTCTTACCTGCTCCTCTCTATTTTCAAGACTATTTGTGAAATTAATAAGATGATAGATTATCTAGAAAGTTTTTTAACTTCTTAGGAAAAAAGTATATTCCTGGACATGAGTTGAATTGTAGCTTCCCCAAAAGAAACATTTGCCCAGAACCTGCAGGTGAGACCTTGTTCACAAAAAGGGTTATTTTGCAGATGTTATTAAGTTACGGATCTTGAGATGAGACCCTCCTGGATTCTCCTGTGGGCTATAAATATAAATGACAAGTGTTCTTTAAAAGACAGAAGAGGAGAGGACACAGCGAAGGCCATGTGGAGGTGGAGCCAGAGACCGGAGTTCTGCAGCCACAGCAGAGGAACCCCAGGAGCCCCAGAAGCTGGGAGAGGCAAGGAAGGGTTCTCCCCTAGAGCCCTCAGAGTGAGTGTGGCTCTGCAGACACACTGGTTCCAGACGTCTGACCTCCATGCCCGAGAGAACAAAATGTCTTATTTTAAGCTGTCCAGCGTGTGGTAATTTGTTACAGCAGACACCAGAAACTAATACCCTCTGATTCTGAGTTACCATTGTTATCTGATCTACAATAATGTGATTAGTCATGTGAGACCTATTCAAAACATTATAAAGGTGCTACCGTAAGGGTGGCAGGCAGGTTCTCATGTGGGCGTGATTTTCACTCCCTCAATGGACATTTGACAACATCTAGAGACCATTTCACTGTCACAGTTCAGGTAGGGGTACTAGTAAGTACTGGGTACAGCCAGGGATGCTGCTGAACATTTCACAGTGCACAGGACTGCTCCTGTCCCCAAACAAAGAATTATCCAGCCTACAATGCCAGTGGTTCTGAGGCTGAGAAACCTAAAGAATGAGAGAGCCTAGCATTGTGAGAGTAAACACAGAGCTCTGCTGCTCATTGCAAGCAAGACCATGTACCTCAGGCAATACGGCTCTTGCAGCTGTATTTTTCTCATCTGTAAAACACAGTAATACTAATACTTGCCAGAGCTTTATAAAGTTCCAATGAAAATGTTGGTCAAATAATTTTATACTTTGGGTTCTTTAATAGTAATGAAGAGGTTCATTATTATTATTATTATCCTTGTATTTGTTTAGTGCAGACAAAAATGAACCTTTGGTTTTTAATTAATGTAGTTAGGAAGTCCACAATGAATCAATTCACTGAACAATAGGGGAGTCACTTTTTTATGTTTATTGTTATTGTCTCAAGTAGAGTAGTTCTCAGAAATTTCATGACTATTACTGTTTAATGATGCTTCTCAGTAGCAAGGATATTCTGGAAATATTCATAAAGCTTCTCTGGGGAGTTTATAGTTTGTGTCAGATGAATAACAAAACCAAGCCAAATTGAGGGTTGACTGCAATTTAAAAAATATTTTACTAATTTATTTTAGAGAAATGGGGAAGGGAGGAAGAAAGAGAGAGTGAAACATCAATGTGTGGTTACCTCTAGCACATCCCACACTGGGGATATGGCCTGCAACTCAGGCTTGTGCCCTGACTGGGAATCATACCTGTGATCCCTTGGTTCGCAGGCCTGTACTCAATCCACTGAGCTATATCAGCCAGGGCCAGGTTGACTGCAATTTTAATGTCATGTGTATTATAAAAGCAGACAGAGCACTATGTAGTTTTCAGAGTGCTCTGTGGTACATTATTTTTCTAATGATCATTACAACAGCTTTGTGAAGCTAGGTGGACAAGTGTTATCTTCATTAGATTTATGAGAAAACTGAGGATTAGTGGAGCAGCATGCTTAGTAAATGGCAGAGCCATGATTAGAACTGGACTTTCTCACCCTTATTCTACTACAAAGTGCCTGTGAATGCAAATCCATTAGCATAGGGTTGTGATAATGATCATGGAAGTACTTCAGGAAAAGTGAATATTTAGATGAAATTAAAAGGAAAGAAATTCCTTTGATAGACATTTTTCAAAAAAAAGGTTTCGCCATAAGACAAAAAATAAGACTGAAACTGCTCTAGAAGCAGGCTGGGAAAATTTCTATGATGCTCAGCCCTGGATCTTTGTCTAAGAACTTGAAGTGAGCACCTGCAGTATAATGAAAAGTGTCCTGGGCACTCTAGGGAGGGCACAGGAAAAGGAAATAGACAATCTCTTATTCAGAAGGTTATATACTAAAACAAATTTAAATTATCTAAGTCAATCTATACCAAAGGGTTATGTAGTATAGAGGAAAAAATTCATTTAAGGGAGTATTTTTTCAAAAATAAGATTCGTGAAACACTAGTACCTTGAGAGAGTTCTTTGACAAGTAAGGCATTTCCCTTCCACCCAATTTTTTGTTGAAAAAGTTTGGGGAAAACTATATTTTTGTCGATTCTAAGATGCAGTGTGTGTGTGTTTTCAATTTTAACATCTCACATTCAAGATGCATGTTACAAATGCCATCAGCCCCAGTACAGGTGTGCTGTAGCTGTCTTTGCCTACACATGGGTGAACTGAGTTTTTATTCCTGGTACCATGGTGGAAAATGGCAACTTCTACATGTCTGAGTCAATTTAGACTGTCTGAGTCCCTGACCAGTCTCTGAAAAAATTTTTCACACCTCTGGTCAAAAAAGTGCCAACATTAAAACTTTCAGAATAGGTGGAGGTGGTTCAGGAGAATATTCTAGAGACAATAGTGAAATACTCTTAAGAAACACTGCATCATCAACGCTGTAGATGGCGTGGAGGAAAACGTTCTATGGGAAAATCACAGGGAAACTCAGAAGAGACAGACTCTGAATGTGAAGCAATTTTCTTAATGCTATAATCAATGACTTTTACTTATAATTTCCTTTTTATGTGTGCATGTGGATTATATGCAATTGAATCTATCTATAAATCTGTAACAGTTCAGTCAGTAAGTACTTAAAAAATCAGAAGTAACTCAGAAAATATTGCATCATATTTAACTGGCATAATTAGTTCCTATTTAGAGGTACATAAAATATCTTAATAGTAGATGGCATTTTAGATTCAGTGAGATATAACACATTTCCCTCAAGACAATAGAAGGATATATATAAGGGAGGACCCCCACCCCACAAAACCCAGAATTTATTTTTTTAATTGGGTATTTATTCTTACATGTTTAAACTTCACTCATCTTCAAAGTATTCTTCATTTGATGTAATACACCTATTGAGACATTTTTTTCCACTGCTCAAAACAGTTTTTGGACTCATTGATTCTGAGACCTTATAGTGCTTCTGCCATTTTTTTTTTGTTTCACATTTTTCACATTGGCTAAATGTTTCCCTTTGAGGATTTTTTTCATCTGGGGAAACAAAAAATGTTGCTCTGGGTGAGATCGGGTGAATAGTGGTGGGTGGGGCATGGGAGTCATGCCATTTTTGGTCAAAAACTGCTGAACGAACACTCATCGGGGTGTGGGTAGGTGCACTCATAAATGAACCATCTCGAAATGGGCAAATGAAAGAGTTTTCAAACAAATTCACTGAAGTAGAAGGCGGCCTCTCAGGACACCGCCAGCTGGTGCACTGCCAGACGGGTTCCTGGAACAGTCACCTAGTGAGGGAAGCCTGTACTACAAGGGGTCTGCCCCAGAAGATAATTCCAGTTTTCTGGGGCTGCCCCTTGTACATCTACCTATTAATATATAGATTGTAATAATTAGCTTATTATAGAGTCTAAGAAATTTTACAGTAAAGAAAGTGGTTTAATTTTTACATACATTTTATAATAACTCTTCTTTTCCCATGAAACTTATTATGTCATGGATGACTTGATTTTTATCTTTCTTCATGCCAGCTCATAATACAACTTTGATAAAGGCATTCAATATTGGCATATCTTAACTTTAAAAATTGCAGTTTTGAGATACATATTTCCTTCTTTAAATGAGAAGGATTACTTTTATTACCTCTGAAGGCAGGTACTGCAATCAACACACCTGTCTCCTTAACTTATTATGGGTCAGGCTCATGATAAACTAGGTGTTTGACATACATTCTTGGAATTATTTTAATTAGAAGTAATTAAATATACATGTTAGAGTAGCAATAGCACTTGTGATATTTAATTTTATGTGTCAACTCAGATATTTTTGTTAAACATTATTCTGGGTATGTGTTTGTGAGAGTGTTTTTGAATGAGATTAACATTTGGATCAGTAAACTGAATTAAACAGATTATCCTCCCTAATGTGGATGTTCCTCATCTAATCACTGGAAGGGCTGAATGGACTGAAAAGGCTGATCTCCCAGCAGTAAGAGGGAGCACTTCCTGCCTGACTGCTGGGGCTGGAACATCAGTCTGTTCTTGACTTTGGTCTTGAACATTGGCTGTTCTTGGGACTTGAACCTTGTAGGTCCTCAGCTTGCCAAGTGTAGATCGTGGGACTTCTCAGCCTTCATAATCACCCGAGCCAATTCCTTGTACTCTGTGTGTGTGTGTCTCTCTCTTTCTCTCCCTCTCTCATCTATATAGAGGAGATAAATGTATACACACATACATCCTATTGGCTTCTCTGAAGAACCCTGAATAATACAAGCCCTAACCTTGATCATTGTTTTTACACTCTTGCTACTCAAAGTGTAGCCCTGGACCAGTAGCATCGACATCCCTTGGAGCTTATTAAAAATGCAGAATCCCAGACCCTCAGGCTCCAGCTCAAACCTACTGAATCAGAATCTACATTTTGACAAGATCTCCAGGTGATTTGTATGTGCATTAAATTTGAGAAGCACTTCTTTAGAGTATTTTGAAGTCTTTGCCTATAATTTGTGTTAGTGAGGAAGAGTACAAAAGAAAACCCCTTATAATTATTTGACATTAATACTTCAGGAGAGACATAATAGGAAGATTGTAACAAAGGACTCTTTTAGAACTTTGCATAACATTTGATGAGTAATTCTGCAATGACAAGAAAAAAATTTACCTTTGAAATTTGTATTCCTAGAAAATTTCTAGATTTATTAGTTTTTAAATGGTGATATACTACAATTGACATCTACTAATCCTTAAGCATTACCAGATTTCTGAAATTTATTTTACAAATAAACTTCATGGATATCAACATAAGCACCTCCAAACATTTTAACATTTATTTAGAGTAGATTTTATAGTGGGACTATAATAAACTGTGACTAATAGTAGTGACCATTTAACAATACTATCTTAGATTTTCTAATATTATAAGTAACATATATATCACTTCATAATTTTAAAGATATGTCTACATACATCAATAGCTCAAAATTCTTTCAATAAGCTTATGAAATAGTAATAGGGTACTTTTATAATTATTACTTTGTATTTTTACCTTCTTCAAGTCAGAAGAGTCCATTTAAATTTAAATTTAATATTTATTGACACTGGTTCAATAATTTTATTATTTTCAATTATTTTTAGTTCTGTTGCCCAACCAAGACTATATTGGTCTGTTGTTGACTGAGTTTTGCTCTGCTGTATATTTTATGTGGTCATGAAGTCAAGAGCTATTCTTTGTAGTCCACTTGCCTCTTTTCTGAGTGCAGTTGGAAAATAAACATGTGTGATTCATTTGAGACTATGCTTTCTGTTTCTGAGGAAGTAAGCCTACTTAGTAATCATCACCCAAAAGTGGCTTGCTATTGAGCAGAGATGAAGTTGCTATTGTATCTGCATGTCTAGAGTAAGATTTAATTGTAAGAGAAAATGATATCTTATCACACTGAAATTTTATCATGCCCAAGGGACATTTAGACGCTGGAGGTTAGCCAAGGGATGTGAAGGGAGCAGCTGACCCCCGCTTAGACTGGGTCTCCATCCTAGAGATTTGGGTTGCTGGTGCTTAGGGGAAGGACCAAGACTGGAAGGTACTTGTCTTTTGGTTTAGTAAGACAGTATTTTGAATACAGGAGATAAACTGCCAGTTTAGAATATCGCATTATAATAGCTGGTTTTTGGAAGAGCTTAATAATGCAAGAAATGATTAAATTTCTTTTGCATAGTTATTCTACTTCACAGATACATGTATGTGGCTTTTATATTACATCAGTGGCTTATGAGGCAAGATGATTTGGGGGATGTAGGAGTATCACTGCTGTAAGATAAAGCCCTTTACAATTATTATTATAATAAATTATGTGAGCAACATCTGGTTGTTTTTTAGGAATTTGAAATTCTCTGGTGGATTTTTAAAGTAATTGATGAATGTAGCATTGGGTCAACAATTAGGTTGATTACTCAAAATTTATATTTCTTTGTAAAATGAGTTCGCTATTCACAAGGGTATAATGGAATGTGCAGACTTTGTTTTTAAGAATGTAAAGCCGGAAAAGCAAGGGGCAGGGAGACAAGGAGAGCTGATGCAGAAACAGTCATTCGATGCATAATCAAACAAAATAAACTCTTTGATAGAGAACACAAAATTGCTAATTACTGCTTATTAATGTTTAAACTTCAGTTTTGCAACATTTACCATTGCCATCACTTCACTTCTATCATAACCTCTCCAATCTCTCTCCCTATAGGTTTTGTCCTCCCTGCTTTCAAACAAGTAGGGTTTGCTCCATCTTGATAACAAGAGACTAAAACAGAAAACTTCTAGCTTGACTGTACCATTCCCCAGAGGTACCATTTTGTGTTGCTCTATTCTTTTCATGCCAAAATTCTCTGTTTGGTGTCCACACCCAAGGACACTGCTGAACTACTTCTTCTTGAAATATTTAATGCAAGTAAAAGCACCTAGCACATAGTTGGAACTTAAATATTCATACTTTTTCCTTTGTATAAAACCCAAGGCTTTATTTTCAAACTCTTTGTTTCTGATATCTCCATGATGTTTAATATTGTTCACTTTTATCTGGTTGATTTCTCTCTTTAGGTTTTCCATGTCTTCTTTCTTTTCAAATTTCTATGCTCCCCTGACATTCATTTCATTTCCAAGTCAACACAACACAACACTACTGCCTTTTTTTTATCATACTTTCTTCAATTTCTCGGATGATGCATCTTTTTCAGTTCACTCTTTATCCTTAATGTGCTCATCCATGAGGCTATGTCCTCTAAGAAGTGAAAGACTTCCAACACTGTGTACTAACTTCTAATCTCTTAACCACGCTCCATTAATTTTTTTTATTTCAAATAATCTATTAGACATTTCACTTGGAGGTCTTACTGTTAGCTCAAAACCAAAATTTCTCAGAGTGAATTAATCATATTTTATTCTAAGCCAGCTACATTTACCTAACTTCTACTTGCTGGTGACGTCAGTGTGATTCTTATCATTCAGACTTAAAAACTTTGTTTCATCCTTGACTTTTATTTTTTTCCTTCTCTTTCCCTTTTTGCCTACTAATAAGCCTAATCTAGCTTTAGGTTGAATAGAGCTTTTCTTAGAAAATGGCTCTGGTTGACATTTCATCATTTCTAGTCCCCAGACCAATGTTAATACCTTTGCCCAGGTCTTGGCTGGGTCACAATCACACCCCCCTGGCAGACAGGAAACACATTTCAGTTAATCTGTGCATAGCAGAATATCCTATCAGAATTTTCCCTTTCTAAAAGTGTATCTTGAGAGAGGTGCCAAAATTTTGCCTTGGAATCATCAAAAGTATCATCAACCTTCAACTTCTTCCCAAGATGCAAGGGATCGTTGCCAGCAGGGTAAAAATATCTTTTATTCACAGAGTGTTACCTTCCCCAGAAGAATAACAGCTTTGTGTTTGGAGAATATAAGATGAAAAACTACCTGACATCCTGGGGATGGAAACTAAAGTGGTGTCTGAGTGGCCGACCTTGAACCAATCTGGACCCCAAAATGTTGAAAGCTAAGAGCTAGAACCTTGGCAGCTCAAGTGAGAGGCACTCTTGGACTTAGCACTGAGTGAGCAGACTCCTACTTCCCTGCAGTGTCCTGAGCTTATCTGGATTATCAAGTCATTATTTTAGTGGTAGACAGGCACGGATTCTTGGATTTTGTAGTGCCCAGCTTCAAGAGGGCTAAAGACATAGCAGCAAGAAGCAATGCACAAGACTCTAGTGTTCTTCCCAATTAGATGTTCAAGTTAGATGAGTGAACACTAGAGGTTTTGGGTGATGGAGGGAGGGTTCCAGAGAAGAAAGTACAGACTGCCTACTAATAAAGAAATTAGTGGCTCAAGACATTAGTCTGAAATGTGAAAGAGATTTGACTGTATTTACATTCTGAGTTTTTAGGGCATTTTATACCAGTTGCTTATACAATCACACTGTAATTTTTAGGGCAACACAAATTTTCTCAGACAGTCTCAGTTTACATTTGGTATCCTGATGTAATATTGAACAATTTTCTCTTTCATATTCAAGTGTATCCTAATTTGAAAGGTACATCATATTGTTACCCCCTCTATAAGCCCTTATTTTGTGGGGGGGGGCTATTCACCCCTCATAAATAATCTAGATTTGGGGACTTTGGTCCTCAGACAAAAAACAACCCTGAATATTTTGAATATATTTGACAAGAGGAATCTACTAAACTAACAAGACTTCCAGCAAGAATCAGGAGGCCAGTGCACATTTTCTTTTTTATGCAAAGCAGAGGAGGACACAGATTTCCAGTTTCCTTTACCCACGTTCCCCAGACCCCCCAGATTGGTGTGGTGTATAAACTCTGCTTTGGTGTGTTTAGTGCACAAAACTAGAACTACAAGATAGATTTGTAGTGAAGGAGCAGCCAGGATAATTCAAGCTTTTGAGGAACAGAATGCAGGTCCACTAGCAGGACATAGATCAATGAATCTCATTCACTGACCAAATGGATTTACTTCTCTCTCCTTTGCATTCAGTAAGAACGTTGCCTTTACATCTTTTTCTTTATAGAAGAAGGGAATTTGCATGGACAATCCCCAAAGTACAGTTTTGGGCTTTTTCAGGCTATGGTTTCATAATTGGTGTTCTTGTTCCCCATATACCTCTTTTCCAGTCCATCTTATCTTTGGTCACTGCAAATGTACACATGAGTTTGGTTGAAATTTCAAAGCCCTTCACTATCTGTACTCAGTTAGCTACAGGTTTACCTATTTTTATCTTTTCAGGCCCAGATCAAGGATTACTTCCTCCGTAACAGTATAGACTCAGATTTAAGAGGTTATGATGGATCTTCGGATCTGATGAAAATCAAGATTCTCATTCACAGGTCTGGGTTGAGACCTGAGACTTTGCCAGGTCTCAACCCAGCTTCCAACTGTTGCATTTGTCACTCTTGGTCTTTGGACCACATTCTGAGTATCAAGGCTCTATAAGTTCTTATTAAATGTCTCTAGCTCAGTTTAACCCCAGTTCTTCAGAACATCCAAATTAAGGTTTGCAAAATTTGGTTGTTTTTAGTGACAGAGTACTCTTTGAAGCATATATTCTCTAGTATTACTGTTCAAACATTTCATTCTCACGTGCTGTCGTCCCAGGTAGACAGAAAGCTCCTTCAGTGTACCATTGGGTGTCTGGCACTTCTGTGATGTCTTACAGCAGGGCTGCTCTGCTGTGATAGTAGGTCTACACGAAATCTGCTGATTGATTAGTTATTCTTGATTGTTTCTTATTACTCTATCACATGAGAACTCCTGAGACACATTTAAACTTACAGTTTGACAAGAAACAAATGTTTCAAGCAAAATTATAAAATATCTTGGAATGAGGAAATCTGAGCCATCTGAAAAAAATGCTGTCTTTGAATTATTAAATTACAAGGTTATAGCAAGAAGTAAAGGTTTTTGTTATATAAATGGCAGTAGAAATCTGAAGTTATTATGAACCATGTTAGGGAATAATATGTATTATTGTATGATCATGTTATTGCTTTGATGTATTATGGAAAAATCACAGATCATGAAATTATAGATTATAATCCTGACAATTATTTTCAAACTTATTTTTTACATTGATTTCTTGGACATAAATATAATCAACTTGTATGGGTAGAATATATTCTCACAGAGTATTCCTGCTAAAGAGTTTTGAATAATTTCAAAACTTGGTCTATGGGAAAAAATGTGCTATAAACTCTCTTCTTTTCAGAACTTTGAATCAGAGTTGGAAACCTCCCACAGACATCAGGATGTACCGGCCTGTAGAAAGGTTAGGGACAATTTTAGGAAAAAAATTATAAAATGGTCATAAATTCTGACAACACTCTGGATCTCAGTTTTCAAATGAATATATTGATTGAGTCATCTCTTAACATTCTCAAAGGAAGTCAAATGCTTCCAAGTACATTTTATGGATATACATGTTTCAAAATTTGTGCTTGCCAAGAGTTTGCACTTGCCTTCAATGGAACTTGCCTTCCGCCATCACTTTGAGCTTTTCCTCATGAAAATATCATTACATCTTACAGATCTTAGAGTTCAGGAATTTAATTGGAAGGACAATATATTTTCTCAGCATCTATACATAATTCTCTTTGAGATTTTTGCTCAATTTTGCTTTAATTTGAAATTAATGAAGTATTTTCTGGGCATATGTTCTTATGACCAGCATTCAATTTATATTTTTCCACTCATACCCTAGTTGGCAGCACTGGTAAGAAAGAAATGGTTCTTATCTAGATGTTTCTAGAGATAGTCATGCAATTTTTTGGTAAACAATATAATCCTCTCTCTTCACCAACATGAGCACTATCGTCCTATCTGGACACTGCGCACCGCTAACAGTGGGGACTTAAATAAACTTTGATTCTCAGGTAGATTAATGGTAACTGGTATTAGCACAAAACAGAGCAAGTAACAAGTGTTGCCCTGTTAGGCAAGACTTCTGATTAAGCTGGGAATGAAACTGGCTTTGTAAGTGCTTATGACTTCAACAATTACTAGGAAAATCTCACTAGTCTGCAAAATATCAAGGAGACAGACATTAGCATTTCACATCTGCTCTCTTCTGACAGTTATTACAGGAGCTGAGATATGACTCCGAATCTCTATCACGTGATTCAGTCCTTCTTCCTTTCAGAATCTCGGATTGCAGATTGTGACTCGAAACAGGTGTTTAGGCAGAAGAGGGTTACAGTGAGTGAAGTGTCGGGGTTTCAAAATAAAGTATCTTGGTTTGTTGTAAACAGAGTTGGGGTCCTTATTTAAGCTAATAAGGGTCTTTTAAGAAACAGAGGATGTTTGAAATAAAATTAATGCTTATGTGTACATGCATACTTTCTCTTCCATACATGCTTATGATACTATTTAGGTGCCAATAAGGAAGCACTTAAATAATGGATTTAAATGAAACAAAAATTAGAAATATGAAAGTTCATTCTCAGCAGATGTGTAAACTGAACGTCACATGTATAGTATTAGGAACTAAGAGGTTTAAATGTTTTTTCCTGTAGTAAGTCATACAGTGTAGATTCAAATGCCTTTGTACCTATCTATTATACCTCTATCTATCTATCTATATAAATGTAATGTGTAGCTTCAGTATTTTTGGATTGCCTACAGTGATTTAAGTAAGTTAGGTGAAGTTATGGAAAAAAATTCTATCTTTATGACATTTTTAACTGGTATTTTGCCTGAGCACTGTATCTTTTATTTGTCCATCATCTACATTGTTATTAATAAGCTGAACTTCCTATATTTAAATTCCCAATAGTTATGGTTAAAGGGGCAATTCTGTGGGTGGCATAAAAAAACCAGTGAGCTGGTCTATACTGGTGTTTTAGTTCCTAAAGACACTTTGCCAAAAAAGGTTAGAGGAAACCAAGAACCCATGGGTGAATCTAACAAAGTTCCTCCTCAAACTGGCCCTAGTCAACCCCTTGGTAGGAGAAAAAGGTGCACTCCTGTCACCGTGCTTGATGGAATGAAAATGAGTAAAATTTCACTGATATCTACCCGTCTCCAGTTACTATAAGAATTCAGGACTGTTTCCTCACTCTCCTCTTCCATATAACTTCCAGTTTTGAACTTGGAACTTTGAATGCATAGAAATAAATAAGATTCCCTTCAGGAGAGATGTACTTTATAGAGACCTACTGATTTGAGGAACAAAACTCTTATGTGTTTGAGCTTTTCACATATTCAGTTAGACTCTCTGCTGGCCTAGCTAAGGGGTGACACTCGCTCTCCATTTATGACTTATTTTGTACTTTACTGAGTGTCCCCTGAGAGTGTGGCTTCGTGATCACTGCTGAAAACAATGGAATGTATAATTCTTCTCCGTGTATATTAAGCTACTCAAATTGAAATTCCTTTACCTGATTCTTTATTTCTGTAAGGGAAGGAGGACATTCTCTTGGTGTCTCAACCTAGCAAGCATGTTTTAAATTTTGATTTACGCTGTCAATGTGTGGCAAGAGTGATTACCTTTTTCTAACTTTATTTTTTCTCTATATCCTCTGGCATGTGGAAGAAAATCACTCTCTGTTCTATTTTATTTTCATGCCAGGTAGTTCTTCCATTTTAGTTTGTTTTCTCCCAAAGATAAGAAATCTGTGTAAGTAAGGGTTGACCAAGTACTGGAAATCAAAATGTCCCCCCCTCCCCAGAAAATCTGGATTGTTCTAACAGAAACAAGGCAGTTGCCTTGAAGAAATTGAATGCACCTGGCATTTTCTAATATAATATTATTGATTATTCACAGGAATGTGTGTCTGCTGGGAAATTCTAAGTCATACAGCTTAAGGCAGGTGCCCGCTTCCTCTTATTTCATGATGTAGGTGTGACTCAGGGGCAAGAATTATGTATTGCAGGGATTTTTTAGACAGAAGCTTAGTTTGGGTCAGTGGGACTAGCATTCATGTAAATTTAGTATAAGGAAGGACATTTTTATGGTAAAAAATTCATGATATCATCAGGTAAAGGTGATTTAATGATATAAAACATCTTGATAGATCATGGTCTGGAGAGTTATGTGCACTCCACATTTCCTAGAGGTTTATGGTTCCACTGTCATGGTTTGTGACACAGAAAAGTATAAATCTGCTATTCAACGAAGTCCCTCTGCACAGCTCACAACTGCTTATTGCTCTTAAACCCATCCTTTAGAAGGTTCTTGGTGCTGTTGCTCTCCAGACCAACAATAATGGTTGTCATGAGGCCTCTGGGAGAGAGAGAAATGTGATTCTGAGCACCGATGATCACCAAAGTGGAGGACTCGCAGCTGGCCAGTCTCACTTATTTTCTTCTAGGTAACCAAGGCTATAAACAAGGGGGAGCAGAATTGTCCTAGAAACCAATTTGCAGAACATTACAAAGGTCACCACGGTACAGAGTAGGATGCTGCCTTACTTAGAGTGTATGATGTCCTAAAACTCCTGCACCACAGCTCCGAGGCAATAATTGGGATATAGGAGGGGAACACATCACCAATATCCTGTTAATGGCTTTTTTTTAGAATAGACTGAAACCTATTTTCAGGATTTTCATTTTAAGCTCTTCGTATATTGTGCCTTTGTGTAACTTTGCAGAAATTGTATTAATCCATTTTAATTGAATTTTTTACTTAAAAAAATAAAACTGCAGAGAAGTTCTGTGTTACAATTCACCTATCTTCACCTTTCCTTAACATTTTTTACATTTGCATGCTCTTTCTTCATATATATGTACATGGATTCTTAAATAAGAATAAGAAACAGACACATTTTTATTCTTATGCAAGCATTTATTATTTTTATAGCCATTTCAGTATAAATTCAGCTGAAGTCTCAAAGAATAAGGACATTTTCTTATGTAACCTCACTGCTACTTTCAAATTCAGGTACTAATCTATTTTTAAGAGTTCTCTGATTTGCCAATTTAGCTTTTTATTATTTTTTCTTTTTTTTAATATATTTTATTGATTATGCTATTACAGTTGTTCCATTTCCCCCTTTTCAATCCCCTCCACCCTGCACACCCTCTCCTATCCACATTCCCCTCCTTTAGTTCATGTCCATGTGTCATAAGTTCTTTAGCTTCTACATTTCCCATACTATTCTTGCCCTCCCCCCTATCTATCTTCTACCTACCATCTATACTAATTATTCTCTGTACCTTTGCCCCCTTTTTCCTCCCCCACTCCCTGTTGATAACCCTCCATGTGATCTCCATTTCTGTGGTTCTGTTCCTGTTCTAGTTGTTTGCTTAGCTTGTTTTTGTTTTTGTTTTAGGCGTGATTGTTAATAATTGTGAGTTTACTGTCATTTTACTAAACACGTTTTTTATCTTTTTTTCTTAGATAAGTCCCCTTAACATTTCATAAAATAACGGCTTGGTGATGATGAACTCCTATAACTTGACCTTATCTGAGAAGTGCTTTATCTGCCCTTCCATTGTAAATGAAAGCTTTGCTGGATAGAACAATCTTGGATGTAGGTCCTTGCCTTTCATGACTTGGAATACTTCTTTCCAGCCCCTTCTTGCCTGCAAGGTCTCTTTTGAGAAATCAGCTGATAGTTTGATGGGAACTCCTTTGTAGGTGACTGTCCCCTTATCTCTTGCTGCTTCTAGGATTCTCTCCTTCATTTTAATCTTTGGTAATATAATTATGATGTGCCTCGGTGTGTTCCTTTTTGGGTCCAACTTCTTTGGGACTCTCTGAGCTTCCTGGATTTCTTGGAAGTCTATTTCCTTTGCCAGATTGGGGAAGTTCCTCTTTATTATTTGTTCAAATAACCTTTCCACTTGTTCTTCCTCTTTCCTGCCTGGTACCCCTATAATTCAGATGTTGAAATGTGTAAAGATGTCCTGGAGGTTCCTAAGCCTCTCCTCATTTTTTTGGATTCTTGTTTCTTCATTCTTTTCTGGTTCGATGTTTCTTTGTTCCTTCTGGTCCACTCCATTGATTTGAGTCCCAGGTTTCTTCCCATCACTGTTGGTTCCCTGTGCATTTTCCTTCATTTCACTCAGTGTAGCCTTCATTTTCTCATTTAATTTGCAAACAAATTCAACCAATTCTGTGAGCATCCTGATTGCCAGTGCTTTGAACTGTGCATCTGATAGGTTGGCTATCTCTTTGTTGCTTGGTTGTATTTGCTGTGGAGCTTTGGTCTGTTCTTTCATTTGGGCCATTTTTTTTTTTTTTGTCTTTAGATGCCTGTTATGTGTGAGGGGCAGAGCCTTAGGTGTTCACCAGGGCAGGGCAACACCGTTGCTGGGTTTGTGATGCTGTATGTGGGGGTCGAGTTTAAGAGGGAACAATGGCACTTGCTCTACTCTCTGTCAGATTGCAGTCCCTTCTGCCGCTTCCCCCAAGGAAACTGGGCCCTTCTGGTACTGATTCCCATGTGGGTGGGCTTGTGTATGTTTCAGGACCCTGTGGGTCTCTCCAATGAACTCCCTTATCAGGCTGAGAATCACTCCCTGAGCCTCACCCCTCACAGGTGTTTTCAACCGGTGTTTTGAGGCTTTATTTTCCTGCACTGGGACCCTGGGTTGCATGGTCTGTCTTGCTCCCCAGTTTCATCTGGTTTATCTGTGTGCAAATGTGGTACTGCATGGTCAGCCAGCCACCTTGTGCACTGTGCCTTGCTTCACAACTGCTGTCTCACTGGGTCTGCCCATTGCCACCCCATGCCCAGGGTCTGCCAGCCACTGCCTGTGCACCCAGGGTCCACCTGCTGCTGTCTTGCAAGCCTGGAGTGCCTTGCATGCCCTGTCACTGCTTTTTGTGCCTCTACCCCTCTCCTCCCGGCTGCCTGACTCCACCTCACCTACCAGTCTGGATGAATGTGTCTATTTTATCTCCTTGGTTGTCTGACTTCCATACAGTTCAATTTGGTCAGTTCTAGCTTTTATTTTGTTTCTAAATTGTTGTCTTTATTTTGGTTGTGCAAGGAGGTACAGTGTGTCTACCTATGCCTCCATCTTGGCTGGAAGTCTTCATTATCTTTTTCTAAGAAGATAATCTAAATAATGAAACTATGCCAGATGTCTGTCTACAATGGACACTTTCCAGATGAAGGCCACCCTGCCACCCATAGCAACTTCCCCAACTCTGCTCACATGTCCTTTCTTTTCATCATCTTTATCTGCCTTTGTTCCTTTTGCGTTTTCCCCTGACAACGGACACTTTTTAAAGGCCACTTATTGCTGTTCTCTGTTCGCTTAAACAACTTAATTACATTTCTTGAAACTGCACTGTTTATTTAAGTGTATATATGTAGGAAAAGAAATCTAGTTGACATTTTGCAGTTTGGGGGTGAATATTTCCTCCAGCTTTGGTAGAAGGAAACCTCATTCAAACCTTAAGACCTTTCTAGAGTAAGTAGTTCAGTAGCCGCGGTAGTAGTTAACATTGTGGCTATTTGAAAAGGCACAGGCTGGTTGATCACTCTTCAAGCTTTTTCTCTTGTCAGCAATTCACCCAACGTTTTGGTTGGCAACTCAGAGCTCTTTTAGGGTCTTCTCCCTGGAGCTCTTGTCTGGTAAAGCAGAGAAATGCCATGGATCCTAAAGAAATCTCAGAAAGAAAATGCAGTTTAGCAGTCTATTTCAGAACTTTTCAAAAGCAATTGCCAAGTAGAGGCAGGGCCTCATACTATAAAAAAGAGCTTATCCCCCAAAGATCCTTCCTCAAGGATCCAGGTTAGTAGCCTGAAATCAATTCAAGCAGCTGAAAGGATGAAAGGAGATTTCATGGTTCGTGGTGTCTGACTTTGAGTGCTCTGGTTGGGGGTTTTCTTTGGCCATCTGACTAGAGGCGAAGATTAGTGACGCAGCGCTGGCTCCAGTGATCTGTCCTTCTGTGCTTTTCCTTGGAAGGAAGCCCAGGCTGTGGGAATCAGGGGGTCTTAAACAACCACAGGTTCGGATGGACGGGGTTTACATAGCTACATTTGCACCAAGGCAGATTTGCCTTTTGCACCAAGATGAGCAGTATTTGCCTTTTGAGAATAATGGGGTTATTTTTTTTAATTGAAATCCTCACTGGAGGATATGTTTATTGATTTCAGAGAGAGGGAGGGGGAGGGGAGTGGAAGGGAGAGAGAAAGAGAGATATCAATGGGTTGCCTCCTGTACATGCTCCACCCAGGGATTGAACCTAGGTATGTGCCTGACCAGGGATTAACCCTGCATTTTTTTGGTATACAGGATGATACTCCAAACAATTGAGCTACCAGCCAGGGTAAAAATGATCAGGCTTTTCTTTCTTCTTAAAGCAAGGACAAGGGGAAGAGTAGCCTCTTTGGGAAGGCAAATCAGCTCAGTTGCAGAGCCAGAGACTCGCTTTTCATCAGCTTTTTTCTTATGCCCTGGATCTGGTGGCTGGGTTTGAGGAAAGAAAGCATCATCCTTTTTTCCTGAAAGAACTCTTTACAATATCACCCTGAACTAAAGTGCCCCAAGCTTTTAGCTCAGAATTCCGATGGTTTTTCCGACCAAGTCACAGTAGTTAAGAAGTATATCACACACCCAATCCTTCTGTAACTTTTTAGGGAATTGGGTACAAGAATTTTCTTCTTATAAGTTTGGTAGAGCCACAACACTTTTGTTTGGGGATAGGTTCCTTTTGAATCCAAAAAGTCAAACAAATCTCAAGATTTTTAAGACTTAATCCAGGGTCGGGCACATCATGGGACGGTGGTTCTCTGTGACCCCTGGATGTGCAGCACAAGCAGCACTGGGACACTTGTTGGAAATGATGGCTAGAACCACCGCAGTAGGAGCTCAACAGCTGTTGCTGGAGATAATGCTGACTTCTGCATTCTGAAGGAGAATGGCACCAATACCACCGTGATGCAGGCAGTGGTTCCCATCTGTAGTGCACATCAGAATAATCTGTTGAAGTGCAGAGTGCTGGCTCTGACCCCCAGCATGTCTGACTCAGTAGATCTGCGGTGGGGAGTGAGGATGTGCATTTCTAACAAGTTCCCAGGTAATGCTGATATTGCTGCTCTGGGGACCCCACTGTGAGAACCTCTGGTCTAAAATGGCGATTCTTAACTCTGGATCAACATTAGAAACACCTGGAGTTGCTTTACAATCTAGAAAAGACTGGGCCATACCCCAGATCAGATAAATCCCAAAACCTGTAGGTGGATGTGGCCATGGGAACCTTTAAAATGTCCCAGGTGGTTCTTATGAGAAGCCGGGTTTGAAGTGCATTCCACGTCATCACGAAAGCTGTGGTCCTCATACCTGGACGCCTATCAGAATTGCCGGGCAGGCTGTAAAAACCCTGAAGACTAGATGCTAGTCCTTGGGGTTCCAATATAACTGGTTTGAGGTGCAAAAATAAGATTTTTGAGAGCTTCCCAAGTAAGTCCAATATGCATCCAAAGTTAAGAAGCACTGCCCTAAAGATACCCTTGATCTACAAGAATTTCATGATTTTAGTATAATCCTATGCTAAGAACACGACATTCACAAAAAAACAAAACATCCCTACAGAGAAGAACTGATTAATTCCACAGTTTTTGTATGATTCCTAACTTTATAAAACCTGAACTGAATTCATTAGCCGTGCAAGTTGGTATATTAATAATAAATTAGCTAAATTTTTAATCGAAGACTTATCCCAAATGCCCATAAAATCTACTTACTTTCAAACACAGTTTTGTTTGGGCCACATCCCAGACCAAAGGGAATGTGAATAACTGCATCATCCTTTCAATTTACTCATACATTTTCTTGCAAGTTAATGTTTATTATAGTAAAATGTGTTATGGGGGGAAAAGAGACAATTAAAGGACTCTGGCCCCGTCACTATGATAGATGCTTCCTTGTCTGGTTTGGTTGATCAGTTATACATTTATGTAGCATTAAGGGTGTGGTACATAAGTAGAGCACGACCACACAGAAATGACAGCAGCCAGAGGAGCCTCTGTCAGAGGAGCCAGGCTTTCCTCAGCGGACTTGATTCAGGGAAGCGTCCCGACCCAAGCCTGTGAGGCAGACCCCCTCCAGAGCAGAAGAGAGTAAGGGGTCAAGTGACGATTGTCAGACTGACCAAATACTTGAGAACATTTACAAGATACACATACAAATTATTTATACCTGTGGAAAATTGCCTTTGTGTTACCTACAGTAAAGCATGTCCTCCCTCCATTAGCTCCACAACAGCTGCCAAACAGCTGTGTGATACTGAGGACGCTCCTTAACTTTCCCATGCCTTAGATTTCTCATATGTCATATAATGTTTATCTTGCAGGGTTACTTTAAGGAATAGATATGGTGTCATTGTCTTAGTCTTCTTGAGTGACTATAACACAACACCAGAGACTGGGTAGCTTAAACAACACACATGTTTTTGTCGTAGTTCTGGATACTGGAAAGTCTTAGATCAAAGCACTGGCAGACTTGGTGTCTGGTGAGGATAAGCACTCTGGTTCTTCCCACTGTGTCTTCACAAGAGGGAAGGGGCGAGGAAGCTCTCATTTACAAGGGCACTAAATCCCACTTATGAAGGCTACTCTCCTGATCCAATCACCTCCCAAAGGACCTACCTTCAAATATACTACCACCACGCTGGGGATTAGGTTTCAGTATGTGAATTTTTAATTTTTGGGGGGTGTGTGGTGAGGGAGCACAAACATTCAGTCTACATGCTAAACAACCAAAGTATTTAACTCAGTATCTGATCCATACTAGGAATTCAGAAATACTAATCCTCTCATTTTCATCTGTTCTAATATTATTATGAGCTTCACTTATGTTACTCTCTCCTTTGTCCTTGATCCTCCTCCTCCTCATCAACAAACCAAATGTCTTCTCTCTTCCTCTTCTTCTCTCTCCCAAACCCCCATTTATTGAGGTGCAGCATCATGACCAATGTGCTAGGTGCTTGGGGTCACAGGAATAATAAACTATAGTCTCTGCCCTGTAAACACTTAGTCTAGTGAGGAAGCAGACAAATAAACATGTCAATATTACACCTAAGGTGAGAAAAGTGAAGACACTGGAGTTAGAATGTAGCATTCTTGCTTTGCGCAGAGCTCATAAAAATGTATAAGGTCTAAGATAGAGGATACTATGCGACTCCTGCCCACAAGATGTTGATACTTGAGGGAGATTCATTCCTCCTGATAATACATTTTTCCACCCCAACAGAGTATACCATGCATATTTATGGAGTGTCTATTACCCTATGCAAGAGTGACTGTGGAGTCAGTTGGGTCGAACTAGACAAGACCACACTGAGTCCCCTACTGCCTCCTCTCCACCTTCTTAGAAAAATTTGGGGTTGAATGGGTACCACAGAGAGGCTGTTTAAGTATATAAATAAAGCAGTGAAAAGTGATGGTTGCAAATTAATTGGATCATAATTTCTGTACTCCAGATACATACATGTTGTCATTAAACCATGTAAATTTATCAGTACATTCAGTTTGGGCTGTATGGTGGGAATAGCAGAAATCTGAACCTTACTTGCAACAGCAGTGAGAAAACTGCCAATTGAAACATGCTTTTCAGTAAGGGATAGAAAAAGGCCAGACTAGATGCCTTTTCTTTTTCCCTTCTAAAATCCAGCTTATTCTCAGCCTAAGAAGCAACCCCCATTCATAGATTTAGAGAGAAGATGCCTGTGGCCGGAAGGTGATGTGTCAGAGGATGCTGGACTAGAGGCTGGAATATACCTTCAAGCCTGTTCTTCAAGGCTGGGAGGGAAGAGAAAAAAGGTTTTTCAAGGTATTCAACATCTGTATCTTCCTTCCACCACCTTCCCTTCGAATCCCTGCAGCTCTGCTTAGAGTGATTCCCATTTGTCTATGTGTTTTCAACGGAGCAAGTCGGTGCACAAGGACAGAAACAAGAGCGACTGAAAATAGGGGTATGACTTGTTGAGCATACAAATCACTTCCCCCCATAATCTCCAAGGGATGCTGCGGGGGCGGGGGATCCCTCGTAAGAGCTTACCTGCGTAAGCTCTCCTCGCAGCTTGTGTTCTGCGTTCCGGAGAGGAGGCTGAGGCCAGCCTGCAGGTAGGAAACTTTTCTCACAGGGCATGCTCTCTCCTTAAAGCTCTGACCGAGGCCAGGGGCGTCCTGCCTGCTCTTTCCTGGGCCGAGGGCCGCACACCCCGAGATGCCTCTGTTTCTTTAAATTCCAGCTGCGCGGCTGGGAAACAGCGCCACTCACCGCCCAAGCCGGTGGCGGCTGCGAGCTCGCTCGCGCTCCCGCTCCCGGCTGCGCGCCGCGGCGGAGGGCTCGCTCGGTCCGCGGGCTGCTCGGCGGTGGCGGCGGCTTGGGGCGGGGAGGCGCACCCCGGCGGAGCAGGGAAGACAGAGCGAACGGGGCTGGGAGAGGCTCCGCGCCCGGTCCGGCGCCCGTGCTTGGCGGTCGCAGCAGTTTTCTTCAGAGTGCCGAGGATGTGCCTGGCTTCTGTGTGCATTTTTTTGTCCCTCCACCTCTTTAAGACGATTTCCATAGTAACCTGATCAAGTGGCTCAGTATCGAAAACCTGAGGATCTCTGCGGCCCGCCGGCTTGACCCCAGTCAGGTAAGGCTTCGAGCTCCTTCTTGTCCATAGCAAACCGCTGCGCTCCTTCCAAACTTCCTTTTGTGGAAAATCGCCCAGCCCAGCGCAACCTGGGGTATTTGCAACGGCGCGTCCCTTCCTAGGTGCCTGGCACCGGTCCTCTGCCCTGCTGGTCCCCCAGGACCTATGATCACATTATTAAAATTTTTTTGTTTACCCACCCCCTTTTGATTTCCCCATTAATGCGCTCTTCTCGGCTTTTTTTTTCCCCCCCTGAGACGTGATGGGGCCGCTGGGAGAAGTCGGGGGCGAGGTTGGGTGGCGAACGCGGTCCAGGGAGTGGCGGGCTCGGATGGACCGGCTGCGGATGGACCGGCCACGGTGGTTTACTTTGGGCATCGCGGCATTGCCTGCGCCGGGCTGGGGTATCCCGGAGGGATGTCAGCACCCAGGCGGAGGAGCCGGGAGCCCCAGATCTCCAGACGGGCGAGCGAGGGACGCGGGCTTGGGGTTGATGGAGCGCTCGGCTGGGTGACTGGCGAGCGTCCATACATCATAGCTTTTCTGCCTACTCCCCCGCCCCTCTCCAGGTTTCTCTCTCTTTCTCTTTCCCCATTCTCATTTCTTTCTTCCTTTCCTCATCACCAGCTCCATTCTGTGTCCTCCCTTCTCTTTTCCCTCCCCTCGTTTCCTTTTCCCCTTTCCCTCTGAAAAGAAAGGGTAATCGTTTATAACCCGTTCGTTCTGCCAACGTGGGAAGAGCTGTGAAACCCGCAGCGTGGCCGCCTCAAACTGGTCGCTTTCAGACTCTCTCCTCATCCATCAACATATTTGTTTCCTGAGTCTATTGATCTCCCTCGATTCTGCAGAAATGCATTCTAAGCTGGGCGTCTGTGTGTCAGAACCCCCTTTCTGTAGCTTGCTTCAGTGCTCCAAGTATTGTAAGGGTTGCATATGTTTTAGAGGGCTGCATATGTTTTAAATGCCTATCACTCATGAGTATTAAGAAAAACCTAGCTTAAAAAAATCTAGTCTAATTATGGAGAAAGTTCCCTCTTAAATAATTGATGTACTTTTTGAAATTTAATTTTAGGGGACTTGGGAGACACCCCCCCCTTCCAGTTTACGAGGAATATGCAACTTCTCACCTTAATTATCCCCTCTTTGAACCTCATTCACTTTTGCACTTCCCAGTCACTGGAGTAAGTAGATCATAATTAAGGTTCAGAGGCTTGCTTCCCCAAGTCCAGGCCGGCTGCAGAGGCCATCGCTGATAGAAGGTGCTGAGAGAGAACCATGGGGGCCAGACAGACCTGCCAAGGAATAGAAAAGGCAGAACAACTCGTGTGTGAAATACACAACTAGATTCAGACTTTAGTACTGAAGATATGAAAATGCAATAAAACCAGACTTTTGTTCTTGGTTCTTAGCCTGTGTGTACTTATACTAAGTAGGTATCTGTTAATACTTATGTAAAAAAAACAAAACAAAACAAAACTGAGCCACTCTAGTAAAACAGAACCCATTCCACTTGGTATATGTTGAGGTGCTTCCTCACTCCTTAATTTTCTTTGAAACATGTCTGTATTATGTGAAAACAAAGGGGAAAAATAGAGGGTGACTTGTGTTTAACTACAAATAGGATTTGTATGTCTGTTTGTTTCTCAAAAGATCTAGTTGTTATGCTCTCAAGTTTTCTTGAGGTCAAAATATTTCACGAGTGAAAACAATAATAATCAATGATTTCTCTCCACTTTCCATCAGTGGTGTACACAGTGTATATAGCAAAAGGTCTCAGTTTTAGAGAACCTCCTTTCCTTTGTCTGTACATTTGTTTTTCCATTCAACTATTAGTATAGAATAAAGAATCTCAGAGCACAGAATGAATCAGGAAGAAGAGAAACTACTGATATAATAGAAAATGTACCCAAACCAAGAGAAGATAATAATTGCCATGCTATTCCATACTGTTGTATTTGTTCTTAGCCAAGTCAATTGTAGGTTTTAAATACATTTTCATCTTCTTAGTCCTACACTTATTTCTTTCTATACTGGAGGTTGTCTTAGTCTAGTTCAGCTAAATATTTATAAAAGATGTAAAATTCCCTTGCCAGTAAAATCCCCAAAGCATGGGTTTCTTCCAGCATGTCCTTCTTTCCCCCAGTGAACAGTGAAAGCAGTAGCGGTCCTACATTATTGTTTTTATGCAACTTCTGATACTGGTGTTTCCTTGTTGTGTGGGTTTCTCCTGACACATTTACCAGATGCTTTTGGCAGGCTGCATGGAGCTTGAATACACAGTTGACTGTAGATGCAGTAAAATGTTCATTTTTCTTGTTCTTGGTTTAAGAGATGCCGTGCCCTCCTGGGCATTGACTATTGTGGTGCGACTGCCCCTTTGTGTGTGTGTGTATGTATGTGAGAGTTTAACGTCAAGTCTATTCTGACTAAACCTTGTATGATTTGAGGTTAAAAGGTATATTAGTGACAAGCCATAAATTACTTTCTGATTTATAGTACATTGATCCTGCAACTGTTTTCCCCCCTTGTGATTGCATCTGTATATGGATCATTTAATGAAAGGCTGGTGATGATGAGTTATCTACTTTATAAAAGGGGAAAAATTCCACAAGTTTAATTACCTCAAGCACTCATTTTCATGCAGCAGGAATTAACAAATGCTTTTGATCTGATATTTAATAGATTGTATTGCTGAGCACTGCTAATTACCAAGAATGTATTTTGTTAATTCCGAAATTGGTCTAAGATAAGATCTCTCCAAGTTGTGTGGAGGGCTCCAAGCTCAGCATCCTCGTAACCCATGGCAACAGGAAACAGGTTTTCTCGGGTGCAGACTCAAGTGTGGACACAGATGCGCACTTTGTGATCATTCAGGGTCTTGATGTGAAAGTGTGCCGGCTCTTTTGCTAACACAGACTGATGCTAACTCTTTGACTTTTGTCAGAACCATGAATCCCAGGCCTAGTTGTCCCTTTAGCTACTACCTGTGTACTTAAGAGTTACAAAATTCTCGGAAAACACGTAAGTTAAATGTTACTTTTTTAAAAATAGGAAATAATTCATAAGGAAGTGTGCCTATGCCTCTGACTTTGTGTACACCTGGGGTAATTAGGGTGATTACATCACTAGATGGGACACAAGAGATTGTGTTAACTTTAAAGATATTGGGAATCAGGGAGTGGCATATGGAAGTAGGAGTCAGAAGGTCAAGGTTAAATTCCTACTTTTCACTGCATCACAGAGTTATTCTTGTGGTGATTTCCTTATTACAAATGTCACTTAGCTGTATTTTCTCCAGAATAAAAATGGACATGGTAATCTTTTCTTGTTTTGAATTCTCAAATGTATATGAATGTATGACATAATCATCTGTATACACAGGTTTACATAGGCAGCTGTGTTAGATACTGAAAGACACACACAGAGACACATAAACACTGAGAGGCAACAGACAAGTCTTTTTTATAGAGAAAGGGAATATTTTCTCCTACCACTGACAGGTGGGTAATGATGCTGGATATTTCCTTCCATTCATGAGAAGGCGAACGTATCATTCTCTGGGTATAGGTAGTAGATGCTCAGTGACTAATCACACACCATAATACCCAGAACTGAGTGCACAGCTGTGAGCAGGTATCAATCACCCTTTTATTTCACTTGAATGCAAGTGAGGAGTAAATTCCCTCCCTTTTTTTAACCATTAAAATCAGGTTTCTCCTTTCCCCAAATTCTGTAAGGAAAAGTAATTCTCTGTCAGGTCAAGTGGACCACAGGGTGGGAAAAATCATCAGGGCGATCCTTCCACTCAGACCTCATTTTTCCTCCCAAGTCTGACTGTCAACAATAATGTCTGATAGGAGCCTCTGGTGGTGCTGTTTTCGCAGGTCATCATACCTCTCCGTCCCAGATGAAGTCCAGGACAAGCACTGCAGTAGCATAGATTCTGAATTTAAGGCATCATTTAAGCTGGTTATGTAACTCAATGGTCATGTTAAAAAAAAAAAGAAAAGAAAAGTAAAAGAAGAAAAAGAAAAGGAAAAGCTCCAGGTCTTTAAATTATGTGTATTTACTATTCTCTTGTTCTAAAATGATTTTACAGTGTTCAGACAAAATAAGCCTGGTCCCTGTAATGGTTTAAAAGCAGCTTGTTTCTATCATTAGATTTTATAAGGTTTGTGCAATGATACTTTTTGTTAATCTATGCACCATTTTTATTAAAAGAATAGCAGTTGGGACAATTGTTAGTTGTGCTTGCTTGGGTACTCTCTTGAGCTAATGGGGACCTAGAGATTTCAAGATCTGAAAACACTGCCAGTGACATGCACACAGTTTTCTTGAGAACAGAAGGGGAAGTCAGTATTGACAAGAAGTGATTTATAACAGTTCAGGTATAGTCTGGAAGATTTGAAACAAACTTTTGTGTTTCCTTCATCTTGTTTTGCATGTATTTACACGTGGTCCATTTGTATATAGAACTGTAGACCTCATATCCACCTATCCACCTGTGTATTTAGGTGTGTTCTCTACTGGAGAGTATCATCTAAGTCCTCAAGTTTACTTGGTGGCTTTTGGTGGATTTGTAGGCATAACATTGAGAAAGAAATGGTACCTTTTATATGATAATGTTGCAAATACAATTACGATCACAAAGTCAGACCATTGGGAGTTTTTTTCCCCAATCAAAATAAGCATTTATATTATTGAACATCTTCTTATGCTGCCTTATCAAATACCATGGCTGTCTGGTCTTATTGATCCTTTTAAAGGTACTATTGTGCAGTACTTAAAGACTAATCTGGAGTAGACTGCCTGAGTTTGAATCCCGGCTCTGCCAAGTAGTATGCTGGTTATGTTTGGTAACTTTCTTGATCTGAGTCTCATTACTCCATGTTTTACATAGTTGTTGAGGAGGATTTCTGTGAAGGTGAAAGAAGAGAATATACTAATGTGATATTTAGGAGTGGTCCTGCCGTGTGGTAAATATTCACTCCTATTATTATTGCCCTTGCTGCTGCTGCCGTTGAAATACATCAGAAGGCCACAGTTACTTTTCTGTTTAGATTTATTTTTCCTTCCAAGTCTCAATGTGAACCATAATGTCTACGTGTGAGTGGTGCCGCCTTTTTCCTTTCCCTTCCCACACCATCCTTACCTTTTTTTCCCTACAGTTTCAAGCTGAAAATAATGACCAGGTGCCTGGGAGATAAAATGTATTTGTTTGGAGGGGGATCCATTCTTGTAGTTTACAGGAAAGCTTATCTTACCTAACCTCTTTAATATGCAGTATCAGTAATACCCATGGATTTTTCCTTCATGAATTGAAAGTATAAATCAGGATTAGTGACAATAGTAATATAATATGTCAGTTTAAAAAACCTGACGCACCTAAAACCTCCATCTTATAGTGTTGTTTACTCATAAGCTACATCTGCCTACTATTACTCTAATGTAATCTCAAAACTACAAGCTTTTGCTAAAGAATGTTGCTGAACAATTCTTTTCGTGTGAAGTCACTTGATATCTCATGGTTGAGATGTCATTTAAAGAAGTGATGCTTCGTCTTTGCTTTTTTTTCCCTTTGTGAGTTCCAATATTAAGAGCTGTGTGGAGTAGATAACTCTGTTTACGTGTTGAGGGGACGTCCTCATCTGCAAAGTGAATGCAGTGGATTTGCATACCTTTTTAATTTTTTTTGTTATGGACCATTTTGAATGAACACAAAAATAGCTTCAATAAATTAGCCTCTTAAGGTCTCTTCTGCATCTGTGATTTTGTGACCATGGAAATTCTAATTTACATTGGCTTTGAGGATTTAGAATATATGCTTTTCAAATAATATTGGCATTACTATCAATAATATTGTTATTAAATAATATAGTTATTAAATTATGATTCAGCATTTAATAGCAAGTCAATAAAATATGATAATTCAACAAAAATGGCAAGTCAACAGAACGATACATGAGAAATATGTTGGAACTGAGCAAGTGCAATGTCAGGGTTAAAAAATCTGGAATTAGTTTGGTTCAATATACATTTATTAAATACCTCCCCCACAGAGTCTATAGGGTGTCATCTAGTAGATCATACTTAAGAATAATTTTCAAAAACTTGGGCTAAAACAAATAGTTCTACAACTGTACTGAGTGTTAATCATTCTTTCATTTGGAAGTTTATCTCAAGGTTGTAACAGTTTACCAGTCACATGAAGGAGCCACCTTGGAAGAGGGTTCTTTAGGTCTTGGTCAAGTCTTCAGATGACAGCAGTCCTGGGAACACACCAACTGTATCCTCTTAAGAGACCACAAGCCAGAATCACCTAGCTAAGCTGCTTCTGAATTCCCCAACCCACAGGAGCGGCATGAGTCATTGCAGATTCACTGTTTGAAACTGCTAAATTTTCGAGTCATTTGTTATGTAGCAGCAATACAAAACCTTTAAGCTCCCTCAGGGTCGTTGTTATAAATACTAGTTTTGATTTTTATATGTAGATAGGTAGAAGTGCCAGTTAATAGAGTTCTGGTTGACAGAATGCTGTTTAAGTCTGCACTTACCACAGTGAATTACTGGCATCCTAGTCTTTTATATAACTTCTCAGGGTGAATCTTTTGTGGACATTATCTATAGTTAAATGAGAGCAGAAGACACAATGTTTCCCATTAGTGGCTAACCTGGAACTGATCCCAACCCTTCCTTTTGGCAATGTATCTGTTAAAAATTCAGCTGTTATGGAGTTTTGAATGAAAGCAGGGACTGGGGGGGTTGGGGGCAGGGACATTTTTTTGGCCGATACTTGGGTAAACTTTGAGATAGTATTACAGTTTAATTTCAGGTTACCACAAAAAGAGCACCCCACCGCCCAAACATGCACATGGAAAGGCCTTTATGATTTAGGATTTTATTGTCCTGGCAGCTATTCTTATGTTAGTCACTGAACTAGGTAAGGTTCAAGTGCCTGCAATAGACTCCAAAGGAGGCCCAGGTAATGCTGCCTAATGTAGCCGTGCTTCGTGAATCTGTGCTTCGGCCTTTTGGGTATATTGCTAGGTTTCCCTGATTCCCCATGGTTCTAGAGTGTACATATCAGTCTTTTTCTCTCATTGTTCTCATATAAGCTTAACAAAGTCTAAAAATTGGATATCATTGTAGGTAGAATGGATCCTATACAAGTACAAAAGTTTTGGGACATCCAAAATGCTGTGGATCAAAAAATCAAAAAAAGATGATAGCCTCACTTTTTACTTCATAAATGTATTTGATTTTATCTATATAAATTGCCATTCCATAAAAATTTAAAATGTGCCTGCTGAATCTTTTATATATCTTTTTTCACACAAATTTACCCATTTATTATAGGCTACCAATGTTTCAAATTATGAAGCTTCTACTGGTCTTTCAATTCCTTCCATCTTGGGACGACAGAAGTGGTGTTACCGGTCCAGGCACCGGAAGCTGCTGTTTTCATGCAGGAACCGCAGCGCCAGGTCCCACAGCTTGTCTCCACATCTGGTTTCGCCACAGATGCAGCAAGTGCATTTGGCATGCTGGCTAGGTTCAGTCTTCACCATTTTCCTGGGAGGCGCCATAATGGGTCCCCTATTTACTGATGATTCTGACCTTTTTGGTACATTTAGCCTATATGTGTACACACACATATGTATATATAAAAAACTATATATAATATATTATATAATATATACAGTATTACAACATCATAAGCATGTAATTCTGTAACATAACAATATCACACTCAAGCAAACCATATGACACATTAGGTGAAATGTTCAAATTAAAACTAGAAATTATTACACCCAGATTATTACCCTACCAAGCACACTCAAGCAGTCTTTACTTCTGCTGGGCCCTGTATATGTAGGTGCTACGAATCTTGGAGAATACTAAATAGTAGGGTTTTTGAACCTACACTGATGTGAATATTAGGTCCCTTTCGTAAATAAACTACTTGTCTTATGGTCTAGAGCGTAAGGTTTTAGTACCTTCGCCGTTTGATTTATTAGGTAGGGTAACTAATGAGATTCTTGCTTCTGAGAAGTTTTTTTCAGATCCCTGGTTATCTTGGTATAAAACAGTGGTGGTTTTCACTCACCTGCACCAATATCATGCTCTATGGGAACTGAAATTGATTTTTTTTGGTCTTTGGCATACACATTGCTATTTGAACGAGCATTAACTGGGAGGACTCTGGAAAACCAAGAGGCAGTCATTCTGAGATTGGTTTTTAGGACATCACAGATAAGTTGCATTGCAAGCTTCAGGAGAAAGTTAATAAAGTCACTAGTTGTTTTTGATATTCTTATGTTTGAGCACGATATGTAATAAGAACTACCTTGAGAACTGAGGATAATCCACACGGACCCAATTTTTCTGTTCTTTGTGAGGTAGGTGGAAATAAAAACACTCCTGGTGGCTGGTGGAAGGCTACATGGAAGATTATATGGAGTCTGGGGGGTGTTTTCTTAGGTGCCTTCTGATAAGCATGCTTTTGTTTATGTGTTGACTAATGTGTTAATGTGTCCCATTTCATGTGCTGTTTTATGTGCTCTGCACATTTGGCATTGCATTAATGTACCTGGTGAAGTAAACATGATGTTTAAACATAAATACATTTGATATATTAATTGCCATCTACATTGTGATATGGATAACATGGCACAGAAATGAGTAAGATTGGATCCTTGTCCTGGAGGAGGTTGGGTGGTATTTAATTTTAGTATTTCTTTTATTCTTTAGAGTATTTGGCTGCAATAAGTAGATTTTACAATTTATTATGGTCAGACTGCTCTCAACACAAGATCGAGTTGACTCATGTTACCATAATTGAGCGCTGTCCTGCATTCTGCATTGTTAATGAATGCTAATGCTCTTTTGAAGGTCTTCTATGTATGGCCTCAGTAACCACAAAGGCTTTTCTGCCTGCAGCAGCTAAACTCCCAGTAGTGTCACAGGAAGCTGCATTAGAAATTATGCTACTACTTATAGCTTTTTCCTTTTTTGCCAACTAACTGATATGTCTCTTCAGGGCATTCCCTGTGGGGCAAGTGTCTGTATCATACTTTGAAAACATATTCTTCCCTGACAGAGTGGAAATGCATTCATGCACTTTTAAGTGAACTTCCCGATATCTGTGCTTGTTAATTGTGTATTTTAAGCATGGAGATGGGGTTTTGAGAGTAGAGTGTTAGGGACCCAGAGAATACCTGCCTCTGCCCTGCCAGTCACCCCTATCCCTGTGTGGGGGAGAGGGGAGCCCAGGGAAGATGCGTGCAGCCAATGGCTGCCAGGAGCTCACCGGACTAGCGCTTCCTTAGAAGCCCGAGAGGGCACCAGTTACGCTGGATTCAGAGCCCTTTGGAAAAAGATGGTTTGGAGCACATACTCTAGGCTTGAGTCCAAATACATATATTGCTGGTTTTGAGATGCTATTAGGAAGAAAGTCAGAAAGAGAAAGAAATGGTCACACCCCAAGAGGGGTTCTAATTTTATCTTAATAGCTGTATAAAATTAGGAATTTGAAAGAGAGACAGAAAGAGAGAAAACCTTGGTCATGTGCTCTTTCAAGCATAGAGACCCTGCACAATCATTTTTAAGGTCCAGTTATTGCTTCTGGATCTGACCTATTAGCAGAGCAATTAGTCTTTTGAAGGGGTGGGCACAGGTGGCTCTGTTGAGGAGGGAGAGATCCACTAGTGTGGATAAATGATGGTACAGGTCACAGTCTTTTTATCTGAAATCCTAAGGATAGAAATATTTCAGAATTTGAGCTTTTCATATTCTAGAAAAAGAATAGAATGTGCAATATGCATACATATGTTGTGTGCACATATACATATATGTATATACATACATATACTCGTATGCACGTACACACGTATACATATATTTTGGGTGCACACACACACACATTATCAGTGTGGCCCGGGGCAGCACCTTTTGGTCAGACATCTGGCTGTGTAAGGAAATCCATGAATATTCAGAGTAAGTGGGAGCAGGAGACAGAACAATGCCCTACTCTTAAAATGTCCACATCTCAATCCCTGGAGCCTGTGAATATGTCACCTTTCATGGCAAAAGGGACTTTGCATTTGATTAAGTTTTGAGGACTTTGAGTTGGGCACATGATCCTGGATTACCTAGGTGGGCCCAGTGTTACAAGAGTCCTGAAAAACAAAGAGCCTCTCCCAGCTGAGGGCAGAGGGGGTATGGTGAGAGAAACAGGGCTGCGGAGAGGCTACCCTGCTGCCTTTGAAATGGAGGAAGGGGTCCTGGGTGAAGAAATGCAGGTGGCTTCCAGCAGCTGGAGAAGGCGGGGGAACGGGTGCTTCCCACAGGAAACCCCCAGTCAAGATTGCAAGTCCTGCTGACTTTCAGCCCAGTGAGACCTCTGTTGTACTTGTGAGCTCTAGAACTGTAAGATGATAAATTTGTGGGTTTTTTAAAATGATTTTATTTATTTATTTTTGGTGAGAAGGGAAGGAAGGGAGAAAGAGAGGGAGAGAAACATACCTCAAACATGCCCCCAGCTGGGGACCTGGCCCGAAACCTAGGCACGTGTCCTGACTGGGAATCGAACCAGCGACCTTTCAATTCACAGGCTGGCCTCAGTCCACTGAGCCACACCAGCCAGGGCAAATTTGTGTTATTTTAAATGTTCAATTATTCGTGGTAATTTATTACAGCAGCCATGAAAAACTAATACACTGAGATGATTTTCCTTCAGGTCCAGTATGAAAAACCTTTGCATTTTTAGAGCTTTTGGGATTGTGAAATGCACTTAGGGATCATGCATTAGTAGAAGGAATCAGAAATCTTGATATTTTTGCTGAATGGATGACATCATGGTGTTTGGATTTTTAATTTTGGGAAGAAGAGCTTTTTCAAAGAAAGCCTTTTGGTGGTTACCATCCTAATACCTGCACCTTTGCTGGTTTCTTGTGTTCACTTCCATTGTCTTTTTGGATCTTAATAGTGTTGCGTGATGGCTCCGGTCAACTTGGCTGACTACAGACTCACTGGGAGTCAGATTACAGTGATTACATAGGAAGGGGCTCAAACTGTAAAGCACTATGCAAATGCACATTAATCCTTGTTGATTGTATTTCTTATTAAGTAGCTGTCTCCTGTCCCTTCCTCCCTCCTCTTCCTTTGGCTGCCAGAACTCCTCTCCTAATCCCTCAAGTCTCTCCAGAGGTGTGTAGCTCCAAAGGAGGTAACATTTGGCATGGTGTCTCACCACAGAAAGGCTAGATACCCTGTGGCTCAGCCATGTACCCCATTGTCAATTATTTAGTTACATTAAAATTTCAATTGAGAAAGAATTAAATTGTTTGCCTTTTTATGGTAGAATCCAGGGCAAGGTCTACATAAGAAAAGTTTTCCAGAAAGTATCCCACAAACTATACAAATTATAAAGCATATTTTAGAATACAGGGCAAGAGTCGACACTAAAAATGCAATGGTTGTTTTCTGTGATACTCCACTATTGTAGTATTGTATATTCCATTATTTTCAAATGGTTGCTGTACTCTGGCTCATTTGTGAAGGCTATGATTTCGATGAAATATTTCAGAATGACAATACCAGCCTCGGATTCAAAATGCTAGCTCCAAGCATGTATGTTGCACTGACCTTGAGCTGTAGCTGAATCTTCAGGGACATCAATTGTGCTATTGATTCTTTCGATGTCCAAGTGCAGAGCGAGTGAATCTTGCTCTGCCTGGCGGCTCTGTATGTGTGGTGTGTTATTGTTTTTCCTTCATCTTAGAAAACCTGGTAGGTTTGGGGCTGCAGCTGATCAAATGTGTGAATTCAAACTTTTTCCCTCAGTGAAGACATGCATCCATCTCCTCTCACCCGATGCCCACTTTGCCCCTACCCATAACACAGTATTCTCCTTCACCCACATTTTTAATATGATGCATTTGGAAGATTTTCTTAGCTTTTGACAAGGGTGATTGTAACTCAAATACAATTTTACAACTTGCACTAGACAAATTATTGTTTTGAGACCTCATGTCTGTATAATCAATAATGGGATGACTAGCAAAGTTTTAAATGGTTTTATCTAGATCAGGCCCCCAAATAAAAATCTAGCCTATTGGGAACTCTTGAGAGAAAGTTTCTCATTTGAAATTTATCCTGGAATTGCTATGATATATAATCATAAATTTGTTTGAACATTTATTAATTTTATGGAATTTTAATTGAAATATATATTTAAAGTAGTTTCAGAACCTAGAAAGTGTTTTAGTCTTCATATTGTAATGTACTGAGCACTGGGCTATGTGTTGGGTGGGGACAAAAATTGCCCTTAATGATTTTATGTGTAGCAGGTAAGGTAAGACTTGTGCAAAGGAAGAAGTGATGCATTCTGTAGACAAGTACAAACACCTGTTGAGAGGAGCAGACAAAGGAGGGGAAAGGTCCTTCTGGGTGGGGGAAATGCAGAGTGCTTCACAGAGGAAACGGCACTTGACCAGGAGGGGTGGCACTCGAGGCAGAGGTGGAGGGAGGGCATTCGAGCTGGGAAATGGGGCAGTAAAGTTTTCACATGACATTCAGTCAGTTCCGTGGTGCATGGACTTCTGGCACTTGGCCCCGCCTCTCCTGGCTTCAGCCATCTCTACCTCCAGTTCCTGCTGTGCAGAGCTCTTGGCAGTGTCCTGCAAGTGTGATGCCCTTTCTGCTTCGCACCCTGCAGCAGGTGTGGTTTCTGTGCAAAACTTTCCATGTTGGGTTTTTACAACTTTTTTTAAGACGTAGACATTACTCTCTGTAAATCACATCTTCATAGTTGTTCAGTTTTGCCCGCCACAAAGCCCCAGAATTCCAGACTCCTGTGTAGGGCAAGTTTGCTGTTCAGCTCCACTGATGCCACTTATACGTGTGTTCCTTCGCTTATTCTTGACACCTGTCTATTGGTGATAATACAAGGATGACAGAAAAAGTAGTTGCTCTTTTCTTTCTAAAGATTTTATTTTTTCAAATTTATTTTTAGGGTCAGGTAAGGGGAAAGAGAGGGAGAGAAACATCAATATGTGGTTGCCTCTCAAGCACCCCTGCTGGCGACCTGGCCTGCTACCCAGACATGTGCCCCAACTGGGAATCCAACTGGTGACCCTTTGGTTCCCAGGCTTGCACTCAATCCACTGAGCTATACCAGCCAGGGCCAAAGTAGTTGCTCTTAAGGAGCTCACTGCTGGCGAGGGACTGACATTAAATGTATGAAGAAGTTGCATGGGAGAGCAAAAGTGGGAGTGATCATTCCGCCTGCAGGCTGGGCACTGGGGAAGGAGGCCCAGAGAGGAGATGCTTGAACTGAGTCATCAAAGATGAGTGGGAACCTGCCAGATGGACAAAACAGAGTAGGATGTTTCAGAATGTGATTCTGCAAGTGCACAAAGACATAAGGGAACATGAAGAGTTTGGGAACAATCAGTACCCATAAGCAAAAACGTGTGCATGGTGAAGCTGGAAGGATAAGCAGCCCAGAACTACACATGTTATATCAAAGATATTGTATTTTACTCCAGAGATAGCAGTGATCATTGAAGAATGTTAAACAGGGATGCCATGTATGTAATTCCCTTTGAGAGCAGATACCAGGATGGTAACATCTGAATATAAAATTGAGCAATGCAGAAGCAACACCATGTGCCAGCTAAGAGGTGAGTCTTCACAATGTGGTAACACTTCATACAGGCTGTGCGAGTGTGGAAAAATTATGTCACTTCATATCCCGGTTTCTTCATCAGCAAACTTGGAAAGAAAATTGCACCTGTACCAGAACTGATGTGAAAATTATGTGAGCTGTTGTTTCTACTAAAGAACCCAGTTATTATAATACATATATAGTAATGAATTTTGATTTTTCTTAAGAATAAAGATAGATATCAGATAAGAAGTTGGCAGTGAGGGAATCAAAAGGGCCCTTATTTTAACTTCATAATAAAGGCTGAAATCCATACGCAGAATCTTCAGTAGTTCTTGAAATTTGAGATTGTCTTGCTCACCCACCCGAGGAAGGATCATTAGAAAATGAGATGTGGTAGAAATGAAGAGTGAATTGCTAGTGTGGCAAACAGTGTGTGGGGGACTCTGACTGGGCTTAGACAAAACTGGGTGAGGTTACTAAAATCCTGTCCCACAGTGAGCACCCCTGTGTCCCAATATGAGTGAAGGTGGAGTCATCTCATGAGGGAACCTGCCAGAAACAGGGAACACCTCGGTCTGGAGCAAAGTGAGCTGGACCTGGGGCACCAACCCGGGGCGAGGTCTGCCATGGCCTCTGCTGGCCCCGTGGGGCCAGATGACTGTCGGTGAAATGTGGATAACCAAAAAACTGTCTGAGAGTTTAACTCAAAAATCCCTCACATCCCATACTTAGAGATTATGATTCAGCTAATAATAACCAGTTACATGGAACACAAATTTTTAGAAAACAATGAGACACCGAGTTAGTGCTTCAGCTTGTAAAAAAAATATGCGTTAGTGAGTACAAAGTATTTCATAAACAAAAACATTCTAACAATATGAGGACTCATATACCAAGATGTATTGTGTGTATATTCTTGGTCTTTCTGTTAGTTAAAAAAATATTTTTGTAAGATGATAGATTGGTATTTCCCAGCATAGCTATGGTTTTATTAATTGATCATTCTTTTCTTTACTATTAAAAAAGTATTTTGAATTATCCCCCATTACTGTAGCAAGGTTTTAAGGTAATAACCATGATGATTTTGCAGGGTGGGAGAGTCCTCTTAATTCACTGATTTTGCAATCAACATTGAAATGTTCTATTTCATCAGATTAATGTAAACAGCAGGACTTTGAAATGTTTGTAACTTCTCGTATAATCTGTCCGTTGTAATTCAAAGGTGAAGTCAGACATCGACCCTTTTTGCCAAGTAGTTACTCAGGACCGGGCCATGAATAATCGTTACTCTCCCAGTCCTGTGAATCACGAGTGCCAAAGGAAGGCCCTGTCTCATGATGCAGAAGTTTCTCATGATGCATTGGTGCCATTAATGGAAAAGAAGTGGGTGGTAAATGATAGATCTGAACCCTAAAAAGTTAACCTCTAGCACATATTAGTAGTTTTATTTTTGCTTACAGTTGCGGTTTAATTCTTTCATAAAGCTAATTATTACCCTCTAAAAGACACTTAAATTAGAAAAATGTTCCTTTTGTGTGTTGCTCACCCAAAAGGGGCAATTTACCAGCAGTCATGTTGTGGTTGGTTTTCTCATTTGCATTCTGAACCCCTGCTGAGGGCTTGTGTTAGGAACCTGCACAGTATAGATTTATTTGTAAAGGAGGACTCATTGAACTGGACCTCAGGATTAAATGAATTCTGTGAATTAGAAGGATGACCTTGTAGACAGAAAAGGATTTCATTATGTCTTCTCTGCTGTCAGTGTAACGGAATTTGTGTTGCGTGCCTCATGTTTAGTCTTGGTATGTGCGTTAACAGTATCGAAATAATAGATTGAAACTCAGCACCCGGGCAGCAGACAGTAAATTGACTGAGTTCTAGTTGTGAGGGTTGTAGCACCATGCTTTATTTTTTCTCCTGTCATGCTCAGTAAAGAAATAGTCCCATTTGCATGTTAGCCTTCAAATGTGCCTACATCTTTGGCATGATGAGAACACCACGCAGTCAGATTATGGTCAGAACGCAACTTGTATTGGCTTTTATTTTCTGTGTGTGTAGCTGCGGAGTGTACAGCCTGCTTCCGTGCAGGCATTAAAGCTTTGCAGGACTGAAGAGGATAAAATAGAAGGGGATGAAAGAATCGAACTGCGAGTGTCTGTTTCTTGTGGAAACAGTTCACAGCTGTATGCCCGAGGGGGAGGCTTTGGAAACTTCAAAATGATCAAGCCAAATGGTAAAGTTCTAAGCAGTTACTGCTAATTGATTAGCTTTATGTATAAGGAGGTGCTGTTACATGCTATTCCAGCCAACCGTCTGGGGTTTTTTTTTTGTAAGTTTATTGGATTTTTAAATCAGATTAATTTGCTGCCATTCAAAGTGGTTTTATTCTCACAAGGGTCTGATTGATTTGACCAAGGTCTGAGTCTCCAGGACGGCTAGCTGTGATGATGGGGGGTAAATTAAAATCACCTGTGGCCAGGGTCGGACCGTCTCTGAGAGCTGGCAGAAGAGTCCCTAAGGCCTGATGACTGAAAGTGCTCAAATTCTATTTTCTACTCTAGTTGAAACAAGGTAAAAAATGGTAGCACTTAAAGTACGTGAAGTACGATAAATCATTTCTTCTTTCTACAAATTGGTTTAGAGAAAATCTCCATGAAGACTAAAAAAGGATATTTTATGGTTTCTGTGGCAATTTGATATTAATAGGAAAAACGTATTCATTATTTATTATATTGTAGCATTTATGTAGCCCTTTTGATTTTTCTGAAGTACTTTAGCATATGAAGATTTCAAGTTTGGAAGGTACACAGTACCTGTATTTACCTCCCAATTAACAGATAGCTAAACTGAGGCTTGGAGTAAAGTTCAGTGATTTATTTGAATTCACACAAGTGATTAGTGGTAGAGTAGAATTAGGACGCAGGTTTACTAATGTCTAGACTTTTGAACTGACATCTGTGATTAAGGAAAGCATGTCATTGCTAAGGTAATGGGGGCAGGGATTTTGTTCCTCATTACTTCTGGGCCATGCTCAGCCGTGGTAGCACTCCAACACTGAGGGAAGCCAAACACGTGTTAAAATCAGCAATGGCAGTTATAAAAGAAAGAAGCATGATGTTTTCTAATTTTATCAGGGAGGCATGAATGGAAGGAACTATCCGTCTGCAAAGCACTTCTTTTCTGCTCGTGTTTTGGGGTCAGTGTGTTCTGACACGGCTGCTTCTGCAGAGCCAGCGGCGGTGGTTTAGTTCCTCCCTGCGGCCTCTTCCTCGTCTGCATTGTAAGTGTATCAAGCATGGTATTGTTTTGTTTCCATTCTCACTGCAAATGATCGCGGTCGATAATTTGCCCACTTTTCTCAGGCGTGTATGATTTAAAGTATCATCATGTTATTTAATTCTTGAAAGGGACCGATAAAATCTACCTCCAGAATGAACAAATGCATTATTATACTTGTCAAATTGTTTAAATAGGACTGTTTATCCCCTCTTTTTGTAATGATATATTATCCCAACACAAGCTTTGTCAATTGAAGGGTTTGAAATTGTCCTTCAATCAGCTTAGGATCACTTTGCACACTAAGGGTTCGGTCACAGAGCACTGTGATCAGCCATTAACATAACACCCATCAGGTTTCCCTGCCAGACAAGTGCTGAGGAGGAATAACCGCAAACAAATAAATGTCCTCTCCCCACCGCCAACAAAATAGTCCTTTCAGGAAACCATGCTAACATATTTAAACTTGTATATGCCTTAAATTTTGAAATAGTGGCCCATACTTAGGAGGAATATGGGAACATTTGATTGTGTTTAGGAAAGAAAGTTAATTTGGCATTTCCTCCCCTCTCCATCTCTACCATTAAATCCTCAAGTCTCCATGTTACTTTCTGCATTAACCTTTTTTTCTCCAGGTCTTGGAGGGGTCCTTAGGCTCTGGAGGCCAAGAGTGCAACTTTTCTCCTTGGCGACATCATCAGTTTGCCACGGGGCAATTTCCTGGCCCTCTTAGGAAAGACTGTTCTACCTTCCCATGGTCCTTCCCATATGCTGGTATATGGCTTTAGATATTTCTAAAAGACTCTAATTTATACAGTTCTGCCAAGTTACTAGTGTGTTTTTCACCTCTGAGGCTCAGTGAGGCTAAGAGATTTGCACAAAGAGGTCACTGCTGGAATGCAGACAGGAACGAGGGTCTGTCTCCTTCCAGATCTTTGCATTTAATGAAGAAAACTAAACAGTAATGCAATTACCAAGGTGAAATAATCACTTTATCTTTCTGCTAACAGTGTAGTCTCTGTTGTATCCCAGTTAGGCATCTGTTATGCTGAGCACATGCAATAAATACTGTTTAAAGCTGCAAAAGTCAAAAAATAGCACATTGTTCCAATCCAGGGACTGTTGGAAGATATGCTATAGCTTTTCTCATCACTGTTCCATTGTTTATTGACTATTTCTGTTATTTAGTTTTTCTTCTGCCACCAGGAAGTTTTCATCTGAGCATTAGGAAAGTAGCAGTGAGTGACAAGGTTTTCTCAAGTCAACAACTTAGCATATTGCTGGGAACCTGGGAGCCTGCAATATTGGGAATAAACTGATAAGAGGCTTGTCATAATCCTTGTTCTTTGTTCCTGCATTTGCATTTTCTAAGCAGGCCTCTGATGTGCTGGGGTGAGCAGGCTGGGTCGGCATTTCTAAGATAATGCATAGTAGTCTCCTTTTGAGTGAGCTTCAAAGTCTTTCTTTCCCCTGGGTAGCAAGAAGTCCTGTTTGGATGTTAATGGCCTGAATGGAACTTGGTCTTAAGGGGTGAGGTCAAAAGCTGAGCCCTTTCCAGGGAGGCTCCAAATGAGGAATGCTCTATAAACAAATGAGGTCACCTTCTGAAAGGCAATGGCAGTGACTGCCATGACAGGTCAGGGGTCAGCCATAAGTTGTCATGAACACCCACAGAAATGTCCATCAACTCGCAGTGCTGCTCAGTGTGGAAGGAGACTCTGTGTCCATGCCCTCAGGTTTGTAGGGGTGGTTTATGGAGACAAGTAGGAAATTGCTCTGAATTCTCACATTTCATATTAAGAGTGAATGTGGATTTTGCACTCAATTTTATAATTTTTGTGTTATTTATATTACTTAAAAATACATAAAGTTGAAACTGTAGAAATCAGGACCCTGTTTATACTGGGAATTATTGTATTTTTTGGTACATGTCTCTGGGTTATTTGCCCCGCATTTTTGTACCTCAATTTAAGTCATAACTCTACTGGAAAAAAATCCAACAGTGTAACATAACTTTTCAAAAAAATTGTGCAGACTTCTGGTCAAGATTGCTGTGTAGGTAAACACACTCACCTTCCACAACCACATTCAACTTACAGTTCAAAATTACAACTACACTGTAGAACAACCATCATTTAGAACTGTCAGAAATTGGGCGGAATGGAAGTCCTGCAACTATGCATTTAACGAAGAAACCACATTATGACTGGTAGGAGGGGTGGAGATGCTGAACAGGTTGGTCATACACCCATGGGTGGCAGGTAAAAATAGGAGGGATATCTAATGAATGAAGGTTCCAGCCCCACACCAGGACCCTCAGCCCAGGGTTCCAGTGCCAGGAAAAGAAGTCACGATAACTTCTGGCTGTAAAAACAAGTGGGGATTAAGGTTGTCGAAGATAGAAATTGCCAGACTTCTAGGCAGTTCCTTTTAAAGGGCTTGTGCACAGACCTACTCAGACTCACTCCCTTTGAGCTCCAGCACCAGGCAGCACATTGAAAGGCATCAGAAACATAAGAGAAACTGAATTGTCTGGCACCAGAGTGAGAGCCATGGGGCAGCTTTCTCCCAGACGGAAGTGCTGGTAGATGTACTGTTTCTTTCCTGAGCCCTCCCCTCAAGAACTGCAGAGCTGGCAGGCTGAGTGCCATATCTGAGACTCCATCAGTCTGGATCATACTCTTTACCCCACCCTGGTGATTCCCTGAGGCCCTGCCCCACCCAGCTTTTCAGGCCCACCCAAGCTATTTCCAGTGGCTTTTCTGTGCAAATGGTTTGTCTTGGCCCATGCTTCAGATTTCCCTAAATTCTCTCAAACAAGCAGCATTTGCCTTCAGCGAACCAACCCTGTACCTCCAGTTAAGTGGCCCGAGGCCAGGCACTAGAAGCTGCTGCTTTGGTTCACAGATTGGCCTTCCCTGGGCATCTCCAAGCTCAGCACATGTAGCAGCACCTGCAGTAGCTTAAGCTATGTGATCCTGGACAGAACACATGCGATGGCTGACTTGGAGTACCAACAGCAATCAAGGTTCAAGTACAAGAGGAGAGTGTACACAGCCCATACAGTGGGTGCACGTTGAGTACCCAGCTTGGGTAGTAGGGGAGGCTGTGCCACTAGACCTTACAAGACACCTTCTGTATTAGGTCACTCTGCCAAGCCTGGGAGATATAGCAGTTCTACATAATGTACAGAAACAAACACTGGGCAGCTGCCAAAATGAGGAGACAAAGAAAATGGCCCAAATGAGAGAACAGAAAAAAATTCCAGAGAAAGAACTAAACAAAACAGAGACAAACAAGCTACTAGATACAGAGTTCAAAACACTGATTATAAGGATGTTCAGTGAACTTAGTGAGAACCTCAATAGCATAAGAAAGCTCCAGTCAGAAATGAAGGCTATACTAACCAAAATAAAGAGCAATTTACAGGGAATCAACAGTAGAGGGGCTGAAGCTGAGAATCAAATCAATTATTTGGAATATGAGAAAGAAAAAACCAAAATACCCAATCAGAACAGCAAGAAGAAAAAAGAATCCAAAAAATTGAGAATAGTGTAAGGATCCTCTGGGACACTTTCAAGTTTACCAACACTTGCATCATGGGGGTGCTGGAAGGTGAAGAGAGAGAGCAAGAAGTTGGAGACATATTTGGAAAAATAATGACAGAAAACTTCCCTAACTTGGTTAAGGAAATAGACCTGCAAGTCCAGGAAGCACAGAGGAGTCCCAAACGAGATGAATCCAAAGGGGCACACTCCAAGACACATCATAATAAAATGCCAAAGGTTAAATACAAAGAGAGAATCTTAAAAGCAGCATGAGAAAAGCACTTAGTTACTTACATGGGAGCCCCCATAAAATTATCAGCTGATTTCTCAAAAATAATCTTTGCAGACTAGAAGGGATTGGCAAGAAATATTCAAAGTGATGAAAAACAAGGACCTATAACCAAGATTACTCTACCCAGAGAAGCTGTCATTTAGAATCAAAGGCCAAATAAAGAGCTTCCCAGACAAGAAAAAGCTACAGGAGTTTTATCACCACCAAATCAGTATTACATGAAATGTTAAAGGGTCTTTTTGAAAAAGAAGAAGGAGAAGGAGAGGGGAAGGTTGTGGGGAGAAGGAGGAGGAAGAGGAGTGGAAGAATATGAATAATAAGATGGCAACAAATACATATCTATCAGTAATTGAATCTAAATAAATAAACGAGCAGAACAGAAACAGAATCAGATACAGAGAACATTTTGATGGTCACGAGATGGGAGGGCAGTTGGGGGGTGGGCAAAATAGGTGACAGGATTAAGCAGGAATTGGTGGCTACAGACTAGTCATGGTAATGTAAAGTACAGCATGGGAAATAGAGTAGCCAACGAACACATATGCCTGGCCCAAACATGGACAATGGTGTGGGGATTACCTGATGGATGGGGGTGGGGCTGGGTAGAGGGGGGCTGGGGGGGGAAAAACAGAGACAACTTTAATAGCATAATCAGTAAAACACAATTGAAAAACAAAAGGATCATATAGACAGGCTCTGTGGAGTTTGATTAATACCCAAGGAAAAGAACCAATGTGGTACAAAATAAGGAAAAATAACTAGTGATCATTTTAGTTTTTTCCATGACTGTTATTAGGTTTCTGTGAAAACTCTTTCCAGTTTGGTGAAACAAAAACAATAAGCAAATAAATTATTTTTATCTGATAAGGGGAGTACTGTGCACTAGAAAGAATCTTATGAAACGTATTCTGGTACTGGCTGAACCACGTAAGAATATAGGACCTTAGGCAGATTTGTGACATCTCTGGCTTGGGTGACTGTATAATTTATTGTCCCTTTAGGGAGGTGCTATTCAAAATGACAGTGGGTAACTGATATTTTTCTAATATAATTCAACAGCCATCAGGAATAGACCTGAATTGTCCCGGGAAAACTGGTTACTATTTCTTCGGTTCTTCATGTTTTTTTGGGTGGAATGAGATGGTTGGATTAGATTAGATGTTTTTAAGCATTTTTCTTCCCCTTCACCAAGGCCAAAATATAAAAGAGAAGTCAGGTTCAGTTTGAAGATTGGATGGGGCAGGATTCCTTTTCCCCACCCACCCTTCCACACACACCCCACCCAACGACCCCAAGGGATCACTGGAGCACAGTTTGAAAACTCTGACATTCCATGAGTGTGTTCCACCCATCATCTGCCCTCAGCTGGAATCCCATGTCACATCTTTATGTCCAGAAGATAGCAGGCAAATGCAAATCCTAGCAGAAGGAAAAGAATGCAGTCTCATGTAAGATACGATAACCTTTTGGGTTTTTCCTTCTTGGATGTGCCTTCTTTTTTTAAACTCATATTTGTCTTCCTATGTGGAGTAGGAGCTTGGGTGACTTTCCTTTCTTCTAACCTTTTTACTGTTTCTTGTTTGAAAGACCTGAACCTGACAAATATAAATTTAGGGGTACAAACATAGATATTGTCTTTAAAAACACATATCAAATCAGAAATTCTTTGTGTCTGGGAAAGTGACCAGGTCATTCCCTGACCCTCCATCATCATCAAGAATACCCTAGGTTGTACACAATGTGAAAACAGGCTGTTTTGGGGGGAGGTATATGAAGGTACTCAGGGAGGTAGTGGCCCTGACTTGCCTATGAATTTCCCCAGTGTGCATTATCAGTTGATTGCACTCTGTCCCCTTGTTTCTCTGCTGTATTCTTTCCCCTTCCCAGTCTCTTTATTGCAGACGTCTCATCCATCTTCCTGCACACGATTTGGCAGTGTTGCTTCAGAGATCACCCTAATCACTGTGTCTGTATACTTCTTGCAATTGAAGCCTTCTCTCCTGTATGTCTGCAACATCCAGACAGCAGAAATCCAAGCTGCTTGCAGAGGAATGAAGTCAGTACCTCTCCACCCCATATCACTGATATACTGGTAGACACACAGCTAAGAGCTGTTGTAATCCTCTTCAACACTGGACATTAGCTGGAACAGGAGGGCAGAGAAATTATTTTTTATGACCCCCCCCCCCCCAGTTTTGTGTTTTCCCTCATTATTGACCAGGGCAGGCTCTTGAATTTTTGTTTCTCAGCCATACTCACCGATCATCTAGAGGTTCTTCATCATGGATACCAGTAGGTAGGTAGGCTCAGTGATCTTAGACCTGACCTGAGACAAGTAGATAATGCTTTTTATTATTGTTTTTAAAGCACTGTTTTTTTTTTCCTGCTTTGAGTTGCATGACTGCCATGGGCTCATGATATTTCTGTCTAGGTTTGCTCATCTTTGGAATTCAGCTGCTTGTGGTTGATGGTACTTCCCTATCCGGTTTATTTAGTTATCTGGACCGCTTCAGGTGCAGTTATCTGGGAATGAATGGTTACAGGATGATAGCTATCTGTAGCTGTTTGCTATGTGGTAGGAAGCGTACAGGTTGCTACAGGTAACAGATACTAGCTGCAATACAGTATTAGATGACTATGGTTTCTCTGAGAGGCATGAAGTCTCCTTGGTAACTGATATCTGTTTAATATAATTCAACAGCCATCATATACTCAGTGCCTACTATGTGCCATGCATTTTTCACATTTAATGTTTCGATGGGGTAGTATATTAGTACCCCATTGTGTCTGTAACAAATTACCACCAATGTAGTAGCTTAAAACAACATCATTTTTTAAATGTATTTATTTTTAGAGAGGGGAAGGGAAGGAGAAAGAGAGGGAGAGAGACATCATTGTGTGGTTGCCTCTTGAGTGCTCCCTACTGGGGACCTGGCCTGAAACCCAGGCATGTGCCTTGACTGGGAATCGAACTGGTTACCTTTTGGTTTGCCGGCTGCTGCTTCATCTACTGAGCCACACCAGCTGGGGATACAGTTGTAAATTTAAGAGGTAACAAAGTCCTTATAGTTTTGGAGGTCAGAAGTCCTAAAATCAAGCTGTCAGCAGGGCTGGGCTTCCTCTAGAGGCTCCAGGGGAGAGTGAGTTTTCTTGTCTTTTCCAGCTTCTTGAGGCTGTCCACATCCTTTGGCTCGTGGTCCCCTCCTCCGTCTTCAAAACCAGCAGACTGTCATTTAAAACCTCTCTCTGATTTCTGCACCTGTGGTCACATCTCCTTCTTTGACGGACTCTCCTGCCTTCTTCTTTGCCTTATAAGGACATTTAAGATTACATGGAGTCCACCAGGATACTCCAGGGGTGTCTCCCCACCACAAGATCTATTATTTGATCTCATCTACAAAGTCCCTTGACATGTAAGGTAACATATTCATAGGTTCCACGGATGAGGATGTGGCACTCTGTATGTTTCCCATATATTTCCTGCCATAGGCAGAGGTACCTCCTGTTATCAGAGTAATAGCAATAGCTAACATGTGTTAAATTTCTACTATGTTCCCATAAGGTCTTATTTACCCTTCACAACTTAGGTATTATTCTTTTTTTTTTTTTAAATATTTTATTTATTTATCTTTAGAGAGGAAGGGAAGGAGAGAAGGAGAGAAACATCAATGTATGGTTGCCTCTTGTGAGTCCCCTGCTGGGAACTGGCTTGCAACCCAGGCATGTGCCCTGACTGGGAATCGAACCGCGATTGTGTGGTTCGCAGGCCCGTGCTCAATCCACTGAGCTACACCAGCCAGGGCTTGGTATTATTCTTATTTTACAGTTGAAGGCACTGAGGCTTAGAGAGGTCAAGTAATTTATATAAAGCCACACAGAAAGTTAGCCACAGACAAAGGATTACAGTCCAGGCTGTGTGATCCAGTGCTCCTACTCTTGCCCACCACACAGCCCCACAGTGGCTACTTCTTCAGAGCAGGCAGGCTTTGGTGATCCGAGGGTGTTTGTGCAGGTCACCTAGGTAGTCAGTCATGGGGTCGGTATGCAAACCGAAGTTCTTTGACTCCACAGCCTCAGTCTGCAATGCTATTCTGCATGTGCTGATGACATCAGACCCCTGTTCTAACCTGAGAGTTTTGCTTTCAGAAATGATTTCCATGATCTTTGTGAGTTTGCTTTTTCTTTCTGGATGGTTCTTATTTACTGGTGAAGGCAGGAGGAGCAGGCTGTCCTTCAGATTGTGATGTTGCTGGGGGAATGGGGGAAGGGCTTTGGCCTGGAGCCTCCCATGTCACCTGGCTGGTGGCAGCTCCTGGCTCTGCTCAAGTGGAATTTGTTCCCAGAGCGGCAGCTCCTTGGAGGTTGAGGTGGCTATTGCTGCCTCGTTTGGAGCAGAGACCCTGACTCACGTTGAATTTTAAACACAGTCTCTGTGATGGAAAGCTAATGTTTTATGGAACCAGCCACAGTTTAGTTACCATAACAACTTGGTAATACTCATTCTTCCCCGGTGTACTGCCTCCGAGGGTGATGTACAGCAGTCATTCTGGCCAGCTGAAATGGGCGCTCACCTTTTTCTTGTCAGGTATATTGATAAATGGCTCTGCTTCATGACACACGTTTCAAAGGCATCACTTTTTTTATGCTTCTGACCTTCCTTTAAGCTGCAGCCTGTGCAGAGAGAAGCTGCTGGGGTGCCACTGGGATTGTGTTGCCTTTCTTGTTCTGAGCTGTTTTATTGTGGAACTGTATGGCTGTGTGTTTGAGGAGGGAAGGGGTGGTGAGGAGAGAATTAGGTAGATGGTGGAGTCCATGTTTTTGGAGCACAGTATCATACTATCATAGTAGTCTATTTATGTCATCCACAAAAAGGCTTAAACTAATCTGAAAATGAGTCTCATTTTTTTCTGTAGTAGATTTGACAGACTCTGGAAAAGGTGTGGGTAATACAATCAAAGAGGGATCCCTTTTTTTCATTCATGCATCTTATGTGCACTAAACCATTAGTATCTGATGTTTGCTTGATGACAAGTAACCTGTAGTAGGATTTAAATTCTGTGAATGAGGAAAGAGATGGCCTGGTAAGGATTAGAGGGAAAGCAGACATCAGGATTTTGTTTTGTATTGCAGTAGTACAAGAGTGTTCTTCGCTGTTTCAGAAAGGGTTAATAGGTATTCCTTGTGGGGTTGGAGCAAAAGGCAGGGTAATGATGCATTCTTTATTCTTCTCTGGGAGATACAGAACTATATTCACATTTTAAGGCTCTGGAAAGTCCAGTAGCAGAGAAACCTATTAAATTAACTGTTTCACTCAGCCATGGGGGGCCCTTTCCAGCAGAGCATCTGTGAACATCTCATAGAATGCTGCTTGGGAAATGGTCCTTCAGAGCAATAACGCTGAGGAGGAAACCAGCGTCTGGGTTGCACCTTCTGTTCCTGTCTCTGTAGCGATTCAGCTGTGGGACAGACTCAGTGCTTTCATCTCTACTGAGAGCTGATGCATTTTCCTGCTCCTCTTCCCAAATGTTACAGTGACATTTCTTATGGCTTGTACCATTTAGGATTCCACCTATGCGTGGATTTTGAGCAATTTATGTAATATGTTATTAAGCATCTTATCCTTCTTTAAATATGTGAGTATATTGCTAAGGAAGTTGTGAAATGTCACTTGGAGAATTCTGAGCAAAAGTAGTGATTATTATTTTTGCAGAATGGATAGAATTCAGTCTTCTACAAAATAGGAATACATACCCTAAAATTTTATTTTTAACCCAATTATTTTGTGTAGAAATGTGGAAGTCTAGTTATTAATAATGCAGAAAACCTAAGCTCTTTTGTATACGTTGGAAAGAATTTTAGACTAGATTAGTTATTCTTCTCTTCTGATGATGATGGAAAAAACTCCTGTTTAAAGAAATGGGTCACCCAATGTCACCAATTGGGAAAACTGGCTGCTGAACCGGGGTCTCCCACTTCTCAAGAATGTATTTTCATGTTTTGTTATTGGTAATGTTAAGAAATTAAAGTAAGCAAACCTATAAGGAAAGGAAAGTTATGAAGCTCTCCCTTGATGGAATCCTTTAAGAGGCAAGCAGGAAAGATCTGTGTCTGCCTTGTTGGCTCTTCAAAGCATGGACTATTTAAGATACACTCCGCTTACTGAGGAGTGGAATTTTTAGAATGATTCTCTGTGTATATGCCTATGTAAGATATTATCCAGTGTCAAATTATTTGTTTCATATCCAAACAAGTTGGCAGAAAGCATATTTGAGTAACTGGGTATGCAGAAACAATGTCATTGACAACTGTTCACCTCATAGACATCCTGAGATGCATTCCTGGTCCAGCCGGCTTGCTGGTTATTTGACCACAGCCCCTTGAGTGCTGGTGGTCAGTGCATTGTATGGGAAGTAGCAGAGTCAGTGGCTTTTCTAATTCATAACAGCTTTTGTGTACTGTGTTGTCTGCCCATGTGTAACATTATCCAAGTAACAGTGCCACACCATGGTTCTGAGGCAATTGTTAATTTCTCTCTGATGAGGCTTCCTCATGTCCCATTTGTTAGAACCTAATGTTCCTGTTTTTTCTTTTCTTCCTTCCTTAAAGATTTTTTTTTCTAGTTTTGAGGAAATTGACTTTTGCATTCTGGTTAGAAAATAGCTATGGTTCTACACAAGGGTTTGGATTCAGTCATTGCTGTGTATATTGTGAGCCAAAAGAATTATGCACTGGAATGACTTGATAATGATGCACTGAAATGTATGCTTTTATTTAAAAATTTCAAGTACTTTCTTCTTTGGTGATATAAAATTAGAGCTAATGGCAATCAACAGATACTGATCCAAAATGTTAACCTAAGATGTTTTGAAATATTTGGGTACTATGCACAACTTAGGGAAAAGAAATAGTGTTTATGTGTATGACTGCAGAAATGCTGACTACTGTTTATTTTTAATAAACATAATAACTAGTTTCATATGAATACATAACTTCTTGGAAAAAATTAGGAAGAGCTGGCCTAAGGTGAAACATATGTAAGATATATGTGTGTGTGTGTATCTATATTCACTAAAATATAATTCCTAGTACACACTCACTCAATTTTTATTTTCAGGAGGGAAATCAGATAAAAATAATATGTTAAAAATCCTTCTTGGCTTCAGAAACATTATACTTTGCATATTTTCCTAGGTGCTGTTAGAATGTTTACTCATTTCCTGGTATGATGTGCTAAAGTATGTCTTAATGATGATTAAAATGAGAAGGAAAAGGGATATAAGAATTGGGCTTTTTGAAAATTATCTCCCAAGGCAGGGCAGACAAAGAAAAAATCATCTATGTTGCTTCGAATAAGCTGTAAAAATAAGGCATGCTGTGGCATAAATAGAATCAGAACCCAATAAATCAGTTAGATACAATAAAGACAAGAAGAAATTAGTTGACAGTATTATTTCACATGCTATATTTTTATCTTATGTTTTTGTTCTGATTAGCTGCTAGGCTAAAGACTTTCTCTTAATGTCATTTAGTCTTTGATTGGCTAGTAGTATGATTTAGTTTCTTCAGTGTGATCAACATTTTTTTTTTACTAAAGGAATTGAGCTATGTAAGGACCATATCCTGGATTGTGGTGAAATTCACTGAAGTTAAACCATGCCTTTCGGGTGGAATTCCAGCCTATCTTCTTCAACACCCCATACTCCCCAACTGACTTCATAGAAGGGGCCATTCACTATGGAGGAATGAAAAGGAAATGCCTACTTTTTGGTTGCCATTCTTGATGGGGTGGTAGTTGCTGGTGGAGGAGGATTTGGGTTATGGAAGTCTTCAGGGATGTTTCAGTTGAATTCTCATCGAATTCTAAAGATACAAGAGTCATGGAGAGGTGAAACAGAATGACATGTGTGGGGTACTGGAAATATGTTGGGAGTGCCTCATGGCCAGAGCCCAGAGTACATGGTAGGAAAGGACACTCATGAGGTGTCCAAGGGCAGACAGGGACCACATCATACTGGGTCTCACCTGCTCACAGGATTAGAACCTGTGGCCCTGGAGAGATAGTGATAAGCTTGCATTTTAGAGAGGTCTGAGCTCCAGCAGTGTGAGGGGTAGATCAGAAGAATAATGAGACTGGAAAGTAGGAATTTAGTAAGGGGACGCATTCAGCAGTTTATGTTAAAGGAGATGAGGACCTAAATGAATGCAGTAGTAGCAGGCCTGGAGAGAATGACTAATGAGAAATTTAGGTGCTATGATTCTCAAGACTTAGTAACAGAAATCGGAAGTGAAAGATTTCAGTGAGAATTAAATAATATATACGTGTTTAACACAGCCCATGTTACCTGGTACATAGTAAGCACAAAGAAACAAAAACTTGTAATTCTCTTTGTTCCTCACATTGAGAATAAGAACTACCTTGGAGATTCCTGTTGCTAATACCAAAAACTGAGGACTGCACCTCAGAATAGCCCCATTTCCAAATACACGCCCTGGCAGACATCATACTCTTAGATTTTGCTTGCTAGGGAGATTGGCCATCTCATGTTCACTTATGTTATGGCCTAACAGTTGTAATATTGAAGTATTTTATAGTTTTTAGCAGCATCTTAACTTTTATAGGCCCTCACCTAATGACCTGACACATGTTTTAAATGCGACTCAGATGTGTCCCGCATCTGTTTACCTTTATGCTATCCTTAATGGGGAACAGCTCAGTCCCCCAACTCACGTTTGATTATTTTTCTAGGGCTTTATTCTACAAGTATTTCCTTTCCCTCTGTATTTTTAGAGATATATTTTAATCCTTATATAAATGCTACAGTATTTCTTCCAATTTAGTAAGTTAGGAGATCAGACTATTCTTAACTCTCTTGGTAATACCAGCAAACATTTTTTTGGATAGGATGTATTAGTATAAAACTAGTGTATTAGTCTGCTTGGGCTGCCATAAGAAAATACCATGGACTGATTGGCTGAAAAAGCAGAAATTTATTCCTCACAATTCGGAAGGCTGGGTAGTCCAAGGTTGAGGTACCCTTAGATTTTGTTCCTGGTCAGGCCACTGTTCCTAGTAGCATGCAGGAAGCCACCTTCTCACTGTGTCTTCACATGGCAAAGAGAGATTTCTCTCTTCCTCTTCTTATACAGCCACCAATCCCACCACGATGGCTCCTCTCTCGTGACCTCATCTAACCCTGATTACCTCCCAAGGTCTAAATACCAACACGTCAGGGGGTAGGACTTCAACAACATACGGGTTTTTTTTTTTGGAGGGGGAAGGGGGACACAATTCAGTTCATAGCAACTGTGGTTGCGAAGTATGACTTTTAGGGTGTTTTTTGTTTTTATGCCCTTCCTTTTATTTTGTCAGTTTTGATGATTGTTTTAATCTGGTTGTTTTGATTGTTTGAGATATCTTAAGAGTCATTCATTGGCCAAGATGGAGGTGGAGGTAGACACAGTGTGCCTCCTCACACAGCCAAAAGAAGGAAAACAACAAATTTAAAAACAAAAAACAACCAGAACAGACAAAATCAAACTATATGGAAGTCTGACAACCAGGAGTTAAAGAAGAAACATTAATCCAGCCCCGTAGGAGGGGTGGAGAGAGGCAGTCAGGCAGAGAAAACTTGTGGCAAGGCTGCAGCTAGTGGGCAAGGCGGCGGCTGGCGGACCCAGCAAGGCAGTAGACTGTGGGCCATGCACGCTCACATTTGCATGCAGATAAACCAGGAGGAACAAGTGGGGAGTGAGGCAGACCCCGCAACCGAGGGCTCCAGTGCGGGGAAATAAAGCCTCCAACTGAAAACAACTGTGGGGGTTGAGGCAGTGGTGGCAGAAACTCGCAGCCTCACAGGGGAGTTCATTGGAGAGACCCACAGGGTCCTAGAAGGTACACAAATCCACCCAACTGGGAATCAGCACCAAAAGAGCCCAATTTGCATGTAGGTAGTGGGGGAAGTGACTGAAAGCCTGTCAAGAGCTGAGCAAGCCGCACTGTTCCCCCTTGGACCCCTCCTTCCACATACAGCATCACAACACAACGAACTGGGTTGCCCCACCCTGGTGAACACCTAAGGCTCCACCCCTTACTACGCAATAGGCATGCTGAGACCAAAAAATGGCCCAAATGAGAGAACAGATCAAAGCTCAAGAAAAAATACAACTAAGCAATGAAGAGATAGCCAACCTATCAGATGCACAGTTCAAAACACTGGTAATCAGGATGCTCACAGAAATGGTTGAATATGGTCACAAGTTAAATGAAAAAATTAAGGCTATGCTAAGTGAAATAAAGGAAAATGTACAGGAAACCAACAGTGACGGGAAGGAAACTAGGACTCAGATCAGTGTTGTGGACTGGAAGGAAAAAAGAAACATTTAACCAGAACACAATGAAGAAACAAGAATTCAAAAAAATGAAGAGAGGTTTAGGGACCTCCAGGACATCTTTAAATGTTCCAACAACCAACTCATAGGGGTACCAGAAGGAGAAGAGGAAGAGCAAGAAATTAAAAACTTATTTGAAAAAATAATCAAGGAGAACTTCCCCAGTCCGGCAAAGGAAATAGACTTCCAGGGAGTCCAGGAAGCTCAGAGATTCCCAAAGAAGGTGAACCCAAAGAGGAACACTCCAAGGCACATCATAATTACATTAGCCAAGATTAAATGTGTGGAGAGAATCTTAAAAGCAGCAAGAGAAAAGGAGACAGTTATCTACAAAGAAATGCCCCTAAAACTGTCAGCTGATTTCTCAAAAGAAACCTTGCAGGCAAGAAAGGGCTGGAAAGAAGTATTCAAAGTAATGAAATGCAAGGACCTATATCCAAGTTTACTTTACCCAACAGAGCAGTCATTTAGAATGGAAGAGCAGATAAAGTGCTTCCCAGATAAGGTCAAGTTAAAGGAGTTCATCATCACCAAGTCCTTATTATATGAAATTAACAACTGAACATAAAACAAAAACAAAAACAAACTAAGCAAACAACTAGAACAGGAACAGAATCATAGAAATGGAGATCACATGGAGGGTTATCAGCGAGGGAGTGGGTGGGGAAAGAGGGAAAAGGTACAGAGAATAAGTAGCATAAATGGTAGGTAGAAGATAGATGGGGGGAGGTTAAGGATAGTATAGGAAATGTAGAAGCCAAGGAACATATATATGACCCATGAACATGAACTCTAAACGGGGGAATGCAGGTGGGAGGGAATGTGCAGGGTGGAGGGGAATAAAGTAGGGAAAATGGGACAACTGTAATAGCATAATCGACAAAATATATTTAAAAGGTCATTCATTTACTGATTATTATACAGTCACAGAGCTAGGATTCAGAAGTAAATAATATAATTTTGCCCTTTAAATTATGTAAGCACAGCTGTAGTTTCTTAGCTGGGAGGAAGAAGAAACACATGTGCAGATTGTTATGGCAGCAGTTGTCTTTTAAGGGTGGGAATCAGGGAAGGTAGAAAGTCGGGGTTTTGGCAGGAAGGTTACTTTCCAACATTCCTTTCAGACCCAGCACGGTACTTTATTTGCTGCCGAAGTTGACATTGCATCATGCTGTTCTAGTCTGTGATTAAGTAAGTGGTTGAGTTAATCTTCACTACAAAGATGGATAATTCCCTTTCAGGTAAGGTCCTGTACTTAAAGGAAGCTGTTAATGTAGTTACCTGTAGTCAGTATCTTTTTTTAATGCTAAAACACACATTTTCAAATTTCTGAAATCAGAATGTATTTTGCAATCAGTGGTTAATCAGTGCATCTTGTTCAGTTGGCTGTGTTTTTTCTTTTCTTCTTTTTTAATAGTATAGTATTTCTCTTATATTACTGTTATAACAGTATATTTTACAATTGGTCACACTGAATAGTCAATAAAATGATATTATCTAATAATATGTATGTGAGTGAGCTCTTCTCCTTACTGTGTCATTTAATGTTCACAGTCCAGGGGTGTCCAACCTTTTGGCATCTCTGGGCCACACTGGAAGAAGGAGCATTGTCTTGGGCCGTGCATTTGATATATTGCAACACGTAATCACAAAAAAACCCTCATAATGTTTTAAGTAAGTTTATGATTTTGTGTTGGGCCGCATTCACATCCATCCTGGGCTGTGTGCACCTGTGGGCCACAGGTTGGACAGCCCTGCTTATGATGTTCAATTTGTGGAAGGGTTGTTAATATTAAGTTACTTGCCCAAGGTTATTTTTTCTTTAGTAGTTGAAATTCATTTAATTCTTCCATGAAATAAACAAATATATATTTTTTCTTACTAAGCCAGCCCACAAATTTTTATTAATTCTCTAAGACTGTGTACTTTAGAGGAAGATATTGATGAATTTTGCTCTAAACTTCTTATGAATTTAAGAAATAGCTGTTGGGAGAAAAATCTAACTTCTTATATTTGCTGATATTCCTTAGGAGGTATAATAGTTTTGTTCTGTGGCCTTTGAGAAGATAAAGAGTTCTTTGAGAACAGCTGAGGTGACATGCCTGGATTCTTGGCTTCCTCCTTTTCGAAAGTCTGGGACTCCTTAGTTCTTGCCTGCAGGGTTATTTTCATCCCAGTCTCTGAGGAGAATCTCTTTCTTAGTCAGAGGGTATTTCAGAAACCTGGGTAATTCTCTTGATTGGCTTAGCATAAAATTAGTCCTATTTCTGGCCCTGCTCTTTACAGGTTTGTTTTTGTTCATTGCATTCTCTTGTGAACAAACTTTGAACTTAGTGTCAGTCACTGTGTCTGTGTTACCTCTCACTCCAGAGCCTCGGTCATGGTTCCCTGCCCAGGTCTTCCAGGACCAGGCCTTACCTGCTCTGATCCTCCCTGACTAGGGCTTGTACCTCCTTTATCTAGACCTGCTTGCAGATGCCATACCCTTGCACCATGTTCTGCCTTTCTTTGGGCTGTTGCTCAGTGACCCTGCTGGCATTACCTGGCCCTGCCAGTTGCAGTGGGGTCTGGGTTCTGTATGTGGTCTCTGTTCTCTCTGGTCTCTGCCCTGGGCTCTGATGCCCCGAATATACCTGAGGCTACCCTAAGCTCAGCCTTAGCCTAGCATTTAAGATCTCCAAAAGTGGCCTCTGACTTTTCTTTCAATAATTTTGCACTACCCACTACTATCAAACTTACTGTCTTATGGTACATTTTTACTATATTATGACTTCTGTATTTGTGTAATCTTGGATAGTATGCCTTGAACAGGGGACCATGTCTTTTAACTTAATATCCCTCCATAGTAACTTAGATATTGTAAGCAGAATGAATGAATGGTAGAGATTATGCCTATTAGGCATCCAATGCTTACACAATGATTAAAGGCTTGTAATAAACAGAAAATCATTCACAGGAAGCAGCCCCTGAGCATGTAATCTGTGCCTGATGTGTCCATGTGTCTGGACTTTGGAACAATGCTGCTAAGCTTCAGGGTATTTGGTTACATATTTCTATGATTTATATAGTATGTAATCTATCCATTAACATTCTGTAGAATTGTATTTTTTCAACTTCTGGGATTATATTTGACATATGATTTATACATGAAATGTACATATAAACATTGTATAACTGTGGGGGCAACTTTTCCCTCGAGTCCCCCCCATCCGCCACGGATGAAAGTAAACACTACCAAGACATGATCTGCTTGGGGAAGAGAGGTGGTCAGTTTCTCAGAGGAAAAAGGCAGGAGCCCCTTCCTCCAGGGGCTTTTATTGGGTTGTAATACACAGGAGTACAGGGCAGCAAGGATCAAACAGTAGATAACATTTCAAAGAAGTCTGATGGCTTAGTCTGAGTCAGTGTCTGTCAGGAAAGAGTTGCAGAAACTTTGGGACACATACTCATTTTCTGCTCGGACCCTTAACATATGAATGAAAGCACTCTCAGCAAAGCACGTTTCACAGGATTTTTAGGAATTCTCATGCCAGATTTCCCCCAGATACCACTCTAGCAAGGCAAGGAACTGCACTCCTCCCCATCAGGTGTTCAGACTTAAGTAGATTAGAGCCAGGAAGCACTTCTCCCTGAGGACATGGGGACTCCGGCTATGTCACATAGCCAGGGGGCGAGGGTCCATAGTTCCCTCTTTGTTGCAGCCCCCCCCCCAGTCCTTCCATGATGGCCTTCCAAGTGGTCGAGTCTGGCTTAGGTTGCCTCTCTCTCTGTGAGGAGTCTCAACCTGTCACTAACTTCCGACCAAGCTTTGGGGGCAGGGAGAGGAAACTGAGGCAGTGTTTGCTACCAGAGACAAGCTTTGTCTCCTGTGGCTCACATTCTGGAGGTCACTCACTCATCCTTAGCCATGGGGGTAGTTACAGTTCCTGAAACCAGGCAGAGTGGTCCCTAATATACAACTTTTCTATAGGAATGAGTTTTTCATACGTAAGCACTTTAGAACTGTTTAAATGTGTCACTAGAATATAGCAAGGGCAATAGCTTTCTTTTAGTTTATTTCTGTTTTCCCAGTTGTTAGAACAATATCACATAGTAGGTGCTCAACAAATACTGAATAAATGAATAATTATAATACCCTCTACTTTCATGGGGAGAGGAAAAGTATCAGAATTTCAAAAATTTTCAGATTGGATATATTACTTATGGTTTGGATTCAGCTTTAGTTTCCAAGTTTCATGAGCTTATATAGACTTTGAGGGTTGGAAGGGAACTTAAAGCTAAATATAGTCCAACTTGTCTACCACAGAACAGCTAGCAAGTGAGTATCGTGCACGTCAGTCAGAAATTGTCACAGGAAGCACGGCTGTGAAACAGCTGTGGAAAAAGACAGTTTCCTCAAGCGCTCCCCCCTCAGCCCCTTAGCCCACCACTTAAAGGATGGCTGATAGGGAATCTGCAGAAAATTACATTATATTAAAGTGATTTTTTATGTCAGCTGAAGGGGCACAAAAGTGGCTTCTTGTTGATTTGAGAGATCAGAACCAATTTTTCTGTTGTGTTTATTCAGCTTGTTTCTGTTCCATCTTCTCTGCCAGTGGAAAATGGCCTTGGGATTGGGAGAGGAAAGGGAAATGAAATTTTGGAGCTGGGTTTGGTGCCATATTTAAGATTTAAAGCATTTTCCTGGTTCATCTGCTTAGCCCTCTTTTGATTAAAACCATTTTTAGAAGAAGGAAATAAATATTGATAACTTAAATTTTGTAGTTGACCAGTTGGCATTAGCAGTGAGTAACTGGGTAGCTAATTAGTCCTTAGAGTATTTCAGATTAGAGTATATGATTTTTCTATTATTGGTTAATAACATTTCCAGTGTTGTTATGATGGATCAAATATCATATTCTATCTGGCCCCCAAAGACTTGAAATATTATGGAGTCTTTTTTTTTGTTAAGCTTCAGTTTTCTCTATAACCTTCCTCTCAGGTGTTACTCTCTAGATAATCCTTCTTTCCATCTTTAAATAAAGCTAATTTTTCAAAATGAAAATTCCCCTTTATTTTAAGTTGCTGTTTGCCTGAATTTCCTACCTGTTGTTACTGGTTTGATGTCTGGTGCCATCAAGAACATCTAATTCCTCTCACCAACATATTTCTTCTTGAGTTAAGTTGGCTTCCCCAGTTTAAATGGCCATAGACCCTCAACTGCTGTTCACCTGCTGTCGCTGGATCCCTGTGCTGTACTCATGTCTTCAGATTAGATGCATCTCTGTCCTTCCATTACATGCTATTTAAAAAACTCTGGATAATGTGAGCACAGAGTAAGCTACATTCTTGGGTATAATCTTAGAACTTTGTCTTGAAATAAGTGAAGTCTCGTGTATTGTGAAGTAAAAGTTGTATCTTAACAAATGAAGCAAAGATATATTTTTTCAATATATAATGTGTTTGAAAATGGTCGCTAGGCCTCTATCTACTATTATGATCATGAGTTTCCCCTCAAATATAAACATTTACAAACAGAAGGGACATAAACCTATAATTGCATAGCTGAGACTTAACGCTAGAAGGATTATTTAATAATGTATTTAGCATACATAAATGAGATTTAAAATGAGAAGCTACATCATGTTTAGTTGCTCTGGCCCAGTTCTTGTTCATTAAAATGAAAGACGGTTCATTCTGTTTTGGAGCATTGCCATTATAAAAATAAATGCCAATATGTTTCATACTTGCAAATTTTAGCACTTGTCTACAAAATGCCAAAGGATGACTATACCAGGACTTCTGGGTATGGGCAGTGTATTCACAGTAGAATGACATCAATTTAAAAATGTAAGATTCTGCTGTGTCTTAGGGGAGTTTCCTCGTTGTAATTGTTATTTAAATACACTACATGCCTTCTCAACTGGTGACTTCTTAGAAGAAAAGTAGGAACATTGTAAGTGTGGAAGTATTTGGTGGTTTTCTCTGTACCACTTACTTGCTCTCATTCGGGTCCTATTTTTTTCTCATTTTTCCCTCTGGCTTTTCTAACTCCTTCTCTCTTCAATCATTTTTCCCCCTTGCCTTGCACTGAGCTGCGTGGGCATTACTTTGTCCCAGTGGTGGCATAGGGATTTAATAAGATTGCTGACCTCTGGACCAGAAAGTCTCTAGCCTGGCTGACAGTTGTTAACTCCTAGTGGGCTATGTGGGTCAGAAAAGTGATGTGATAGAATTTGCAAGAGCTGCTGAAACAAAAGGTGTTGGAGACTAGGGACCTCTGTCAACACTTCATTTTTCCTAGCTCTGGATCTTGTTGGGTGGTGAACTAATTGGTCCAGAACTAGACAGGAAAAGCTTGGTAGATTTGCATTCCATTTTGCTTTTAATCACATGTCTTCACTGCCATGCCTTAGTGAGATGAAGGGGAAAGAGAACAGGGTAGAGAGGTGCTGTGGAAACCAGTTGTGTTTTCCAAAACTGTCCTGTCTCTAGAGAAAGGCTTCTGGTGGAGGGAGGGTGTGAAGGTGGTGCTGCTGTGTTACTGATGTGAATGGGGACCTGGAAAGTGGGTTTGGATGCCCAGGTTCTGGGAACATTGGGGCTCATGCCATAGTTTCTAGGACAGTAGCATGGTGGAGACCTACAAGAAGGTATTAGTTCACTGTTTGCACAGTGAAGGTCAAGCCAGCTTAGCAAATTGCATATTTGCCTAATTTATTCCTGTTTACAGAATTGCTAGGAGGCATATAAAAATTTATCTCTAACTTACAGACTTCTTAATACCAAATAAATGGATACAGGTTTTTTAAAGTAATGAAATATTCCATTCTAGTTGCTGATATCTTGTGACTTCTTGATATCTTATTATGTGAATTTTCACTCTTGTGTATCTGATTTGTAATACAAAGATATTAATGCCAAATTGGTTCATATGAGGTACCCGTGAATTCCTAGTTGTGGGAACAGACAGATCAGATTCAATTAAATAGCTTGCTCTGCTCACTGATATGTAACCATGTGCTATAAAGAGCTGGGGGGGGCACCAGGGATGGTGAGTTTTCTGTAATCTATTGGGTTTTCTTTCCCCAGTACAAAATCAAATAGCCAATCTAAAGAAATCAATTTCTGCCCATCTTCTCCAACCCCACCAAAAATGTATATGTACTTGATTTGATTGAGATGTATGATTGAAATTTGATAATAATTCTTGAGACTATTCTGCAAATATGTCTGTTCCAATTATTCAGTCTTCCCCTGTACCTCATCCACCAATGAGACATAACAAGACTTACTATCAAGTAGGTCTTTGGTAGGTCAGCAGTGATTTAAGGGGAGCCTGTATTAACAGGCTGCACAGAAAGGAATTGAACAGATTTGATGAATCAACAAAGTGGAACAGGGAAAATACATTTCCACCTCTGGTTTTGTGAGTCCGGAAGCACACAGCCCTGGCCGTGGTTATGCTCCAATATCAGTCCCGCAGAACAGAGAGTAAACCGGTTTTCATTTGTGCTGATCTCTTATGCTGTGAAAATGCAGCGGGTGTTTAGCCCTCAGAAAAGCTTCTGCAAACAAAGCTCTAACAACTGGACATAAATGATGAGGGAGATTGTTTTATTTTTTCCTAAAAACAATATTCTTTCTGACAAAGCAAGGGGTCTTAGATGGTAGAATCAATAACTCGGGAGTCCTGTGGGACTTGCTAATATACAAATGAGTACATCGTATGTATGAGCTTGATAAGCTTGAAAGGCCATATTCTCTTAGTATTTTGTTGCCATGTATTCAAATGAAAGAATAGACAGAAACATTGTAAGGGAATGAAATGATATATATCGTATTCTTTCTAGGATGTTAATTCACATGTGCAGTGGCGACAGCTGATATCTATGCACTACCTAGTAGTGTGACAAAGTGCTGTGACAAATCACTGGTATTGTGTACGGTGTGTGTTCCTAAAGCAAAAGTCAGATAAAACCTGATATATATTTTTTTAAAATAAGAGCTCACCGTCCTTTGGAGTGTATAAATAGGGAGTATTGGCAAATGGACACCCGACTGTGAGATTATTCTCTGAAATGCTCTTTTCAGGGCTCCGTGTGAAAGCATTAGCTGTGTCAATTAGTTGAGATGAAATGACATAATTTATTAACCAGGAGTGGTAACTTTCTGAATACACTGAACACTCGGTGCCACATAACTGAATGCCTTACTAATTGCTCAGATGCATGCCTGCTTTCATAATCAGTGTGATTCTTGAGCTAGCCTCAGCAGAATTTGTCTCCTCATTTTCTATTTCACACTGCTTAACTATTCGCTGGGTGGCGGCATCTCTGACAATGACAGTCCCTAAGGAGAAGCATCCTGTGTCAGGGGGCAGAGGTCTTCCTTTTTTCATGGCTTTGGAATCACTCTTTCATATTCTAAGAGGAAGGCAAAGCAGGCAATTTGCATTTAAAGCACGGCTCTCCAAGGTTACATTCTGTTGAGTGTATCTTTCAGATAGTGGATATTTATCATAGCGTAGCTCTCAAATATGAAATAGCTGCTAAAGGTATAGCTGAGGAGCCATCACAGTGTGGAGGAACAAGGCAATAAATCAGAAGCTGCCACACGATCACTATGGTAACCATCAGGCCCTGTCACACCAAAAGCATTATTGAAGGATAGGTACAATGTTCAGTTCATCAAGTGTTTGTGATCATAAACCTGTTGATACTATAGATTTCATGTGACCATATTATCATCTTTGTGAACCCAAGGGGACGGCTATCACACCCCATTTGGATGGAAACAATATCCTTTTTAAGGCAACGTTTACCATTGCAGTCTTGAACTCATCATTGTCAATTGGCATAAGACAGTACTGTGAGGTTTTTATTTTGAAGGTAAAACCTAGTTTTTCAATGCTGAAACTAAAAATTTTTATTCTGAGATATTTCATGCTGAGCTGAACATGTAGACATATGTAACTGTGTGTCCATATTGATTTAAATCACTTCGTTCCAGCTTTTTAATACTTAATATTCAATACTTCTGTTGGTGCAATTTCTTCATTACGATTTTCAGAAATAGAGATGTAGGATCTTGACAAGATAATGCTTTCTGCCTTCTTTATTTTAAATATATGCACATGATTGTGTTTTGAAATTTTATTACTTGACATTTAGATTTAAATATAGGTAGCATCTTGTTAAAATTGATGAATTTGTTGTGAAGCATTAGAATATAAGGCCAAGATTAAGAAAGGGGATATTTTTGATTATAAGAACTAACTACACATTCTCAGAATTATAATCACAACTTAGGTAAGTAAAGGATATGTTCCCAAAGAGCAAAGTTCCTATATTCAGTACATGTTATGTGAATGTAGTATTTTCAGTACATTTACTCATAGTGGAAGGTAGTCCCTCCTCCCCCAGCTTTTAATATATCAATGTTTAACATTTTATTAAAGCACATATATTTAGAATTGATTAGCAGGGGAGGAGAGCCTCACATTTATTATTATAATACAGTTGTTAGTATTTTCATAATTATTATCGCAATTTAACATCTTTTATCCAACTGACTGACAGAGAATTTCTAACTGTTAATGGCAGTAACTGGTAATCCCCTTGTGAGAGAGATAGTAACTCATTAAGATCATAATAAGGCAGTTGTTTCTATCCATTTCTCTTAAGGATTTGAATTTTCTTCCTTTGCCTCCTTTCAAAAGAATGATCTAACACTAAATTAGTAAGCATATATCCATGATTAACTTCTAAAAAATGTCTACCCTACTACAAGCAGGAGTAAAAATCGTAAGGGTTGCACTGAGCAGCCCTTAGAGAGCAAAGTAGGTAAGGAGGAAGGGAAGAAGGAAGGAAGGGAAGAAGGAAGGAAGGGAAGAAGGGAGGAAGGGAGGAAGGAAGGAAGGGAGGAAGGAAGGGAGGAAGGGAGGAAGGGAGGAAGGAAGGAAGGGAGGAAGGAAGGGAGGAAGGAAGGGAGGAAGGGAGGAAGGAAGGAAGGGAGGAAGGAAGGGAGGGAGGAAGGGAGGAAGGAAGGGAGGGAGGAAGGAAGGGAGGGAGGAAGGAAGGAAGGGAGGAAGGAAGGGAGGAAGGGAGGAAGGAAGGAAGGGAGGAAGGAAGGAAGGGAGGGAGGAAGGGAGGAAGGGAGGAAGGAAGGAAGGGAGGAAGGAAGGGAGGAAGGAAGGAAGGAAGGGAGGAAGGAAGGAAGGAAGGGAGGAAGGAAGGGAGGGAGGAAGGAAGGGAGGGAGGAAGGAAGGGAGGAAGGAAGGAAGGGAGGAAGGAAGGAAGGGAGGAAGGAAGGGAGGGAGGAAGGGAGGGAGGAAGGAAGGGAGGGAGGAAGGAAGGGAGGAAGGGAGGAAGGGAGGAAGGAAGGAAGGGAAGAAGGAAGGAAGGGAGGAAGGGAGGAAGGAAGGAAGGGAGGAAGGAAGGGAGGAAGGGAGGAAGGGAGGAAGGAAGGAAGGGAGGAAGGAAGGAAGGGAGGAAGGAAGGGAGGAAGGAAGGAAGGGAGGAAGGAAGGAAGGGAGGAAGGAATGCCAGAAGGAAACAAAGTAAAGCCCCCAAGCGTTTCTGATCTCATTTTTTGCACACTGCATGGATTTCGAATCAGCATGTTTAATGACTAGCAAAGGAAGAGTCATAGCAAATGTTTAGCAGTTTTTAAAAGAGAAGTTTCTCCATGCCACCCTTTTTTATTTGAATGACACCCTGCAGCAAGATCCGTTGCTCCTGTAATATAGTGCAATTCGGTGATATGGCCTGCATGTTTGAGTGTAAACCGGATTGTGAGTGCTGCTGTTTCACGTGGGATGCTGAGCAGCTGGCAGATAATGGGAGTACTTTGCATCTCTTGTGAGCTAGAGTTAAAGCAGCAGGCTGGAGGGGAGGGCGACTGGGGGGCCTGTCAGCTCTTCTCCGAGGCTCTGTCTGAGAGTGTTTATAAAGGCAGCAGTTATGTGCTGTATTATATTCACTCAGTCCACGCTTCCTAGTCTCAGTTTCCAATATTCCTGTTACATTAGATTCTTCCTCAGAAGCACTTGCTCTAGCATTTTTATAAATTATGAAGAAGTTTAGGAAAATTGTACACTGGAGAGGAAGGATAATATTTATGGTTTATATGCTGTGTGCCAGGTGTTCTAGTAGGTATCTGCACACACACGTTAATGCTAAGAGCAACCCTAGGAAGTATGTGTTATTATTCCCATTTTACAGATAAGGAGGCTGAGCCTAAGAAAGGTGAAAAAAATTTTCTATTTTTTCTGTCCTATTGGAATGAATGTTCTAGAGGGCATAATGTCTTCTAGTTCCTTTCTTTCTTGTTGTTGCTGTGATACAAACGCTGAACTATGAGTTCTATCTGTTAGCAAAATTGTGAGTAAATGATACAGTTTTGTTAACTATGGGCACAACGCTATACTGTAGATCTCTAGAACTTACTCATCTGATATAACTAAAACTTTATACCTAACTTTACCTTTCCTTCTTCTTTGGCTCCTGGCAACTACCATTCTACTCTCTGTTTCTGGGAATTTGACTACTTCAGATAACAGACCTTGTGTAAAGGGAATCATGCAGTATTTGTCCTTCACAGCATAATGTGCTTCAGGTTCATCCACCTCGTTGTATGTGACAGAATTTCCTTCCTTTTTTAAGTCAGAGTAATATTCAGTTGGCTGCATATATGTGTATGTACATGTGTATTTTTATATATACATATATATCGCATACAAAAGTCCAACCACTGTTAATATAATGAGAACAGTTTGTGCAACATTGATATAACCTGGCAGCCAAGGAGAATGGACTGGAATGTGCATGTGTGAACAATGACGACTTCACTGTACTAGTCAGTGGGGGTGGTAGATGCCATTGAGTGAGCATGTGCACTGTGTGGTCATTGCATTTAAAGCGAGCAAGTAGAGCAATGAATCTGCATCACATTTTGTGTTGAGCTTGAACATTCCTCTGTGGAAACCATTAGGATGGTTCAGAAGGCTTTAGCTATGGGCAACTGGTGATTTGCAGCTTCATCATGACAACATGCCCACTCATTCATCACATCATGTGCAGAGTTTTTTGGCAAAACATCAAATCACCCAGGTGACTCAGCCCCACTACAGCCCAGATTTGGTACCCTGTGACTTCTCAGCTTTTTAGCTTTTCCCAAAACTAAAATCACCTTTGAAAGGGAAGATATTTCAGACCATTGATGAGAGTCAGGAAAATACAACAGGGCAGCTGATGGCAACTGGGAGAACTGTGTGAGGTCCCAAGGTGCCTACTTTGAAAGGGAATGAAACATCTTTGTCCTATGTACAATATTTCTTTTATGTCCTTCAATAAATGCCTCTATTTTTCACAGTACATGGCTGGATACCTTCTGAACAGACCCTCTATATGTATCTATATATTCATACATATATATCACATTTTCTTTATCCTTTCATCTGTCAGTGGACACTTAGGTTGCTTCTACTTCTTGATTATTGTGAATGATGCTGCAGGAAACACGGAAAGGCACATATCTCTCTGAGATCCCAATTTCAGTTCCTTTGAATATATACTGAGAAATGGGATTGCTGGTTCATATAGTAGTTCTATTCTTAATTTTTTGAGGAAACTCCATATGGTTTTCCATATGGCCACACCACTTTTCTGCTGATAACATACAAGGGTTCCAGTATCTCTGCGCCCTCTCGATAATAGTCATCCTAATGAATGTGAGGTGAGATCTCATTGTGGTTTTGATTTGCCCTTCCCTGGTCTCAGTGATGTTGAGCATCTTTTCACATGCCTGTTTTGCATTGTGTGTTGTGTTTGTTGAAATGTTTGCTTCAGTCCTTTGCCGATTATTTATTTATTTTTGCTATTGAGTTGTAGAAGTTCTTTATGTATCTTTGATATTAATCCCTTATCAGATACGTAGTTTGCTAATATTTTCTCCCATTGCATAGGTTGTCTTTTCACTCTGTTGATTGTTTCCTTTGCTGTGCAGGAGTTGTTTAATTCAATGTAGTGTGATGTATATTTTTGTTTTTATTGCTTGCATTTTTTGGTGTCATATCCAAGAAATCTTTGCCTAGACCAATGTCATAAAGTTTTTCCCCTATGTTTTTTATGAGAAGTTTCATATTTAAGTTTTTAATCCATTTTGATTTGATTTTGTGTATGGTATAAGATATGGATCCCATTTTATTCTTTTGCTTGTGGCAATCCACTTTATCCAACACTATTTCTTAAAGAGACTGTCCTTTCCCCATTGTATAATCTTGATACTTTTTCAAAGAGCAGTTAACCGATAGGCTGGGGTTAACTTCTGAGCTCTGTATTCTGTTCCATTGGTTCATGTGCCTGTTTTAATTGCCAGTGTCATACTGTTTTAATTACTGTGCATTTGTAATATAATTTGAAATCAGGAGATACGATGTCTTTAGCTTTGTTCTTTATCATAATTTTTGGCTACTTGGGGTTTATTGTGGTTTCATATGAATTTTAGGATTGTTTTTTCCTGTTTCTTTAAAAGATGCCATTGGGTTTTGGCGGGGAATGCATCGAATCTGTACATCGCTTTGGGTAGTATGGACATGTTAACAATGTTATGCCTTCCATCATGAACATGGGAGAAATAAAAGATAAACTGATGAGAAAGGAGGAAGTGCTTATCTGTTTATAGATCACACGGTCTTATATGTTGAAAACCTAAAGATTCCATGAAAACTGTTAGGACTAATAAACAAATTCAGTAAAGTTGCTAGATATAAAATTAACATACAAAAATCAGTTTCTTTTCTTTTTCTAAACTGAGGTGTAATTGACATATTAGCTGCTTTTCTGTGCAGTAACAATGAACTATTCAGAAAAGGAAATTAGGAAAACAATGTTGTTTAAAATAGTATCAAAGAGATTAAAATACTTAACTAAGGACAGGAAAGGATTGTATGCTGAAAACTATGTAACATTGATGAAAGAGATTAAATAGACATGAATAAGTGGAAGAATTTTACTTCAGTTTCCCTGGTGTGTATTTGAATGTTTCTACTGTGTAGTTCTTAGAATTACAGTTAGACATTGAACCTGTGGCTGGAAAAGGTATCCAGGTTCAGGCCTTTGGAATTCTGTTTGTTGTCACTATAACTAAGGCCATGTAAGCTGCTTCTTGGAGTGGTACACTTACTCTGGTGCACTTAGGTGACCAAAAATAGAGGAGCCTGTGCTCTTAGCTATAGTGGGGGCAGATTAGGGTAAGAAAATCACAATTTAGCAATTTTGTACTTGGAGTTTTGATTTCAGACCTCATCCTATACTTTGATTTTGGGCAAACAACTTTACTTCTCTGGACCAGGTCCCAGGAATGATAACGATTATCTCCCCCCTGTTACAGTGAGGATTGAATGAGGTAACAGGTGCCGAGGACCTGGTGGAGTGGAAACTGCTCATCTCCATTCTTACTTGCTGACACTTCTGTTTCTAGAATGGCTAAAGGGTTAGGTTACAGTAAAACCAAAAACTTTTAGGTTATAGGGTCAGTGTTCGTGTTCATGCAACTCCACTGTACATAATATGCCCATCCACAGTGTGACATTCATACTAATGATATTTTGTTTATATCTTATTTCTTATTAGAGATTAATTTTTCTCTTCATGATACATTTGAAACTGAGCCATTATCTTGACTACTTGAGGCAAATGTGGAAGAGCAAATGAGAAACACTATTCTCCCCAAACTTTAATCTGCAACCCAGCCTTGAGGGTGTCGCATCATAGACCCTGAAGCCTGTGCAGAAGGGGCGATTACAATCAGGGAGGTAATGCTCATGTGCTGATCCCTGACATTTCCCCAGCAATCTGGCCATACCTCTCTGTCTGCTTCTGCTGATTTGCCAGCCTTTGCTTTCCTGTCACTCTCATCTTCAGAGCAATATCCTAAAATGCGTAGTTTTCACCTCCTCTTACAGTATGGTATAAACCTGGGACCCAAGGGTGGACGGTTATTTCATTTCACTTGGTTTATTCCTATTGTGTTGGCCCTTTGAATAGTAGCCTCCTGATTCGTCAGCGCCCCCAACTCCTGGGCCCACCCAGGTAGTTGGAAGTAAAGGCACAGCTCTTCCTGGTGTGGAGAGAAAGAGCCAACATGCTGCTGAGGGCCACTACGCAGAGCTCTGTTACAACTTCATGTCCTTGCAGAACTGACCAGTACTCTTTTGCAATAATTATTTGATAACTGAAAAGTCCTTCTCATAATAAAGGCTTTGTTTCAGAAATATATTTAAAAGGCTTCAATATTATAATAAACTTTATTTGTTCAAAGCGCTCTGTTGGCTGTGATCATCTGTGTGTTGGAGTTTTCTTGTGTGTAAGCTTTTTGTTTCAAAGGCTTATTTAGATTGTGTGTAGAAAGCAGATAGAATTCTGTAGATTTTCTGTCTCAGGCAATGCTTAAAGCAGAATTGCCATGGTTGGGGCATGTTTGGGTAGAAATTCTGATGGCATTGACTTTTTCTTTACCATATTTATTCAGTTCGAACAGCAGATAGTAGCTTGAAATTTTTGTGTCTGTTAGATGAAGAATCATCCTTTTACTGTAATGTTTTATTTATCTTGGTTTTGCCTTTCTAATGGTAAACAAATAAGCAGTACTGTTTGCAAAGCCAGACAGATATTAAAACAGGCTTTTATTTTTACAAAAAAATTTATTTATTTTTAGAGAGGGGAAGGGAGGAAGAGAAAGAAACATGAATGTGTGGTTGCCTCTTGTGCACCCTCTACTGGGGACCTGGCCTGCACCCAGGCACATGCCCTAGACTGGGAATTGAATCAGTGGCCCTTTGGTTTGAAGGCTGGCACTCAATCCACGGAGCTACATCATCCAGGGCAAAACAGGCTTTTATATTTAGTTGTCTTCTAAGTCTTATGAGTTCATATGTTTTACTTCACAGCTTTCTAAGAAATCGAAATTGTGCATAATTGATGAACAGGGAATTAATTTTAAGATTAAGTGCTTAGTGCTTAGTGTGTGTGTGTGTGTGTGTGTGTGTCTGTCTGTCTGTCTCTATATGTGCCTGTCTGTCTCTGTGTGTGCTTGCTTGTTGGTTGTCTTATTCCAAAGTGATTGCTGCATTTTCTCATAAGATTTGGGAAATCTGTAGCTGAATGGGAGACAACAGGAGACTTATTTAGGACATAAAAGTTATTTATTTTTGAAATTTACATATACGTCACTTTTTTGATACATAATTTCATGAATTGTGGCAAATGGCATGGGGCAGTGTAACCCATCAGCATAGTCAAGGTTTAGAACGATTGCTTCCCTTCTAAAGATTCTCTCATGCTGCCCCTTTGTATTCAAACCCTCCACCCACTTCCAGCTCCTGGCAACCACTGATTTGTTCTCCCTCCATATTTTGCCTTTTTCAGAAAGCGATATAAATGGAATCATATGTAGCCTTTTAAGCTTGCACTTACAATGCATTGGAGATTTATCTAAGCCATTGTGTGTATCAGTTCCTTTATACTGGGTAATATTCCATTGAATGTATGAACCATAGTTTTCTCATACATGTACCAGACAGATGAGAATTTTGAGATGTTTCCAGTTTTTGGCAATTATGAATAGGGATGCTATAAATGTGCGTGCAAGTTTTTATGTGAGCATGAGTATTTATCTCTCTTGGATAAATACCTAGGAGTGGGATTATCGGATCATATGGTAAGTTTACATTTAACTTTCTCAGAACTTGCCAAGCTGTTTTTCACAAAGTGACTGTAACATTTTGAACTTCTCCTACCAGCAAAGTATGAATTTCTTAGTTGTTCTCCCTCCTTGTCAGCACTTGGTATTTTCTTTTTAAAAAATGTTTAGTTCTAATAGGTATGTACTGGTATCTCATTGCAGTTTTAGTTTGCATTTGACTAATAATGTTGAGCATTTTTTCATGCGCTTATTTATTTGTGTATCTTCTTAGTGAGTTGTTTGTTTAAACCTTTTGCACATTTAAAAAAATGGCCATTTTCTAATTGTTGTTCCTCACGTGCTCTGGATATAAGCCCTTAGTCAAATTTGTGAATTTAAAATGTTTTTTATTCTGACTCTTTGGCTTGTCTTTTAGTTCTCTTAACAGAGACTTTTGCAGAGCATAAAGTTTTAAATTTGAAGTCAAGTTTATTTATTTTTTTGGAGCTATGTTTAAGGACTATTTGCCTAAACCAGAGTTGAAAAAACTTCTTTCATATTTTTTAATAAATTTTTTATAGTTTGATGTGTTAACAGTTAGACTTATGGCCCATTATCAGTTAATTTTTGCATAAGATGCAGGGTGTCCGTCAAGGGTCCCGCCTTCCTGTTTTCCTGCATGGATGCTCAATCGTTCCAGTACCAGTTGTTGAAAAGGTTTCCCTTCTTCATAATTGCCTTTGCATCATAGTCGATATTAATTGCTTCTATTTGTGTAGTTTTACTTCTGGATCCTTCATTCTCTTCTAGTGATATATGTGTCTATTCTTTGGCACTATCATACTCTCTTCATTACTGAGATTTATAGAATGCCTTAGAATCAGGTACAGTGAGTCCTCCAACTTTGGTTTTTCAAAATTGTTTTGTATAATCTGGTTCTTTGCCTTCCCATGTAATTCTTAGAATCAGCTTGTTGATAGCTAGAAAACATTCCTTCTGATATTTTTATAGGAGTTGCACTGATTCGATAATGCAATTTCTATAGCTCAGTTTGGGATAATTGATACCTAAATAATAGTGAATGTTCCAATCCATGAGCATGCTGTATCTCTGCTTTTAGTTAGATTTTTAAACTTCTTTTATGTCAGTGTTTTATAATTTTCAGCATGTACATATTGAATATTTTGTTAAACTCTTACTCACCTAAGTATTTTATTGGGGCTGCTATTATACAAGATACTTTAAAATTTTATGCTTTCCAATTGGTTATTGTTACTTATGTATGAGTTTTTTGCATTTCTACCTTATTTCCTGTGACCCTACAATAACTCACTTACTAGTTATAAAAGGTTCTTATGAGGATTTCTTGAGATTTTTTAACATGAGGAATCATGTTTCCTACAAGTAGGAATAGTTTTATTTCTTCCTTTCCAATCTGCCCACCTCTTTTTCTCATTTCATCATGCTGATTTGGACTGTGAGTGAGATGTTGGAAATAAAAGGTGAGAGCATTTCCCTAGTTATAGGGTGGAGCAGCCAGTCTCTTATGAAGCTTGATATTAGCAGTAGGTTTTCTTTGTCGATGCCCTTCACTGGGTTCAGAGAATTCCCTCTCAGTCACATTGTGCTGCTATTATGTTTTTTTTAAAATAATGAATGGGTATCCAATTTTGTCAAATGTTATCTTTTTGTTGTAATTACATGGCTTTTCTTCACTAGTCTGCTAATATGGTGAATTACATTTATTTTTAGACTGTTGAAATAGACTTGTGTTGTTGGAATCACCTGCAAATATGAAATACTTTATGTATACATATAGTCTATGAAGGGGGAAATAAAAATTCCTGGGATTTTTTATTAAAACTTGTGTATTTATTCTTAGATGTTTAAACTTCAGTCACCTTCAAAGTTCTTTCCATTTGATGCAATGCACTTATCAAGACTTTGTTCCACTGCCCCAAACAGTTTTTGAACTCATCACTTTTGATGCCTTTCAGTGCTTCTGCCATTTTTTGTTTCACCTCTTTCACACTGGCAAAGCACTTCCCTTTGAGGACTTTTTTCATCCAGGGAAACAAAAAGTCACACAGGGCAGGATTGGATGAATAGGGCGGGTGGGGCATGGGGGTCATATTGTTTCTGGTGAACAGCTGCTGAACACTCACCGTAGTGTGGGCAGGTGTGCTTGTAAGTCACCCATCATGAAATAGGCAAAGGTGTTAAAAGAGTCTTCAAAAAAATTCACTGAAGCCGAATGCAGCCTCTCACAACAATGCCAGCTGGTGCACTGCTACAGATGGGTTCCAAGAATGGTCACCTAGTGGGGGAAGCCTGTACTACAAGGGGCCTACCCTCTAGAGGATAATTCTGGATTTTTGGGGTATAGATATATGAGGTCTGCCCAGTAAAAGTCCAACCATGTTAATATAATGAGAACAGTTTGCACAACATTGATGTAACCTGGCAGCCAAGGAGAGTGGACCAGAATGTGCATGTGTGAACAATGATGTCTTCACTGTACTAGTCAGTGTGGCAGACAACACTGTTGAGTGAGCACATGTACTGTGTGGCTCTTGCATTCAAAATGACTGAGCGAGTAGAGCGATGAAGCTGCATCAAATTTTGCATTAAGCTTGAACTTTTCTCTGTGGAAAATATTTGGGTGATTCAGAAGGCCATAGCTATGGTCAACTGGTAGTTGGTAGCTTTATCACAACAGTGTGCCTGATCATGCATCAGGTCTCATGTGGAGTTTTTTGGCAAAACATCAAATTACTGAGGTGGCTCAGCCTCTCTACAGCCTGGATTTGGCACCTTGTGACTTGTGGCTTTCACCCAGATTAAAATCACCTTTGAGAAAGACGAGATTTTTTGAGATTCAGGAAAATATTCAGGGCAGCTGATGGCAATTGGGAGAAATGTGTGAGGACCCAAGTTGCCTACTTTACAGGTGACTGAGTGTCATTGTCCTATGTACAGTGTTTCCTGTGTCTTGTATCTTCTTCAATAAATGTCTTTGTTTTCCATATTACATGGCTGGGTGCCTCCTGGAAACACTGTGTGTGTATATACATACTCACAAACATACACACATCCGTATGATATGTTAGCATTTTCTGGAGGATTTTTGCATCTGTGTTTGTGAAGAATAGCTGATTGTGGTTTTCTTTTCTTGTCATTCCTCTGTCTGGTTTTAGTCTCAGTGTAATTCCAGACTCATAAAATGAGTTGGGAAGTGTTTTTTCCTCTTTTGTTTTATGAAAGAGATTTTGTGGAATGGATATGATTTCTTCCTTGAATATATGGTAGAATTTCCCAGTGAAACTATCTGGGCCTGGAATTTTCTTTGTTGAAGGATTTTGATTATGAATTGAATGTTTAAAAACAGTGGTAGGCCTATCCACATTATCTGTTTCAGTTTGATAGTTTCTGTTTTTCAAAGAATTGTTTATTTCATCTAAGTTGTCAAATATATTGTTCATAGTGTTCCTTTATTATCTATCCTCTTAATTTTTAAGTATTTTTATGGATTGTGCTCTTACAGTTGTCTCATTTTTCTCTCCCCTTTATTCCTCTCTGCTCTGTACCCCCCACCCTCCAGCGTTCATGTGCATGGGTCGTACATATAAGTTCTTTGGCTTCTCCATTTCCCATTCTATTCTTAACCTCCTCCTGTCTATTTTGTACCTACCATTTATGCTTCTTATTCCCTGTACCTTTTCCCCCATTCTCCCTATCCCACTTATAACCCTCCATGTGATCTTCATTTCTGTGATTCTGTTCCTGTTCCAATTGTTTGCTTAGTTTTATTGTTGTTGTTGTTTTCAGGTTCAGTTGTTGATAGTTGTGAGTTATCCTCTTAATTTTTGTAAGGTCTGAGTGACTCCCTCTTTCATTCCTGTTATTGGTAATTTGTGTCTTCTCTCTTTTTTCTTTGTAAATCTAGAGAGAGTTTTATGAACTTGTCTGGTCAGAGAACTGGGTTTTGGTTCCATTGATTTATCTTTTATTGTTTTCTTATCAGTTTCATTAATTTTTCTCTTGCTTTTATTGCTTCCATCTTTTGTCATGTGTTAGGTTTAATGTGGTCTTTTTGTAGTTTCTTGGAATGGAAGCTTATATTAATGGTTTGTGAACTTTTTAATATAAGCATTTAATGTTATTTTCTTTCTATGCACGTCTTTGATTGAACCTCACTAATTTTGTTATGTTGTAATTTCATTTTGGTTCTATTTAGTTCAAAATGTATTCTAATTTTGCTTGAGACCTCCTTTTTGACCTATGGATTATTTAGAAATGTGTTGTTTAATTTCTAAATATTCGGGCATTTTCCAGATATCTTTATTGATTTTCAGTTTAATGCTGTTGTAATTGGACAACACACTTGGTAGCATTTAATTTTTCCTATGTTTGTTCGTTTTATGGCCTGTGATGTGGTGGATCTTGGGGATGATCTATCTTTACCTGAGAAGAACAGGCCTTCTGCTGTTTTGGTATAATGTACCAGACACGTCGGATCATGTTGGCTGGTAGTGTTGTACTTCTCCCAACTGTTTATTGATTTTTTTCTAATTTTTCTTTCAGTTCTGAGAAAGAAGCATTGAAGTCTCCAAGTATAATTATGGGCATATCTATTTTCTTTTTCTCTTCTGTTGGTTTTGCTTTATGTATTTTGGTATTCTGTTGTTAAATGCATAAAAACAATTAAATTTTATTATGTCTTCTTGTTGAATTGATACTTTTCTCATCAGGGACTGTTACTTTTCATCCTCATTTGGGGTTCTGATATCTTCTTTGTTTGATATTAATATAACTACTCCATCTTTCTTTTGATTTGAGTTTGCATGATATATACTTTTCTTCCTTTTACTTTTAACCCATGTATATCATTATATTTAATGTGGGTTTTATATACAGCTTATAGTAGAGTCTTTGTTATTGTTTAGTCTCAACAATTTGTCTTTTAATTTGCATTTAATGTAATTACTGGTAAAGTTGGATTTAGGTCTAACATCATATTATTTCCTATTTTTATGTTCTAGTTTTTTCCTTTCTCTGGTACCCCTTCCTGCCTTCTTTTGTATTGTTTGAAATTTTGGTCTTTCATTTTATCAATCACCTTTTTGGTTTTATCTCTCTATATTATTTTATTAGTGGGTTTTTTTTTTGCATGTGAGGAGGGGTTTACAGTGTTCATAGGTGACTTTCTCAGTCTACCTTGTGGACTTTATCCACCTCACCCACACGGTGCTAGAGTTGTTGCTTTCAGGTGTCACACTCACTTTTAAAAACTTTGAGGAAGCTACATGATCTATTACCATGCTATTTATTATTTCTCTTGCTCTTGCTTTATTCCTGATATTTCCCTTCCATATGAAGAACTGCCTTAAGTATTTCTTGTATTGCCATTCTGCTGGTGAAAAATACTGTTTGTTTTACTTTTTCATCCTTATTTTATTCCTAAAGTATGTTTGCAGTGACTTTTAGTCCTGGGTTGATAAATTCTTTTCTTCAGTGCTTTAAAAAGGTTGCTGCATTGTCTTCTGGCTTCCGTGGTTTCTCATGGGAAATTCAAGTGGGTTCCTCTTCTATATGTAGTGTTCCTTTTTTTTCTTTGGCTGCTTTTAGCCATTGATTTTAATGTCTGGGCTTTTAAAAAATATTTTATTTATTCTTTGAGAGAGGAGAAGTGGGGAGAAAAGGGGAAGAGAAACATCAATCAGTTGCCTCTTGAACACACCATACTGGGTACCAAACCCTCAACCCAGGTATGTGTGCCCAGACTGGGCATTGCACCAGTGACCTTTCACCTTGTGGGATGATGCCCAGCCAACAGAGCTACACGGTTCAGGGCTATCTGGGCTTGGTTTTATTTGAATTTACCTTATTTAAATTTCACTAGGCTTATTGAATCTGCAAATTAATGTGTTTCACCAAATTTTGGGTGCTGTAAGCCATTATTTTTTTTAAACATTTTATTTATTTATCTTTAGAGGGGAAGGGAAGGAGAGAGGGAGAGAAATATCAATGTGTGGTTGCCTCTTGTGTGTCCCCTGCTGGGAACTGGCCTGCAACCCAGGCATGTGCCCTGACTGGGAACCGAACTGCGTCCTTTGATTCACAGGCCAGTGCTCAATCCACTGAGCTACACAGCCAGGGCCCATTATTTCTTCAAATATATTTTTCCTGCTCCATTATCAGTCTTTTATTCTGGTGATTCAATGACACAATTGTTTGGACTTTTGATATTGCCCCATATGTCTGTGAGGTTCTGCTCATTTTTTAAAAACTGATTGTTCTCTTTGCTTTTCGAATTGCATAATTTCTATTGATTTGTCTTCAAGTTCACTGACAGGTTTCTTTTTCATCTTCATTCTGTTATGGAGACAATCCAATGAATTTTTAAATTCCAAAACTTTAAATTTCAGGAGTGTATGTATCTCTTGGGTTAAAACAAAGGAGATAAATAAGGAAAGACAAACTAGTATGCTTGCTCTTTTTATTATTTCTTTATCTTTGCAGATAACTTTCTTTTTCCATTCAGTTTAAGAGTATGTTCATATTTATCATAGTTGTAATTGCTTCTTTTTTTATTGTTGTTCAGGTACAGTTGTCTCCATTTCCTCCACCACTGTAATCACTTCTTTAAGGTCCTTATCATTAAGGGTCAGGACCATCTTTGGTCGGCACCTACTGTTTGTAGTTTTCCTTGTGAATTGGTCAGGGTTTTCTGGTGTTTTGTGTTTTGGATGAGTTTGTATTACATCCTGGACTTTTTAATATTATTTTCTGAGACTCTGAGCCTTGTTAAAATCCTCTTGAGAATGTTGATTTCTTTTGTTTCTTTGTTTTTGTAGGCAGCCAACCCACTTAGGTTTGTGCCACTTCATTGGATGGGTTGCTCAATGTCAGCTCTGTTTTCTAAGCCTTTGCTCTGCTGCTTTGGGCTACTTTGTGCATTCCCTACTGTGGGGTTTATTTGGACTTGAGTGGTGGTCTTGATCATAGGTAATTAATTGTCAAAGCCTTTGCTGGTTTTTTCCTTTTTTTGTGTGTGCCTCGGTCATGCAAGTGCAGGTCGGGGTGGATCTGAGACTTGTGTTGGTTTATACACAGTGTTAGAGGATCCCCTTCTCTAGCTCTTTCCTAAAAGGATTTTTCCCTAATACTTTCTCACTCATATGGGTCTGTTTTGGTGTTTCTCTGGCTAAGAAGGCCAGTGTTTTTCTCGGTTGAAGACCACATGCTGTTGTGTAGTTCTGCCCACCAGGGCTGCCCTTGGGAGGGAGAAACTGGGTAGAGATGGTAGGAAAGACAGAGACAGGAAGAGGAATGCTGATACCCTCACATTTTTCAAATGACTTGGATTCACTTGTCCTAGTTCTTTCAATCAAAACATGGGCTTCCTCTCCAGACTTTAAATGCCAGTGTCACTGCTGTGGTACAAGTGCAATGCTATGACCACAGGTGGCCTCTGGGCAGAAATGGGAGAAGAAAAAAAGGAATGATTTCATCCACACTCTTCTGTTGGCAAGGGTCCCTTTTCCAAGTCCTCTGGGCAGAAAAAAAGAGAGGGAAAGAGAGGGGATTTTTTTCTTGGAGTTTGTTTTGCTATTGCTACCCACTGTGTGGTTCTGGGCTTGAGGCCCACTCGTGGGTCAGAGCAGGAACATGCAGGCCAGAAAAGAAGTCTAGGAAACCACCATTGTGCTGGTTGTTCTTTCGGTTTTGACTTCACTCCCTGAATCACCTGCTCCTGTTTATTTTTCAGAGTTTTTAAGTACAGTTGACCATTGAACAACTCATGTTTGAACTGTGTGGCCTCTCTTATATATGGGATATTTTTCAGTAGATACTGAAAGTGTATTTCTCTTCCTTATGGTATTCCTAATAATATTTTTTCTCTAGCTTATATTATTTTAGGAATATTATATATAATACATCTCATGTACAAAATATGGGTCCATTGACTATGTTATCAGTAAGGCTTGGTCAGCAGTATGCTATTAGTAGTTAAGTTTTGGGCGAGCCATATGTTATACATGGACTTTCAACTGCCCAGGGGGTCAGTGCCCTAACCTCCTATACTGTTCAAGGGTCAGCAATACTTGCATTTTGTGTTTGTCTAGAGTTTTTAGTTAAAATTGGTGGTGGAGAGCGAGGGCTTCCACTACCTTGGCCAGCATTAGGAATTCTACATAATGTTTTTAAAGTTAAAAATTTTGTTTTCCAATAACCAAATACACATTATAGAAAATCTTGGAAATACAGAACTATCAGAAAAAACTATCTATACTCTCCTGACTTAAAATTAAGTCCTCAGCATTTTTATATATCCCTAGTCTGCTCACTTTTCAATGTACAGGTAGCTTTTCTAGAGGTGATTGTATTGTGTACAGTTTTTCATCTTGTTTTTTATTTCATTTATTACAAAAGAAACTTTTCTTGTGTTATTAAAATTATACCTACAATGAATTTATAATGGGTGTATGATTGTTCATTGAATAAATCCATTACCTTTATTTAATCATTTCCCTATTGTTGGGTATTTTTTCCAGATACTCGCTCCCATGAGATTGCTGTGATTAACATCTTTGTGTGTAAATATTTACCTAAATTTAGATTATTTTGTCGGCTGTCTTTCTAGATGCATAATTACTAAGCCAAAGGGTATGACCTTTTTAAGGGATTTGTTGCATGATTATAACTTATATATCATCTTAGTGACATACTGTCCCACTGGAAATGTGTAAATTGTGCCTCATTCCTGGCAATTGAGGTCGCTCCATACATATTTTAGGGTTAGGAACCATTATCCTAATCGGGGTTCTCTCTGTTCCCTAATGAGGACTCTGCTTGCTGTCCGGAACTTCCACACTCTGAACACTGCCCTGCCGCGCCTTACAGGCTTTCCCACATGGTGACCTGGTGCTGTAATGACTGTGCAGAAGTCGTACCATCTGAGCCAGTCTCTTGACAAGTGCGACTGCGATGTCCTCACTTCCCTGATGAAAACCCCCTGCTACCCCTCCATTGCCCATGGGAAAAAGTCCAGGTTTCCTATCATGGCATAAAAGGCCCTCTGCCTCCACCTTATCCATTTATGATGCTCCATTTCTTATACCTCTTGTCTCACAATCACTGCTCTAGTGGTACTAACTTGTTTGTTTATTCCATGCTTGTTCTCACCTTCCTATTCTCATTCATGCCCTTCCTTCCCATGTCCTGCCTTCTCATTCCTCCCCCTTACACCTGCCACATAATTCCCACCCTACTCAAACAGAAGCAGACAGACAAACTTGCCAGTACCTTTGTCCTTTATAACTTAGTTGAGGATGTTATTTCCTGAATAAACCTCTGTACCACTCAACTGACCATACTTTATTTGTTCTGGCTGTATTCAAAACAAATAAATTTGTTTATTTATTTGCCTACAGACCCATTCCATCAATATACCACACACCTTGCAAACTAAAAATGTTTTATATCCCTAGAAGCCAACACAATGCTTGACACATGCTAGGACTTAAAGAAACATTGGTTAGTTGAAATAATGCATATATGCATGTATGAATGAATACCCCTGAAATGTCCTTGCTTTCGTTCATTCTACCTGTGCTAGTGTCTTATGGGAACATCTTGTTTTTTGTTGTTTGTTTTTGTTTTTTCGAGTGTTCAATTATTTTATTTTATTTTAATTTTTTTTATATTAAATTTTATTTAGTTACTTTTCAAGTACATTTTTTTTTTTAATCTATTTCTCCCATCCCACCCCACCCCCCCGCCCGGTTTCTCCCCTCCCTCCCATTCCCCTCCCCCAGTCCTCATCTCTGTGTCTTTCATACTTGTTCCTCAAAATCCCTCCCCCTTTTTCCCCTTAAGTTCCCTTCCCTCTCCCCTCTGGTCGCTGCCCCCTTGTTCTCTATTTCAGCGTCTGTTTTTATTCGGTTTGCTTGTTTGTTTTATTCTTTAGCTTCCTGTCAAAGGTGAGATCATATGGTATTTTAATTTTTTAATAGCTATTTTTTATTTAATTATTTTTCAAGTACAGTATTCTGTCTTTTACTCCCATCCCAGCCCACCCCCCCTGTGCTCCCCACCTCCCTCCCATTTCTACCTCCCTTAGTTGTAGTCCATGTAACCTTCCTACTTGTTCCTGTAAATCCTTCCCCTTTTCCCCTGAAATTCCCTTCCCTCTCCCCTCTGGTCACTGTCCCCCTGTTCTCTATTTCAGTGTCATTGTTTTTGAAGTGAGAGTATCTGTTACCAGTGATGATGGTCAGTGATGCATGGACAGTTAGTTATCTTAGCACTGCTATGTTATGAACAGTAGTTCTGAATTCACAGGGATACAGTAGAGGTAGATTCAAGTGGCTTGAGCAGCTATTTCAGGCTGGAATATGATGGTAGAACACACATCTTTGTATATTTTATATTAACTGATGTTGCTTACCATGAAGTAAATGCTTGTTTTTGTGCTTCATTTTTTTCTACCTTTTCAAATTGTATATTTTTATGCATACAAAATCCTCAATGTATAGGATCGAAATGACTTTACAATTGATCCATTAAAGAACTCAGAGAATCACTTGTCTTTACTCTAGTAAAGTAAGAACAGGTTAAAATGATAAAATACATAAGAGGTTACTTGGGGAGAAGAACATTTGGCCCAGCAAAATTGTTCATCTATAAAAATATTGCCTGGGTTTTCTGCTCTTCTCTCCCCCTCACTCCCTAGGACACACCCAAAGTCAGTTAAATATCAATTTTAAGAATTTGCAAATAGGTATGCAGTTTAAGGTAAACAGGCCATGAAATAAAATGCAGCAAATCCGTAAACCAGGATAGAAAGCAAAAATAAAGCAAAAGAAAAATCTTACCTGATTATCCAGCTGTGTGTATTTTCTTTGGATCTTAGCCCATAATATGGACTAAAAGTTGTCAGAATTGTCATTGTCACTTTCAACCTTTTTTTCTGGTATTTTTCACTTTTCCCTGTGAAGAGACTGCCTTCTGCATTCTTCCAGAAGTGCCATCAGAGAGCCCAAGTCCACCTTTTTCTTCTCCCATTTCATAAAATATTTGTGCTAGCTGCAGTTGTGCACAGCCTTTAGGTGGTCCTGAGCATTTTAGGAGCTGACTCCAGCTCATGGTAATGGTTGGACCTAAAGATGAGTTTAGGTTTAAAATCTGCCAGCAGGTATTATTCATTCATTCGAAAAATTATTGAGTGCCTATTGTGAGCTGGGTATGTTGCAGGCAAAACATGATGATAAGACACAGTGTTTGCTCTTTATGGGGCTCATGTGGCAAGAGCCCAGTGACGAGGTGACCAAGTCTACAGGCAATTGCAGATCACAGTGTAATGTAAGATGTGCAGAATAAGAGTGAATGAAAGGTTCTTTGAGGCCATCTGGAATAACCTTGGTGGATCAGGAATACTTTTTTGAGGCAGTGAGAACTTAAGCTGTTGATGATATTGAGTTATAATTTGGGAAATAAAAAATCCTTCTGTGCTTTTGGATATGGGTATTTAGCTTTTAGCACAGGGTTTCCAAGTATGTCCTTCCTACTCTATACCTTACTAGTCTACCAATCTGTCCTTTCTGTTTCTGGCATTGCATACTTAACACCATGGAGCATCCAAAGAACTCTTCTTGGAATCTGTGATGAAATCCATAATGCAGATTTATTCAGGGCACCTCACTTTATCCCCTCCCTCTCTGGATCCTTAGGCCAAGTGGGAACAGTATTGCCATCAGTGTTTGCCAAGAGCAATTGCCAAGTCTTATAGGAGGCACATTGTTAAGGTAAAGTTTTGTGTGACCCACCTAACTTGTTGGCTATTGACAAATTGTAGTTTCAATTACTCAGGTGCAAAAGAGGGAATTTTTGTCAGCAGTTTTGAATAGAGGGAAAGTGTTGTCTCTAGAGAAATGATAATTTAAGGCACGCCGTTTTCCATTTTGGAGCTGGTCCTGGTAGCAGTGTGTATTTTCTCTTCCTAGCTGGTGAATGACACTCCGCAGCACTCCAGCAAACCAGGATGAGTCTCGCGGAGCCAGCCCTCTGGGTGTAGCTGAGTAACTGAAAGTGCCCTGTTGGCTGCGTATTCTCCCCTGGAGCTGTGCGTGTACAATAGGAATCCACAAAAGAGTCTATTGGTCTCCGGCATCAATTCTAAAATGGGTTCTGAAGTATAATGCTTTTGGGAGGATACATTTAAACAATTAACGTTTGTTCATTGTTTGGCATAGTAAGTGGTAACAGACTTTACCTCTAGATTTGTGTGGGTTCAAATTCTGGTTCTGTGTATCCTTGCTAAGCCAGTAACCTCTCTGTGCCTGACTTTCTTCTTCATGTGTAAATGTGGGAACAGTAATATTTAATTCTTATGTGAAAGGATTAAGCTAAACTACATAAAGTACTTAAAACAATACCTGGCATGGGAAAGTCCTTAAGTGATATTAGGAATTATTTCAAATTAACAACACTGCATTATATGGCAGCAAAGATCATCATACAGGGCCCAGCACAAATAATGCCTCTTTTTTATTACAAAATCATAAGCCTGTAATTCTGTAAAACGACAGTATCACACTGGAATACACCGTATGACACTTTAGGTGAAATGTTCAAATTAAAACTATACATTATCACACCCATATTATTACCCTGCCAAACACACACAAGCAGCCTTACTTCTGCCAGACCCTGGAGACAGAAGTAGGAAAAACAGGGGTTTTATGATAAAGATCTGCATCGCCATGGAGGACCGTTTTGTGGGGAACCTTGTATGTGTAAATTGGGAAACACTGATTGTGATAGCAGTTTTTTTATCCACTGCCGTCGTTCAGTTTTTTGTCTGTACCGTCCCTGCTTTAGAGCCAAGTGAGCATTTCCGTCCCCTCTGAAATATCTCATTTCTTTATCCTCGTCAGTAATCATGTCGTTAAATTTAAATCACCCTTGAGGTTTTTGAAGTCCGGAGGTGGCCTGTGGCAGTTTTCTTGGAAGTCTCAGCTTAAATGGGTTTTTATGTAAAGCTCATTTAGCAAAGTCTCAGTTTGTTTTCCTTTATGTTATTTATTTACTTACTCTGCTATATCTTTGGAGTGAGTGCTTTTTTCTTTTTCTGCGTGAACTTACTATGTTTTGTAAATTGACATTGTCCCTCTGTTGATAACATTGTTTTGTGATGCTCTTTGTCCTTCTGATTTTTTTTTTCTATTTTATAACTTAAAACAAGTGGAGGAAAATTTTTCTCAGTAACAAAATGAAAGGCTTAAAGTGATTACTTCAGTTTCTACGTGGTCTTGTTCTTGTGTTCGTGAACAAGCAGTGAGTGTATCTTAAGTTCAAGGACAGTTGTTCCTTTGCATGTAGCATGCAGTTTTAAAAACAACATAAAGGGTAATTTTCCTTTGGTACAATTTGACTGTAGTTCTTTCTATTGAAGTTCTTTAATGTCACTAGGGTTGGTTCTTTTCTGAGTGTTTTGTTGTATGCATGGGTTCTGAATCTATGATAAGACTTTTAACCTCAGCCTGTCTCATTACATAGAGTGACCAACTAAAAGGAGCTTTTTATTATGTCTTATTTTGGTCTCCAGGGAAGACCAGAAAATATGCCCCTTGGTTAACTTAAACATACCTCATGTCAAAGTTAGTAAGCCTTCCCTGAAAAGCCTTTCTTGCAACATACATGGAAAATCTTACTTAAGAGTTAAAAGGGTGCTTAACAAGGGAAACCATTATGTAGGAGCTATTATGAAGTTTTTAGCAAGGGGTTACTATGTAGGTGCAGTACAGTTTCATTCATTCTCCATTTATGAAACTCACAGTTTATTTATAAACACATTTTCCCAATGTTTTCAGATACCCTTCCCCTACATGTACATGGTGTTCTTCAGTGACATGGGTTCCTTTGGCATGGACTATTTCCATTGAGTTCCCTTAATTTTATACCTCTTTTATTGATCGGGCAGATTGCAGCACACTCAGCTTGTTTGGAATGATTTTTGGTTCCTTTTATTTTATCTTTTCTTCCTTCCTGAGATTTTGTAGAGCATAGATATGGTTGCTGAGTTGTGAAATGTGGGTTGTTAAACTGCGAAGTGCTTTGTTTTGCTGCTCCATTTACCTGAGCAAATGTGTATTAAGTGCACGTACAAATACATAAGATGTTTGTATCAAAGATAAACAAATACATAAGATGGGTCCCTCCTTTTGAGGTTCAAAACAGTGTTGGGGATATTGGCAAATGTAAGAGTCCTGCACTCGGTGCTCAGTTAACGATAGGAGCACGCGTGGGGAGTGCTGCAGGAGCTCAGAGACAGGGCATGTGCGTAGGCCAGCCGGCCAGCCACGGAAAGTTCTCTGGATGAGTTAACTGGTAAGGGAAAGTGAACATGAGTGTAAGATGCAGGGTGGAATTCCGGCCATCGGGAACAGTTTTCTTGTACATGGTTGTGTGAAGCATCAGAGTGTATGTGGTAACTGCAAGATTAAGTCAGTTCTGCTATAACATGACCTGCCTTCCTAAAGAAGGCTTATGAGAGAAAAGCAGGGGGAGGGTTGGGGCAAAGCCCTCAAAAACATCATAAGTGACATGTAATGAACATGACAGCACAGTTTTACACATGTTAAAAGGTTAAGAAATATATAAATATTACAACAAATGTGGCACATTGCTTTGAAAAAGATCTGAAGTTTGCCTTGAAGTTGGCAGAGAAGGGGTGTGCGTTGTGAATTATTGTGAAGTGGTGGCAGGAGCGTTATCGGAAGTGGGAGGGAACATTTTAAGTCCAGATGTGAATCAGTGTGGCTCCTAGGAAGGTAGCCGACAGAGCTGGTAGATGTTGACATGTGCATGTACATGTTCTTTGCATTCCTACATGGCTTAGTTCAGTTGCGAGCCATTCTCTTTGTTCACTGAGTCTTTCCTAAAGATGAAATTGTGTACAAGCAAATGCAAAACTCGGTGTTGCTTAAATTGTTTTCTAATGTAATCAGTCGCGTTGGACCAAATCTGAGTTTTCAAAACAAGTGCTGTAGCAGAATTAACTGTTGTAACCAGGGACATCTGGAGTGGTGGGAAATGTAGGGTGGGCTCCAGGAAAGGCTTCCAGTTCCATCTCTATCTGTTTAATACTCTGCCATTTGGTAAGGCCATTATGATTTCTTTAGCAAGTCCATTTGGTCTCTCTTGGCCTTACTGGTTTCCCTGTCAGTTCTGTTCCCTTCAGGGTTCCTCCTTGCACCCCACTGGGAGTTTTCACCAAGGTCGTAATACCTGTTTTGTACCCTCAATGCTCCTGAGAGTTGCTGGCTTTGTTCTGCGGCCTGGCTTTTCCTTGGCCTGCCATCATCTCCTGTCAGCATTTTCTGCATTGATGCTGGGGCCACTAGGAAGCCAGTCCTGTGCAATTATTCATCTGTGACCAGGGCCTGCCCACCTTGCTGTGGTTTGCTTTCTATGCAGATCAGTCGCTCTTGCACAAATGCTGTGGCTGCTGTGAGTAGATGCCAGGCCTTTAGAAAATTTACCCTTAGGTGCTCAGTGTTTGAATCTGTGTTTAGCAACTGAAGTGGACCTGAGAATTAATGGTTCTTTTAGATCATTTACTTTTGTTGAAAAAGTAAGACCATACATATCTCTTAGATGATGATCATTTAATCACAATACATAGCCGTAAAACATTTCCTGAGTATGTAGTGTAACCTTAGGCATAATGTTACATAGTTTACCCAGTTTATCTCATTTCATGCTCAGAATTGCCCCAGGAGGTAGGTACTATTATTATCTTCATTTTACACATAAAGCAACTGAAAGTGAAATGACTTGTCTAGGGTCACTCAGATGCTTGTCCAAGATCACATGGTAACCCGTCTAGAAAAGCCTGAGTAGTTTGATCCAGAACCCATGCTTTTAGTTGTTGCTGCATACATGAAATGTTTTTTTTAGACCTTAGTATAGGCATCTTGAGCTTGTACTGGGAAGAAGTCATATCTCAGTATTAAGGGCAGTGATACTTAGATTGTTTTTTAATCACATCTACTAGTAACTACTAACTCTCTACCTTTAACTATACAAACTTACCATTCCTTATATTAAATGTTGGGTGCTCATTCATAGTATTTCAGTATTGCTTGAATAGGTGTCAGCTAAATTTTCTACCCATATTTTTGTTTTTGTTGTTGTTGTTAGTTAAACTTGGTTGGTAAGTGGTAGGTTAGATGGGGAGGGGAGAACGTGCCCCCTTCCCTGTTACTGGTTATAGAGTCCTAATGGATATGCCAGGGTGGGGGCATTTGTGCATTACTGTATTTTGCTGTGTATATCACACGCACTTTTTTTGCCCAAATTTTTGAGGGAAAAATAAGTGTGCATTATACATGGGTATGATGATTGCACACCATGGGTGTGATAGTCCCCTGCATAACATGCACAAAAATGTGGGTGTGCATTATACACAAAAATACTGTACACAAAATACTGTACACAAAAATACTGTATATCTGGGAAAAATGTGCTCAAATACGAGACCTGAGAGTTCATGACTATAAGTGAGTTATTTGGTTCTCGGAATTAAACATAATAAAGCTGGGAACTGAAAATGAGGAAGCTCCAGCACCATCTCATGGAGACACTGGCACAGTCAGGTGCATGCCTCCCGGGGCGCACTTGGTGGTGGGACACCACAACACTGACTGCATGTTGGGACGTGCTTGCTAATAAACAGCTATGGGTCTAACCAAGTGTTTGGCCTCTAAAATTAGAGATGGATGAAATTGGATACCAAACATAAGGGGTAACCTTGACAGATTACAGTGCCTTCCATCTGTATTACTTTATATATTGCATTTCTGTAAAGGATGGTAGGGGAGCTATTATTCTCATGTAATAGGTAAGTGAATGTGTATTCTGAGAGGGTTAATTGACTTGTCCAGGGTCACTCCCGGTAAGTGATGGAACTGTGACTTTTGTGTCCTAACCCAGGGGATTTTATTGTGTTTTTCATAATGTGAGAGACTGATTCATGTGCAGGCAGCATCTGTTGGTTTAGACAAATGCTTCTGCAGCTTTTTTCTTCTTACTATTTTGTAGTATTTTGATGCCACTCATCATTTTCTGTGTGACTGGAGGTCTGGGATCTGATGGCTTCAAATTTCTGTCAAGAAGGCCCTAAATCTATGTTCTCTAGAGTTGGATGGATAGAAAGTTACACGTTCTTATAGAGAATCCTTATTTGGACTTTGTCATAAAATATTCTTTAGTGGGGAAAGAGAGCTCCTTCTATCTGAAAGGAGCAGAGAGGTTTTATATTGGCCTTTAACAGTGGAGGACTCAACTTGGTCAAACTATGCTTTGCCCAGGTCTAGTTAAAGGGAGTCAAAATCTGTTGAACAAAAAAAGCTCTTGTTTCTGCTTCGACCTTGTGGGCTTTAGGGGTTGCTCGGAGTCTGACTGAGTGAACCTCATTCTGGGGATTCTCTATCCTCTGTAATTTGTTTGTTGTTGGAGATCAAGGCACCTGTCTGTTCTCTCAGCTCTTTGTGGTCTCAGCTCTTACAGAGCACTCAAATAATTAAGGGATAAATTAAGGAATGTTGTTTTTTTTTTAATTTTCCTTGGATAGGTAGTTTGATTCATTAGCAAGTTAGATGCTGGAGTCAGTCATAGCTAGGTTTGATTTCTAAATTTATCTTTTCTCAATTATCACCTTATATTTTGAGCCTCCGTTTTCTTTAACTGCAAAATGGATAATCCTAGTTTCCAATGAGTGCATGTTGTGTATATAGAGAATTTAGCACATATTTGACACATAGGAAATTTTGAGTTAACACTAGCTGCTATCATTGTCATCATTGTTACCTGGATTCACGTGGACTTCCATACTTTTCTAAGGATGGGAAAATCCCAAGGTTATAATGTCTGCTTTTGTTTCATGTCTAAATATGGATTTAGTTCTTAAGATTTGGGTACCTCTCCAACCCATAACTCTACATCTTATCAAACCATTTTGCATATTTGGTTGCCAGTGTACTGACTCATGCTTATATTCTTTCATCAGCTGGGGAATGAAGTCTTGGATGACAGCTAGTTAGACCCCATCACACTTGTATCTGTATTTGTCTTAACAAACTTTTGGAGAAAACATAGACCTTATTCTGGGCTGGGTAGATCAGCACAAGCAGAGTGAAATCTTCTCTAGATAACCTTTTTGCACCCGGTCAAAGACCCTTGTTTGATTGTTCCTGCAATCATTTATCCTATTTTACAGAAGTCTAGTTTAGAGGTTCTGAACCTCAGCACTATTGGTGTTGTGGGTGGTTGAATGTTAGGTACTGTTAGGGTGTTTAGCAGCATCCACTAGATGCCAGAAGCATTCTCCCCCTCCCAGTTATGACCACCCCGAATGTCTCCAGATTTGCCAAAATGTGTCCTGGGACAAAGTCACTCATGGTTGGAAACCCCTGGTGTAAACCTCACTAGGTTTGTTTCTTGCTGGATACTACCTCCAAGTAAGGACTGACTTTTCTTACCTGTTCTTTTTTCTCATAGTCATTGTCTCAGTTCACTCCTGTTCCCCCCGAGAATACCCATTTGCTTCAGTTGAAGGGATTACTAAAGTGCTCTCTGTGAGTGCAAAGGTTTAGAATCAAAACTGTTTCAGAAGTGCTCAATGATTGTAAGAATTTTCAAGGATCACACCAATCCCCAGAAAGTCAAAGTAGTATGTATGTTTGCTTCTCTTGAGTAAAGGAAATCCATGCTTTTGAAGAAAGGATGGGGTTTTTTGAACATTGTGAGGAAAGTAGCTTGTCTTGCTTTCCACTTTTTCTTTTCTCATGTCTTCTAATGCTCCATTTCCAAAACTTTACACTTATCCCCTGTTTACCCCCTATAATGCAGAGCATTTCACCGTCAGTTCTTACTTTATAGGGAGTTCCATATGAATTGGGTCTTTACTATATTTTTAGAGGAGCAAGATGATCAAATCACTTTTTTCTATTTTGATGTAATGTTAAAAAAGTTTTTTTCCATTACAATTGACATACGGTATCATATTGGCTTAAGATGTACAATTCAGTGTTTAGATATTTATATAACTCACACACAGTGATCATCCCAAGAAGTGCAGTACCCATCTGAAACCATGCACAATTACTACAGTATTACTGACTGTATTCCTTATGTTGTACTTTACATCCCTGTGATTCTTTTTATAATTGGCACTTAGTATATATTAATCCTGTCCCCCTTTTCACCTATCTCTCCAAACCCAGATATGGTACATATACACAATGATCAATCAGATTTATTCGTAACTGAAAGTAATTCATAGGAGTCCCTGTGTTGCTCCTCTTAGCATTTATGTTTTGTTAAAAGTAAAACTTTCTAACTTAAATATGCCTCATGGGTTGTGCTACAATGAAATAAAGAATTTTCAGCAGATGAGTGAGATAGTTTTAGACACGGGTCTTCCTTGTACCTCATAAGTCACATCTCCCAGACAATTACTTTTTCTATATAGTGACAACCAACATTCAATTCAAGGGATTTTAAGTAGAGTATTCCCCCTTCTTGCCATCCTGGTAGCTTCTTACAGTCTTCCCCTATGGAGTATGGTCATTTCTTCTAGTTATACCAAGTTTGTTGTTATTGGTGTTGATGTGTTTTTCCATATTCCTGGTCTGTGAGTGGACAAGGACACTGAGCAGAGGGGCAAGCGGTGCACCGATGCAAGATGCCGGAAGACAGAAACCAGGTTTACGAATTTGTGCGTGAATTCTGTGGGAGGCATTGTGGAGGACGTTGGGGTAGTTCTGGTTGTGGGAAAGAATTCATTCTGAAGATTTAAATAATTTTAGAAGAGAAAAGGCAGCTGGAAAAAATTACACGTGGCAGAGATGAGGACATTAAAAAGAAGAAGATTGAGGGAAGATTAGAGAGACTATAGAAAAACATTTGAGGCTTGCATGTGAGAAAAGAGCTATGAGGATTTATTTATTATCTGTAAAAAGAGAGTATGGACTTGCTTCCTTCCAAGTCCAATACTCTGTTATTACAAGATGACATTCTTGAGAAGCTGGGAAAGTGGCAATGTTTGCTGTTTAGTACAAAAATTGCAACAGGAGGACTCTCATCATTTCCAGTGTCCATCCTGTAGCAGAGAGAAACAACTGCAGACTATGAGAGTTGTTTTAGACAAAGACATGGGCATATTTCCCTTTCTTTTGTGCTTGAGTACATTCTGTGTTTATAGACATAAGACAAGTATCTGAGTTAATATTCAAAAGTGAATTTTTCATTTTAAATATTTCACAGGATTAAAAGGGTTTCTTAGGTCTTTCTGGATGTTCTAAACTGACATACAATAATATAGAGCACAATTTAGGGGATCAGTACTCTATTTTCCAATTTCTAAAATTACTATGGGGTTATTTTTATGAATATGTCAATGGAATTAGTACAGATGCAGTCAAAACAGGGCAATCAAAAATAGAACACACCATTAAAAAATAATTTTCCAAGAGGACTTTATTAAATGCCCACAATATGTGAAGCATTTTGCTACTATGTGCTGGGGCTGTAAAAAAGGAAACAAACAATCAAACAAACATAGCAGCAGCCATTTCCAAATTATAGTTTGCCTTTTTTAGTTTGCAAAAGCATGTCAATTAGAATGGAGCCGGCACATGACACCAGAGGCCCACAAACTTGGAATACAAATGGCGTCTGAGGGCCCTTTGCTGCAGATGTCTCTTCACGTGGGGTCAGCCACAGAAGTTTCTGAAGGCGGGGGGAGAAGCAGAAAATGGTACCTGCATGTGTGGATTGGCCTAGAGTTCTTTTGAATTAATTTTTATGTTGTTTTGGGTAGATTCTTGGAACATCCTGCCCCATGTAAGTTTTTTTGAAGATCAGTTCTGAGTTCAAGTTAGATCATCTAGAGATAAGGCGGTTCTTCGGTCTTTTTTGTGTATGGAATTCAACAAAAAAACATAGAATTCCAGGGCACGCTTTCCTTTCCTGGAGCATGCTCCAACCTATAAATGTTTCACCTGCATGCTTTTGCTTTCAAGGATTCTTCAGGGTGAACTCCACCCTCCTCAGTCATCTTCACTAAAGTTCTGGGGATCCTAAATGTCTTGAGTTTCAGAGATAGCCTCAGCATAGGAGGGTTAGAGGTAGGTTGTATATAATGCAATCGATCCTTATTTTGGTATAGTAGTCCCCCCTTATTTATGGGGGATAATATGTTCTAAGATGCCCAGTGGATGCTCAAAACTGCAGATAGTACCAAATTCTATATATACTTTGTTTTCCCCTATGCGTACATACTTATGATGAAGTTTAATTTATACCTTATGCACAGTAAGAGGTTAGTTAATAATAAAATAGAACAATTGTAACAATGCACTAAAATAGAAGTTATGTGAATGTGGCATTATTAAGTAAAATAAAGGTTACTTTAGCCATACACTGTGGTACCAGTACAGTAGATCTGATAACCCAGAAGGTTAGTAAGTGACTAGCAGCTGGGTGTGTACACAGCATGGATATGCTGGACAAAGTGATGATTCAAGCCCCACAGGAGATGGAGGGGGATGTGGACAGATTTCATCACACTTTTCAGAATGGTACACCATGTAAAACTTAGGAATTGTTTATTTCTGGGATTTTCCATTTAATATTTTCAGACCACAGTTGACTGTGGATGACTGAACCACGGAAAGTTAAACCACAGATAGTGGGGACTCCTGTAGTAAAATGTGTGATCGGAAATGGGTTGAGCTCCACTTCTGGCTTGCAGTTCCCTCTGTGACTTTGGGTGAGTCACGCTTCTTCTCTGGGACCCTGTTTTCACATCTGTAAAACAAGGTAACTGGGCTTGATAATTCATTCCTACATTGATCAAAGCAGAAATTGGCTATGATTGTATGTCTTCTTGCTATTTCTCTTTTAAGTTTCTTTTTAAAGGAATAGGATTCATTCTGAAACCATCTCATAAAACTGTAGTTACATGGATTTTGCTTGTAAAATTCTTATTTCTTCACATTAAAGAACATAGCCTTTTAAGAATGACCGTGAGCAGCCCACTTCTGAGTAAGATACCCCAATTAGTCCTACTTCAAAGGCTAAGATTTTTCCATTTACCTATAGCATCGAAGAAGAGCAGCAGCAATGAAATGGAAGAAACTAAACTGATATGCTTGCTGCCGGAGCAGACACAGGAATAGAGCCTCCGAGTTCCTGGCTGCATTGCTGACCGTCTTGTTCTCACCACAACTACAGGGTGAAAGTGGGGGATGGTGTCCAACCTCAGAAAATACCAGACTGGTTTGAGATGGAAATATCACAATGTCTGAAAGGAAAATGATCATGTATAAGTGACACATCCTGACTGAATTTGTCATCAGCCATGGTGTTTGTACAGGAAAAATAAAGGATATGTACATGTTGCTGTTACCATCAAAGAAGCAATCCAGGTCTACAGACAAAGTTGAAATCTTTTTGTTGCGTTATCTCTAAGCTGCCAGTGATGTAAATCATGATTGCAGAGCGTCTGTTATGGTGGCAGTATTGTCAGCAGGAATACCATAGTGGTATTTTCAGGTCCCAGGTGGAATGTGTCTGGCTGGCACTTATCTCTCAAGATTTTGATTTATAAAGCAAGAACAAAATCATGAGGGGAGTATAAGTGTTGCCTCACCTAATCTGTCATTTTGTAGAGTTGTATCCAATTTTATAACTTTTTTTAGTAAAGTTTCCCCCATCCTCCTTACTTCAAAAAATGAATGCAGTGCTGTCATTTTTTAGAAAGAAAATTCCAGAGTTTCTTGTATTTTGAGAGAATCATGAATGATTTATTTACATTGAGTATGAGAGTTTCCAGAAGTGGGATTTTAAATGTTTTTAAAATTCTAGATTAGAAATGTGGGAGTTTCTTACTGGGCTAAACATTCTTTAAAAAGTTACAATTATAGGGCTCACAGGAACCAATTAAAATTAGGTCATTTGCATTTATTCTCCTCACTTCATGGTAGTGTAAACGTTACATGTTGGTGATTTTTTATTTTGTCTTTGACCTCCAATCAGAATTCCAAACAGTTAATGGTATTTAAAACTAATAGTCATCACTGACGCAGTGTAGTTGAAACCATTCCTGAGAGACACGCCTCTTGCCACTTCATTCAACTCAGTTTTACTTTGACCTTCTTCCAACTACTAGATTGGAAGTAGGGATATTTAGACAGGAGTGTAGCATGTGGTAAGCACCAGTAATCCTTTGCCAATATTCTCTGCTGGAAACATCTGGAACATGACTAATGGTTTGGGAAATAGGACCTCTGAGTAAAAGTTAACAGGAGTTAAAAATTATCTCATGTGTAGATAAATAATGATGATTTAAATAGAAATTTTAAGTTCATGAGGAATAGTTGGAAGAAGCACAGTAAATGTCATCCATTCTTCTAAATACTAAAGAAGATACATACATGTATATATATATAACAGCAGGAGAAATTCGTGTGAGCAGTAAAGATGACTTGTGAGAAGGGCCCAGAGAGACTGCAGATTCCATAGTGCATTAGAAAAAGGACAAATAAGATTTGGGGCCCCAGTGCCCTGGCTGGTATGGCTCAGTGGATTGAGTGCCGGACTGTGAACCAAAGGGTCACAGGTTCAATTCCCAGTTGGGACACATGCCTGGGTTGCGAGCTAGTTCTCTAGCATGGGGCGTGCAAGAGGCAACCACACATTGATGTTTCTCTCCCTCTCTTTCTCCTCTTCTCCTCTCTGTAAAAATAAATAAATAAAATATTTAAAAAAAAAGATTTGGGGCCCCAGACAAAATTATTTCCAAGGTTGATTGCAAATTTTCTTTCACTTATCAGTGAAGTATTACATATGATCCCATATTTTTAATGTTTATATACCTTGTATCTAATATTCTGCAAAGGTGGGATGAGGGTCAGGTTTTCTTGGGAACAAGGCTGAGGTACATAGAATTTGTTTTTTAGAATATAAATTCCAGGAGTTAGAGACTTTTCTGGATTATCTACTGAGTATATTAGAGGTGTTCTAACAAGAAGAGAACTACAGTAAGTTTATTACTATATGGAGTTACTGGTGTCATGAGATATGAAAATATGTGACTAGGGAGTCATAATTTAATGTAGTGGAATTATGGGCAAAGAGAATTCATGGGTTTAAAAAGTATCATTGGAAAGTGTGCACTATTTTTTATAGTCAGACTTTTGATGTTGAAAACATGGCCCAAATTAGGGGCTCAAATGAAAATATAGCAAGAGCAAGCAAGATATTAGACACAATATGTATTTCTGAAAAATGTTCAGTACGTTGAAGGTATCTCTTGATTCAATGACAGGCGTTTTCTTTGTTTCTTCATTTCTTAGGAGAATATTTTATGATGCATTCTTTTACACCATAAGCACCTCTTTGCTTCCTCTATGCTTTTGTCTGGGATTGAAATAAAACATTTAGGGCTACATAATGCTGTCAGGCCTATCTGGAACGTAGCTTTATTTATGTGTGCCGAGAGGGTTTAGAGCAGTCAAGAGCTGCTTGCTGACTGTGGTGTTAAACATCATTTGACACTCCCTCCCTTAAATCTTTTGAAAAGAGCTGATTTTTTTTATGTTCATGCAAAAGAGCCCTGAAAGGACAGTGAAGGTAGTGTGTGGTTTGCTCACTTGTGGGATTATCTTTTTACTATGTAACCTGTGCGATTAATTGTTAGAGGAAGCAGCAGCTGTGTAGTAAGTAATACTGAACTGTTTCTTACGTGTAGAGTGAAGTCCAAGTACTCTACAGCTTAGGCAGTTTATGGGAAGCCTTGATTGTGTGTATGTTTTTCAGTGATACAAATGTGCAACTCATAAGATCCTAGTATGAGAATGAGGCCTGGATTATACCTCTTAGTGTGTATACCTAACACACTTTTTTTTAAAAAAATTTAAAGGACTGGGCAATTGAATATTTTCTAATCGCCCAACTGTAGATGATGATTAGGATAATAACTGAAAATATCTGAACTGACTTTTTTCCATGGCAAATAGTTACCTTGGTATTGTGTAATCACTGATATATATTTGTATTGGCATGTTAATTCTGTGGGAAGGGACCAGCCTCACATGTAGCAAGAATTCGTCCATACTGGAATAGCGAGCGAGGCCTAACAATTAGGAATGTTGAGGTCTGGGACACTAGGAGGGATGTGTAGAAATGTGCTATTCATATTAGCAAGACCTACAGCCTGGACATTCCCTGGGAGCTTGTTAAAAATGCAGCATCTGAGGCACCACGCCTGATTCAAAAAAATCACCTTTTTAACAAGCCTGAGGTTGTTGGCACATACTACAGACTGAAAATGGTGCGTCCCTCACAAAATTCCTCTGTTGAAACATAACCCCCAATGTGATGCTATTTGGAGGTGGAGGCTTTAGGAGGGGTTTAGGTCACTAGGACTGAGCCTTCCTGATTGGGACTAATGCCATGTAAGGGGGACTCCGTGTGAATAGATGTCTGTCCATGAACCAGGAAGTGGATCCTTACCACACTCGGAATCTGCAGCTGTCTTAATCCTGGACTTTTAGCCTCAAGAACTGTGAGAAATAAATGTCTGTTGTTTACATAAGCCATCTAATCTATGGTAAATTGTTACAGCAGCTTGAACTAAGATCAGGGATCTTGAGTCTGGGAATTTCAAGCAAATTGCAGGATTTAGAATCAAAGAAGGGTATATAAGTTTGGGTTTGTTTGTTTCAGTGATGGGAGGGTGAGGTAAGAGAAAGGATGGTTGGTGTTTTGAGGGATTGCCACAGTAAAAAAATAACCATTTTTGCCTGGCATTTATCTTTATAGAGTATTCATAGCATGACCTTGTTTATGGTGAGAGGTGAAACACACTGGATGACTGTGGCATCTGGAAGCCGCTACATGTCAGAATAGATCAGAGACTTGGGACCCAGCTGAGTCCAGTCTGGGGAAGTAAGCATTGTTGGCTGAAGCTGAGTCATCCTCCTGGGGCGAAAACCAATCAAATCTTGCTCCCAAGAGAAGATATTTTATTGGTGGGATGTTTGCTGAGACAGGTTTAGCTGTCTTGGTCTCCCAGGTCAGATGCTGTTTCATGCAGGTGTTCTCTCTGTGTGCCAGTGACCTGGGGCTTGGGGGCAGGCCCAAAGGTGGAAACGTTCGTACAAAAGCATGAGGTATGAGAAGCTGAGGTATATTAAACTGAGATATGAGAGCCACAAGATACAATTCTCTGCTGGAAATAACAGGAAACCGCCCATCTCACAGTTGGAGAAATGTCAATAATTTTTTTGTTAATATAACAATTTTTAATGTAATTTTAATTAAAATTAAATTTCAGCATTAGTGTTGGTTTTTGTTAATTTTTCTTTTAAAGTGCACACATGGTAATATGAAAAGTTAAAGGATAGTACAGTAAAAATTTTAATCAAATTGTAATATAGTATACAAGTATTTATTAGTTTGTACCTTTTTTTACACACTTCTAATTTCTGTTCCTTTCCTCCCCATTGGTAGCCATGCTTGTGGCTTGGTCTGTAGCTTTCCATATCTTAGGAAGAATATAGAATCTTACTCATGGTAGCATTTAAATTTTCAGAAGACAACAAAGCATATTTTAGTAACAACGAATCTTCTAAATAAAAGTCATATAGGGCTTTTTAAGACTATAGTAAGAACCAAATGACAAGATCTTTGTTCGAACTACTAACGCTGTGGGCAGGAAATGATGAGATAGGTTGCAGTGTATTTTAGTGTGTGCCAATTATGTCAATGAGATCAGAGGTGTATGTAGAACATATTTAGCGGTTGCACAGAACTTGAGCTGTGGCAGTCTTCATCCTACACTCTTGTGGTTTAGCTTGGCAGATCTGAGGTGGCACATAAGCCACAAAGTGTCATGATTCTTAAGACATAATGAAGTCATGCATTACGGTAAAGGGTAGAAAGAGGGAAAAGCAACATTTTCCGATAGCCAAGCTCTGCACATAGATGCTTTATATACATTTTACTCTTTCCATATTTATGTCCTATTTAAACTATAAAAATTGCCCTTATTTCCCCACCTATAAATTTATGGAAGTGACTTGTCTTTGTTCATGTTCATGGCCTACTCAGGGTTATATAGAACCCCCCAAAGCAGTCCTCCCTGACTGTTCTTGGGACCGAGTGGGTGTTACATGATCAGTTCCTTTGTTCACCGGTATTGGGTCCTCATGGTGGAACTTGATGTTGTAACCAGTGAGGAATTCTTGCTGAGGTCAGTAAGTTGACAGAAGTGGTGAGTCTGGGTTGAGAGGTGACTGGGGAGGAGAGAGGAAACAGTATGGAGAGACTCTGGCCAGAGTTGGAAGATGACACAGACTATCAGTGTGACCAGGCCACTGAGGGTGGGTCCCCCTGGTTCTTACTGCTTGCGACCCCAGGAGTAGAACGTGACAGCAGGAGTCTTTATGACTAGGAGGCCTTCGGTCTAAGTTAATATTTCAAATTGGAAATTACCACCAGAGTATAACCATTGCTGGTAAAAGAGTGCTTTTTTTTAAAAAGAAGTTAACTTTGTTTGGGTTTTATTACCTGTGCTAAAATGGCATTATGTGTGATAATATAAAAGTAAATGGGTATGTTCATTTTTTGGTTGCTTCCATTAGGTTTTCCATTCAGAATCATAATTATGCCTTTGATTCTGGCGTCCACTTATGTAGGAAAAGGTATTAGTATGAATCCCTTGTAGAGAAATGGCTACTTTTAACAATTTTTATAAAATGTAAAAGCATATATTTTTAAGGAATAGTTTGGTGGGTATAGCAATGCCCATCCATTTGAGATATTTTCCCCTTGCCTGCTTCTTGTTACTTTAGCTTCACTTGAGCCAGTAATCTGTGCTGTGTGCATTTGTGTGTTATTCCTCCTGATTTGGGGGGTTACTCTGAGGCTTAAATCAATCTCAACTGTATACATTTTTACACGTTCAGGGAGGGGAGCTGGAAACTGTCCTCTGAGTAATCCAGAGTTTTCTATGGTTTCTTTCTATTTAAAAGCCACTGAAGTATTTCCTGAATTATCTCCACAAAGATTGATTTTTGTTTCTGAATGTCCATAGATAATTGAAAAGTAATACAATTATTATTGAATATGGGTTGTTAGGATGTACCTGAAAATATTTTTCTAGGAGGAAAAATGTCAGCATTACAATTTGATGTTCAAGTAACTAACATAAGATTATCTGTGTACCACATACTAAATACATGTGTTATGTGTTAAAATTTAAAGGCTAAATTTATTGTGTATTAATACACAGTAGATTTACATTGTAATTAATTAATTATAATTAATTGTAATTAATGCAAAGTAGTTGCTTTGCATTAATATCACTGACTATTTTTGTGTTCAGGTCAAGCCACTGGTTTAGAATCAGTTAGTTAAAAGTATATTTGCTTTTTAGAGGCAAAAGATTTTTCATGGGAGAGGCAGCCTTTTGTCTTTTGTAAGTGAATCCATGGAATGCATTTTAGAAATGGATTTGCTGTGGCAAGACTTTATCCCACACATTGTTGAAACTTTTATTAGTCAGGCCTTATCAAATTTCCACTTAGCACATTCCCCCTCCATTGAAACACTGGTACAAGAAGGGAATTTAAATAGCCTAGAAAACTTATATGTAGCTATTCACGGAATCAAAATCATGCCTTTAAATTTTTTGAGTTTGTCATGAAGATTTTGTTGTGAAGAGGGATAACTGTTAGTGAGATAATGTGGCATAATGAAATGATGAGGCACCAGTGCCCAGTAAGAAGCATAAGAAGTTTAATGTGGATTTACTTTTTTGGAGGGATAGTTTGTAAAGTCCAATTGTAAAAAATTGCCTTGACATTAGCTTTTAATTCAGTTATATTTCTGCCTAAAGCCCTCCATTTAATAATCAGTTAGCAAGCTAAGCTGGAGGAAACTTCACTGTGTAAATACAAAGAGATTGTGTCTGTTTGTGTAAGCAGAGTTGAGGCGCTTGTGTGTGCATGTGCAGATTTGCTTGACTGTGTTCTGTGTGTGTTGGTGGCGAGGATAGATCTTTGCTCCTGAAGATGCTTTGTAAATGTCTTTTGTTTTCATGTGTTTCTTTCCCTTTGTCTGCAGTCAGTGGGATTCTCCTCCGCACCAGTGCTCTAAGTGACAGCCACTGGCAGTAATGAGGCTGCGCGCTCCACTATAATTGAACCCTGTCAGCGCTGCCCATTAAGGCTGTGGTGTGCATGCCAGCTCATTAATCCAAAGCCCATTTCTTCTCCTCCGTCATTTCCCTTTTACATCATGGCACCCTTTCAAGTCCCAATCCTCACCGTGCATGTGAAGGTTCAGGAAGGGAGAGCAGTTGGGGTCGTTGCAACCATCTTGAGGAATAGCCCTTTTGATAAAGACATGTGTCACATCTGCAAACCGAGATCATTGTGCATTGTTTGGGCTTCTTGGGTAGTCTATTTGCAATCATAATTTTTTGTGTGGATTCAGATCATGCATCTCAAACTCTCACAGTCCAATGATGTAAAGGTAGGTCTTTGTGATTAAAAGCACACATGTATACACACATATGCACACTGGGGGGGGGGCAGAAAAACCTGGAATTTATTTATAAAAAACTATCTATCTATCTATTTATTTATTTATTTAAAGATTTTATTTATTTATCTTTAGAGGGGAAGGGAAGGAGAGAGGGAGAGAAACATCAATGTATGGTTGCCTCTCATGAGTCCCCTGCTAGGAACTGGCCTGCAACCCAGGCATGTGCCCTGACTGGGAATCAAACTGCGATCCTTTGGTTCACAGGTCTGCACTCAATCCACCGAGATACACCAGCCAGGGCTGTATTTATTTCTTACATGTTTAAACTTCAGTCATCTTCAAAGCACTTTGCATTTGATGCGATACACTTACCAAGAATTTTTTTCCACTGCTCAGAACAGTTTTTGAACTTGTGGATTTGGATACCTTTTAGTGATTCTGCCATTTTTTGTCTCACCTCCTCCACACCAGTCAGATGTTTCCCTTTGAGGACTTTTTTCATCTGGAGGAAGCAAAAAAGGTTGCTAGTGGTAAAATGGGGTAAATAAGGAGGGGCGGGGCATGGGAGTCATGCCATTTTTGGTCAAAAACTGCTGAACACTCAGTGTGGTGTGGTCAGGCGAGCTCGTAAATCACCCATCACAAGATAGGCAAATGCGTTGAGTCTTAAAAAAACATTCACTGAATCAAACACAGCCTCTCACAACACCACCAGCTGGTAAACTGATGCAGATGGGTTCCTAGAACAATAGTGGGGCAGGCCTATACTACAAAGGGCCCAACCTCTAGAAGATAATTCTGTTTTTATGGGGACCCCCCTTGTATGGATTTTATAATAAGACTAATTATAAATTGTGAAATCCCAATATAACATGAAACTGCAAGTGAGCATTAATTTTTTCTCATGCACCAGCATAAAAATAACAGGCTTCTTTAGTATACGCTTGGTTGATCAAAATTTCTGAGATGGAATTCCCTCTTTCCTCAGATATTTTTATTTTATATTATTTTACTTTTTATTTTTTGAGTCTTTCTGGGCACTTTATTCAGGTGGCTGGCTATCTGAAGAGATGGAGGTTTGTACCCTAGCAGACTGTCTTCCATTTCATTTTAAACTGACCCTTTTATAAGGAGAAGAAAAGTTTAGGTAAGAGGATTGGAATTCCAGGAAAAAGTTAATTAGGTAAAAGCTGCTGCATTCTTTCATCTGTGCCCCTGGCAGTGGTTTTTATCTGTGCCTGGTGTCCTGGATGTCTCACCCTGGAGTTCAGTAGCTCAGATTCCATCTTGATTGCTTGTGGTCCTCCTGAGGCTCCAAGGTGGAACTGCTTGTGGTCTCCGGGAGTCAGGGTGGGTCATACCTTCAGTTCCTGAAACAATAGCTTTTTACATACATTGATTACCAAGCTCATTAGCTATTACCTAAACTAAAAATGTTCAACTCTTGAGTCCACCATCATTCCCCACTGTAGTCTAAACTCTTATTTCTATGAGATCAGTTTCATATGGAAGTACTCATTTTGCTGCTGGGCATGTGTCTTAGCATTAGACTGTCTGGTAGGGGGCTTAGGAATACACTTAACTGCATATCCTCATAAGGGGCACATTGTAGGCAACAATAAGCTGTGATAAAGCACAAAACAGTTTTTAGCACAGTTGACAAAAGTTGTACACTTTCCAGCTGGGGCTGCATTAGTGATTTTTAAGGAATACTTTTCCCTGTCCTTTAGAGTTACCACAGTTAACCAATTATAAATATTGGAGTGGGTTATTTTCTTATTGACGTGTTTAATCAAAGTATAATTTTGAAGGCTTTCCAGGGGAGTCCATACACCTATAAAACATAAAGTGGGAGTTTGTTCTACATCAGTTCCTCCTGCAAGACAAAATCAGAGATACTTAGAACATTTTTCTAAATGTACCCAAATGTTTTCATCTCATTTGAAAGGAATAAGCTGTCCATAACATGGGGTTAAACAAAAAGTAATGAAGAGAGTATGTCGTTGTTTTCGATAGATGGCTTTCAGGTCTTCTTGAGGTTTGTCAGTCCATTGTTCCTGGGGAGCTTTCTTTACTCTGGTGTGATGAATCCAAGGTTTTATTTCTGCCAGCTTCACTGTAGTGGGGCTGGTGAGGAGGACGTCCCAAGGTTCAGTCCACTTTTCTTCTAGTTGGCTCTCTGGAGATGCTGTCTTCCAAGTCCTGAATGGCACCTCATCACCAGGCTCAAAGGAATGTAGTGAACCAGAGAGCCCCAAAGTCCAGCCCGGTGGAGTCACCAGAAAATGAAAGTGGAAAAGCGGGCATTCATGCCCCCTGTCACTACCAGAACCAAAGAGTCGAGACAGGGATTGAATCTTTATGGGTGCTTTATTCAGATGGCCCGTGATCTGAAAGATGATGGGTTATGCACCCTAATGGATATTTTTAAGTGTTAGGATATTGACATCAAAATAATAGCTGATTAATGACAGCATACTTTCATCTTTTTTATGTTCTTATACAGTACATTCGAATCTTATAATTGTTTTCACTTTTAAGATTTGATTTGCTTACATGATCCTTTCGCATGTTCATCTTCTGTGATAGTATAAGCAGAGACAATTTAATTACCACTTACGTAGAATTGCCGCTTACGTAGTAAAGGTTTCTAACATTATTATATGTAACTGCTTAGAGCCCCTCTTTCATCTCATCATGCTAAATATACTTTTTTATACCCAAAAATGTAATTAAGTGAAATCCCTGTCTGAATAATTTTGAATCTATAATCTAATTGAGGATTATCTTTTAATGTGCCTTCTAAGTAGGAATCAAAGAAAATACAGTTTGGGCTTTAGTTGGGAAGGCAGTTTAACTCAAGGTGTCACCTAATTCAATGTAGAAATGTTAGACTGGCCCAGCCTTTAAGTAGTGGCCAAGGGGAAGGGTGTGGGAAGCGGAATAGGAGGAGGTATTGACAAAAATAGTTCAAAAATTGAGATGAGTTCCTAGAAATGAAAAGCCTTAAATGAGTCAAATTTGTCAACATTGTCACTTTCTTCTAGATATAACTTTGATGTTTTGTTTAAAGTAATGAGGTTGGGAACATTTTTAAAACACCAAATGAGTAGAAATTTTTAATATTTGATATTAAAATTACTATCTGAGATATGTTGTTAGGCGAGATAATATAAGTCTGAGTAAGCTTCCTGGTATTAACTTTCTATAAAAGTAAAAAATAAAACAAAAGACAAATAAAGTTAAGAAAAATAAATAAATTGCAACTTCTTGTGGGTAAGATTGTATTTTTTTAAAGATTGTATTTATTTGTATAAATAAATATGGAGAGAAACATCAATGTGTGGTTGCCTCTCACATGCCCCCAACTGGGAACCTGGCCTGAAACCCAGGTGTGTGTCCTGACTGGGAATCAAACCAGCAACTTTTTGGTTTGCAGGCTAGCACTCAATTCACTGGGCCACACTAGTCAGGGCAAGATTGTATTTTATTCATTGTTATAAATTTGTTGTTTAGTTCAGTGTCTGAACACAGCAATTTTTCAAGCAGAATTTAGTCCGAAGAATGAAAATTCTGTGTGGGTAGAGACTTTGTCTCCTTTTGTCTCTCTAGTATCTCTAGTTCTCAGAATGATGCCTGGCACAGAGGATTGCCCAGTAAGTATTTATTGAATTCGTTCATTGACTAATTTTAAAATGCTGAGAGAAAGATTACTTTTAAAATAAGAGTTTTAAATCTAGCTTCTCAAAGATATTTAGGATGGTAGAGAGCAAAGCGGAGGCTGTAGCTGAAAAACTGTAGTGATATCCTTTTAGAAAAATAAGTATCCAGCTTGAGTCTCCAAGCCTTTCAACTTCCTTCAACCAGCTGACCTTGCGTTTCTGTTCTTGTAAGCAGATGCCAAATTTATTTACTTTAAACTCTACATTTTTCTGATCATTTTTATTTGTCTCACCAAATGTGTCAGTTTTTTGAAAATATATACTGATGTAAAATTAAATTTTAGTCATTTAATCATTATTAAAGGCAACTCAACATATATCTTGATTTATTTTCTTCTTACTTTTAGAAAACTGTTCAACAACCTCTCTTTATGGTTATGCAATCAGTTTGAGCTATATTAAATTGGAACATTTTTAGATCATACATACCAAATCATCTTGTTTCCAGATCATGAGATCAGAAGATACTGTAGTCTTTAATATTTTTTGGTCTGTGTGTATGTGTGTGTGTGTGTATGTGTAAGTGGTGGTGGTGAAGGAAAATTTGAACATGGAACATGGAAGAAGATGCACACGTCATGTGGTTCTGAATAAATGAACTAAGAAACAGCAGTGCTCTTAAGAGCTTGTTTTTGCGCTAAAAAGGAGCTCAGGTGGGTGTGGCAGTCAAGTGCATCCCACCCAGTCCTGTCAGGGCCCTCACTGGCTTTGGTGTCATTAGCACTTTCGCTCTTGATTATAACCACATGACTGGGATTCTTCATCAAGATAGAGAAGTGATCCAATTAAAAAAAAATAAAAGCCCAATTTTAGAGAAAGGAAGAGAAAACCTATGTTATATGTCTTACAAAATGCTTAAAGAATTTGCCATTGTGAGCCCTGGCTGGTGTAGCTCAGTGGATTGACCACAGGCCTGTGAACCAAAAGATTGTGGTTCAATTTCCAGTCAGGGCACATGCCTGGGTTGCAGGCCAGTTCCCAGCAGGGGACGCACTAAAAGCAACCATACATTGATGTTTCTCTCCCCTTCTCATTCCCCTCTAAAGATAAATAAATAATTGCTTCTTAAAAAAAAAAAGAATTTGTCATTGTGGAAGTTTTATACACTGTTTAAACAAAAACTCAGTATTTAGTCTTGGCGTTTGAATATTTATGTGGAAGAGGACATCAGCAGATTATTTCTTTTACTTTCTTTTTCCTGACATTCATCCTCCACATTTTCCCCCAAATTTGTGAAATCAGCCATTACTGTACTTCCTGCAGATGTCACATCATACGAGGTCCTGGTGTAAATGGGTGTTTCATTCTTCATTAATAGAGCCACTCCTGAAAGTTTGTATATTCCTGTCAGGACTGCCTGTGTAGGCTCTGGGAGCCATAGACAGTGTTTTCCAGGAGTTGGGCATACTGTCTCACAGGCAGGAGCCACAGCTCTTGCAGAAAAGGTAATTAGGCTTAAGAAACAATAAAAACAAACACAAAAACTTAACTGACTTTCTCCTGTTCTTGCCTTTCATTTAGAATCATACAAACTAAGACGCCCAAGGTATCATTGAATCCCAGTGCCTAAACTCTTCTTAGACTCTCCTTAGGGCTTCCAAACCTGCTAATAGTTGTATGTTTAACAAAAATTTGACCTAGTCTTGGGTCTGTTAGAAATATTTTATAAATCAGAATGTAATTGTTTGCCTGCCAGCTGGGGTGCGTTGTGGGGAAGCTACTGCTAACTCTGCTAGAAGATAACTGACATTAGGTACAGTGGACACCCATGGACAGACTTGAACAGATGGAACTTTGGGCATCATAACCTAAAGAGCGGTTGTGTCCATCAGTGTGAGTCAGCTCCACAGCTACTGGTTATATTTATATCTTAAATTTTTGATGATCTTCTTACTGTAGTTTCTAGATGCATAGATCCTTTTGTTTACGTTAGGAAGGACATTGCCCATTAAATTCATATGATATGATTATTTCTTGACTTGCTGATGTTCTAACTTATAATAATTTTTCTTGGGAATATCCTCTAGTATTCTTTGCCAAGAGCATTACCCATGCATGGTTACATGGGTTCCTTCTACCTCAGAAAATATGGAACATACTACCTTTTCCTCCCAAGTGCCTCATGTTTACTTCTTCAAACACTACACAGAACCTGATTCTTCTGAGTGAGATAAGTTAGTAATTTTTCACTGTATTATTATTGCCTTAATACTCTCATTGACGCAGAATTAACAAAACTCAACCATTACCTGATAAAATTCATTCTGCTCTTCTTAGTTTTTTATTGTGTTAATTTTTCTATGTTGAGCTTCAGGGATTTTTAAGTTATTATACACACACGTAAAATCTGGAAGTTTGTTAGAATGCAGCACCCTAGGCCTTACACCAGACGAGGTGAATCATGAGTCTGGATGTCACCCATGTCACAGGTAAGTTCTGTGCACGCTAAACTTTGGGGGTCCAGAGCCATTCTGTCCCAGAGAAATGGAATGCAAGCCACACATGTAATTTTAAGTTTTTAATACAGTCATTCAAAAAGTAAGGAGAAAGAGGTGACATTAACTTTAATATATCTTATTTAGCACTTCCCAAATAATTATCATTTTAACATATCTGTATAAAACATTGTGAGATACTCTTTATTTTTGAAAGTTCTTTGAAGTTTGGTGAGTATTTACACTTGTAGCGCATCTCAGTTCATATTGGCTACTTCTCAAGTGGCCAGTGGCTCTCGTGTTAGACAAGGCCAGCTCTGCACTACTGACATTTCCTCCTCACACTTTGTAGGGTAGGTAGTTTCGGGCGATTAGTGCTGAGCACTAGATCTCTGACTCCTTGGTCCCCCATGTTCTTTTTACCTCTTCACTGCTGTGTGTGTGTGTATATATATACACACACCCGCACAGCCGTATATACATACACATACACACATACTTCTTTGTGAATCTCTTGGATTGCTTTAAGTAGTATTTTTCTATTGACTTTTTACAAGACTGTGCTTTCCTAAATACTCATACGTCTATTTTAAATCCTTTCTGGGAAAAGTTCAACTTTAAATATTCAACACTCAGGGCCTACTGTATCGTTTCCCCTTTGATATTTCCCTGACCATTTATTTTTTTCACTTGTTGCAATTTGTAACAAACTCACTTTAAGCAAATTGGTCAGATATGCCTCCCATTCGAGAAATCCTTTTTCAAAATTTGGTGAGAGAAGTAAAGGAAATTGAAAACAATCGGTCAAATAAACAAACTACAAGTCATAGCATATTTCTATGTAATGTGGGGCAAATTTGATTAAAGTTACTGTTGGTTCCTGCTATCCAGGAGATGCAGACCCTTGTTTGCCTGGACAGCAGAATAAAACAACCACCGGATGCGGAGGTTTTGCTGTTGCTGCAGATTTCACTGTCTGAGGCTGTGGCAGGCGGTAATTGTGAAGGTCTCCTAGCACAGGAGGGCAGAGGACAAGAACTTAGAAGTTATTTTTTCCTAAGTGTGGTGATCAGGTTTTTAAAAAGCTCTCTCCTACTATCTCCTAACACCTCCCATTTTTGAGGCTAGTAAGACTACTGACTCTGGGTACCTTTTAAATAAAAATTCTGAGGTGGCGCTATTGTACCTCAGTATCTGTTGCACTCCTGGTTCAGTGAAACCTTCCCAGACATCGGGTGGGACAAGTTCTCAAATTTTAATTAAGAACCCGCAGTATGTTGGCTCACATGGAACTTTGTAGACTGGAAAACACTCAAATCCAGGAGCTAGGTTTCCCAGGTTTTAATCTCGGTTTTGCCTCAAGCCAACTTTTCTAAATCTGTTTTCTCACCTGTTAAAGTGTGAATAATATGAAATTTATCAGATTGTGTTAAGAGGAATAAATGAAACAACGTGTTTTTAGATCCTCATGTCAACCTGGGCTAACATATTAGGTATCCATCCTTTTTGCTGAGTGAGAGCATGGAAATTTTCACACACCAATTATTGGTAGACCATTAATCAGGAGTTGTTTTATGGAAGGCAGTTTGGCAGTCTTTTGACGTGGCATTAGTGCCGTGTGTACTTATGTAGCCAAAGGATCAATTCTTAGGAGATGTGAACAAGAATGCTCCTGACAGCATTGTTTGCGAGAGCAAGTCTAGAACTGCAGGCAGCTGAAATGCTAGCAAATGAGGAACTGAGTGAATCATAGCAAATTCATGTGGTGAAATGTACAGACATTACAAAGAGTGACATGGATACTTTGGGAAGATGTATAAGACATATTAAGTGGAAAAATGTAGCTTTCTCTTTTTTTGCACAGAAAACATATAAAAGAATATGTAATAAATTATTAAATGGGTCACCCTTGAGAAGTAGCAATGGGTGTAAAAGAAGAGTTTCAATTTTCTCCCTCTGTGCTGTCTGAAATTTTTGTTATCAGCAGGCATTACTTGTCCAAAGTAGTTATATCAATATTTATAACAGGGCTGGGGGGGGGGGGGGGCTGGGATGGGAGTAAAAGACAGAAAACTGTACCTGAACAACAATTAAAATAAAAAAAAATACACAAATGCTAGCAACAAAAAATATAACATGGAATGTATTGCCTTCTAGCTAAACTATTCTGATTTTTGGATGAAAAAACAAATTGGGGGGAAGGGGCTCAACATCTCCTAGTCTAGTCCTTTGAAGTTTGGCTAGACATGTACCACGAAATCAATTTAATAGCCTGCGTACTTTGCTGAATTTGATTCAGTATGGCAAGTTGGTCTAGAAGTGATTGTTCTGGTGCATTTATATTAAACGATCTAGTGTCCTACACAAAAAGTCAAATGTTTTCATAACAACTGAATTTGGTAGTTTGCAAGGATTCAAATGCTTTCAGTGAATGTGGAAAATGCAGCCTTAGAAAACGTCACATCAATTCAGTTTCTCCCTGCCCATCGATTTAATATAAACTAATTCGGTCTGACAATCTTACTGGGGAAGGTCAGTTTCTAACTCATTTTATTTGCACTGCATGAAGAAACACGAAAAACAATTTCAAATTGATTCATTTATTATAGGAGAGACCTATTTTCAATGAGCTTCGTTAAGTAGCTACTAAAACAAATGTGGTTTATAAAAAGATTTGATAATGTAAGGATTTTTTCCTAATCCTGATTAGATTTTAAGTTGTCCCTTCAGTAGTTTGCATAATTATAAGGCACTACTACAGACCGAGTAACAATAGAATACAACTCACCAGTGCCTGCTCCTCTTTGGCATTGTTTCAGGGCACGCCTCCTGATGTTTGCAGAGGAGACGTCTGCAGCATTTCCCTGTCTGATACGGAACATCAAAGATCGCTTGGATCTGCCCGTACTCAGACATTCCTGATTTTGTCTGAAGTGGTAATATCCTGAACAGCCAATCACAGCATGAAATTTTAAGTGTTTTGGCACTTTCTGTTTCTTGTATTATTTTCAAATGTAGCGATATGAGAGAAGTAGATTGGGATTTCTTGGCTTTTAAACAAAGAAAAACAAAATCTAGTTTGGGGGCCCAGGGTTAGAAGGTCATTACAGTGCTTATTGCTGGTGCCCAAATGGCATTGCTTTCCAGAGGCAGGTTTTAAATATCCACTGCTTAGCAGCCACAGCGTGTGAGTCGTTAGCATCAGTGTGTGTCAGTGTGGGGTCAAGACATTAGATATGCATCCCTGATTCATAAATAATGGGGTATTGAATCTAGAGAACTGGAATTTTACTCTTTACTCTGCAATGTTTTTCAGTACAGGTTGCGTCTAGTCGTGGTGTATCAGAGAATAGCTAGAGGTACAGCTGATGGCTTGCAAATGCTCACAGAGCTAGCAGTTCCTAAACCACTGGGTGGCCTCTGTGGGTTTAGACCGATCAGCCGCCCTGAGTTAGAGGTGGTAACCCTTTCATATATGGACATGATTCCAAGTGCGGACCCTAAACTGTGTATTCTTCTTGGGACAGACACTGTGGAATCAGTAAAGAAACTTTTCTAGTGATTTTGTATGATGATATGGAGTGAATAGTAAGACAATCTTAACCAATTAGCTATTTAACATATAATTATTTACTATTGTTTCTTAGTGTTAAATGCTTAATTTATCTGTTTGAACCACTGAGCTAGAAATAATTATTTCTTAGATCTCTGCATTTTAAAAAATATTCTTTGGTTATTTATGTCCAATTAAACATTTTTTTTTACTATCACCCAAAGAAGTTTGGGCATTCAACAAAGATTACATAGTTTAAACTGTTAGAGTTTTTGAGGTAACATGATGAAAAATATATCACAATGAGATAATATAAATGCATGTATATAATTATGTATATGTATAGTTCTTTCACACAATAAGTATTGATATTTAATGGTAGTAGCAATTATCATTTAAAGGTGTTAGGGTATAGGTGATAGTGGAATTTTTTTATTAGCCATTGGGAGAAAAACATGCATCCTCTCTCTAACTTTTGACCGTGAATGCTGCACTTAGTTGTCTGTACAATAGATCCTTGAGAGTATGAGAGAAAAATTGCCCTCTCTGTTCCTGAGCCAGAGAGACAGATGCGCGCTTTGCCCGTGGCCACTGCCTGCGTTTGGCCCCCTTGGTGCTGGGCCCTAAGTAAATACCACTGTGGGGCCCTGGTTACCGATGTCTTCCCTAAGGTAGGGGGTCACCGCCTCTGAGATAAGACTAGGGAGACAAATGGTGCCCCTGGAGATCATACCTGAATTCATGGGAAGACAACCAAATTCAGGAAGTGCTTTTTCTTATGGGCCTCTTTTTGCATTGCATAACTTTTTGGCCTGGATATGGATTCATCAGCTACAATGTACCTTTCTTTGGTGGCTCCTGAAAAACCAACAACTCTCAGGTTCCTCTTGTGAGGAAATTTCATTGTGTGCATGAACATAATCAACATGAAATAGTATCGCTTTAGAATTATATTGGTGATTTTAGTTTCAGATACATAATTATGTTACTTGTGTGACAATATCTGATTGGTTCAAATCTAGCTAATCATGACCTAGAATTTCAAAAAAGGATGCTCCTACCAACATTATGCCTAGCTGTTTTTTCTGGAACATCCACTACAATATCTGGAAAGACTTAATGCCCGCACATAATTTTTCCGGATGTGGAGAGCATCAGGCACAGTATATTCAATAAGAATGTTGTGATATGAGGTCCCCTTTGTAGAGTCTTCCATTCAGAGAAATGCCCATCAGACATCCATTGATTTTTTATCATTTTCCTCCCCTCCCTCATTTTCCCTGATTTTCAGATTTCCTTCAAAGCATATAGATTTGCTGGATGCCATCTAAAATTTAACTTGTGAAAACAGCATGTTTATCTAAGTGAGCACCCTTCTTAATGAAGGATGCTGTTAAGGAAAATAATTTATTACTGACCTAGTTCACTACATCAAGCTCATATGTAAGAACAGGTATAAAGATCGCGGTTCGATTCCCAGTCAGGGCACATGGCCTGGGTTGCAAGCCGGTTCCCTGCAGGCCAGTTCCCAGCAGGGGACGCGTGAAAGGCAACCGTACATCGATGTTTCTCTCCCTTTCTCCTTCCCCTCTAAAGATAAGTAAAAATAAAATAAAATAAAAAAAGAACAGGTATAAAGTATATATAGATATGCCATCTGTATTAGTTTCCTAGGACTGTACCCCAAACTGGGCAACTTAAAACAACAGAAGTTTATTAGCCACAGTTCTGGAGACTAGAATTCTGAAGTAAAGGAGCTGGAGGGGAGAACCCTTCCTCAGCTCTTCTAGTGTCTGGTATTTGCCACGTCCTTGGCCTCCCTTGGCTTCTAGATGCATCATTCTGGTCACGTGGCTATCTTTTCTCTGGGTCCTTACATCATCATCTCTCTGTGCGTTTTTTAAAAAAATAAGTACAACAGTCATGTTGAATTATGGCATATGATAGTGACCTCCCTTTAACCCTATTTTTAAATAAGTTCATTTTAACCCTATTTCCAAGTGAGGTATGGGTGGCTACCCATGTGTGCTGAAATGGCACTCATTTCAGCACTTCTTTATTGGGAGATACAATTCAATCCATAACACCATCAGATGCTGGCAATATGAAGGATATTTGTTCATTCACTTAGAAAATGTTTACTGAAGTTATGGGATGCAGACAAAGAAGCCAGGTAAACTGCAAACAACTGTCTCAATAATCTCTGCCATCATTCATTACTTATTCAGTTGTTTAAATGTGATCTCATGGATTAAAACAGTAACATAACAGAAGAGTGAGTTTTAGGGTACTGGTACCACGGACACTAATCATATGAGAAAAGGTATCAAATGAGAAAAGGTTTCTGTGGCTAATAAATGTACAAAATTCTGGGCTAAATAGTTAAAAGGTTTTTTACTGCAAGACTTCCTAAAGCCTTGAATATATTATTTTTCTTTGAGAATATGCCACAGGAGGCCACAGTATTCCCCAAATTTGCATGCCTATACAGCTCTTCTTTATAGATCATCTCCAGGAATGATGTTCCTCGGAAAACACTGGAAACTGAGTCATTGTCAAACCATATGATCTTGTTTAAAATGGCACTACAGAGTTATGAAGGTTACAAAGATAATTCATAGCCCTTGGGACTGGACCAAAGGTTTTCAGAAATACACGAAACTCTCATGTAGAGAGAGTCAGTCCTTCTAAGAGAGTGCGAATTCCTTCATGACAGATGCAAGCACATTCTGATTAGCAGACTCAATTGTATGTTTTATCCAGCAAATTTGATTCACTTTCAAATGTAGTTAAAAGCAGTGGCTTTTAACTTATCATTTATTGCCATATTTGAGACATAGGAATCATTCTAAACAACAAATGTTAAAGTCTGATATTTTCTGGGGAGTTTTTATACCCTGTAAGGTTGTGGTCAGACAAATGTGACACACAGATGTTACTCTGGGCCTTACAAACACGTATGACCTGTAAACTTTTGCGACGGCACCACATTACTGATTATATATATTGTGGCGGAGGATCAGACTTTCCTCTACCCTCATGGTTCTTCTGGCTGTTTTAATAATTGAATAGACATGAGACAGATTAGCAAGAGAAAATAACCAAATTTGATACATACGTGTGCATGGGAACCCCACCCTCAAGGGAGAATCAGAGACTCCACATGTGGGAGAAGTTCAGAGGAAGAAGGGGAACAAGGGCGAATAAGACATCCTGAGCCAGGGATGAGGTAAAGCACCTTGGGGGCCTCAGAAGGTCGCTGCGGGGTGATAAGAAGAGTAGAACTTTAGTTAAAAAAAAAAATTTGCCCTGCCCGATAGATAAGGTGACAGGAAGTTATCTCTGATAATCTCTTCTGGGCCAGGCCTCTAATTCAAATTCGTCTAGGTCGTTAAAGATGGGGTAGATGTTTTTTCATGAGCTGGCCTCTGAAGTTGCTCAGAACAATCTGTATACCAGAGGCACATCTTGAGGTGACTCGTTCTGGACCCCCACAATATGAACTTGAGGAAATGGGAAGCCCTGTTCCTCAAAGGAAATCCTATTAGGAGAAAAGTGAATCCACCTGTATTAGCATTTTACAGCTGGAACAGTATCCACACCCATTTACACTAGGAGAATTCTGGGAAATGAGGTGGTTGACTAGTGGTCTTTAGTAGCATTAAGGACCACAGAAAAGCTTAGAGATGCTTAACTCAGTAACTTTGCCTCTCCTAATTCAGATGGGGTATAGGAGGGATTGGGAAGGTTCTTGGTCTGCCACAAAGGAATAGTTTTGTTATGATTATTTGCCCTGATTTTTGGAAACCCTTTAGGAGCCATGAAGTTATGTCCATTGTGAGGAATTGTGGAAACTCTTAGACCTACTTACTCTCCCGAAATATGGAAATGAAAGTTGAAGTTTCCTCCAGCCTTCCAGTGACAGAATGCCTAAAGAATCACTACATTGCCCTGTGTGTGGTTTCTTAATCTCAACTATACACCCCTCTCCTATTCTTTACCTTCAGCGCTCCACACCTACAAATAGCTTGGTGATATCACCCCACCTCAGTGGCTCTACAGAAAGAGCAGGTGACATGCCTTCTCTCTAATTACAGGTCAAATATCAATGAAGGTCTAAACATGAATTCCTTTGACTTCAAGTCCTAGAATAATGCTTTCTCAAACTTCCACATTCCACTATCTCATTAAATATTGTGAGTTTTGTGAATGTTGTTGCTATTAAATTTAAACAAGGGGATCAGCAGTCATTGACATTTATTTCACAGTTAACAGTGTAATACCCATGCCTGGCTGTGTTTGTGTTGAATTCAGTGAAGATGGTCCTGATGTATAGATTTGTAGGAAAGCTAAGTGGGTGCTCTGTGCAGCCAGACATCAGTTTGAAAGGTTACAATGTACTGTAGAAATTGAAAGCCCCAGCAGTAGACAATGGTTCTCCTTGGTTTCTTGGAGCCTCTGTTGGTGTTCTTTGGTTCGCAGAGTAAAGCTGTAAGGTTTGCCGAGTGCCTCTGTTCTGCCTCAGTAATGGCTCTGTTTCAAAATGGATGTGGACTCCTATGAGTATTTCTTAAACTTATTTTTTGGTCTCTTCAGATTAACTGCAGCATAGAAATGTGAAAGACTGTGTTATTATTATTGATTATCATCTTACATAGGGCTAACTCTCTGTAAGGAGAGAAAACCAAGAACTTTCTATTCATATAACCTTCTTAGAAAAAAGCAGAGTGGTGGACAGAGGGGAATTTCTGGAATGGATGCAAACTTCCCTCTGTAGTGGCCAACCAGTGTTCTCCTCTACTGAGCTCAACCAGCAGATGTTCTTAATCTCTGACTGATAAAGCGAAATGCAGCTCATCATTTCAGAAATACACACCATAGACTAGTGTTCAAGTACTAGCATTTGGGTGGAAGGTATTTTATACAGTATAGGTGTTTTCTGATGTTCTAAGAAAGAAGACTTGAGGGTATATTAAAGAATACCATTGTGCTGTGTGCTCGGCTTCTGGGAGGAATGACCATGTAGTTGACTCAGTCCCAGCACAGATCCACAAGACACTGTTGCTTCCATTGAGGGCACGTGCAAAAGTTTTTGTTTACTTAAACGATCCTCATTTAATTGAAGCAGCTGCCCTTAGGACATACTTTTCATGAGGACTGCAAGTGCTCTTTCCCCTTGAATCAGAACTGCCAATTTTAAATACAAATAATTAAACTGTGATTTTTCAAACCTTCGGGTTTTTTTGTTTTGTAGATAAAATTCGTTATCCAAGGCATTTGTCATCAGGGAACTGCCATCGTTCCTTTGGGCAGCCGATTCAGATGCTTATTGTGGGCAACTTGATATGTCTTCTGCCCAATCTAGTGACGTGTAAAAGAATCCCCACATTATTTGTGTACAGATGGAAGCAATCTAAATCATACCATACTGTGCTGTAGCACTTTCGTTTGGCCAGACTAAAATCATTCGTGTGTATAGAAACTTGTACCAGGATGCTGAAGCCATCTATAAATGTATTAATTGGGTCGAGAAAAGGAGCTGACTCTGTGACATGGAAATGACTTGTCTTCACCTCTGGACCGAGCATCCTGTGAGGACAGGGATGCCCTTATCAGTGGGTGTCTCTGACCCTGTCTGCTGCCTGGCTCAGGTAGTTCAGCTGAACAGCATTCTTGCTAATTTTGAGGTGCTTTCTCAATAACCAGTGAAGTTTTACACTTGACTTATTACAACTTAAAACCTTATTTGCCGATTTACAGGATATACAATATAATTTGGGTGTGAGGCCTGTCACAACCCTGTGAAGGAGAAAAAACATATTTTCATCTCCATTTTTTGAAAGACAGGAACAAAGAGGGTACAGAAGTGCAGAATAATCTCTAAAAGCTTTTAATTCTTTGGAATTATCTGTGAATGATGAGGAGAAATGAATTCTGTTTTACTTGTGAATTTTAAATACACTAAAACTTGGAAAAGTGAAAGGACACCAAAGTAGAATTTTGTTAAAATTAATGTTTTAATTTTGATAAGTTGATTTATTTGTGGATTGTATTAATTTTTAAAATATTTCTGCCTGCTTCTACTTATGAGGTATATGTATGGCAACAACTCTGTATCCTTTACAGAACTGAAATGCTATAGATAAGATAGAAGGTATAGGAAAACAGTTGGAAAAATGTAAAACCTGTCAACATGGCTTATTTCTTAGTGGCTTGCACACCAATGTCTCTTATGTTAGCTTTTGTACTTCTCTGGGTTTAAATTGCTTTTTTTATATAAAGATTTTATTTTATTTATTTTATCTTTAGAGGGGAAGGGAAGGAGAGAAGGAGAGAAACATCGATGTATGGTTGCCTCTTGTGAGTCCCCTGCTGGGAACTGGCCTGCAACCCAGGCATGTGCCCTGACTGGGAATCGAACCTCGATTGTGTGGTTCGCAGGCCTGCATTTAATCCACTGAGCTACACCAGCCAGGGCTTAAATTGCTTTTATTCCAATTGAAGAATGCAGAGAAGTCATGCTGTATGAGGCCTAGTCATTATTTTAAAAACTTACTTGGGTAAGCTGTACATACTCTAAAATTTGCCCATTGCAGTGCACAGTTTGGGGATTTTTAATAAACTTGTGGAGTTGTGCTGCTATCACTACAATTTGCTTTTAGAAAGTTTTCATCAGCCTTCACGTTCCCACGCAGTGTTTGCAGCCAGTCCCAGTCTAGGCCATTGCTGACAGGCTGTCTGTTTTTATCGGTTTGCACTTCCTGGATCTTTCATAAAAGTGTTACCATGGAGTATGGAGGCTTTTGTGTCTGGCTGCTTTCACTTAGTATATAGTTTATATTATATATACTACATGTTATACAATATAATGTTTGTGAGGTTTATCCATGTTGTAGTATGGGTCAGTTGTTTATTTCTACTTTATTGCTAAATAGAGTTCCATTGTAAGGATATGTCACTTTCACTTATGTGTGGCTATTTGGATTGTTTCTATTTTTTTTTTGTGGCTATTTTGAATAATGCTGCTAGGCAAATTTGTGTACAAATCCAGGGGACATAGTATTAGAACTGGTATATTGATGCTTCAATCATCTATGAAGTTAAGTTGAACTGAATTTGCACACTATTCTATCTTGGAGGTTGCATACTTGGGATTAAAATTCAAACTAAATAGTAAAAAAATATATTAAGGGAAAGAATTCCGAACTGATTGTTAAAGTACAGGATGGTGCGCTCTGGGTCGGCGCCTTGGTTAGTGGGCACGTGAGAACAGTAATGGTGCCCGGGGACCTTCCTGGCTTCTGTGCAGCAACTAGGTCTTTGCCTGAACATTGACTTGCTTGAGAAAAATGATAAAACTTCTGTGAAAAAATCTATTGTATTTAGTCACTCATATCATTAGCACTCTAATGGTCTGGCTCTAACACATATAAGCTTACTTTTATAAAAGTAAGTAATATATAGAGTTTAACACCCTGTATGGATTATTCTGGTAAGAATATATTTCCAAGAAGCCTATGTTATAAAAGTCTTCAGGCTTTGTATTACTTCCTTACTTATAAAAAAAGAGGTAAAATAATATTAATGATCCTTGCAGCTCATTTACAAAAGCAGGGCTTCACATAACTTGGTTTAACTGCACTTTTTGCATTTCTTACACAAAGCGACCCCCTACTGTAGATTTCTTTTCTTTTGCTGTTAACAAGCACCCTGCTATTAATACCTGGGTGGACTGATGCCTCTCATAGTCATGGTAGAGAGGTGCGCTGTGCGAGAGTGCTGCTGCTGAAGAGCTGTTGCCCTCGAGAAAAATGGAGTGCAGGAGAGAGCAAATACCTGTCCTCTCTTCTCGTCTTTCCCCTATTCCTTCCACTGTGCCCGTATCACAGCTTCCCTGTAATCCCGAAGTCTTTGGGTAAGGGCTCTGAGATAACTTTGATTTGATTTCTAGCTCTTCTGGTTACTACTAGCTGAATGACCTTGGACAAGGCTATTCAATCTCCTTCAGCTTGTGATTTCATTGCCTGTAAAATAGAATGTCAATACTTATCTGTGCTGGATTGTTTTAAGGAGAGAAAATGTACTTACATCACCTAACTTGTGCTTAGCATAAGGCAGGTGCTTTACTGGAGATTGTTATTGTTAATGTTGTTTTACTCTCTAAATTCTTTATGTTCCAAAGAACTTTTACATATAAAAGTATGAAGAAGGGAAAACGATCATAATGAAGGTGGAATACACTGAGCATCATAATGAAACCTCAAGTGTTAATTTTTCTGTAATGTTGTAGATAGGACTTCATGCCTTTCTCTCTCTCTCTATATATATATGTAACATACACACACATAGACATACATGCACATATATCTCATATATATATATCTTTCCTTCCAATATGTGTATTTATTCTTTTTATGTTTTTGAAAATAGAATGTCTAAAAAGTTTAGTTGAAGTCAAAAAGACCATAGCATGGATATAGTCTATATTTCTGAGAGAATAGAGCCTTCTGTCAAAGTTGTTGGGTGTTCTGAACTCTACAAAATTTCCTTACTTGAATCGTGTTTTCTGAGGACCCTCAAAATTTCAACATCAGAAGAGCCGAGACTTCAATTTTTATTTTCCTTGAAATATCACTTCATTTCTGACACTGAGTATGCATTTTTAAGCCTAAAAATGAAACTCTCTCTCGATTCATAATTAAAAAGTGCTAAGATCTTGCAGCTTTAACATAAGATCAAGTTAGAATTCTATTATAATTGTTGAAGTTCAAACATCATTAGGTACTCTAGACACTAAATGAATGATTTCCTTCTTGATATGTATTATTTAAAAGCAAATAATTTTTAAAATTATTAACAGCTGCTCAAAAGATCAATTTTTCTGGATCTTTTATATCATTTTTATTATAAATATAGAAAACTGCAAGATAAAATGATTTTGTGTGTTCTCATGCTTAAAATTCTTCATTTCCTTCCAACATGTATTTCCCCTAATAATTTTACATCTAAATTTCTGAGCTGAAGTACAGTTTTATCCATGCTAATAGAAATAAAAATCTCCCCTTCTTCTGAATTATTGCCTCTTAATAAATATTATAAGGCATTTCAATAGTTCTCATATCTACTATTAAAAATACCATTAAGATATCTTGATGACTAAGCCACATTATGTGTTAATACATTTCCAATTTGTATGAATTTAATATATGTGTAAGCTTTAAGTATTAAAATCAGCTATTGCAATATGTGATTTGCATAACCAGGAATAGGTTATGCAAATAGACCTGAATAGGTTCCAGTTCATACATGGGGTAAGAGTGTTACTTACCTGGCGTGCACCTGGAGACACAGAAGCTTGCTTGTAATATTCACTTGGTGCCATCTGGTGCAGCTGATTCCTTAACAGTATCTAAATGAGTTACTTTAATATTGAAGAGAAAGGGCCCAACATTTATTAACGTTACCTACAATTTATGATAGATGTGATAAATATTATATTTTATCTGATTTCATTCATAAATATGGCTGAAATAATTAAACCCACATAAACCTGATATAATAAGGAAGTATGCTGGACAACTCAAATGTGGCAACATACTTAAAAATTAAAGTGAAAATATAGTGTAATTGTTTATTGTTCAGTTACGGTTGTCCTGCGGTTTTCCCCATTGCTCTCTGCTACCCTGGCTGCTGACTCACATGGTCAATCCCCACAATTGTCCATGCCCATGAACTCTCTATTTGTGTACCTTTGCTTGCCCCTTCCCCTTCTTTCCCCCATTGTCCCCCTCCCCCACCCTTCTGGTCATTGTCAGTTTGTTCTTTATTTCCATGTCGCTGGTTTCTATTTTGCTTGCTTATTTGTTTTGATGATTAGGTTCCATTTATAGGTGAGATCATATGGTATTTGTCTTTCACCACCTGGCTTATTTCCCTTAGCATAATGCTGTCTAGTTCCATCCATGCTGTTGTGAAGGGTAAGAGTTCCTTCTTTCTTTCTGCTGTGTAGTATTCCATTGTGTAAATGTACCACAGTTTTTTGATCCACTCACTTATAATTTTGACATAGTTTAAACTCCTTCCTCTCCCTAAGAAACTGGTGACCTCCCATCCCTCAGCCTCATTTGGGTCCATCTGGTCTTGATGCCTTTGCTCTCTTGTTTACCTGCTTTGTGTTTCTCCTTCATTCTCTGCACCACATTAGCCTACATGTCCATGATGAGGTTTGCTAGTCTTGCACTGTCCGATATGATATCCATTAACCCCAATGTGGCTCTTTAAATTAAATTTAAAATTTAGGCCCTCAGTTACAGGAGCCATATTTTAAGTTTTCAACAGGCAAACATGCTAGTGGCTACATTTTGGACATTGTTAGAACTAATAGACTAATTACAGTATAGTTTTAGTTTTTCTTCCTGAAAATGATCAAAGTATAAATACTGGTCTTTATTAACTTTTGTTTTATTTTCTTAACTGCTGTTCTAGTGTATTCCACTATTGCACAGCTTTGCGGAATGTTAAGAAGTTAAGCTTGTTTTTTCTTCTCTCTGCATAAAACATAACCGTTGCCACATGGCTTGCTCTGGCTTCTTCAGCAGAGCGTTGGCCAGAAGGATCAAACCTCTTCCATTGGCCCAAAGGATCAAATCTTTGCTTATTCTCCATGATTCTAGTCAGACTTTCTTCCCATTGAAGGATACTTTGATATTCAATAATTTTTAAGTTGATTTTTTTCAATATTCAGCCCTCCAGGCAAAAGAACCAGAGTGTGATGTCATATATTCCTGCTTATAATTAAGGTGAGACAGAGACAGGACAGATGTTTGCTATTATAACTTTGGTAATGGACAATATTGTTTCTTAAGGTCTCATCAGAAGCCATTATAATAAATTACTTCATGCACTCATTAACATACTCAAAGTATGAATATATAACCTGGTGGGTATCAGTAGACCACCAAAGATCCATTGGCCATATTTTGGTAATCACTGTTATAGAACTTCAGATGCTTTAGAAATGACACAAATAATTTTGATTTAGAAATAGTTTAATGAGCTATATAGCTGCCTGCTATATTTGCAAGTAGAATCACTGTCAGGGGTATTTACAGAAGTAGGGTGACATCCTTACTGCATGCTTAGTGCTGAATTTTGCCTTTATGATATATTTATTTTTGGACTCTGAGCCCAAGATTTTTCTAGTTTCTTTAGAATGATACCATATGCTTAGTTTCCACCATATTATCAGGACAGTGTTAGTTAAATTGACTCCTGATAAAATTTCAATGAGCTAAGCATTTTAATGTGAAAAGAAAATAGAGAAACTATACAATAAATAACATTTAAGACATAACAAAGTGGCACCAAGAATGGCTGTAAATGCTTTCTATTTGTCCCTGAGTAGCTGAGATTGAATAGATCGAGCTCAAGCTGGAATCACTGCTACTTTAGTCATTAAAGTTCAACGTGCTGATGCTGCTGTATTAGGTGTGCTTTTAGGAGACATCCAAGTAATTCTATACTATCAAGCACTTTTCAGACACATAGGGGAAAGAGATTACTTAAAGTATTGTAAGATTAAAGTATTTTATTAAAATGGCCTTTATGGAGCAAACCATAACTCGACAAGTTTGGATCCACAAAGAGATGATATAGGAGAGTAAAATAATGATGTACATTGAAAACTGTCTCTGGCAAAGCAATTCAAAACATGGTAAACAGGTAAACACAATCTTTGGGGTCTAGGAAAAAGAGTATTAGGGACCTGGCAGGACTGCATCTAAAATGAACTTCATGCTTCAGGGAGCAGTCAATATTCTGGTCTTGTTTTGGACGCAGAATTTACCTACCTAGAATTTATCTATTATATTAAAACATTTTTTCCATAAATAGTCCATAAATTTCTTCAAGTCGTTTTTGGGAAATATGTCAATGTTTTCCTACAAATAAAATACCACTTGCATAGGGATGGTACTTACTAAACATCAAGTTCATACTGTTAAATAGGTAACCAGGATGATAGATACTTCAGTAAGCATTTTTCTCTCTGCTGTACATAGGAAACATGCAACCCCCCTGTTCCCCAGGCACCTGGAAGACTTGCTTAAACCCAACTCTTTTCCTCTCTTCCCAAATAGGGGTTCCTACCAATTCTAGATTTTTGCTATAAGCGGTTCCAGGAAACATAAAGCACATTATACTTTTCCAAAGAAACAGCTCTTTAGTTTCATTTCTAAATAAAGACTAGGTAGTTGTAACAAACAAAAAAAGTATAATAATGTTCAGAGGTTCAGCTAAAAAATCACTGCTGTCCTCTGAAATAGTAAAATTATGCTTTAAAGCCCATATAGTTAATTTAAAAAATACTGTGTTTCTACTAAATATATAGGAAGTTTTAATACATTATATATACTCTAAAAAATTTGACATGCTTTAAGTAAATATAACAGGTATAGTTGTTATAGTAAACATTTGATTACCAGTAGTTTACTTGCCTGAGAATTTAGAATGTTTTATTTAGGAATAATTTTTTAAAGGTTTTATTTATTTATCTTTTAGAGGGGAATGGAAGGGGAGAGGGAGAGAAATACCAATGTATGGTTGCCTGTTGTGCGTCCCCTGCTGGGAACTGGCCTGCAACCCAGGCATGTGCCCTGACTGGGAATCCAACCGCGATCCTTTGGTTCCCAGGCCCTTGAGCTCAATCCGCTGAGCTACACCAGCCAGGGACTAATTTTGGAACGATTTTAATTGCTCCTCTGAAGTTTCTTTAAAAAATGATTATTCTCAAATAGTTGCACATTCTCACATTATTTGAATCTCATAATCACCAAATGAGGGTGTTTTAATTCATTTCTCTACAGCTCAGAAGACCCAGACTCAGAGAGTAACTCACTTAAAGTGTACATGTTTAAATCAAGATTCTTTTAATTGCAAATTTAAAAAAACCCTCTTGATCTAGCATCAGTAAAGAGAGATTTGTCATAATGCAATCTTGTACAACATTGAAGGCTTGGAAGTGAAGCCTATTTGGACCATACTGTGCTGGACCTTGCAGAGTGGGAGCTGGTTGTCTGAAGTCACTTTGGTATAAAGATAAATCATTCACTTGTCACAAATGTGGCTGCCCTTCCTCAGGGGTGGTAAGTTGGGGTCATTTCCAACTGAAGGAGTGTGGCTAGGATTGGCATCTCAAGCTGAACCTACTGTATAACAGGGCCAGAATCTATAACCAGGCCTCCTTCTACAGTATATATGGTAAAAGTGTAGTGATTGCTTATTCATTTTAAAAATTAGAATAATTTAAGGATCCTAGACTTTTAGGTTTTAATCACCCTTTTAAATAAAATATGAGACCTAAATATTGGAAAAATCAAGATTTTAGATGTGAAAGTTTGAATATGGTTTCTTTTCTTTTTCTTTTTTTTGACTTTTTCTCTCCCCACAAATAACATTCATAAAACCTAAGAAAGTTAAATTTAAATAAATCCTAAAAGCAGAGAAAAATAGTGAGGGAGTCATACTTTTTGCTGCACTATTTTGGCAGTAGGGCAAGTGTATAATCTGAGAGGAAGATTATAGAACTCTGGAATGATTCTGTATTTAGCTTCCAAACTTTAGGCTCTGATGGAAATACCCCTATATTAGTCAGTATAGACTAGGCTATGCTGAAATAATAGCCCTAAAGTCATGTTAGATTACACAAGTAAAAGTTTATTTCATGTGCATGGAACACTTCTATTGTGATTCAGCTACAACAGCAGTCCATATTTTCTTCTGTTGACTCCCAGGCTAAAGGCAGTAGATTGTTATTGATCTGTAACAGACAGAAAGGAGTTAATGCACAGTTTACTGGTTCTTAAGGCCAGAGATGGAAATTCATCACTTCTGCCTACATTTCATTGGCCAAATAAAGTTGTGTCACTATGGCTGAGGTAAACTCGGTGGGATGTATAATCTTCCTGCAGCAGGTGCGTTGCAGAGGGTGCCAAAGAGTGGACATATGGGTGAACAGAAATCCAGTCCACCACACCCCTACTAATATCTTCAGTTGTTTCCCAGAATTATCAGAGACAAAGGGACCTCTGTTTATCTGTTTTATGTTAGTGAAAAACAATATAATTGAATATATAAGATGTATACATATGTATATATACGTGTATGCATAAGCATATACCCATATGTACATGTGAAAACATATATATATAGTCACACATATGCTTGCATTTGTGTGCATATCCAGGGTGGGGTAAATGTAGGGTTACAGTTACGGTATGTGAAACAGAGTTTATTCTTACGTTATTATTTATTAATTATTGTATTATTTTCCATACAAACAACTGTAAACCTACTTTTGCTCCACCCTGTATATGTATACACATACATACATTCTTAACAGCTAATTTGTTGTTTTGAGATCTTAGTTTCTCGTTATCAGGACCCACTGGCTCCCATATGTCAATGCAAGTATTTATTGTGCATTCATAGTGTTCTAGATACAATAGAACATCCAGAAATATTATCCCTGCTTTTGAAGAGCTTACATTCTAAAAGGAAAAAATACACCTTTTTCTTACGCCACTAAAAGGAAGAAAATAATTCTAGTTTTTAAAAAGTAGACTTTTTTTAGAGAGGTTTTAGGTTCATAGCAAAATCGAGGAGGAGACACAGCAATTTCCCCTTCCCCTACACAGGCACAGCCTCCCCCATTGTCAGTGTTCCCTGCCAGGGTGGTGAATTTCTTACAAGTGATGGGCCTACACTGATGCATCATCATCACCAAAGGCCATAGTTTATATGAGGGTCACTCTTGGTGTTGTGCAGTCTGTGGGTTTGGAAACATGTGTAATGACATGACTCTATTGTTATGGTATCAAACAAAGCAGTTGCACTGCTCAAAAAATCCTGTGTGCTCCTTTTTCATCCCTCCCTCCCTTAACTCCCTGTGACCACTGGTCTTACTGTCTTCCTTAGTCTTGCCTTTTTCACATGTCATCTAGTTGGAATCATACAATATATATAGCTTTTTCAGATTGAATTTTTTTTACTTAGTAATGTAATTTTTGTTTCCTCTATGTCTTTTGATGGTTTGCCAGCTCATTTCTCTTTAGTCCTGAATAATATTCCACCATTTGGATGTACCACAGTTTATTTACCCATTTACCTTAAAGGACTTTTGGTTGCTTCCAAGTTTTGGCAGTTATGGATAAAGCTGCTTTAAAGATGTGTGTAGGTTTTCATGTGGACATAACTTTTCAGTCCTTTTGGGGGAAAAGCAAGGCATATGAAAGTTGCATCATTTGGTCGGGGCATATTTAATTTTGTGAGAAACCACCAGACTGTCTTCCAGCACGGCTGTTCCATCTCCCATTCTCACCAGCAATGAATGCAGTTCCTGTTGCTCCACATCCTCACTAACATTTGGTTTTGTTACTGTTCTAGGTTTTGTCATTGTAGATGTGTAGTGGCATCTCATCGATTTAGTTTGCTTTTTTCTGATGATATTTGATGTGGAGCATGTTTTAATATGCTTATTTGCAATGTAACTTCTTTGGTGAGGTGTTTGTGAAGATCTTTGGCATATTTTAAATTCTCTATTTTCTTTGTTGCATACAGTCCTTTATCATATATGCTTTTTGCAGACATTTTCCCCATGTCTGTGACTTGCCTTTTCAATCTCTTGACAGCAGCTTTTGTACAACAAAATTTTAAAATTTCAATCAAGTCCATCTTATCAGTTATTTCTTTCATGGATCATGCCAGTGATGTTGTATCTAAAAAATCACCCATCAAACCCTAGAGCATCTAGATTTTCTCTTATGTTATTTCTGGGAGTTTTATAGTTTTGTATTTTACATTTAGGTCTGTGATCCATTTTGAGTTAATTTTTCTGATGGGTATAAGGTCTCTATATAGATTTATTTATTATTTATATTTATTTATTCAGTTTTGGATGTGGATATTCAGTTGTTCCAGCACAGTTCTTTTTGCAGAAAATGAAAGAAATCTCTTCTGAAATTTCATTTTCTGAAAAATATACAGGGTCTGACAGAAGACCTGCTTGAGGGTGGTTGGTAGGCTAATAATATGGGTGTAATAATTTATAATTTTAATTTGAACATTTTACCTAAAATGTCATATGGTGTACTCAAGAGGGATATTGTTATATTATAGAATTACATGCTTATGATTTTGTAATAAAAAGGGGTGTTATTTGTGCTGGACACTGTATTTTATTGATTATGCTATTACAGTTGTCCCAATTTCTCCCCCGTGACCCCCTCCACCTGGTATCCAACTTCCTTCCAGCATTCCTCCCCTTAGTTCATGTCCGTGGGTCATGCATATAAGTTCTTTGGCTTCTCAATTTCCTACACTATTCTTAACCTCCCCCTGTCTATTTTGTACCTACCATTTCTGCTTCTTATTTCCCATACCTTTTCTCCCATTCTCCTTGTTCCACCCCCCCAACGATAACCCTCCATATTATCTCCATACCTATGATTCTGTTCTTGTTCTGGTTGTTTGTTTGGTTTGTTTTTTAGATTCAGTTGTTGATAGTTGTGAATTTGTTGTCATTTTAATGCCCATAGTTTTGATCTTCTTTTTCTTAGATAAGTTCCTTTAACGTTTTATGTAATAATGCCTTGGTGATGATGAACTCCTTTAACTTTACCTTGTCTGGGAAGTACTTTATCTGCCCTTCCATTCTAAATGACAGCTTTGCTGGATAGAGATATCTAGGTTGTAGGTCCTTGGTTTTCCTCACTTTGAATACTTTTTGCCAGTCCCTTATTGCCTGAGTTAGGTATCAATATACCCACACAAGATAAGACATTTCACAGATAAAGAATTGCTTCTAATTGAAGTCCCACAGTACAAACAGGATGTGCCTGTACTAGAGGAGAACATAAGCTCTGGAACAAGTTGCCTATGTTTGAATGTGAACCTTGGCACTTTCTAGCTATGTGGTTTTTCTCACATTCTGTAAGTCTCCATTACAGTTTCTTTCTTAGTATAATACTGGTAATAATCATGTCTACTTTACATAACTTTTATAAGAACTAATGCACGTGATGTGTTTACCCCAGGCCTGGTACATAGAAATTGCTCAGTAAGCTAAATATTAGCTATCATTCAAACCCAAACATGTTAATTCTTTCCATTTGATAGATTATTCTGGTCTTGAGAGGTAAAACAGCAGCAGTCATTTAGGCCTGGTTGTGTGGATAGAAGCTACCTGTGTTACATCAGGGAAGGTGACGCTCAAAGTTCTTTCACATGGAGAGGTAGTAACAGTGGCATAAGATGTTGTATATATAATACTTTGAGAAAATGTGTTGCCATAATGAAATCATAAGGAAGGAACAATGAAAACTGCAAATGGAGGATTAAAACTCCATGTGAACATAAGACATGCAGCAAAACTGACGAGTCTATTCATCACAAATGGAAATGAACCTTTACCTTCTAGGGATTGCCAGCTGTTAGTACACCATCCCACTGAAGCCCTTTGTGTCATAATAAACTAATAGAAGGATGTGTGAATCCCATTTCATATTTGGGAATTGTTTTCATTTTTGAAGATGACAGTGTAGTGGTGTTTTCTGTGGTCAGTTTGGGGACAGCCAGGAATCTATCATGTTCAGAGAGTAGTTGCGTTAGCTCCTCTTTGTGGAGGACTCACTGTGTGCAGCATTTTCAAGTATTGTTGAATCCTCTCAACGGTCCTATGAAGTCAGGGTTGCAATCACCCCCCTTTTATGGATGTAAAAAACTGAGGTAAATAGAGGTTAAGAAACATGTCCAAGATCATATATCTAACTCAAATATGATTGTTACTGAAATGAGATTCATATCAAGATTGTCTGGCCCCAGAGCCTGCTTTTAACTGCTCTCTAATAGATCATTTAAATCTTTCGATAACTCGAAAAGAAACAGCATATTTACAATTGTTATTGCTTCATAAACTATTTTAAAAGTCCCTTACTTTGGGCTGAAATTAGAGTAAATTTTTTTAGAAATAAAGGGCCTGAGGGGAAAGGAACAAATGTGAGGTCCTTGGTTGGGAACTATGAGATGAAACCAGCACTGGGAGCAGGAGACACACACAGGGTGAAGTCAGTCTCGGGAGATGTTAGTTCACATCACACTCCTTTTTGAAAACTGCCCAGCCCACCTCAATCACCTGTTTCTCCTCACCTCTTCCTTATTGGGTGTGTGGTCCTGGCTCTGAGGGAGGGCTCCGAACTAGTGTCCCAAAGAACAAAAAAATTAGTTTGTGCTATTAATATTTCACTAAAAATCCAGCACTTCTTTTTCTCCTATTTTTCACTTATTAATCTTTATTGAGATGCTATGGCTTAAGATACTGTATATTGTATTTGGCCCTTGAGGTTAGAAACTTGTGTTTATTGTGCCTCTTTTGCATACAATGTGATGAGCCAGTTATTCTCAGGATCGGTTAATCTATTTAGTAAGGGTTGACCTTGGGTTCTATTTACAAAAGATACCGTATATAACTATGTATATTACACAGGGGGCAAACCCAAGGTCTGTGGGCCAAATCTGGACCTCCACCTTGTTTTGTCTGGCCTGGCACCTTGTTTCTACCCAGTGGCAGTGCTGAGCTCTTGCTTCTCTGTTAACGAGTAGTTCCATTTATACAGTCCGAAAATTACATTCGGCTCTTTGAAGGCGACTGTGGGCTGATGTGGCCTCTGGTGAAAATGAGTTTGCCACTCCGGATATAGAAGATGCTTGAATTCCAGTAGTTGAACTTGGATAATTCATTCTTACGTTCTGTCAAGTAAATGCTCCTGCTGGACCTTGTTCCTCACCAGAGTAGTTTAGTAGAATGTAAATACAGCATTCGAATTTATAAACACAGAAGAGGTGTTTACCATTGCATTGTTCTTGACACGTGCTTTGCTTTTTGTGTAAAAGTCAAGAGACTGGCAGCATGTATTCCTCTCATCACCAAGCATTTTGGAAATTGTTGCCCATTGAATACATTATCACGCACTGCAGGGAAGGTAAGACTATAGGTGTTAATAGGCAGTGTCCATTTCTCTGACACAGTACATTATGTAAAGAAGTCACCAAAAAATTCATAATTTTGTTTATGACATTGAGAATAAGAAATAATTTTTAAAGATTTTATTTATTTATTTTTTTAGAGAGAAGGGGGAAGGGATGGAGAAAGGGAAAGAAACATCAATGTGTGGTTGCCTCTGATATGTCCCCTTCTGGGGATCTGGCCTGCAACCCAGGCATGTACCCTGACTGGGAATTGAACTGGCAACCCTTGGTTCCCAGCCCATGCTCAATCCACTGAACTACACCAGCCAGGGCAGAAATAATTTTTTGTGGTGCCTTGTTTTAAGCTTTGACTTTATTGTAGAAGTGTTTCTGACTAGCTGTCAGAGATGTGTTTTCAGGGAAGTTGTTAAGAAGTAAATATTAAATAATTGCAGTTCTAAAGACATTTTAAAAATCAGTGCAATAGTATGTTCTCATGTGGTTTTTCTGTTGAGTTACATTAAGTGACATAGGGATGACATTTGGGATACAGTTGAGAGGCAGCATGAGATTGACTGGCAAAGACTCAATCCACGTTGCCTGAGATTTAATCCTGGGTCAGCCACTTCCTTGGTGTTTGTTTCTGTGCCTCAGTTTCTTCAGTTGTATGGTGAGGATAATAATAACTCCTCTCCTCATACATTTGTGCTGAAATTAACCTGCTTAGAGCAATGCTAACAACTCACTGTTAAAAAGATATGAGTGTGAGCCTTTGTCATTAATATTATTCTCATTGAGATCATCCTGATTCTTTAGTACCAGAAAATATAAACAATACAAGTATTCAAATGATAGAAATTAATTTTATTTTTAAATTCATCATACTGACGAGTTAAGTGAAATAATCTCTGTAGTCCTTGAGCTTGCATTTAGCGAGCCCTAGTTATTCATGATCAAGCTTCAGTGTGTCTGCGTCAAGTTCAAGGTTTTCACTGTGAAAGCATTGCCACCCCTCACATTTGTAAGGAGTGCTCGCTCACCTATATAGGTACTCTGAATGATATAGAAGTTACGTGAGTCTTCTTTATTGTTTTCTACACTGATTAGCTTTTCAGAAGTAACATTTAATGGAAAAATTCTCTACGGTTGTTTTTGAAAATGAGTGAAGAATGAACATAAAGGTTTTTATACAACACCCATCAGGAGCACCAGTACATCAGTCATTCCACCCTGGCACAGAGTTTCTCTCTCACCAAGAGCTGAGAGCCGGTCTAAAAAGAGTTAAGCCATTATACAATTTTTCAGGTGTTCACTTTTTAATGGGAGTTGATGCATAAAGTTTATAACAGTTCTGTAATTTCAGTACATCTAGAATTGGTAATTACATTTCTTACAGAATTTTGGATTTTGAACGTTAGGACACTGAGAAGGTACACAGTGTGACTAGCTCCACACCCCAAGTACTGACAACAATCTGTACACATCTATGCAAAATCTCTGGTGTCCTGCATCATTACACTTGCTCTTGGGCCACAGCAGTGCACTATAGTTTGCTCTGGTTGTGAACTCTAAATTTGGTGTTTACTTTGTGTGGGAAGAATCCATGGGTGTTTTGCTTTGGGCCCAACAGGTAAGAGATGGGGTGCTGTTAAATAAGATAGAAATAGAGGATAAGTGGGAGTTTTCTGGCTTGCGAATTCAGTGGGGGAAGTAAAACTTTTAAGAAATAAGTTAATTTTTTCTTGGACTCTTCTGTATCTAAAATCTAAGCTGTCTGCATAATAGGAAAAAAACACATAAGCTCTATTTTCAATACATCTTCCAGTTCCTTGTAGGCTCCTTATAGAAACAAGGAGCTCTTTAGAATTACATTATACTTTGCACTCCCCACATACACCCTTTGGGTGGAGGAGGTGAGAAAAGCTAGGAAAGCAGTGAAAATAACCACTATTAAATTTGCTCAAACCTTCCATGAATACACATTTAGAATAAACTTAGAATGTTCTTTCCCTGTTAATTCTGTGGTTGGAATTCTCTGTGATGGTCTGTCAACATTTGTTTTAAGTAGCTATTTTACTATTTTAATGTGATTCATTTGGGAGCTTATAATTATAGATAGGTCAATGCAAACAATTCTGCAGTGTTCTTCCAAAGAAGAAAAGAGTTTTTTCAGAGTATTTGCTGTTTATGCTGCAATTATTTGCAGTTCATGACCTATGAGTTTATTCGTTAATTGTTTCTTCTTCCATCTAGCAAGATATTTGGAATAAAGCTTGATAATGTCCTGTGGGGCACATGACAAGCTTTGTCTTTTTTTTTTTGTATTTTTATCTACCTTTTTAATAGTCCCACTTGAATCCTCTACTATTTAACATTATTTCTTGTAATGAGCTTTACCCTTCTTTTTTAAAAAATTATTTAATTATTGTTGAAGTACAGTTTTCTGTCTTTTACTCCCATCCCAGCCCCCCCCCAGTGCTTCCCACCTCCCTCCCATTTCTCCCCCCAACACCTTAGTTTCTGTCCATGTGTCCTTTATACTTGTTCCTGTGAATCCTTCCCCTTTTCCCCTGAAATTCCATCCCCTCTCCCCTCTGGTCCCTGTCAGCCTGTTCTCTATTTCAGCATCTTTGGTTATATTTTGCTTGTGACAAGCTTTGCCTTATTTTTCATTTCCCATAACACCCAGCAGTATTAGATACTTTAGTTGCTATTCCATATATACTTGATTAATCCATTAAAATATCTGACTTTTCTATAGGGGAATAGGGATTACTGTTAGCTAAGGTTTACTATCCAGAAAACTGATTATTTACTAAGGTCCCCATTGTAAATTAGGGGACGCTAATCCCCTAATTCTCATCTCCACCTGTATTTTGTTGTTGTTTGTTTATTTGTTTTGGAGTGGGGTGTAAACCATTTGCTTGTGATTATTAGTCTTTTTAATTTAGAAAGGATTGGATTTGGATTCTGTGCTTTCCTCACTGTTATGTGGTTGCTTGTCTTAGTAGAGTCAGTATATGGTAGTGTCTAAGAGCAGGGACTAATTTTCCTTTGCTACTTACCAGCCTCATGACTTTGGAGGTTGTAATAGTACTTACCGTATTTTGCCATGTATAATGAGCACTCACATTTTGGCTCAAACTTTCAGGAAAAAAATCTTTTGTTTTAATTTTTTAATGCTAGTTTGTATTTATCTATATTTAGAAACAAAAGTGATTATTGTATTCGAGGGAATTATTTTGCATATAGATATCATTATTGCTTTCTAGAGTTATACTTTTAATGCACAACATAAATAAAAGCATTAAAACATTTATATAGATACAGAGATAGTACTACCCATGTATAATGCACATCCTTATTTTTCCTAAAAAATTTGGGCAAAAAGGAGTATTATACATGGCAAAATATGATACTTGTTATTGGGAATGTTAAATAGATACAAATAAGTTAGGAAAGAGCCTGTAAACAGCCATATTTGTCTTTATTAGTAGTTCACTTTCCCCTTGATACTAGTTTTTTTGTTTTAATGAAATTTTGGGGGTGGCATTAGGTAATAAAAATGTTCAGTTGTACAAGGTTATAATTCTATCTATTTTATTGCATGTTCCCCACCCAAAGTGTAGTTCCCTTCCATTACCATATATTTGATCCCCTTCACCTATTGCACACTTCTTCCTACCCTCTTTCCCCTCTGGCAACCACCTTTCTGTGGTCTGTAGTGTAAGTTTGCTTTTGTTTATTTGGTAGTTAATTTGTTGCCTTTTTACTTTATATTGTACATATGAGTGAAATCACATAGTTTTTGCTCTTTTCCATCTGATTTATTTCACTTAGCAAAATACTCTCAAGATCTATTCATATTTCATTTTTTATGGTTGAATTGTATTCCATTATATACAGTATATATTCAGAGTCTGAAAGAAGTTGGACCCGAGGAGGAACACACCAAGGCACATCATAATTATATTAGTCAAGATTAAAGATATGGAGAGAATCTTAAAAGCAGCAAGAGAAAAGGAGACAGTTACTTACAAAGGAGTTCCCACATGACTATCAGCTGATTTCTCAAAAGAAACCTTGCAGGCAAGAAGGGACTGGAAAGAAGTATTCAAAGTTACAAAAGGCCAGGACCTACATCCAAGATTACTCTATCCAGCAAAGCTGTCATTTAAAATGGAAGAGCAGATAAAGTGCTTCCCAGATAAGGTCAAGTTAAAGGAATTCATCATCACCAAGCCTTTATTATATGAAATGTTAAAGGAACTTATCTAAGAAAAAGAAGATCAAAACTATGAAGAGTAAAATGACAACAAACTCATAGTTATCAGCAACCGAACCTAACAAACTATGCAAACAACTAGAACAAGAATAGAATCAAAGAACCAGAGATCATATAGAGGGTTATATCAGTGGGGAGGGTAAAGGAGGGAATGGGGGAAAAGGTACAGGGAATAAGAAGCATAAATGATAGGTACAAAATAGAGAGGGGGAGGTTAAGAATATGGGAAATGTAGAAGCCAAAGAACTTAAATCTGTGACCCATGGACATGAATTAAGGTGGGGGTTTGATGGTGGGAGGTGGGTACAGGGTAAAGGGGAATAAAAGGGAGAAAAAATGGGACAAACTGTAATAGCATAATCAATAAAATATATTTTAAAAAGGGAAGAAATAAAAACAGATTGTTGTATGTTGATTTTTATGTTCTGTCACTTTACTGTACTTATTCTTTTTTACGACATAAGAGATCTAAATTTTATTTCAATTTATTTAATCTAAATACATTTTTTATTGTTGTTCAAGTCAGTTGTCTCCATTTTCTCCCCATTATCACCCCCCACCCCACCCATTCATGCCTCCCACCCTAGATCTTACCCCCCTTTGGCTTTGCCTGTGTGTCCTTAACACATCTTTTTTGTTGGCCCTTCCACTCTTTTCCCCATTATCCCTCTCCTCACTACCTTCTGGTCACTGTCAGTTTGTTCTTTATTTCAATATCTTTTTTTCTATTTTGCTTGCTTGTTTGTTTTGTTGATTAGGTTCCACTAATATGTGAGATCATGGTATTTGTCTTTCACCAACTGGCTTATTTCATTTAGTGTAATGCTCTCCAGTTCCATCCATGCTGTTGTGAAGGGTAGGGGTTCCTTCTTTCTTTCTGTTGTGTAGTATTCCATTGTGTAAATGTACCACTGTTTTTTGATCCACTCATTTTCTGGTAGGCACTTAGGTTGCTTCCAGCACTTGGCTATTGTAAATTGTGCTGCTATGAACATTGGTGTGCATAGGTTCTTTTAGATTGGTGTTTCAGGATTCTTAAGGTATAGTTCCAGCAGTGGAGTAGCTGGGTCAAGAGGCAGTTCCACTTTTAGTTTTCTGAGGAAATTGTATACTGTTTTCCACAATGGCTGCACCAGTCTGCATTCCTACCAATAGTGCACTGGAGTTCCCTTTTCTCTACAACCTCTCCAGCACTTGTTGTTTGTTGATTTGTTTGTGATGGCCATTCTCACAGGTGTGAAGTGGTATCTCATTCTGGTTTTAATTTGCATCTCTCTGATGGCTAGCGATGCTAAGCATATGTCACAGATCAAACAAACACTTCAAAAATTTATATGGAACCATACACAACTCCGAATAGCTGCAGCAATTTTGAGAAAGAAGAGCAAAGTAGGAGGGATCACAATACCTGATGCCAAACTGTATTACAAGGCCACTGTAATCAAAACACTCTGGTACGGGTTTAAGAACAGACACTAGGACCAGTGGAACAGAACAGAGAGCCAAGAAATGAACCCAAATCTCTATGGTAAATTAATATTTGACAAGGGGGCAGCAACATAAAATGGAGCAAAAATACCCTCTTCAACAAATGGTGTTGGGAAAAATGGGCAGCTATGTGCAAAAAAATAAAACTCAAGCACCAACTTCCACCATACACAAAAATAAATTCAGTGGATAAAAAATTTAAATATAAGTGGTGACACTATAAAAATCCTAGAGGAGAACATAGGCAGGAAAATCTCAGATATTCCATGCAGCAGTATTTTCCCCGATATGTCCTCTAGAGCAAGGGTTATAAAGAAAAGAATAAACAAGTGGGACCTCTTCAAAATTAAAAGCTTCCGCATGGCTAAAGAAAACATCAGCAAAATGAAAAGGGAACCAATCCTGTGGGAAAATATATTTACAAATGATACCTCGACAAGGGTTTGATTTCCAAAATATATAAAGAACTCAGACGACTCTACTCCATAAATACAAACAACCCATTTAAAAATGGGCAAAGGACCTGAACAGACACTTCTTCGCAGAGGACATACAGAGGGCCCAGAGACTTAGTTATTGTTTCTAATAGTTTATTTGTTTTTTTTAGTGGAGTCTTTAGGGATTGCTACATATAGAATCATGTTGTCATCTGCAAATAGTGACAGTTTTCCTTCTTCCTTCCCAGTTTTGATGGTCTTTGTTTCTTTTTCTTACCCAATTACACTGGCTAGGACTTCCAGTACTATGTTGAATAAGAGTGCTGAGAGTGAGCATTCTTGTTTTTGATCTTTGAGGAGAAACTTTCAGGTTTTTACTATTGACTGATATTAGCTGAGGATTTGTTGTGTATGGTCTTTATTATGTTGAGGTCATTTTCTTCCATACCCATTTTTATTGAAGAGTTTTTTTTTAATCATAAATGGGTGTTATAGCTTGTAAAAGCTTACTTTTTAAAAAAGTGAGTTGGGACAGTTTTTTACTTCCTGGTCTATGGAAATACTTGGAATTTAACAAGCTTTCTGGAAATGCAGCTGCTTATTTATTTAGACTAGTTAGATCTTTCCTCATTTTCTTTACTTCCCTTGACTTTGGGCTTCATTCTTTATCATAAGCTGTTTTCTTAAAGATTTTACTCCTGTAAAAGACAATAATTATTTCTGGAGGAGAGAGGATAAATGACAGACAGAATATTGCTTACTTTCACCAGGTTTTCTCAGTGCTATATTCAGTACAGGTGGTCTCTAAAGGGTTGGTATCACCCTTGATAATTCTAATGTGTAGTCCATTCAGACTTTCATATTTTTTTAAAGGGAGTTGGGATTTTCATTTTAGCATAAACAATTTACTTTATAAGAAGAACACTTGATATTTTTCTTGTTAAACACTTTTAGACTATTAGTTATTTAATTTTTTATATTGAAGTATTATAAAAGCATTTTCCTAATGTTAGCAAGTATGATCACATTGGGCTGAGTACTACAGAAAGCCATTAACTGTTACATTCTAAGAGTCTATAGACCATTAGTTGAATATTTTAAAAATTGATCTCCTAGGTTGAAAAAGTAACTTTTCCTTCCTATTGGATATACAGAGATTTAAAAGACCTGCTTCTCATACTGTGTTATTTTTGAAATGTGTTTATTCATATTCATTATGAAGACTAGGGTTTGTAAGTCCTCTCTCTCTGACTCTGGGGAAATTGGCCTAACATTACCACTCATCTACAATTCCAAGTTATCAATTAGCTGTCAAGTTCACTGGATAGAAATCAAATAGGCTCTAAATCCAACTTTAAGTCTCTATAGATTTCTTTCTAACCACATTTGAATCGTGGCCCACTGTTGTAAAGTGCTGAATTAAATCAACCAGATACTATTTCTGACTCTACTCCTCACTGTCAAAATGAAACTTCTAGTGGATCAATTAGGAAACATTGATTTTTTAAAGGTTCTTGTCCTAGATAGAACTTATAGACCACAAAAGTATCTCTGTGTATTTATATACAGGCTTACTAACTCATATGGTCCCTTAATCTTAGCCAATACGCTGTGTGAGTACAATTTATAGTGAACTCCGGTGTGTTTTATAAATGAGCCACCCATGGGTATTCATTGCTTAATGCAGACAGGAAATACGGGAACCATTTTTTAGAGTGTGCTTTCTGTTTTTGAAGGATTCATTTTAACATTAGATATGGTAAAATTTTAAAATAAAACCACTTTACTTACTTAAAATAATCTATATTAGTTATTGTCTAATGTGAGTGAATCAACTCAATGGGAATTCTAAGTTACTCTTACCCCAAATTTTTAAAAAATGTATCCTGTGTTTTATGATAATATTTAAATTCTTTCAAATGCATTAACAATCCAATCAGATATATAAGTATTTAAATTAAAATATTTATTCAGGAACAGACTTAAACATAAACTTCAGAACACAACTGCATTGATTCCATTATGTTTTAATTCTATTTCATGGGTGGTGCTTATACTTAGTTGCTTTTTCCCCATGTGAGTTTTGGCTTTATGTAATGCAACTATTTTTATAATGAATTATTGATAATAAAGTATATAAGTGTATATTACTTTAAAATAGTTACCATGTGTGGGGAGATTAAATACTTATTCAGTAAGTGTTATTACTATCCCAAACATTTTTGTCACTTCTTTTTGGAATTGCATACAGAGTTTAAGCCATACAGGTTAATGTTATAAAATTAAATTTTTATTAAGTGCAGTGTTACCCAAATTGATTACCAGATTCACTCATGAACTTTTGTCTGAATGACTTGGATGTGATCAAAAACTAAATATGAACATATTCATGTGACAGCGATGCAGATTTTATAGTTAGTTCATCTTTGGAGACATACTTATTGATGACTTTGGGGGCTTTTCTAAATAGAAACAGCTATTTGTCACTGCCAAAGGAGGCAAGATTTTAAAAAGAAGGGTGGAAATTTGCTAGATAGGAAAGGAGAGACTGAATTAGAACTTACAATCTCACTCCAGTCCTGTTTATTTCCTTCCTTCTTCTCACCCTCCCTTCTTTATGTTTTAATCTTATTTACTAAGTTCTCAGAACAGATCTTAGTTCTCCTAATAAAATACTAGGTTTTCTTGGCTGGGGGAATGATGGGCAGTCAGAATAGTCTTCTACACCATGTGGAACTTCTTTTTGTGTGAAGGGTTGATGACTGTAGGAAGGTATGGATTATAAAGTTAAATTACCCTTCCTGCAGTGGCTGTGTGGTGAGATTTCAACAGTTAAATAAACAATTTAAAATATTTAATTAATGCTAAATTTTCTAGTTATTATTGAAAATTCTCATAATCTGGGAATCCTCTTTGGTCTTCATATAATGAAAATTTGTTGAAGATGTGAACATGTAAATTACACTACAAAAAGCTAAATAACAATAAGAGGAGACCTAGCAGAAGGCTTTTCATGAATTATTGATGATACCTTACTTTTGTTTTATATTTTACAGTTGTCAAATACTTTCATTACATCATCTTATCTACTCCCATCAAAACCAGGCACACATATTATCATGTTCATTAAAAATGATAAATAGGCTAGAGCTTAGGGGATTTGCACCAGATTGTAATTACTAACTACGTGTAGTGCCAGCTATAAAACCAAGATATTTAAAAAATAAACTCTAGGATTCAAAATGCATAAACAGGAAAATTTTTGAAGGAATTGGAATATAAGGTGGATCTTGAAGGTACAAATAGAATATTCTGGAAAAGTAGAGAATTATATGCACCCAAAATAGGAGCACCCAAATACATAAAGAAAATCTTGGAGGATTTCAAGAAATATATTGATAGCAACACAATTTTAGTAGGGGATGTTAATATACCCCACTGTCAAAAATGGACAGATCTTCCAAACAAAATATCAATAAAGATAATGCAACATTGAACAATGTCCTAGATCAAATGAGCTTAACTGATATATACATAGAGCCTTTCATCCCAAAGAAGCAAAATATACATTCTTTTCAAATGTACATGAAACATTTTCAAAGGTAGACCACACGATAGGACACAAAACAGGCCTCAAGAAATTCAAGAAAATTGAAATCATACCAAGCATTTTGTCTGACCACAAGGGACTGAAATGAGAAATCAACCTCAAGGAAAAAAACAAAAACACTCAAACTCATGGAGATTTGAATAGCATGCTATTAAAAAATGAATGGGTAAAGAATGAGATCAAGGAAGAAATCAAAATTTTCTGGAAACAAATGAAAATGAACTCACAACAACCCAAAACTTACAGGACACAGTGAAGGCAGTCCTGAGAGTGAAGTTCATAGAGATACAGGCCTACCTAAAAAAGACAGAAACATTCCAAATAAACAACCTAACTCTATGCTTACAAGAACTTGAGGAACAACATCAAAGACAGCCCAGAGCAAGTAGAAGGAAGAAAATAACCAAGATCAGAGCAGAATTTAATGACATAGAGACTAAAAGTATAATTCTAAGGATCAATAAGTCTGGGAGCTGGTTCTCTGAACAAATTGACAAGATAAACAAATTGACAAGATAAACAAACTGACAAGCCTTTAAGCAAACTCATCAAGAAAAAAAGAGAAGGGACCCTAATAAACAGGATCAAAAATGAAAGAGGAGAGATTACATCTGATACCACTGAAATACAAAGGATTGTAAGAAATTACTATGAAGAACTATATGCCAAGAAATTTGAAAACCTAGGTGAAATGGACAAATTTTTAGAAAAATGTAATGTTCCAAAACTCAATGAAGAAGCAGCAGAAAGCCTGAACAGCCCAATAACAGTTGAGGAAATTGAAGCAGTAATCGAAAAATGTCCACCACGCAAAACCAGATGGTTTCACAGGAGAATTCTACTAAAGCATTTAAGGATGAACTAACCCCTATCTTTCACAGACTATTTCAAAAAATCCAAAATGATGGAAAACTCCCAAACTCTTTTCATGAAAATAAAATTTGTTTTATGAAAACAACAAAGAAAGAAAACTTCAGGCCAATATTACTGATGAACATAGATGGTAAAATCCTCAACAAAATATTGGCAAACCACATCCAGCAATACATTAAAAAGATCATACACCATGACCATGTGGGATTCATCCCAGGGATGCAAGGATGGTTCAATGTTCACAAATCAATAAATGTAATACATCACATAAACAAAAGCAAAGACAAAAATCACATGATCATATCAATAGATACAGAAAAAAATTTAATAAGGTACAGCACCCATTTATGATAAAAACACTCAGCAAAGTGGCAATAGAGGGAGCATTCCTCAACATAATAAAGTCCATTTATGAGAGACGTACAGCCAACATCATACTCAGTGGGCAAAAGCTAAAAGCTTTCTCATTAAGATCAGGAACAAGACAAGGTTGTACATTTTCACCACTCCTATTCAGCATAGTATTGGAAGTCCTAGCCACAACAATCAGACAGGAAAAGGAAATAAAAGACATCCAAATTGGAACAGAGGAAACAAAACTGTCATTGTTTGCTGATGACACAATAGTGTACATAGAAAATCCTATAGACTCCACCAGAAAACCGCTTGACCTAAGTTTGGCAAAACAGCAGGATACAAGGTCAATATTCAGAAATCAAAGGTGTTTTTGTATACCAACAATGAAATATCCGAAACTGAAATCTGGAAAAAAATCCCATTTGATATAGCAATGAGAAAAATAAAATACCTAGGAATAAACCTAACCAAGGAGGTGAAAGACCTGTGCTCAGAAAACTACACAACACTGAAGAAAGAAATTAAGGAAGACAAAAACAAATGGAAACATACCATGTTCATGGATTGGAAGAATTAATAACATCAAAATGTCCATACTACCCAAAACAATTTACAGATTCAATGCAATACCTATTAAAGTGCCAATGGCCTATTTCACAGACATAGAACAAACACTTCAAAAATTTATATGGAACCATAAACAACCCCGAATAGCTGTGGCAATTTTGAGAAAGAAGAACAAAGTAGGGGGGATCAGAATACCTGATAACAAACTGTATTACAAGGCCACTTTAATTAAAACAGCCTGGTACTGGCATAAAAAACAGGCACATAGACCAATGGAACAGAACAGAGAGCCCAGAAATAAATCCAAGTTTCCGTAGTCAATTAATATTCAACAAAGGGGGCAGCAACATGAAATGGAGTAAAAATAGCCTCTTAAACAAATGGTGTTGGGAGAGCTGGACAGCTTCATGTAAAAAAATGAAATGAGCACCAAGTTACACCATTCACAAAAATAAATTCAAGGTGGATAAAATATTTAAATGTAAGTGTGACACCATAAAAGTTCTAGAGGAGAACATAGGCAGGAAAATCTCAGATATTCCACACAGCAATGTTTTCCCCAATATGTCCCCTAGAGCAAGGGATATAAAGGAAAGAATAAACAAATAGGACCTCTTCAAAATTAGAACCTTCTGCATGGCTAAAGAAAACATCAGGAAAATGAAAAGGGAACCAACCCTGTGGGAAAACATATTTGCCAATGATACCTCAGACAAGGGTTTGATCTCCAAAATATATAAAGAACTTATACAACTCCACTCTGAGAAGACAAATAACCCAATTAAAAAATGGGTAAAAAACTTGAACAGATACTTCTTCAAGGAGGACATACAGAGGGTCCAGAGACACATGAAAAGATGCTCAATATTGCTAGCCTTCAGAGAGTTGCAAATTAAAACCTCAGTGAGATACCACTTCACACCATTGAGAATGGCCTTCATAAACAAAGCAACAAGTGTTGGAGAGGATGTGGAGAAAAGGGAACCTTAGTACTCTTTTGGTGGGATTACAGATTGGTGCAACCACTATGGAAAACAGTATGGAATTTTCTCAGAAAACTAAAAATGAAACTGCCTTTGACCCGGCAATTCTACTGTTAGTATTATATCCTAAGCACCCTAAAACACCAATCCAAAAGAACCTATGCACCCCAATGTGCATAGCAGCACAATTTATTATAGCCAAGTGCTGGAGGTAGCCTAAGTACTCATGAGTAAATGAATGGATCAAAAAGCTGTGGTACATTTACATGATGGAATACTACACAGCAGAAAGAGGGAAAGTGCTCCTACCCTTTGCGACAGCGTGGATGGAACTGGAGAGCATTATGCTAAGTGAAATGAACCAGGTAGTGAAAGACGAATACCATAGGATCTCACATTTACCTGGAATCTAATCAATGAAACAAGCAAGCAAGCAAAATACAACCCAAGACACTGAAACTGGGGACAAGCTGACAGTAACCAGAAGGGAGAGGGGAAGGGTTAATGGGAGGAAAGGGTGAAGGGTTTACAGGAACAACTATAAAGGACACATGGACAATAACAAGGGGAAGTGGAAATAGGGGAGGGAGTTGGGGAGGACTGGGGTGGTGGGGAGGGGTGGGGGGGAGGCAGAAAACTGTACTTGAACAACAATAAAAATCAAAAGTAAAAAAATAAAAAATTAAACACAAGGACTCAGGATGTAAAAAAGAAAAGGAAAAGGAAAATGAGAAAGTTCAAGCAGTAGTCTAGACTGCAACTGAGAATTCAGTTTTGTTAAATCAGAAGCTTTATGAGGGGCCTGTTGGTAGGCAGTTCTTTGAAAGATGATTTGTGGCTAGATTTGATTTTCAGCTAGGGGTGGCATTTGGCAATGTCTTGGGGATGTTTTTGATTGTCGCAGCTGGAGGGTTAAGATGGTATTATTGGCATCTAGTTGGTAGGGGCCAAGATGCTCCTAAACATTATAAAATGCAACAACGGCTTTTTGGCCTCAAATGTCAGTAGTGTTCAGGTTGGGATATCTTGGACCAGACTGTAGAGGGCTGCAATGTACATTCAAGGAGTTAAAACTTAACCCTAAATGCAATTAAGAGCCGTTGAATTTTTTGTTTTGTTTGGAGAGTGCTATACTCAGTGAAAGTAGGTCAGAGATGGTAATCTATAAAACCATTTTGATTCTCCAAGTTTTTTTTTTTGACAAAAACAAAACTCTAAACTTCTACCTTATGCATTCAGGAAACTACAGAATCACTTTGTGATAAGTTTTTCAGAAGTTCCTTGAAATGAAGAGGTGGGTATTGGAAGCTAATGAAACCTTACAGGCAAATCTTATTAGTTGTGTGAGACAGTGAAAATTCAGCTTTCAGAAAAATGAAATGGAACGTCCAGAGCGAGGTTTTTTTTTTGCTCAATGACCTGGGAGGCTCCTGCTTTCCCCAGCAGAGCTGAAAGGGCGCAATCAGACTGCACTGCCCGTAAATCACAGAGATGGTTTATAGCAAGGGCAGACTGTGTGATGTGATCCCTGCTCTCCAAAGCATCGATGGGACATTCCTCACTGTGATGAGATGTGAATGCTGCCAGGCTTCACTGGGAATCTTGGTTTTATCCAACAGTCCTTCGTCCTCAATTCTGACTAGATTACCAAATGGGCATTTTCATAGCCCCAGCCTGTATTTTTAACCTGAAAGATATTTTTTTAAAAAGAGAAGGGAAGGGACAGAGAAAGAGAGGGAGAGAAACATAAATGTGTGGTTACTTCTAATGTGCCCCCAGCTGAGGGCCTGGCCCACAACCCAGGCATGTGCCCTGACTGGGAATTGAACCAGTAGCCCTTTGGTTTGCAGACCAGTACTCAATACACTGAGCAACAGCAAGAGATTTCAAGTCTGTGAGCTACACATGTTGAAATTTAGAGGCAAGTGTCTGTGACTTTTATAATCATCTTCCAATTGCTATTTTGCTTTTTTACTTTTCACTTATATAATGCTAGTTTTCATTCTGTCACTGAGCTTCATGTGATAAAAAGCTTCTTTGTTGTTACATATATTTCTCTGTAAGACATTCTCACATGAGAAATTAGACACTAACAAAGTAAGTCTGCTGCTTTATTGGGGAAGAAAGAAATGAAAGACAAATGCCAGATTATCAATTGATAGTGTGCTTGATATCAGGACTAATGAATGTGCTGCTGTGACTAGCAACACCTGTTTGTGCCTGTTGTCTGGCAAGATATGACTAATTAATGTGCCTTCACCCAATCTAAATCCTGTAGGTGTTCAATTATCTGGGACAGACTACTATTTGCTTTAAGCAAAAGTGCACGTTTGCTAAAGCTATAAACTACCTCAAAGGCCAAGAAAAAATTCAAACCTTATAGATTGCTTCTAACTAATGCAGTCCTGGAAAAAGGTCAGCCTGCAAAAATAAAATTTTATTTTATTTTTGTCAAAATTACGTGGCAGAGAATGTCTGTGTCCTGAGGCATAATGCCTTAGCTTCAGGGCTAGGGAGATCATCATCTTTTATTAATATTCTCAGTTTTCAGTGGTTCTCTTTTAGGTCTGGCCAGATCCATCCTCTAGACCAATCCTGACTACCAGGGGAATGTAAATGTGTTTTTAGCACATTTCATTTACTTGATCTTTAAGGAGAAAAAAATGTGACCATTACTCAGAGGGTATTTTAAACATTTTAGGCTGGAGATTTAGTCAAGAAAAATACAAGTGTTGTTGGAAAAAGATTTAGGAAAGTGTGGAATGTGGTGAGTGACCCATTTTGTTGATTTGCTGTATCAACTCAGAGGAAACATATGGTAATTGCGAAACATTAACAATGAGATTATACAGGGCTAAACCTACATTTAGTTATTAGAATGAGGCTGCTTTCTCAATTTTATTAAATACTCTAATTTCTTATTGAATATATAGCCATAGTTACTAAATACCCTTTGAATGTCAATACGTATTCCTGGTTGAATGTTTTTCTTAATAGTATAGCCAATGACATTTTCCTTATATTCTGAGTATATACTAATAATCTTAATGTACATACACCCCAAGCATTCTATAGTAGGTTTAAATTTTATTTTGTTATTTGTATTTTCTAATTTTCTAGTGCAAGGAATTTAAGTTAATGGATTAGATAAAAAGCAAACGTAACTAGTTAGAAATTTATAGGCACATACTACTTGGCAAACTTAAGAAGAGAGTTATTATACATTGCATAGCCAGTTTTGAGAATGCAATTTCTACTTTGAATGTGCTTGCAAAAGACAACTTGATTTGGAAAGTGTTGGTATGCTAAAAGAGAATTTATAACAAAAAAGTAAAACATTCCCAGGAAAAATCTTAAAAATGCTCAAAAGGGTCAGAGTCATTTTGATGATATTTGTCAAAATATTTCTGAGGAGTCTTTTATAAATTTTATCACATTAGGCATAATAAGAAAACAATTGAACTCTGGCTATATAACCCTCAGGTCATATTTAACAATATATAATATGATTGGTTACTAAATTTCTTGGCTTCTGTGAACTTTGGAAATTTTTATGCTGGATAGTTTTTGAAAATGGTTAAATATAGTATTTATGGTCATTTCTACAAAAAGGTATTTGAACTTTAAACTTAAAGGTAGTCTCCAATTATAAAATAATATCCATCTTTCTTAATTTATGCTTACAGTGTCTTCTTTAGAGAAGCTGTTAGCCAAAGGAGTGTATAATGATTTTCCCTTTTGCCTTTGGTTTTGGGTTCCAAGATCTGGAATCATAGGAGAGATCAATAATACTTAAACCACGTTAGCTAGTATGATTTAAACTATAGTAAGATGATCCAGGGCTATTAGATAACAGGTAATTATCTACAAGATCCTCCCTGTGTCTTATAAAATTCATGAAATGAAAACTAAGTTTTGGCCAATTCATACCTATCGAGACATGACAACTTATTCATGCATTGAATAAGTCCAAATTACTGTCAACATCTCAATTAAATAACATTCCATCCTTCACAAATAATAGACTTTCCTATCTGATCATTTGCTAAATAATATTTGAATGTTTGCTAAAATTTAAATCAGATCAAATGACAACCTTTGCCCCTGGGATAGCTTGGTTTATCTTTAAAAGTCAGCTTTTCATTGAAAGTGTATTTCTCCTTTTGCATTCCATTTGATAAGCAGTTTGTGTAAAAGAATCATGATGGTATACTTCCTATGATAGTAGTGCCATAGATATTAGATAAGTAGAACCTTGACCGTATATGAGTCATAATAATTTATATAAATTTCAATGCACTGCCTTGCCAGCATGTAGTAGATAGATATGCAATAAAAAATAGTTTGGTATATTTAAATTACACTTCACTATAGTCAAGCTTAACCATTCCTGAGCCTGTGCTTGTAATGCCTCTGTCCCCATAGGCAACCACCAGCTGGAGCTGGACAACATCGCTTCTCACAGGGGTGGCTGCGTTAGTTTTCTATTGCAGCCATAACAAACTACCATGGATTTCATGGCTTAAAAGAACATCCACAGTTCTGTGGGTCAGAAATCCAAGTACACTGTGACTCAGCTGGGTTCTTTGCTTAGGATCTCACAAGACTGATACCGTGGTGTTAGGTGGGCTGTGTTCTTTCCTGGGGATGGGTCCAAGGCAAGCTCATTCTTGCCCTGGCTGAATTCCGTCCCTTGTAGTTGTAGGAAAGAGTTCATTGTTTCCTTGCTGGCTGTCAGCCATGGGCCAGTCTTTGCTGCTTGTCTGAATGCACATAAACTGCTGGGGTCTATGTGCATTCTTTCCCATGCTTTTGGTCCCCCCTCTCTGCCCTCAGCAACATGGATTAGTCTTCTCATACCTCAGACCTCTCTAACCCCAGCGAGAGAAAGTTCTCTGTTTTTAAGAGCTTGTATGATTAGATTGGCTTGCCTGGATAATCCAGGGTAAAATTTCTATTTTAGATTTTGCAACATTACTACATCTGCAAAATCCCCTGACATATATTTACAGGTTCCACGGATTAGTATGTGGGCATTTCGAGTGTCATTCTGCCTTCTAGGAGAATGGTAGTAAAAGAGACTAAAGAACTAGCCAGTCTCCTTCAGTGTCTCTCACTAGCCAGCAGTGTGACCTTGGTCTTTCTGTTTGCTCATTGGATACGTTGGACAAGGAAAACTTGAAAGTCCCTTCTGTGGTGGGACTTTCAGACCCATAAAAACTCAGACCATCTCTCTATTTTCCTTCTTTCTCTCCTTATTCTTCTTTTCTCCCCCATATCATATCATTTTTTTTCTAGACCACTTCTTTTTCTATTACAATTGGTTTTACCTTGCTCTTTATTTCGCAGTGTTTGCAGGCAACTCAAAGGACTGTTGATTGGTGATGGACTTTTTTCTCCCCATATTTAACTGTAATGCCTAACCTGAATCTATGTGAGACTATTTGTAGTTTTCATTCCAGTTAATGTATGTTGTACCTTTTACTGCAGGATATTAATGGCGTGCTACTCTAATACTGCAGACTTGTCTAACACATGGAGTGTCTCCATTTTGCCTTCCTACAATCCAGCACTTCTGAGTGCTGCAGCAGTGTGACCTCTGTCACGTGGGATGGCAGCTTTCTGAGCACTGTAGTCCTGCACTATGATGGACCATATGGTTTTATGACCTTCTGTCTGCCTTTACGATGCAAGGCGTCAAATACTATTTGTTTGAAATTAAAATGAATCATATTTGGCTGTGTTACATTTAAAGTACTTTTGAAAATTGCCCACCCATTGTGCCAATAATACACATCACTTTTGACAACAAATGTCACAGAGCCAGGCCAGAGAAATACAGACTCCAAAAATGTGTTGCAAAAACTATTGAGAAGCAAAATGTACATTAAGCGTGGAGGGGAGGAGACCTACTTCTTTCAGGGATATGCTTGGTTTTTAGTTAACAAAAAATTCTGGGCATTGTGCCAGAATTTAAATTTACAGCATGGATAGCAACACATGAATTTGAAAGTTGGAAGATTATGCTAATCATGGTGGATTCCCCTAAGATACACTGGGCCTCTCTGGTTCTGGATACAAATTGTGAGGGCAAAATTGACTGTGTGTACCTAACAGCCTTGTTAATTTACTAATTTGTGATTCTAAAAATAATGCTTTTCCTTAGTTAATTTTTTAAATCTTGAATTTAGCTACTACTAACATTTCACCTAGTTAATTTCTTCACTGGTTTTTTTAAAAGGCTAAAGAAAGCTTTTTCAAAAATAAACCTAGGACTGACTTTTAAATTGTTAATTTGCAGAAAAGTAATTGCATTTATTTTCTGGCAGTGTAACACAATGAATATTTAAACCAAGAATCTCATATGTTGGAGCTGTGTGTTGACATAGAGTCAAATGTCTCACAGAAAAGGTGGTGACCCATATGTGAAATTTGCCTACCACCACTCCTGTTCTTTCTGGACTGTTACCAGAAAACTCCAGGTTACTTATATTAGTAATAAGCCTTGGGCTCTTACATTTCTATGAGGAATTATTAGGATCTGGCACAGATAATGTTGCGGGGGTACCCTGAGGCGTGGACTGAGACCGTGAGAGTGGGCTGTGAACCTCAAGCTGTTCTTCATTTAAGGCTCTCCCTGTACTCAGCAGAGTCCCAAGGGAGATGGTGAGGGTGTGGTTGCTGCTGTTCATGTTTTGCACATATTCTCATTGTCTGATTTTTGGATGAAATAACCTATTGGAATTAAAATGTATCTACTGTGGCAAATGAGTATTGCTTAAAATATGACTGATTATCTTATCATAAAGTTCTGTAACAGCATTGCAAATAACTTGATATTCTGATTTTCCTTTTCTTGGCAGATTGATCTCTAGTTTAGAAAGTAAATAGTAGGGAAAATGAAGAATATATTTCTTTCTATTTGTCCAGCATATCTTCACTTCTTTTGGGTGCAGAACATTTACGAGAATGGAAATTTTGCTCTATACCTTTGGCTATCATGAATTTATTACCCACTACTATTTCAAAGTTTCTTCAATCAAATTTCTTTAAACATGTTTACTTTTTACCGTCTATTAGTTCAGTCTTAGGTTTATCACCTAATGATAAAGGTAGCACTTCCTTGTTTTTGTCCAAGATCCTTATCTTTTAAGCTTCCAGATGAGTGTGTGGGTTGGGTGGAAATTAGAGTTCTGGCGCTGTTCTGTAATTTCAGTAGTGTTCAGACTACCAGATAATTTTTAACCTGTTTCTATGTGACATTGCTACACTTTTGGCCATATTGTTCTTGAGCTTTGAGAATAAAGAATACTCCCTTTCCCAGTGGTTTTCACAGTTTGGTCTGAGGTCCCTTGGAGGTCTCCCACCTCTTTCAGGGGTCCACAGAATCCTCCCTTTTCTAACTACATGTCTTTGTGAGGTCGGATTATCTTTATAAATTTCAATTAAAACAATATATCTAATAGAATCCAACTGGCTCTTTAATTGTCAGGCCATAAAGAGAGTAAGAGAATGTAGAACAGTATCACTTCTCAGTACTATTACTTTTGTTTTATAAACTATGGTTATCTTTCACGAAAGATGTTTTCATTTTCAGTGAGTATAATATTATTGCTTAAAATGCATTGCACATATTTAAACACTTCTTAGTTTTAATTCTTTAAAAAAATTTATCGGGGTGACATTGGGTAACTGGATCATACAGGTGTACATTACTGTGATGCATGATCTATATATGAATTGTGTGCCCACCACACAAAGTCAAATCATTTTCTGTCACCATATATTTTGCCCCCTTTACCCTTTACTACCCCTCCACCTTCTGCTGGTAACCACTATATGTTGTCTGTGTTTATGAGTTTCCGTTTTATATCCCACATATCAATAAAATCATATGGTTCTTGGCTTTTTCTGACTGACCTATTTTGCTTATTAGCATGATATTCTCAAGGTCCATCCATGTTGCAAATTTCAGTATTTTGTGTTTTCTTACGACTAAGTAGTATTCCATTGTGTATATGCACCACTTAATATAATGTAACATAGCCATAAATTTCAGGGATTAAAAGGTAGATGTCTTCGGGGAGGCCATTATTCTGCCTACCATGGGTATATGTCTCTAACTTTACTAGGTATTAATATGTTGCTCTTCAAAGTTGTTTTACCAAGTTTTTTCTCCCATTAGCAGTACAAGAGTTGGTCAGCTTCCTTACCAACACCTGGTATTATCAGAGTTAATATTTTTTACTACTTTTAGGCATAAAAGACTTTGTGGTTTCCTTAGTAATATTGATCCTCATTTCATTAGTATTATGTACTGTACTTTTTTTATAATCGTTGTCTTCTTGCGTTGTAGATTGCCACCATACGGGTTCGTTTGGGTTATGTTAGCTGGGAATATTTGCTCACTGTTCTTCCCACTCACAGTGCCTCGCACAGTCTTTTTGCAGTTAATTTCTGTACTGGACAAGTTACTAGCCAGGAATAGTTGGCATCATCTGCAAAATGAAAGACGTTTATCAAGGTGTAAAATAAAAACAGTCTTAGACTTCATGATAATTGAAATTGATCCAGACACTTACCAGAACACTACTTTTGTATATAATGCTATTTTTTGTAAGTGTACCCTTGATGATTTAAAACATATTCACATCACAGGCCCATTATGGCTATACATGATTATAGGACATTTTTGCCTGTTAGTTTTACTCTGCAGGGACTCTCTTCCTGTCCTGCTTGACATGATTCAAGTGCTCTCTGTATCCTTTTCTAGCCTGGGCACTGGGCATATAGTCTCTTACCTGATTTCTCTTCCTTTAGTATCATGTACTGTTTGCCCAATCTATATAGAGTCCTGGGACCAGGCTCATCTCTCGAAAGCATACCTTGAGGAAAATTCTCTCCTGCAGATGCTCCCAATAGACTTTACAAACTTTCATGGACCCCATTTAGAATTTAAGGACAGTTATAGGTCCTTTTCCAGCGTGTATATGTGTGTACACACAGCACACACGCACACTGCAATCATTGTCCCAGAGCTTGCATTAATGACATCTGTGGTCTATGTCTCCCATATTAAAACATCTGATTTGCAGAATACAGTTGAAACTGATTAGTCCACACACCAAATTATAATGCTACTTATGATCTGATTCCATAGATACCTGTCTTTTAGATTAATTTTTTTATTATTGGGTTGGCCAAAATATTTGTGTTTTTTCTATAAGATGGCTCTAAGTATTGCTTAGTCATCTTTAACTTCATTTGAAACAATTTCGTTATATTGTATTGTGACAGCTGCCATATCAGCATACATTTTAAAAAACTTATCAAGATTGGTGAATTTTTTCTATAGCCACTTTAATATTGAGGATGGAAGAAAATATGCAACATTTTTGGCATACTGCTGTATTTTTGCTGTGTATCATGCACACTTTTTTTGCTCAAATTTTTGAGAGAAAAATAAGGGTGCACACTATACATGGGTATAATGATTACATACCATGGGTGTAATAATGGGTATAGTGATTCTATGTGTAACACACGCACCATGTGGGTGTGTACTACACATGGCAAAATACGGTATGCTTTAATATTTCAAGAAAAGGAAAATCACAACTGATATGCAAAAAAAGATTTGTGCAGTGCATGGAGAAGGTGCTGTGACTGACTGAATGTGTCCAAAGTGGTTTGTGAAGTTTCGTGCTGGCAATTTCTTGCTGGATGATGCTCCACAGTGTAGCAGATCAGTTGAAGCTGATAGCGATCAAATTGAGACATTAATTGGGAAAATCAACATTATACCACGTGGGAGATAGACAATATACTTAAAAATATCCAAATCAGTAAAGGTGTTGAAAATATGAAATGTGTCCTTTATTTTATGGAAAAAACTGAATGGACTTTTTGGCCAACCCAATACTATATCCTGCATAAACATTCCACTTGAAATTCTTCAAACGTTCTGTGCTCTTATCATTTAAAGCCGATTCTGAGATTCTGGCTGTAGGACCTGATACCCATTTCTGGTTGTCTGACAGGCATATTGACAAGTAGAAAACTGCTCATGCCTTTCCTGAATGCTTTAGATAGCTTTTGATGATTTTCTTTTTCTTTGCTCTTGGTAGCCATTTATGAATGTTTTAACTTTTAATACCTTTTATGCCAATAGACATGGGCAAAGGAAGACTATTTCTTCTGTAACATATAAAAAACTTTAATATAGTTATTTGCTTCTCATTGTTCTTTCTTTTTATTTTATTATTATTTTTAATATATTTTATTGATTATGTTATTAAAGTTGTCCCATTTCCCCCCTTCATTTCCCTCCACCCTGCACACCCCCTCCTAGCCACATTTCCCCCCTTTAATTCATGTCCATGCGTCATATGTACAAGTTCTTTACCTTCTACATTTCCCATAATATTCTTGCCCTCCCCCTGGTTATTTTCTGCCTGCCATCTATGTTACTTATTCTCTGTATCTCCCCCCACCCCACTCCCCTGTTGCTGACCCTCCATGTGATTTCCATTTCTGTTCCTGTTCTAGTTGTTTCCTTAGTTTGTTTTTATTTTAGGTGTGGTTGTTAGTAATTGAGAGTTTGCTGTCATTTTAGTATACATGTTTTTTATCTTCTTTTTCTTAGATGAGTACCTTTAACATTTCTTATAATAAGGGCTTGGTGATGATGAACTCCTTGAACTTGACCTTATCTGAGAAGCACTTTATCTGTCCTTCTATTCTAAATAAAAGCTTTGCTGGATAGATCAATCTTGGATGTAAATCCTTGCACTTCATGACTTGGAATACTTCTTTCCAGCCCCTTCTTGCCTGTAAGGTCTCTTTTGGGAAATCAGCTAACAATCTGATGGGCACTCCTTTGTAGGCTACTGTCTCTATCTCTTGCTGCTTCTTGGATTCTCTCCTTCATTTTTATCTTGGCTAATATAATTATGATGTGCCTTGGTGTGTTCCTTCTTGGGTCCAACTTCTTTGGGACTCTCTGAGCTTCCTGGACTTCCTGGAAGTCTATTTCCTTTGCCAGATTGGGGAAGTTCTTCTTTATTATTTGTTCAAATAAGTTTTCCACTGGTGGCTGTTCCTTTCCCCATTCTGGTACCCCTATAATTCGGATGTTGGAGCGTTTAAAGATGTCCTGGAGGTTCCTAAGCCTCTCCTCATTTTTTTGAATTCTTGTTTCTTCATTCTTTTCTGTTTGGTTGTTTCTTTGTTCCTTCTGGTCCACTCCCTTGATTTGAGTCCCAGTTTCCTTCCCATCACTATTGGTTCCCTGGGCATTTCCTTTCATTTCACTTAGTTTAGCCTTCATTTTTTCATCTAATTTGTGACTAAAATCAACCAGTTCTGTGAGCATTCTGATCACCAGTGTTTTGAACTGTGCATCTTATAGGTTGGCTATCTGTTTGTCGCTTAGAAGTATTGGCTCTGGGGCTTTGAGCTGTTTTTCTTCTTGAGCCATAATGTTTTGGTCTGTTCGCACCTATTATGTATGGGAGGCGGAGCCTTAAGTGTTCACCAGGGTGTGGCAACCCAAGTCTCTGGGTTGTGATGCTGTATATGGGGGCAGGGTCCAAGAGGGAAAAAATGTCACTGTGCTCTGCTCTCTATTGCACCTCAGTAACTTCTGCCCCTTCCCCCAAGCAAACTGGGCCTTTCTGGTGCTGATTCCTGTGTGGGTGGGCTTGTGTGCATTCAAGGACCCTGTGGGTTTCTCCAACAAAATTTCCTGTGAGGGTGGGAGTCTCTCCTTGCACCTCAGTCCCCACAAGTGTTTTCAATCCGTGTTTTAAGGCTTTATTTCCTGGTGCTAGGACCCTGGGTTGCGCGATCTGTCTTGCTCCCATTATCTATGCACGAATGTGGGACCGCTGTCTGGTCAGCCAGCCACCCTGCACACAGTGCCCCACTGCTCAATTGCCGCCACACTGGGTCTGCCTATTGCCACCCAACACCTGGGTGTCTGCCAGCTGACTCCTGGGTGCCCAGGGTCTGCCCGAGGTGCCTTGTGCACCTGGTGTCACTGCTTCCTGTGCTGTAACCCCTCTCCCCTAGTCCTCCGGACTCCGCCCCGCCTACTGGTCTGGATGAATGTGTCTATTTTAACTCCTTGGTTGTTGGACTTCCATACAGTTCAATTTTCTTTCAGTTTTGGTTGTTACTTTGTTTCTGAATTGTTGTCCTTATTTTGGTTGTTTGAGGAAGCACAGTATGTCTACCTATGCCGCCATCTTGGCTGGAAGTCATGTCTTTTCTTTTTAAAACAACAACAACAATAACAACCATAACCTTATATTTTGATTACTAGCAGTGTTCCACAAGTCATAGCTTTCTGAATGTATGATAATGGGAAACATGAGGGCTGGCATAGTTAAGTGCTTAGGAATATGGATTCTAAAGCCAGATGGAGTCTTTTAGTCAGCAACCTAACTGTTACAAGTTTTAGAAAATGCTTTGCAGATTGATCTAAGTAAGGTCATTGTTTAACTCAGGTAACCAAAGTCCAGCAATATGTTTTCTTCAGGTCGGGTTTGGCCTCAGCTTCAGCAGCATTTATCTGTGGTTGTCTTGTTTCTGTCCTTTTTGGGTTGTCTTCTTTTTAGAATATGTTCTCTCATAGGAAAACGGCTGCGTCGTCCAGGCTTCATGCCCTGTCTCAGACCATCCAAAAGTGTAGAAAATACTCTTCTCAACCCCATAAGAAGGGTCTTAGGATTCACTTCATTTGGAAAAACTTTGGCCACGTGCCAATGCCTGTGGTTAAGGAGATCTCGTTTACTAGTGGGCTTCTAAAGAGGTTAGTGCTCATCAATAAATAATTGTCTTTGAACAAATAAATAAATTTAGTATATTTAAAAATGATTGTCTGGACAAGAATATTTGGGACCAAGCCCAGGAGCATAGATTCCCCATATACGATGTGCCTAGATGTGTAACACTTAGGTCTACAGCTTGATTGACCAAGAAAATTAAGTGAGTGGTTTAAGATACCACGCCTAAGTTGGTAGAACCTCATCTGCAAAATGTCCACCCCAGAGGTTTATGAGTGTCAAGAAATGCGAATAGTCTGAAATTTTACCCTACTTGGCAAGCTAATAAGTTAGCCTGCCACAGTTCATGTTTGCTGGCAAGACACGAGATTCCTGCTTCAGATGCAGAGGGCTCCGTCACTCACACTTTATCAGTAGGAGGGTACTAGCACTTGCACTGGTTTCCTCAGCCCCTGTTCCCGCAGGGCAATGCAGAGAGGCCCAGATGGTGCTTGCAGAGGGGCTGGGTTACATCACAGAAAAGGCACAGCCCAGCCAAGATTAGGGAAACTGAATTTTTAAAAATAATATCCTCTTAGCAAACTATCCTGACCTCTGCTTTAGACAGAATCATTATTTTTTTATATTGGAGAGTAAACGAACCTGACCTTTGCTCCAGAGAGAGATACCGTTTCTATCTTCCAAGGCTATTTTCTATACAGACATCCTTGAAAACATTTTAGTGCCTCTGGTGCAAGATGTGTAAATGTGAGGGACCCTTGGAAAATTGTCTCCCCATAATACCTACCCCTCATTTCTGCTCCATCTTGGCTTCTGGAGAATTTTTTCATGTGTATGTCTTGCCATTGGCTATTGTAATTAATCTGGCTGACAGAAGCCACATCAAATCTACTTAATTTGTCTTGTACACTAATTCAGTCTTAGCATTTAATTAGGACTACTATCTGTGGGATTCCAAGCAGCGTGATGAGGCCAACCTCATCCTCCAGGGGACCTACCAGGCCCTCCAGGGTCCCAAACCTAGCTAACTGAACAAATCCCATAAAACATCCAGGTTAATCTTAGAAAACCTGGTGGCTTTCTCCTTATGTTCCTGTGTTGACCTTTCCATTTGGCAGAAGGTATTAGGCCAGAGCCAAGCAGGATGTATTGGTGATTAGTCTAAGCACTTCTCTCATGCATAACAGCTTTGGCCAGTGAGCCGAGGCTGACCTGTGTGCCTTCCAGGGCCTACGTGGTGTCATTGATCACTTCTGCTAAATTAAAGTCAGGGATGGATTTCACACCTTTTCTGATTAGATGGCTCCTGTTGTACAGCAGACTGCCCACAGGATATGCATAAATAACAAGTCAGTTATGCCTCTGTGAAGCCCCAGGAATAAGGGTACCTTCATTAGGTATGGATTTCTGCAGTTTTCTGAGAGCTATGTGATCAAATGGTAATATTTCTAGAAGCAAGTGTAGGGTTGCTTAACACCTGTGTTAAAACCCATGTTTAGAACCCGCGAGTCCCTTTATGATCTGGCCTTCGCCCACCTCACCAGATTTGTCTCGTCCCAGCCTTCCTTTCAGTCTTCGTGATCTTTAGTCCTTTTGTGTTCACCATGCTCTTTCTTGCCACAGAGCTCTTGCACAAGATAGGCCCTCAATATAAAATGCTTTTCCCATCAGTCTCAGCCTAATTAATTTCTATTTGCTCTTCACTGTCTCTGCCCTTTCCTACTCTCAGTACTGTTTCTTGTATTTTTGAGTCATTGTGTTCTGTTTCATAGCACTTACCACAATTTTGGTTTGCAGCTATAAGAGTTGTTTCATTAGTACCTATTCAGTGCTAAACAAATGCTAGAGATGATTTGTTTTTCCTTATCTTTATATTCCTTCACTGTCCTAGCACAGTCTCTGGAAAGTAGCCAGTATTTAGTAAATATTCATTAAATGAATTCACCCATTAGTGTATTTAAAACTTAAGTGCTCAGAAAGGGCATTAGTGTCAAACCCTTGGGCTGTCATTACTCATGCATCAGACATGGCCCAGCATAGTTGGCTGTAGCTTCACTGACCAGGAAAGGAGATCCAGTTGTAAGACATCAGGTAAAATACAGGATGGCATGATTAGCAAAGGAAGCAGCAAGTAAGGTAGCTAAACAGACTTTTGAAGCATCTGGGAAAACATACCTTGAAGCTCAAGAGTGTATGAACCTTGAAATCAGCAGCAGTCCACCAAATGGGCAGGCAACAATCAGTCAAGAGGTGACTTAATTTGTAAACAAAGTACAGGCTGCTTAGAAGGTTGACTAGAGAAGTCCTTCAGAGGGCCAGGGTACAGGAGAGGAATGTCAGCTGATTCGAGTCCTTAGCTGGTTCCTCAAGGGGTTTGGTGTGGGGAAGGCCTCAGGAGATGCCTTTGAGGTGCAGCTGTTCAGTCCGATGAAGAATAATGACAGTGTTTTCATGAAGCCACCATTCCAAATTTACCTGGAAATTCTTTTCCTTTCACTTGCACTTTCAGTTTTTTGTATTAAGGTAGCTTATTATTGGGGTGTTTATTAGGGTAGTGAAAACACTGAAAATGTTTACTTTTAATCATTTCCCCAGTAGCCTATAAACTACTCAGAGTCAGGTACTCTCCTTATTCCCGTTGTCCCAGTCACCTAGCACTGTGCCTGGGATGTACTGAGTCCAGCGAGTCCATGAAGTTGTGTTCTGTGGGCTCTGGAGAGACTCGTTAGTTTCAGCCAGGCTCTTCCTCTTTGGCCGTGTAACCTTGGAGGTGTATTGTGTATCTCCCAGCTTGATCTCCCTCCTGCGGGTAATAAGGCTCAGAGGAGTCTTGTGAGAACATGATATAATGTATAGGAAGCACTTAGGAAGGGGCTGGCACATATTTAGTGCTTGAGGAATATTAGCTTTCATTGTTAGGAATATAACATCACACCCTTCCTGCATTTCGGTGGAGTCTGGGAGTCTTGAAATTAGTTGGAACATTAATAGCTATGTTAGGGCAGGTAATTAGTGGCGACGGCAAGTCAAGAGGCTCACCGGGCTGCTCTTTAAGGGGTGACTCAGGGATTCAGAATCCTTCCCTCTTGTGGTTCTGTCTGTGCCCTAGAGCCTCCTTGGGATTCTAAACTGCGTTTTCCCACCCAGCTGCCCAGTGAGTAAAGACACAGCATATGTGGAGTCAAACCGGCAGTTTTAGGGGCCGAGTCTAGCAGTGATACAGTCACCTTCAATCTTCAACCGATGTTCTATCGGCCAGAATTCAGTCACATAGTGCCATACAGATGCAGAAACCCTGGAAATTGTATTCTTCTCGTGTACCAAGGAAACGGTTGTGAGGAACTCATATTTCTATTGCAACAGATCCATTAATGATTACCACATGTCCATGATCAGCTTGAAATAATGTTTTCATTGCATTCAGTGTGGTTTCACTAATGTTGTCATTTCCATCACATTTGTTTCTACAGTTTTCCTGGTGTGGCCATGTTTTGCCTGTGAGTAGATTTAGTTGGACAGCTGGACGAACTGTAGGAAAGATGGCAACAGAAGGAGCCTGCTGAAGTAGTTTTTGTCTTGGAAAGTAAAAGAACTTAGGTTTTTTAATGATATATATTGATTCCTCATTAAACTCTCTTTTGATTTAATTGCAGGTTTAAATAGATCTTATTTTAGGCTTCATATTTGACTTTGAGACTTCATTAACCTAAATATTTTTCTAGTAGATACATAGATGTATATATAGATACAGAATAGATATAGATATATCTATATGACATCTTAGTTGATAGCTTATGGTAAGCTTTTATTAGTTATTTCTCAGGAGACTCCTGTTCTGTTGTTCAGACGTCATCTCTATTTCACCAAGTAGAGGTACTTAACTCTTAAATTTAAGGTAATTATTGACTCTATCAGTTTGACATCCACTGGTTCTTTGGCACTATTTTTTGTTATTTTTTATTCTTTATATTCTGAATTTGTTCTGTGAAGAGGATTTTGAATCCCCCAAGCTAAGAAACAAAAGTGGCTGAGTGTCCTCCTTAGTGCTTTAAACCTGAGGGACTGTCAGCTGCATTACAACTCTGTTAAGCTCAAGGAAATTTGATAACTTGCACACTCCAAATCACAAGAACATATAAAACAACTAGGACAGGAACAGCTTAAGTAGGACGTTTTCTTTCTAAACACTGAAAAGTAGTAACGTTAGACTGAGTCGTAATGAAACTAAAGCTCTGCTCTTGCCCCTTAAGAATATAAGTTGTAGTTATTGGCTGGCTTATCTTTAAGTCTCAGCAAGTACTTCTGCATATCATCAAAAGTGTGTGTGATACACTGATGGAGTCATATGTCAGAGACTCAGATGTGGGTCATGAGGTTGTGTTCACACGCCCCTTCTTGGGAACATGTGCTTTTGTTAATACTACTGCCCCTGCTGTGGGACTGATAATTCTCTGGGAGCAAGAAGCACAAGGGTTGGGCGTAAGCCTTAAGGTTTCTCCTCTACTGTTTTAAATTGAATTTATTGGGGTGACATTAGCTGATAAAATTGTATAGGTTTCAATGTACAGATCTGTGATACGTCATCTGTATATTGCACTGTGCGTTTGCCACCCAGTGTCAAAACTTCGACATCACACTTTTGACCCCCTTCACCCTGTACTATCTCCATGATTTTTGTGAGCTCTAAATCGAGAAAGTAAAACTGCATTATTGCCGGTGGGTGTTCTTGTATTAGGACTCATGATAATAGGACTAAAACCTCATATAATTGAATTCATTTCCATCTAGGCCATATTCTTTCATATTATCTGTCCCATGAACTACTGAAAATGGCTTGTGTTGAAGTTCCAGTATTGTAACTTTTCTGTCCATGATATCTAAGTAGCTCTTTATTCAGTTGTATTTAGTGACCACTTCTAGGAGCTGTTTCAGCCTGACTATGCATAACTAAGATTGTCTTAAACTGATTTGTTTATCAGCATGAACCTTGCACCATCCGGTAAGATTTCAGGAGCATATTTTTATCAGTGGGACCTTTTTGGACTTTGGTGGGAATTTGAGGATTCAGGAAGAAAGGCAGTGTTCTTTTTCTTTGATTTATTTCTTTTTTGACTGTTGTATTTTTGTGTTTTATGTGTGCTTAGCAGCTCTGTGCAGTTTTATTGACTTCTAAACTAAGCAAATAGAACAAACTGTGGTGGTATAAAGTGCTAAGTGAGTGAGCCGCAGGGAGCCCATTATACCAGGCCTCTCCACTCACTGGGCCCTGGCTGACAATTTGCTTTCAAGTGCAATTCAGGAAGCTGGTTATAGTCTGTTAAGCCCTAAATAATCTTGGCCTTGTTCACCTCAGAAATTAGCTTCTTTTTATACCATCACCACAATTAATCATAACCTATCATTCTCCTGTCATACGTGGGAAGCTTCTGCAAACATTTTGTAGACGAGCTCCTCCTACAACATGTCTCTCTTGTTTATAATGAGTGGCTAGGTGAAAGAGTGGTTAGGAGCTGGACTTTTTCAGGCTGGGGCTCAAACTTCAGTTTTATTACATAATAGCTTTGTGATGTTGGTCAACATACTACAACTGATGCTACTTTTAGTTATGAGAACAGACACAGTGCACCTCTATGTGTGAGGTGGTATTGTAGATTTTAACAAGGGTCCTTTCAGTTGCCACTCCCAACCCTGTCCTGCAGGTATTTTGTTTCCCATGTTGTAGGTGAGGGCATCAAGGAAAAGACACCGAAACTCTGATTCTCAAATTCCTCAGCTGGAAAATGTATGACCATAAAATGTTTCATAAACATCTTTAAAAAGCAACAACAGAAAAAGGAAATTGAGAATGACAGTACTAACCTAATAGGAATGTAATAAGGATTAAATGAGACTTTGTATATAATAGTATATTTTATTAAATATGTGCTAAGTAAATGTTAGATATTAATGGTATTTTACTATCACAGTTGTATTCAGGTTCTCCAGGGAAACAAAATCGATAGGACACATATACATACATACATACATACGTATATCTATATCTATATACACATATATATATTTGTATTGATTATAGTATAATTAACTTGATATAGTTAGGATATAGTAGGTCCTCGAATAACATCATTTCATTCAACATTGTTTCATTATAACATTGAGGAGATGCCATAGGAACTGTTGTTTATGTCAGTTAGCCTGTAGTAAAAATGGTTTCATTGCATGTTGTTTCACTAAAGTCATAGCACCTATCAACAGCATTAAGCGAGAACTTACTATATCTAAATTTATTATAAGGAATTGGGCCATGTGATTATAAAGGCTGGTAAGTCCACAGTCTTCATGGTGGACTGGTGCTGAGGGGGACCCGGGGAGAGCCAGTGTTCCAGTTCAAAGGCTGTCAGGTGTTATGAGTCAGTGTTGTAGATGAAGTTCAAGGTAGTTAGCTGGAGAATTCTTTTACTAGGGAAGGATTGGTTTATTCAGGCCTTCAGCTGATTGGATGAGGCCCACCCATGTTATGGAGGGCAATCTGCTTTGCTCTGATGATTAAAATGTTAACTTAACCTAATGTTAAAGTCTTACCTTTTATATGTTAACCTTGTCTAAGAACACACGGACAGAAGCACCCAGAATAACATGTGACCGAATGTCTGGGCGCCCATGACTCAAACTGATACTGAAGCTTGACCTTCATCTGATAAAATAATTTACATGATAAATATATTTTCCTACTAAATAATAATTGCCTTAGGAGAGTGACCATGTCTAATTTATTCTTGATATTTCAGGGCTTTATTTTTACCCAAGATTAAAAAAAAAAACCTTTGTATGAGTGTGTATATGTATGTGTGTGTGTTTAATATATCTAAAATCTATATTATTTGTGCAGACAAATACATTGCTGCTTTTTTTTCTTCTTTGGGAGAAGGAATATCCTTCTTAATTCCTGGATTCCCCCTAGATGTGAGGGTTGCGTGATTGTCATTTACATCAGTGTTTGTTTTAAGGCTGAGACCCAATAGAGCATTCTTGTATCAAAAGTATAATTGCCCAGGAGGTGGTTTTATATGGTTATCTTAATATTTGGAAGAGCTCAGTCAAAATCCATGCTTTTTATGCCTTACTGCAGTTCAATTTCTCGATTTTAGTTCTTAAAAAAAGAAAAAAATTAAACTTTCATAAAACTCTAAATGTTTTGTCATGCTCTTGTCCCTGCAGCAGCATCTGGTTATTTCCAGGCCTTGAAATGGACCCTGGGAGACATAATTTAACCTGCTCTGTGTACAAACACGCACCCATAATGAAATCAGTGTGTTGTCTGGTTCTCTGTAATCACACAGTAGAATGTATCTCTGTATGCAACTGGAGTGATTTGAAACAGAACACACTTAATCAGAAGACCTCTGATAATTAATCATTTCCTATGTCTATATGCTTTTTTCTCCATAGACTTGTTTGCAAAAAATAAAGCTGAATATATAAAGCTGAAAAATAAAATGAATATATCAAATATTCACTTTAACTGTACTTGGCTCATTGTTTAGTAGCACATTTTCAGTGCTAAAGCTGCTCTTTAGTGTAATCCTTTATGTAATTACTGTTCACTTTCTCCCCATAAGCTGTTTTTGAACCTTCAGAACCATATTAATATTGAAATTGCTGGTTGTAAGAGAAAAGTCAGAAGAAGGGATGAAATACTGAAAATTTGGCTTCACGTAGCAGGTTGAAAAACTATTTAAGTTAACAATAGAATGTGGTTAATGGGTTCACTGTCTTACTTTGGAAAAGCTAGGGTAGAAAGAATATGGAGAAAAGCTGTAGACAGAAAAAAAAGAACAAAACAAAATCTCACAAAAATCTTAAACAAAGGGCCAGTAATCTTGTCATTCTGTCAGTCTGTTTTATGCAAAATGAATCTGCCTTATTTTCCTTTAAAATCCTATCAGTGAATAACAATATGGAACAAAAAGAAAATACCAATAATAAAGGCAGGTCCTCTCTAGCCTATACAATGCCCACCTTTGTTCTCTTAGAAGCAAGATGGTACTTTTTTGTAACTTTCTCTGTTTTTACACGATTCTCCATGCATAAGGATTCCCAGTTGATTCTAACTGTGGTTGGCCAAAGAGAATATTACTTTCTTCCTTTGAAGAGGTGAGATGTAGACTTAACGCCTGATGACTCTTGAGGTGATGCATCTAATGGTTCTGCCTTTTGGCTGTCACTCTGGAAGGAAATGTCTGTGGAGTTTATTAGTAGTTCGTTGTGAGCCTTTAATGACAAACACCCTCTGATGTTCAAGTCTGTAGCCTTGAGTAGGAACTAATCTATGTGGTTAAAAATGCATATGATGGAGTAGAATCTATTTTTAGAGAATGAAAAGAACCCTAACGATAATTTAACAGGTTGACTTCTGCTATTGACTTCAAAAGTCTTTTGGACAACCACCCCTAACAATCAACTTTGGGGAAACCTTAAATGTCACTACTACATTATTTCCTTTTTTTAAAAAAGATTTTATGTATTTATTTTTCGAGAGAGGGGAAGAGAGGGAAAAGGGGAGGGAGAGAAACATCAGTGTGTGGTTGCCTCTCATGTGCCCCCTCCTGAGGACCTGGCTGCAACCCAGGCATACGCCCTGACTGGGAATCGCACTGGCGACTGTTTGGTTTGCAGGCTGGTGTTCAATCCACTGAGCCACACCAGCCAGGGCCCCATTATTTTCTTGGATTAAGTCCCAGTTCACCCATGTTCTAAACTTAAATGCAGTAGGGGCCCTGTTTTGTACACTCCATAAAGGTTGGCGAGGTGAGATTGTTGTGGAGTTTTGAGATGGAATATACACATTGGCCCATTTTGTACACTCCACTGAAATAAAAGAATGATTGTGCTAATTGATGTAGGTATTTGACTGAAACTTCTGGCTTGACATAGAGCAACGAGAAGCAGAAACTTCTCCCTGACAATTCGTACTGCATGTTGGCAAAATAGTCTCTATTGGTACATGCTTTCCTGTTATGATCCTTCTGGAAAAACAACTATTCCAAAGGTCCCTGAGGCTCCTTTCTGCCTTAGGGCCCCTGAACTTAATACTCTCTTCCCTGGAAGCTCTTGACCCAGATCTTCTCAAAGCAGATGCCTTTCGTTGTTTGGAAGTCAGCTCAGATATTTACTTTTTAGAGACTCTTTCCTGGCCCCAGGCTAAAACAGTATTCCTTGTCACTCTATTACTTCAGCAGTTTTAACATAACACTGTCACTGTTCCTTTGTGGGTCTACTGTCTGTATCATTCCATTCTATGACTAGAATGAATGAAAAATCCAGAAGGAGCTTGCCTTTAAATTTTGTGCTATAACATATATATGAATATATATATATTCATATATATATATATGAATATACATTCATATATATATATATGAATGATTAGGTGCTTTACAAATATTTATTGAGTAAATTGTTGCCACCATGGAAACAGGAGCACCTTATGGTTTTAATTTATAGCTATTTATGAATAATAATAATAGCAATAGCAACATTCTATAATGTATTTTGAGGACTGTTGGCCAGGTATTATGCTTCAGAAGAGTGCTTTTCCTAAATTTTCTCATGTCAGCTTCAATGTAACTTTAAAATGTGGAAACTGACATTATTCTCATTTGATTGATACAGAAATTGAGGTCCAGAAAGATCCCTACCAATTGGCGAAGCTCACATAGCTGCTAAGTGGTGCAGCTAGGACTGAAACACAGGCTGTCTGATTCTGAAGTCTTTGCAGCTGTGTGTTCGGGCCAGTGGCCTTTTTCTCTGGAATGTAACACCCTTACTGGCCTTTACTTTTATGAACAATTACGAATAATTGATGCTTGGCAGTATGACATATTATGATAGTTTCATAATTCCTTTCCGAGTTATACTGAATAACAGAATCTGGGAAGGTGGTTCTTTTTTTTTTCTTGCAGACTCCACTTCTGTGTTCTTAACCTTTTGCCGACTGTGCAAATGGCAATTGTTACTGTTTGAGGCATATTATGAAGCTAATGTTTCCTGTCTTCTGTTGTCTGCTGGCAATTTTTTTCTGCATACATATATCAATTATTTATACAACAGGATGCTCCTTTACATTTTGAGTCTTGTAGTAATGTTGCCAAATTGGATAGAAGTTTCTTTTTAGTTGTTACAACTGTTAAATTGGTTCAGTCCAAAGCTTTAGGAAGAATTCCTCAAATCTCAGTGTGGAGATATGGGCCATGCCTGTGTTACAGATAACTAGTAGTGCTCTAGAGTGGTGACTCTATTTGACTGGTAGCATGAAGTGAAAAATGTACCTTAGTTGACCTACATAGTCATCATGTTCCCTAACATTTGGTGTTGCTAGGACGGTGAGATGGATTAATATGACAAGCATTTGATTTTGACAGACTCTCAGGAAAGTATCAGAGTAGTAGCTCTTCCGAACCACCATCCATAACCTTAAGTGTATGGAAAATACTGCATTTCCTCATATTGTAACTAGTAGGATTCCAGTTTGCAGAATGCAGTGGCTCAGTGGGGATTTCGGGCTCATCTTAACATTCTGTGTGCTCTCCTTGCTCCAGGGCTGTGCAGAGAGGTCCCAGTGTTGTGCGGCTCAGTGGACAGTGGTGTGGCTCCTGTCATTAATCATCCGTGTAGTCATGGTGTCTGTGAGCGGTACCCTCATTCCTTCAGGTCCCCACTCCATTATTTCCCTGCTATCATTTGGGCTGAGGAATCTTAAGTAACATTGAGGGTCCCAGAGCCGTGACAGCTGGGACCTCGTATCTTTTTGTCTCCCACACAGCACCTCCCCCGAGGGGCCCTGCCACCTGCCTGATGCAGTGCTAGGTGCCAGTCCCACACCTGTGTCCCCTTACTTGTCTGAGGAGATCTTCCTCCCTCAAATTATTTCTAATGATCCAGTCCAAATCTTCAAAATAAATTCCAAAAGAAGATAAGAATTATCTCAAAAGACTATTTTGTCACTGTAAATTGAACCCCTATTAGAAAATAAACCCTAGGAAGCAGTGTGATTTATGTCCATTTACCTTATAACAAAATAGCCATTTTGAAGGTAAGGTCTAGATTTAGGTAATGTCTACATTGATGATCACATTAAAATATTTACTGCAAATTGTTGAGAGCAGGGTTCAGATATTGTCTTAAAAATGTGGTTGTGTTCAGAGCCCTGTTCTCATCATGAGAGAAGTCAATGCAGTGGATAGATTGAAAAGCAAATGATGGGAGAAATAGATAAAAAAAAATGTACTTGAAAAGTAACTAAATAAAATTTAATATTAAAAAAAAAAAGAAAGAAAAGCAAATGAAAAACCAGGAAAAGCCCTGGTTCCAGGGAGGCCTCCTGGCTGCATACTCTTTAGTCCCATCCTCCCTGCCGTGAGTGAGCAGACAACTAAAACTCTCCAAGTGGTGAGCACCCTGCACAAACATTGAATTTGGAGAGCTCCCCTGGCAAGTGTCGGAGCAGCTGGGTGGTGAGGTGGGAGGAGGGCCCACGGCACACCTGGCCTCCTCGGGAACTGCAGGCCTTGGAGGAGTAATTTCTTCCATTTGGAGGGTTGAAAAGGCAAGGCTTACAGATATTTAACAATCATATTGCCACAAGTACCAGCTGGCCATAGACAAGCATGAAATAGACCTAGAGAGAGGGCTTTCTATTGGTGTTCATGCACAATTCATTAGGGAGATGTCTTTTCTTTAAAAGTTATTTTCATTTTAAGTGTTCTCGGATGTGTTTGGTGTTTGGATGAGAATGAGTATCATTCACATCGTTTACTTGTGGCATTTCTCTTGCCTTGCTTCAACTGTTACTTAAGCCTTATTTCTCATTTTGCTTTGAAAAGCACATGATAATAGAATTAATTCTGCTTTGATCTGGGCCTTCTCTGATGACTGAGTACTATAGTTTATGCACTGCACTGACTTCGTTTTTCTTGGTTCAGTTTACACAGGTACTACAGGTCACAACTGGTGGGACTATGATAATGTTATTGTTCACCGAGTATCAAAATAAAATAAGGATCCTAACCCATGAATTATTATTTTGGGTGATTCGGACACCAGCCCGAAGTGTCCATGTCATTATGGATGAAATGAGACATTCACACGGACTATGGAGTCCAGTGGAGGAAAAGGGACAGCATGGCTTTTCTCTCAAGGGGAGCAAAAAGCCACGGCCCTTGCTGAGACCGGACTTATTGGGTTTCTTGGCACATTACAGGATGGTCCTCATTTACTATGCACAGGTTGCCTTAGGTGGTTACCTTTCACAGAAAACAAAGGAGCCAATGCTGCTACTTACATCATAGAAGAGGGATATTTGCAAATGAAAAGGGAAAAGTGATTGGATTGGTTACACTTCTCCTTGGAAGGTTTAGCATGGATTTTAGGAAGTTACTTTGCAGTTAATGTTTGCCACAAATTGGGTAAGAGATTTTAGCAAAAGCAAGTCTCAAAGAGGCCTAGGCACATTGCAGACCTGATTCCCCACAGGAGAACCTGTCTGTGGGCGTGGGTCCTGGGCATCTCCGAGTGGGAGCTGGGCCCACGCCACGCAGAACGGTCTCCTACATTTGGGAATTCTGAAATTTTGTATTAGTCAGCTGAAACATTCTGAAGACCAAATGCCTGCACGTTTTAAAAGGGAGTGTAACGAAACTGGCAAACAGGAAAATGCACAGGAAGAAAAATAAAATAAAAAGTAAATGTGGTGCAGTCATTTAATTCTTTCCCTTTTTTAATGAGATAGTTGCCCACTTTTAGGGATGCAGATCACTCTTGCTATTAATCAGAACAACTTTGTGTGTCAGTGGCTAAAATGTTACACGTACTGATATAGCCTTCCTGCAAAAACAGATCTGGCCTCTTCACTGGCATTACTGCATGCTGCCTGGCAGATGAATGAATGAATGAATGAATGAATGAATGAATGAATGAATGAAAGAAAGAGCGAGCCTCTAGGTTCTTGAGTCTATTGCTCTGAGGCATTCTTTGACTAATTGAAGTCTGTGGTTCTACGGAAGATCGTGAAATGTGACATTAGAAATCCAAATTCTCCTCATTCCAAAAGTAGGGCAAGTCATTTACTCCTCTGAACCACCATTTCCTCATTTATAAAATTGGGAAGAGGATTCCTATCTCCTGGTGGTTGAGATACAATTAGGTTTATTCATGTATAATTGCTATATACATTCTAAAGTGCTTTCCTGTATTTTTTTAACCTTTTCATTTGGGTTGCTTCAATAATGCTGCAAATTCCCAGCATTCCATGGCCATTCTGATCCAACCGAAGGTGCCCTGTGTGGTGTTTGCTGTGAGTCTTGTCCAGTACATCAGAGAACTGCCTTTTCTATTGCGATACAGAAATAGTCACTGGGAAGTACAGCTTTTACAATTTATTTTTGGGGAAAAAAGTTGGCTGGAGGAAAGAGTGTATCATAAGGCTTGCAAAGGTGTTAGGGGAAGTTGGAGTTCAGTAGTCATGGCAATGGTATTTTTCTGTAAGCAGCCAGGTGGTCATGTGGCCAAGGACCCATCTAAAGGAAGGCTTTGCTTTTGAAACTGCAGGTCATCTTCATTTTTAACCTTTAATTCATTTTATCATGCTAATCCCCCAAAGCTTTACTCAGAAATTTGTAGGTACCTAGGCTTGGCCGGACTTGTAAATTCTACAAAATTATGATGTGTATTTTTATTCTGAGGATAAATATCACAAAGGAGTTATATAATGTAAGTCTGTATGTACTGTTTCAGGAGCAGTGAAGATTTTCTTTTCTATCATTTTACTTTTATGAACTCTGAAAATTCAGTAATAGCAAAAGGATGGTAAAAAAGTTATTATGGGCTCGAAGTGGTTAGGAGGAGCATGGGCTAAACGCTGACAGATCTTAGATGTCTGTCTTTTCCTTAATGAGTCTTTAAATGGGACATTAAAGAACTAGTCAGTTAAAGAAATCTAAAGAAAACTGAAGACACGTTTTTTGCATAATCTGAGTAACTTGGGAAGAGGAGCCAGCGCTTCACAGTGTTCTTTGGTGTTGCGAATATAATATCCTCTGGGGTCCAGGCTGCGGCTGCTCTAGCATGACCTGCTTTTCAATGACATTAAGCTACATCTTTAGCTCCATTCCTGCCTCTACGGCATTCCTACTCCTTTACCTTTTAACTCTTGTTAAATTTTACATAGCTTGGTACTCTATTTGAATCTTCATCTTACTCTGAATATGCCTGTGGTTACCATGCAGTTCTTTCTCTTCCATATTTTTCAAACATGTCTGAAAACATTTTTTATTTTATTATTTTCCATTGAAGTTTTTAAAAAATTACTTTAATTACTGTTCAAATACAGTTTTTTTGTTTTTTACTCCATTGAAGTTTTATATTTTTTTGAAAGCAGATTTTCTATGAAGCTACCAACACTGAACTTGAAGGCCCCTCGTTGGCATAAATCTTTTCCAAGGTATTTGTAAGGGGCTGGCTATACAATCTTATATACATAAATTTGCTTTTTAAAAGGGTCTCTAAAATCAGTTAATTTCAGGGTCCCACAAAATCTGAATCTGCCACAACCAATATTGCCATACACTACTAAAATGTTGCTAAATTTATCAGTAACTGTAGGATTTTTGGTTTTGCCTAATTGGACTTCTTGTAACAGTATTTAATAATCTTTTTTTACAAACATTGTCTTTTGTTTGGTTCTTATTTTTCCCAGTTTCTGTGGTTTTCTGAAAGTTTCTCCTCATCCCAGTGGTGAGCCGGCCCCCCATCTTTCTGTTGGCATCATGCGGGTTCTGTTTTTAGTCCCTTCCTGCTCCTTTCGCTCTTGCTGTGTAGTGCGCTCCCGTTCCCGTCCTCCACTACCCCTACGTCCGCACTGCACCGTGAAGTAGCCTCTAGTCACAGATGGCCACGTGGCATTTGCAGTTTGGCTGGAGCTGTGTGGTGAACAATCATTTGGATACATTAGTAAAATAAAATGTAACTTTGGTTTTTTCTTTCACTTTTTGAAAATACAGCTTCTACAAAATTTTAAATTTTGCTATATTGTCTTTTGCTACTTTCCTATGATGTCTGTTTTCATTACTACTTTGGACTGTAAATGCCTAGCGTATAGAAAGTGAATTTGTTTAAACAGTATAATACATGTTAAAAACTAATGGACTTATTTTAATTAGGATGGTCATATTGTCATATTGTTACTGAGCAGAGGTCCAAGGGGGGCAATATTTGGCCTACCCAGGGATGCCAAAAAAACTGTTACAGAACAGATACACCAGGGCCTGGACTCCAGAGGACGGTATACTAATACCGTCCGGACCTCCTACTGGGCCTGATTGTCAGTCACCAATTGGAAAGACATCTTTCAATAACAAAGATTTGTGAAAAGAAAATAAAATGTTTATTTAATGCTATTCAGACCTAACACCTTCATTAAAATATCAAAGTCCTTTAGGGTATATACTCACACACACACACACACAGACACACAGACACACACACAGACACACACAGACACACACACACACACACACACACACACACACACACACACGGCGCTCCCTTCTCCCCGTCCTAACTCTGGGTACTGTAAATCAGGAAAAGAGCACACTTCTGTTTTTCTAGGCTGCTGGTAGCGACAGCTGTGTCACCATCCAGGGAGGATCTCCAATTACTCCAAAGTCATGCGGCACCTTCTCATGGTCCACTGGCAAGAGTTCTTTGTACCCATTTTTCCAGTCAGAGTCTCTCCTGCTTTCCAGGCCCTGCAGCCAAAGGGAGCACCCCAAAGCTGTGCGGGCTTCTACCAAAGCTTCAGGGGTCCGCACTCCATTAAAAGTGTGTGTCTTTCTTTTTCACCTGGCTGCAGGGATTTCCATTCTGGCCAAGCTGTGTGGCTCTCCCTTTCACCTCGCCAGGAGGGGGTCCTCTGCCCAAAAGTGCATGGCTGTCTCCCCAATGGCTGCCGTGTCTGGGTTTTAAACCTCTGTGCCAGTCTTCCTCTGTACCCCTATTTCTGAATCCTCCCACTATCAGTTACACCTGCCAGTATTTCTGTATTATTACAAGTTTACTGGGCTGCCATTGTTAGTCTGGGCAGGTATGGCCCCATGTCCTAGAGCCAGTGTTCTCCAAGCTCCCACACAGGTGCTGTAACGCAGGGGACCTGGCCCTCATTTACATCTTGCGGGGGAGTGACTTCATCCCCCTGGCTCCAAGCCTGGCCACAGCCATTTAACATATCCACGTGACTCACTAAAGGCTATGGATATGTTCAATGATCAGGCCATGGATTAGTTCTCAAGGCTGTGGCTGTACAAAACAGCCCTTCATGTTCCTGCTCCATGTGTCCCTTCCCCCAACTCACACCTGTGGGGGAAGCGGTGAGGACATCTTTTATGTCTCTCCAGTATTCCTATACACCTTGAGTTCTGGACCCCATTCCAAATCTTTTTTTGGGGGGCCCCATCTTGGCTGCACCCTGTATCAATATTATTTATTAAGGCAAGCACTAAGGAAAGTGAGCATTGTCATCTTCAAATAGTAGAAGGTACTTGGTGAGAAAAACTAAATAGCAAATCAACCAGCTATCTTCTTTAATGGTTAATTCTTGTTACATTAAAATCCCCGTCTTTAGCAATGTATGAATTCATCGATATTCACTAATTTTTCTCTTCAGAGTCTCTCCAGTGGTTAACATTTATTTTCGAACCCTGTTCTGAAATAACAATAGCACATGGCCCCTAGCAATTCAGACTTCTTTGAGGGAGAAACACTGGCACCCTGATCCATGTAGCTCAGTTGGTTGGATCATCATCTTGTGCACTGGAAGGTCATGGCTTTGATTCCTGGTCAGAGCACATGCCTGAGTTGTGGGTCTGATCCCTGGCTGGGGTGTGGCCAAGAGGCACCAGATCCAAGTTTCTTTCTCCCATTGATGTCTCTCTCCCTTTCTTTGTAAAATCAATAAATATATCCTCAGGCAAGGATTTAAAAAACCCAGAATGCTTGTGATAATGCACCATCCTTACCTGATTCGGAGAAGGAAGATTGTTTCATTCGTAGAAGATGCCCGGCATAGTAGGAACATTTAAAAAGGAGCAGTCATCCTCAGATGTAGAAATGAATGATCGTGGTTGTAGGTCATGAATACAGTGGTACCTGGTTGCAATCGTGTTTTGTCTTTTAAATGTATAAAGGATCTCTGTTCTCTATTGATGTCTTTCTACTTTGGTGTGATCCATTTCAATTTAATTTTTATCAAATATGCACTCAATTATTTAAATTTCAATCCAATTTAATAGGTATTCTTATTAACATTCTCTATTGTGAACTCTTCCATTTTTCTTCTGTGCTGAACCAGGCTTGCTGGGATGATTACATTAATAATACATTGCTCTCCAAAATTAAAGTGCTGAGTAGGTAACATGCTAATAGGTTTCATTGATTTCAACTTGGAAATGGGTGCAGGCTGGCAGAAGGCAGGTTCACACCATGCTGGCAATAAACTACTGTGAGGATACTGAGCTGAGATCAGTGGTGAGATTCATAGCTGTGATCTGAATTAGAAAAATGTTAAGCATAATGAAGTTGGAACAATTAAAGCCTTCTAGGAGAAATGTGCATGCTTCATTAGGGTGACACTGAGTGATGAGTTCTAAACTGTATGTTAGGAATTTTCTTGGTTTTCTCTTCTTTTTCCTTGGTGTTAATGGCATATAGATTCATTCACTGTCATTTTAATTTTCTAAAAACTTCCAAGATGAGGTTAAGGACACAGCTCAAAGTATTCAAACATTGTAACACTGATGCACTATACTTGAAAACTAATTTAGATTTACTTTAACATTTGTAAAACTGCTACGTCATTAAGGCTAACTCTGTAATTGGGTGTGTACTCCTTTATATTTGCTCCTTTATTTCTGGCTTTAAAAATTTGACAGAATAGAGCCCTGGCTGGTGTAGCTCAGTGGATTGAGCGCGGGCCTGCGAACCAGACAATCGTGGTTCGATTCCCAGTCAGGGCACATTCCTGGGTTGCAGGCCGGTTCCCTGCAGGCCAGTTCCCAGCAGGGGATGCACAAAAGGCAACCATACATTGATGTTTCTCTCCCTCTTTCCTTTCCTTCCCCTCTAAAGATAAATAAATAAAATCTTTAAAAAAAATTTGAAAGAATAGGTGGCATTGTACATAAACAGTGATTTTAGAGTTAGTTGGAGGGGGAGGGTCTCTGAAAATGCAAGGCAAAAACATTAGTAATACTCCTAATTTCCCTTTTTTAGTCCTTAATCCTAGATTCCTTTTTTTAAAGTATGCTCATTATGTCTGATACCCACACTTTCAGACATTGTACTTTTTCGTGGCCCAATCCAGGTAATAGTTAAAAATTATTATTATTAGAAACCTTTAATAACATACAGGGATTGATTCACTCACTCGAAACTAAGAGGTTCATTTGTTTTTTGTTTGTTTCTTTTTTTTTAAGAGATGTTATTTATCTTTTAAAAAAGGGAAAGAAGACAAGGAGAAAGAGAAAGAGAAGCATCAATGTGTGGTTGCCTCTTGCATGCCCCCTACTGGGGACCTGGTCCACAACCCAAGCATGTGCCCTGACTGAGAATTGAACCACCAGTGACTCTTTAGTTTGTAGGCTGGCACTCAATCCACTGAGCCACACCAGCCAGGGCTTATTTACTTTGTTAAACAGTTTATAATGGGTGATGGAAGGAAGAGACTATTAAGGATCAGCCCTCTTGTGTTCTGTACCTGAAAATGTCACATATGGCAGAAGGGTTTGATGTGTGCATTGTCTTTGGAATCTGGGGCACATGCAATAGATATCAAGGTAGGCTGTGTTTTAATCCCTGCTCCAACCACTTGCTAGCTGTTACTTTGTGTCACAGTTTTCTCAGAAGAAATGGAGCTAATACTGGTACCTATGTATAAAGTTGTTATGAAGATTATGTGAGTTAATTCTCTTGGAGCAATGCCTGGCACTTGGTAAACACCATATAAATATCAGCGTGTATAGTAGTTGCTGTTGCTGCAGTAGTAAGAGTTGCTCTTGCTGTCATTGTTATTGTTATTGTTATTATAAGAAAATCCCTGAAGCTGCTTTCTCAAGTGTGGCCTTACAGCAGGTGTTGCTCCTTACAGGACACAGTTCCCATCGTTGTTTATTTTAGCTAAGTTCTTTTCTTTTGCATTCTAGCTGGAATACCACAGTGCATCTAGTTACTTTTCATTTTTGAAAAGTGGGAATTTGACTTTCTGACTCTTTCTACCAAATCCTTCGGAGTGGGTGTGGATAGTGCCAGAGAATGCATTTTATTCACTTTATTAAATGGGAAGACTGCTTTTGATTGAGCAACGACTAAATCTACCTCAATGGCTGATTCCTATACTGGGAATATTGGAAGTGTGAAAAAAATAAATTGGTCACAAACAGGACTGTCACACTTGATGCTGCCTTATTCAGTCTTCTCAGGTATTATTTTAGTGCTATAATTTTAGCTTTCATGGTCTTTTATGTACTTAAAGAAAAAGGAGATGTCTTTGGTTGCTTATGCCACCTACGGTTTCTGTGGTTTTATTCAAGTAACTTAACCTCTCTGAGGCTGTTTGTTAATCTAGAAAACAAAGGGTAAATCTAGTATCTACCGTATTTTTTGGACTATAAGACATACCTTTTCCCTCCCCAATTTGGGAGGAATAATGGTTGTTAATGCTGCTGTTGAGTTCTGTTTACATTTACATTGGTTAAACATTATGTTATTTATGTTATTAAATATTTTACCATGTTTTTTGCTTCAAAATTTTTTTCCTATTTTCCTCCTCTACAGCCTAGGTACGTCTTATGGTCTGAAAAATATGGCGTTTTACAGGGTTGTAGCTAGGATTTATTGATTCAATGAATACAAAATGCCTAGTATTAATACATTATGAAATTCTAATCAATTGTCACTGTTATTAACCCAGAAATATCCTTTACAGTTAGATTCTTGGCAAGATTCATTCTGACAGGCCCTTCAGGGTGCAGCTGTCCTTCTGGCTGTGGCGGTGGGGCCACCGCTGGGACATCTGCGTAGGCCAGCTCCAGGTCGAAGTCTGTGCAGAGCCTTTTCTAGGGCCACACATCCTCCTAACCTGCTACCTCTCCACGGCTGAAAATGACCCTGATCCCTTCTGCTCTCTTTACCCTTGATTATGAATATTAATTTGTTAAGCTGTTAACGATAAACATTGGTCTTTGTAAGCCAGTGCTCAATCTCTGCTTTCTTCAGAAAGGGAAATAATGCGTTAATATGAAATAACTGAAGCGAGAAAGATGTGAAGAGTAATCGTAAATGAGAGGGAAAAGGCAAGCACGATACATAGTGTCAGTCGTCTCATTTGTTCCACGACCAAAAGCAGGAGTGGAGAAGCAGAACTGTCGCACATCCACGTTCTTGATTAATGTTCACTTGAAGGCCGGAGCCATCCTGGTAAAACCTTCCACAAGCTTCTCCTGCCTGTTTACCTGCTAATGACTCAGTGAAAGCGAAGATGTTGAGACCTAGTTTCTCATATACAGTTTTCACCGTAGCAAGGGTATAACCAGAAATTCAGCCATTAATTCAATGTAATCAAATTATACTCTTGTGAATTGTATCTTAGTGCCATCGTTGAGCATCTTATGAAACCCTGTATCATTGTTGCTTCATTCATTTGATGGTCATGTTCATTAGAGAGTTTTTGAGGTGTGGACGGGAGGTAAAATTATCTGCTGTTAAGCGGCCAATACACATGCCATAATTTTTAATTATATAGTAACTCCTCCAATTATTCCCTTTAATTTTCTGAAACAGAGGTCATAAGAACACATCTTCCTTGAATGAAAAAGCAGTAGGGAAATCATTTAAGGCCACTGTTAAAATGCACAGTAACAGTCTATTTTTTCTACTAGTGCAGAGGAGATCTACGAGCTTCAGGAAATAACTGACTTTTTAAATGAATATCTGAAGCGGGGAAAAGGCTTGCAAAGGATCGACACGTATTTTCTTAGCTACATTTGGGAAAGAACTTCAACTTGGTCAATTATGGATAGATGTACTATTCAGAAATACTGTTCTCTTATCAGCTAGATGTTGTGTGTACATATCCTTAATTGTATAATACCACACAATGAATGAAATGGAATTGTGGAGAATACCTCTGTAAGCCATGGTCACTATTAGAATAAAGATTTATTGCATGAATATATACATATTTATTTCTAATTTTACACTCCCCATTATGAGTGTGTGTGGTTTTGGATGCCACTCCTCAACCACAATTCAGTTGAGGGGGAATCTGACTGTTGATTGATGTTTGGCTATTCTTTCCATTTTTCTGTCCTCTCTGGTGTTTGCAGTATATGTAGAAAGTATCATATGTTAAATTTGTTTTCTGTTCAAATCGAGTTAAAAATATGAAACAACAGACCCAAAGCAGATTTGCTGGTGAGCTAATCACTGCTGCAGGAAACAGATGTTATAAAACGGACTTGCTAAATAGTCCTCACTCCCAGCCTGCACCTCCCTCTGCACTCACTGATCTTCAATTAAGAGATGTTTTAGGGACTTTCTGTGCCTCATTGTCTAGGGGAGAAAAACCAGTGAGAAACTGCATTGAGCCTGCATAGTACATTTAATTAGTAGTTTTCAATAAACATTGTTTAAAGAAAAATCCAGAACTCCATTTTAAAAATCCAGAACTTCGGCATTTATTCATAGTTCATTCATTTATCCAATAAAAGCAATTACTGAGTACTTGTGTATCACTAGATATTACATAGGTAAAATTGTATGTATGGAGTGTGGCTACTTGGAATTCATTTCAGTGCATTCGTTCTAAATTTTAATTTGTATTCAAAACAGTAAACATGTTTAGGGGTATATTCTGGTATAGAAAACTACAGGAATTAGAACATATAAGATTCACGTGTGTAGTAACAAGTATTACGGTACTTTCACATTCTCTTGTTTAACAATTTTGTAATATGTACATATAGGATATTGTTGTGATTGCTGTAAAAATCTCACATTTATAGGCTTCAAAAACTGGAAATAATTTATCCTGTACTTTTATTTCTTCTCTCTGTCATATTTTTACTTATTTATCTTAGAGTGTCTAAAGCTTTTTTGTTGTCATTACCTTTATTGCATTTCCTTTTGTACAAGTAGCCCTTGACAACTACTGTTTCGTTCCTGAGTACATGGGCACACACCCTGTGCAGACCCTCGCAGACATTTCAGAAGGAGGTAATGAAAATAGGAGATGGTGTGTGAAATGCCGCAGCGGCATTGATGGCCCTGACACAGGAGCAGGGCCAAGCTCAATTACAGTCATTATCTGGGCCTTTCATAATTATGGGCAAAGGCCAAGGTTACACTAGAATGTGAATTGCATTCAGACTATTATATGACATATGGATTTGTTAGAAAGGATGGAGATTGAAGAGTTGGAGAAATTGTGTTCTTTGCCCTGTTACCCGGAACACATTGTTAGACCAAAATTAAATACCAGTTTTAACAGGGAGACATACCCCCTTGTTAAATACTGTCCTTGAATTGCAAACAAAGTGGTTAAAAATTCTTCCCTGGGGAAAAAAATCCCATAATTGGTGATTAATACACATTAATGACCAGAGTTTGTGAACTGGCACGAGCTGACCAGTTCTAAGGTACACCAAACAAAACTCTGGGAAGGAATGGTTTATCCACGTAGGCCCGCAGCACATGGAACTCTGGCTTTTATCCTTTTATTTTTTATTTATTTATTTTTTGTTTCTTTCATCATTTTTTTGTTTGTTTTGTTTTCTCTATTTTATATATATTTTTTAATTTATTTTTATTGATTATGCTGTTACAGTTGTTCTATTCCCCCTTCATTCCCCTCTACCCTATCCCCCCTTCCCCACCATTACCCCCCCTTTAGTTTATGACCATGTGTCTCAAGTTCTTTAGATTCTATATTTCCCATACTATTCTTGCCCCCCCCATCAATTTTCTATCTACTGTCTATGCTACTTATTTTCTGTACCTTTTCTCCCCTTCTCCTCCTCCCACTCCCCTGTTGCTAACCCTCCTTGAGATCTTCATTTCTATGTTTCCACTCCTGATCTAGCTGTCCTTTTAGTTTGCTTGTTTTAGGTGTGGTTGTTAATAACTGTGAGTTTGTTGTCCTTTTACTGTTCATGTTTTTTAACTTCTTTTTCTTAGATAAGTCCCTTTAACATTTCATATAATAAGGACTTGGTGATGATGAACTTCTTGAATTTGATCTTATCTGAGAAGCACTTTATCTGTCCTTCCATTCTAAATGAAAGCTTTGCTGGATAGAGCAATCTTGGTTGTAGGTCTTTGGATTTCATGACTTGGAATACTTCTTTCCAGCCCCTTCTTGCCTGTAAGGTCTCTTTTGAGAAATCAGCTGACAGTCTGATGGGGACTCCTTTGTAGGTGACTGTCCCCTTTTCTCTTGCTGCTTCTAGGATTCTCTCCTTCATTTTAATCTTGGCTAATGTAATGATGATGTACCTTGGTGTGTTTCTTCTTGGATCCAACTTCTTTGGGACTCTCTGAGCTTCCTGGATTTCCTGGAAGTTCTATTTCCTTTGCCAGATTGGGGAAATTCTCCTTTATTATTTGTTCAAATAAGTTTTCCACTGGTGGCTGTGCCTTTCCCCCTTCTGGTACCCCTATAATTCGGATGTTGGAGCATTTAAAGATGTCCTGGAGGTTCCTAAGCCTCTCCTCATTTTTTTGAATTCTTGCTTCTTCACTCTTTTCTGTTTGGCCATTATTTGCTTTCTTCTGGTCCACTCCATTGATGTGAGTCCCAGTTTCCTTTTCATCGCTATTGGTTTCCTGTGCAATTCCATTCATTTCAATTAGTTTCGCCTTCATATGTTTGTCTAATTTGTGGCTATAATCAACCAGTTCTCTGAGCATCCTGATCACCAGTGTTTTAAACTGTGCATCTGAGAGTTTTGCTATTTCTTCATTGCTTAGATTTATAGGCTGTGGGGCTTTGAGATCTTCTTGAGCCATTTTTGGTCTGTTTGCTCCCGTTAAGTCTGAGGAGCGGAGCCTTGGACTCCCAGGTTGCTGGGTTGTGACTCTGTATGTGGAGGCGGGGTCAGAGCGGGGAAAGGGCGGCCCCCTCTGCTGTTTCTAGTAGCTGGGTGAAGAGCAGAGCCTTAGGTTTTTCACCGGGGCAGGGCCACTTAGGTCGCTGGGTTATGACGCTGTATGTGGAGGCGGGGTTAGAGCAGGGAAATGGCGGCGCCCTCCGCTGCTGAGGCTGCTGGCTCTCGTCCAATCGCCCACTCCCTCGCTTGTCTATCCACACACGAATGAGCGAATGCACGACCACAGTCAACCCGCAGCCCTGCTCCCTCGCTGTTTCCCCGCGATCGCTTGCTGAGTTGCCCACCAGGTCCAACCCTGCGCCTGGATTCCTCACACCTGAGTCCATCTGACTGAGTTTTCCTGTGCTACCCCGCTCTGCCAGCTGCTGCTTTCGCCCCTCTTACCGGTGAGGCTGAAGAATTTGTTGTTATCAGACTTCCGAAAAGTTCAATTTTCTGTGTTCTGGCTGTGTTTTCTGTTTCTATTATTCAGTTGTCTCTAAACTTGGTTGTGTGAGGAAGCACAGTGCCTCCACCTATGCCGCCATCTTGGTGGAAGTTGGCTTTTATCCTTTTAAATTTCAAATTGAAAATTTACGGTTTCCTTCTTTGGAGTTTCCGCAGAATTTTCTTTTAGTTCTTAGGAACCTGAATTCTTCGTGTGTAAACATTCCATTTATTTGCAAGCAGTTTTTTAAAATCTTAAGTTTGTATGTGAGTGTATAGGATCGGAGATAATATCCAAGTCATTGCTTCCAGTCATCAAAATCTTGAAGCCAATAAAAATATTTTTATTTTGTTTTTCTGCAAGTCAGTACTTTCCTTTTTTTTTTTTTTTTTTTAAATTTCAGTGAGATGCTTGGGAACAGTACAGGAAACAAGTGTGTTGACTCCATGGTCCTATCAGTGACATTTAAGGTGGAAAACCTGTTAGGCAAGAATTAATACTTTTTTTTCAAAGGAAATCTTTATGAGCTATGGTTACAGTCCATCCACACATTTCAAGGTTTGATTTCTTTTTCATTCTTTCTTGTTTTATATTTGGATGTCTTATCTCATACATGGTGGTAATCTTCTTTAGGGTAGGGAGAATGGTAAATCTCTATACTACTGTATCAGCTTTTCTGAGGCCATGCTCCATTACATACATCCTGTAATGCTAATAAAAAAAAAACAGAAAGTAAATGAAAGAATACTAAGTCCAACAGTGTTTTAAATGGCCACATGGCCAAGGATTGAAGGGGCATTGAGGGTTGGAATATTTCAGTCTTCTAATGCTGGTCAGTGGTGGCAGGAGCTGATGGGTAACATGGCCGGGAGCAGACAATGATGGAAGAAGATAAGGAGGTAAAGATAAGAGATTGAATTAGTGGTAGAAATGGAGGAGTAAATGCACAATAAAGTCAGCTATGTGATTATTGCCTCTAGGTGGAAGATTACGGCAATCCAAATGATCACAGGGTTAGGTATATGATGAGTAACTATTCATTTAATTGTCCAGACCAGCACTAACTAGAAATATAACTCAAGCCATGTGTGCAATTTTAAATTTTCTAGTAGCTACATTTCAAAAAATAAAAAGAAACAGGAAATAAGTTTGGTCATATAATTTACTTTATTTAAAATTTTTAAAAGTTATTTCATTTTCTAGTTAGGTGAAAATTATTATTTCTAGTTTAATTAAAAATATGAGCTACTTTATATGTTTTGATATTAAGCTTTAGAAATCTGGTTAATTAACACTTAATGCACATTTCTATTTCAGCTAGTCACATTCCTACTGCTCAGCATCTCTATGTGGCTAGCAGTGACTGTATTGGGTGGTGAAGGTACGGATTTTTAAAAAATAACAGGTATTCTTTCCCATACCCTAAAAATGGAAGTACACATGGTTTCTGCGCATTTCTCATATTTGTTTGTATGTTGCCACTTAAAGTCTTAGAAGGGTTCCCTGATGCACAGTGTGAAAGCCCACATAGAAATTTTAACAAAACAGTCCCAGTGTTATTAATGTCACACTGTGACCTTGGGGGTCTCATTCTGGCCATGAATAATTAGGAGGTCTGGGAAATTCCTAAAATTATAGCTAAAATTCTGTTTGTGTAAAGAACTCAGAAATTAAAGTAAAGTTGCTAACATGAAAATCAGCCCTCTAGTTTAAAACTGGCTGGAAAGCCTGCTATGGTGACTGAACTACTCACCATCACAAATACTTAATTAGGGTCTGTGTTTTTGTCAGGTGCACAGGGTGAATTAAACTACGAGGCTCATTATTAAAATGTGACAGGTGTAATAGTTTAATTCTTTACGGTTTTTACCGAGGTTTCAATATAACTTACAATGGCACATTAGTTAATGTGACTGGTCTGGGGGCTCTACAGTGCTTTTCTTTAATGACATACTCCTGGCAAGAGAGTATGTCACACTCAACTTATTCAAAGAGTGTGAGGACACTAACTTCAGTTCATCCAAGATGCTTCATTTGTGGTTTAGTCTCTTCTGTGTACCTTTGCATCTAACCTGTCTGTGAGAGAGAGCGATGACTTCTCTAATTGTATGATGTATACTCTAGAGCCTATGTCATGTTGTTTTGAAAGAGATTGTTTGTTTGTTTGAAGAGATCAGAATGACAGTAGCATTTCACTGTGATGTATTTGGGATAATGAGAAGGCTATATTTCATTGTTTATGCACAAGAAGTATCAGCTTATTTTCCTTTGTAAATAATTCTTCATTTATAGGCACCTTTGAATTGCAGCTGGAAAACATTTTTTTAGTGACTTGTAATTATTAATTGATTACTTCTATACTATTAAAACTCCCTAGTGACTTGTCTGGCGACAAATGTAATAAATCCCAGCATTAATATAAATTAATTATGGAAGAAAATTATGAGATATGTGAAGAGCTGAAAATAAGATCGGAGGTGATATTTCCTCTAGAAAATAGAAAAAAGAGCACAAGGGAGAATAGAAGTAGATAATCTCACTTGCAAGGAAAAGTGAAAAGCAGAGCACAAAGGGTTGGGGACACGAATGGGAAGCATGCGTGGTGTGGGCTGAGAGAGGTCTGGGCTGTGTGGACAGGCTGCAAGGGAGACAGAGGATGATGAAAATCCAGTTAGTGGATCAAAAGGTGAGAAGTCTAATACAAAGCAATTTGGAAAGGATTAAAATGTAGGAAAGATAACTGTAATAGAGAAAAAAGAAGGAAATTACACAGAATAAAAAAGGGAATTTGAGAAAAAGGAGCTAAGGACCACAGCGTAGCAAAGGTGGCTCTCCTGGAGCAGAGCCCTGCTGCCTTGCTCTGACAGGGGCTTGTTCTGCATGACAAGAGCCTCCTCCCCCTCTCTGAGGGACAGGGGCTGACGTCACGGTTGTGATGATCAGAAATGGATTTGGAATAGTATTTGTATCTTAGTCTGTCTTGATAGCTATAATAAAATACCACAGACTGGCTGGCTTATAAACAACAGAAATTTATTTCTCTCTGTTCTGGAGGATGGGAAGTCCAAGATCAAGGGGCCAGCAAATTCTTGATGTGGTGTGAGGACCGGCTTCCTGGTTCACAGAAAGCTGTCTTCTTGCTCTGTCCCCATGGTGCCGAGGGGCAAGAGAGTTCTCTGGGATCTCTTTTATAAGGACCCTAATCGCATGCATGAGGATTCCACCTTCATGACCTAATAACCTCCATAGGCTCCACCTCCTGATGTCATAACATTGGGAAGATGTCCATTTCTTCGTATATAGATTTTAACATACGAAGTTGGGGAGGACACAACATTCAGTCTGGTACAATTTGCTGTTTTTCTCCCTGTAATTCTACTCAAGGGCTTAACTTTGAAAATCATAGAATATGTGGACACACACATGTGCCCAAGTGCCAAGATGTTCTGGGGTTAAATGGTTGTGAAGTGTCCATTGCCTGGGCAGTGCTGCCGTGCCTGCCTCTGACAGAATTCAGTAGAGTCCAGCAGCTGAGCTGGCAGGGCCATTCCTGAACTCATTTGACTCTTTGTGGAGTGTGGGCTGTGGGTAAGAATTTAGCTCTAAGGTGGTCCAGTTATTAACAAGGCAATGGGGCTCGTTGACAGTTAAAACTTTATCAACACCATCACAGTCTCTTCCTTGCTGACCCTTCCTGTGTGTGTGTGTGTGTGTGTGTGTGTGAAGGGTAAATAATAGCTTGGAAAGGGGAATGGACAGCTACATGTCCATCTGTTTCTCTAAACCAACACTTAGACAGATGGAGAATATGCCTGCGTGTTGATTTATTAGGAGGAGTTTAACAGGTTGGATAGTCGTATTTTTGTAGCAAATATTGATGTATTAGAATGACAGCCAGAAAATGCTAAATCCAGGCAGTTCCTGCAGCTGCAGTCAGAAATCAGTGCTCCCCGCTCCTGGCCGGTGAAGGGGAAGGCCACTGTCGAAAGCTTTCGTTGTGTTGTGCTTGCTCGTTCCCTACTCCTCAAATGCTGGTTTGCTTCATTTTGTGAAAATGAGCAGGCAGAGATCTGAGTAGATTCTCTGAAACTTCAACCTGAAGGTTCCCAACAAAACCTTGGTTGACTTCTCCCTCCCCATGATGAGCATGAAATTCTCCAGCTCACAGTGCCTCTAAGACCCCAGCAATGAAGTTCTGGGAGACCAGGTATGTAGACAACCTGTTACAGCTCACCTGAGCATCAGTCGATTCACTTCTTATATCCAGGAGCTCACAGAGACATTTATGCCCACTAAGTTTTACAGTTGGGCATCATTAAATTTTCAGTTGTTTCTTTTAGTTCTTTCCAGCTTTACTGAGATATAATCAACAGGTAATATTATATAAGGAGGATATAATCAATATAAAACATAATGTAAATTTAATGTAAATCTACAGCAAAATGATTTGATTTGAATTATTTCTTGTCACTTGTTTATATATTTTTTCTAACTGCTAGTATATTTTTTTGACTATAGACTGTTAGAATATTATGGAAGATGGTGGTTGTTGAATTGCCTAATAAAACATGAACATGTTAGTCATCCCACCCACCAGTTACCATATTTTCTGGATTATAAGACACACTCTCCCCAAATTTGGGAGGAAAATGGGGTACATCTTATAGTTCAAATGTAGCTCACCTGGTTTGCTGTGTGTTGGGGGGGCAGTGGAGTGGGGTCACAGGAGGCAGGAGCAGGGTCGCCGCTGCATTTTTCCTCCCAAATTTTTTTTGGGTTCATCTTATAGTCCAAAAAAATATGGCATGTATTTGACTTAGTATACCCAGAGATGGATGGTAGAGCTTTATTTAATTTTTAGTTACAATCTGATATTTTAAGAAGGAAAATGTGTGTGGATGCAGTCTATAAATTTAAAAAACATTATAACAAAGTAAGTTTCTATCGATAGTAACAAGAGTAAACAAGTTCAGGTATTTGGGTACACAGAAATAACTGACCTCTGACATAGCTGGAGAAAAGCTATTTTTACTCCTGGTCACCAAGTCTGATGTGACCAGGTAATGTACATAGTCTTTAAAGAGTGACATAAACCATAAAAAAGCCCCCCTGTTCTTGCCGTCTTTAATGTCCAAGGCACTGAGTCAATGCCATGCAATTTGTTTTCTTCATTTTTACTGGGTAAGTAGAATCTGACTAGAGTATAACTCAAAAATAAGATTAATGAAGGTTGATAATAAGTTTATCATACTCTGGATAATAGAGTTTGCCAATAGAAAATTGTCTTTCCAGTAACCTTGTCAAAGTAATATTTATTAATTTTCCCCATGTATGTGGTTTGTACTATGGAAAAAGAATTCTTTTGCTCAATACTTCAATAGATTACATATTTTCTACTCAGCATGTGGTATATTTTAGGAGAATATTGGTTTTGCTATTTTAAAATACTGTGTGTCTATAAATAATACAATCTTCCAATTTAAGTCAAAATACTTGAATTTGATAAATAGCCCATTTGTTTTATTGTCTCCCATTTCATCCTGATTGTGTCTGGTTACTTACAAGCTCAGAAAATAGGGATTAGTAATGGTACTAAAGTTCTGAATGTGGTCTACTCAAGCCACCTGGGCTTGCGTCCATTCTGCTGTGCATTAGATGTATTGTGTTCATGTGTCTAATGGTAGAGAAAGGATTGAGAGTAATTTTAATTTTAAGTTTGGATAGTATCATTTCACTTCTAATCGAACCCAAAAGTGTGACCACTTGTACAGTCTTCCTTTCACTGAGTAAGGGAAAAATATATTGATTTTACTACAGGTCTGAACAAACTTTCGTCAGAAAAAAGTAGAACAAATCCACATCCTCCTCTGTGTTTCCACATTTTTTGGACACTGCGTAGTGTATTAACAATTGTACCCACTGCTTTAAATCTAGAGACATCTTAACCAAAATGATTTTTAGGAGTAGAAGTAAAACACACTGAACATGTAATATTTAAAATGTAGCTAACAAATTTTCAAGTGAGGTTTTCCTTTGTTTTCTTACTTTTCAGACACTGCTTGACATTGCAAAGTTGAAAGATGTTACCAAATTCTCCCATTTATGTAAATTAGAATGGTAACTATAAATTTACAAAATTAGCTCCAAGGATAATGTGGGCTGGCGAACAGACTGTGTTATGAAGGGGATTCAGGTTTAGACTGAACTGAGTTTGGGGAGGTCAGGACAGACTCTAAGGGCTGCTTCTGCTGCGTGCACAGCTGCGTGCAGATTTCCGTGTGCTCCTCAGTGCCACAGGACTCCCTGTACTGGGGTGCTTCCAGGTTCCCCCCACCTGCTTACTGATGGCACTCCATTGATCTAGGGATGGACATAGAATCCCTAATGACAAGACATGCAGGGAGGCGCCTTCTGTGAGCCAGAGAGAATGCAGAAATTGGGCATGATCAGCGATGAAAGGAACAGCCTGCCCGTTGAGCATGAATATAAATTTTAGGGATAGGGTCATGTTTTGTGCCTCTTCTGAGTATGAGGGGAGGCCCCTAAAACCCAGAATTTATTTATAAAAAATGTGAGTTTATTCTTACAAGTTTAAACTTCAGTCACCTTCAAAGTACTCTCCATTTGATGCAATACTCCTACTGAGATGTTTTTTCCACTGCTCAAAAGAGCTTTTGAACTCATCGATTTTGATGCCTTTTAGTGCTTCTTCTGTTTTTTTTGTTTGTTTGTTTGTTTTCACCTCTTCTACATCAGCAAAATGTTTCCCTTTAAGGACCTTTTTCACCTAGGGAAATAAAAAAGAGTTGCTTGGGGTGAGATGGGGTGAATAGCAAGGGTGGGGTGTGGGGTTCATGCTGTTTTGGGTCAAAAACTGCTGAAAACTCAGTGTGGTGTGGGCAGGTGAGCTCATAAATGACCCATCATGAAATTGGCAAACATGTTGAAAGTCTCCAAAAAAATTCACCGAAGCTGGACACAGCCTCTAACAAGAATATCAGCTGGTGCACTGATAACAGATGAGTTTCTAGAACACTCACCTAGTGGGGGAAGCTTGTGCACAAGGGGTCTGCCCTCCAGAAGATATTTCTGTTTTTTTGTTGCTGTCATCTCCCCCTTGTATGTATACCCAAAGGAAATAAAATCAGTACCTTGAAGACAAATCTGTGCATGTTTACTGTGCCATTATTCACAGTAGTCAAGATATGGATACAACCGGAGTGTCTCTCTATGGCCGAGTGGATACAAAAATTGTGATATTTTTGATATATCATATTCTATCAAAATATCCATGTGATCCAGTTTTATACGTAGGATTATTCACAGCCTTATGAAGGGAGATCCTGCCATGTGGTGACATGAATAAACCTGGAAGATATAATGCTACATGAAATAAGTCAGACACAGAAAGAAAAATGCTGCATGTTCTCACGTACATGTAGAATGTAAACACATTAACTGCATAGAAGCAGAGGGAACAGGGTTTCCTGGGAGTGGGGAGGTAGAGGAGGTGGAGAGATGAAGTCAAAGGGGACAAAATTATGGTTATGCAGGATGAATAAATCTAAAGCTATCATGTACAACAGGATGACAACTGTACTAGATGGTACAGTACTGAACTAGAAATTTGGTGAAAGAGTAATTTCAGGCACTCTAACCACTCACACAAAAAGGTAAGTATATGAAGGATGTATACTTCAGTTAGCTCAATAGCAATGATCTTTTCACTATGTGTGTCAAAACATCATGTTGTATACCTTAAAAGTACATAATTTTTATTTAAAAAATAAAGTGCAGTTCTCCAGTCTTACCAAATTAAAAAAAAACAGCTTTAAGTCCACCAGTCTGTGAAACAAAGTTGCGAACATTGGCTAAGAATGTGAATTGCAGCTCCAGCCACCAGGTGAGGGACCCCCCCCCCCCCACCGTGTCTATCATGTGTGCAGCTGTGGATCATACAAAAGATTTGTGGACTTTACTACATTTTTGCAACTAGTGGCATTATTTCCAGGAGAATATAACTTAGAATTTGGAATCAAGATTTTAAAAAGTTTTCAGCTGTTGTCATTTGTAGATAATAAAGATACTTCCTGAAGTATGATTAAAATATTTTCATGTATTGTAAACTATTCCACCGGGAGCCTGATGAAGTGGAGGTGAATGTTAAAGTCCGCTGCTGCCCGGAAGTCAACTGCAACTTTGTAAAATAATGTGAAGAGACTTTGCCTCACAAGGTGTTTGGAGGAGGGAATGTAAGACTTGAGCCGGACAGCCCTCCTGGTTAGGTCAGCACATTTCTGGCAGCGGGATAAATAGCAAATGCTTCTGCTCCTGTGTTAAATAAAGGAATATCTCCTGTACGATCAGTCCAAGGAGTGTCTTTGATACCTTTTTCAGAAAAAGAAAATCAAGACCAGATCTCTTGTATTTATGTTTAGTTCAAGAGGCATATAGGATGCTTACCCTTTGCGATAATCCTTGGTTTGGACCAGAATCTGCAAACTTGAGTCTAAGTGTCCCAGTTTGTCTTAGGGAGATGTCCAGGAAAAAAAAAATTAAAGGTCACATTGAAAAATTAGAGGTTTTAATTTTAATGCTTGTGTGTCTGATTCCTAGAAGACTTGGAAGATCAATGATGCTGAAACTGCATTCTTATGTGGCAATATTTTTCTAAGACTGTATCTCACTGCCACCTTTAAAGGAAACCTATTCTCTACAGGCCCCATAACTGTCTGTTGTCTCTTAAAACTAAGGCGGTGTGCAGTGTTGTGCCCGCCGATGTTTACTACTTGGCTCTCTGGGAAATTAGAACTCCGTAGCGTTTGATGGTTTCCCACCATGGCCAATTTCAAGTTACCAACAACTGAATAAGGGTCGGAAAGACACTCAGACCAGCTGGTGTGGGTCTGTTCTAGCATATCATGGACAGTGTCATTTGTCATTATGTCTGTATTCTTATGGAAAAGAAATATTTCTTCATTCTTTGATCTATCAAAATTGGAAACATGAAGAACAAATTGGCAAACCACATGTTCTCCCGATCACCCCCCAAATGGGAGGATGTTTTGTTGTGGCCTAATGTGTAAGTGGCTGTCATAGTTCCTTAGTTTGTGCTCCCTGTCCAGGCCTTCTGGGTATTTGTTTGTTACCTGTGGTTGAAAGGACTCTAAGGGCAACAAAGGATTCTGGGAGTTTTAAAGAAATCATGCCGTAGTGGAAAGAACACTAGACAAGTTCTCCAGAATTTCGAGTTTCAGTCCTATGCTAACTTGCTGTTGGATCTTCAGCAGGTCAGTAACTCCACTGGGATGTTTTGAACCACAGGCCACTAGAGTTGGAAGGGACGTTGGTCGTATGTCCTGTGCCCATCTGTTCTTCCTTTTTGGTGACTTGCCTACTGGAGGGCCTTGCCACCACTTCATCTCCTAACGTCCTCTGCTGGGGTGAGGCCTGGCCACAGTGGCTTGGACTCCCAGCTCCAGCCTCTTGGTCCAGACTCATGCAGGGTTATCTTACAACTTCCAGGCTTAGAAGTGCTATTGGCACAAGTACATAGGATCTGGCTCCCGTTCAGTAGTTGTGCAGATGGAAGAACAACAACACACAAAAAACTGGCCGTATTCAATGGTTCCCAAGATGTGGGGCCGACTTTGAGCGACGAGGGAGACACAACCGGAGAAGGTGTGTAGTAGACGAAATTCTCTCCTAATCCTGATGGACCCAATGTGCTGTAGTTCCAATGGCCTAGCTGAGGAAATCCCCGCTGTATGCCTGAGTCACTGGCTGTATTTTCTTGTGAAGTCTTGGAATGTCTTCATATCGTACCTCCCATCCCTCCTTCCCAGCTTCCCCCAACTCCACTCTTGTGGCATTGGAATCCATGAAGCCTCAGTTTGTGATATTTGCCTCAGACTTGGATTTTCAAAGAATCAGGACCAAGATACCAGCTGTTTGTCAAAGTGATCAGGTGATGTCCTCTTGAATAAATATTTGCTGTATTCTAATAAAACAGTTTTAATTATTGAGAAACCAGGTTCCCAAGGGGTATGTAGAATAAACCTGATTCTTATTTACATGTATTTAAAGATAGAGGAAATATCTTAAAAATGGTTAAGAGTGGGAACTATCGGAATGAGAGAAGCCAGAGATTAAATCCTTGTTCCAGTTCTTGAAGATGCGTGATTATGGGCAAGTGTGCAAAATCCCTCCAGTCTTTAATTTTATTAAGACATAAGCCTGTGATAATTTGACCTTGCAGTCCCTGGCCCTTGACCGAAACTGCCACAGGCTTGAGGAAGTTGGCCTTTCCATGAATAGGAGAGTAGGGAGTGCAGTGGAGTGGTTGCTGACATGTGGCGCAGCTTGCCACTTCGCGTTCTGCGTCAGGCAGATAGCTCCAAGTGGGAGCATCATCTGATAGCAGAATCTGTACTGAAGACTGGAGGTAGACAGAAAATCGCAATCAAAACTAGAAACCACTGTTGCGCTCTTCGGCTTGTCAGCTGAGAAACCAATCAGAGGTTAGTAAATGGCATTCGGGGATAAAGATGAGAATAGCGGTTCGCCTGAAGATCTTCTTGGAGCTGTGGAAAAAGTAGCAACAAAGTAACACATCTATCGTACTTTCTCTTCCCTCTCTTTCAGACATAGCCTGGTAAGGGCCTGTGTGTTGGAAATATCTGGAATACTGGTACCTGCTTTTTTCCAGACAATTGACTAATCACTGTTTTTCCATTTTGAAATGTTGAATATTTTGTTTGAAAATATCCCAAATCCTAAGAGAAAAGAGATGAGGGAAAAAAAACTACTTTAACATAAGTTCATTTTTCTAGCTAGCTGATGTCAGTTAAAAGGAATCTTTTTGTGAAAAATTACTCATTATATATTTTATAATGTTCTCAAGTATTATGAAATTGGAGCTTTGTTACAAAACAAAATACATTTGAAGTTAAAATATTTTTTAGAAAATCTGGGTATATATGTATATACTATGTAAAACATCTCCGAACTCTCTCCATTTTGCAGTATTTTCATTTTACAAAGAAAGAAATATCGTCTGTATTTATGTTTATTGGTGCACAATACTAGATACTTGGGTGATATTTGGCAGGGTTCTTAAGTGCAAACTTCAGAATCCATTCTGGCAGAAAGGAATTTATTATAGGATGTTAGGTCACTCATAGAACATTTGAGCAATTAGAGACAGAGAACTCAAGGCTAAACTTCCTGGGACACTGAATTGTCAGGCTGCTTAATTGGCCCGTTTAGGAAGTTACCGCACCAAGCAATAAATGCCAGAAACTTGGCCTTGTTGCACTGATACCTCCAGAACATCAGGAACCTGACCTTGAAGCCACTGAGGCCCCAGGAAACTGAATTCCTGCCATTCCCAGTGATGACAGTATGGAAGCTGCCAACAGAGCCTGTTTTTTACACATCGTTCACTTGTGAATTGATGGCTCAAAGTGTGCATCTGATGAGTGAGCCACAGGTCATATTTCTGGGATCTGGCTGCAATTTAAGTTTAACTTCAACATTGGGACATGAGACTGATTATATGGGGGTACACCCAAATACCAAATATGGAAAAGTTATTTAAAGGAAGATAGACCACTACTGATATACCGAATTAAATAGGGTTGAGGAACCCTAATCTAACCTGTGTGTCTGCTCCTAAGTTTGTGCTCATAATTGTGATGCATGCATCTTCGATACTGCGTCTGCCTTATGCCATTGCTTCATTAAGTGTAGTTCCTGGACCACTGTCATCACTTGAATACTTGCAGAAGTGCAGGTAGTGGTGGTATCCCAGCTCTACTGATGAGAGACTCTGGGGATGGACCCCAGCAATCTGCGTTTAAATAGTCCCTGGGGGTGATTCTTAAACCACTGAGGTTTGAAAGCTGCTGCCCTGTGCAATACGCTATCACTTCACCACAGCTTTCTCTTTAGGGGCTCTCTCCTTTTTGGAAGTTGAGGAGGTAAAAAAAACAGTAACTCGTGTGCATAAGATGTTATAAAGTTATAGTAACTTACCACTGTTGAAATGCATTAAACAGACAGATTTGTTGAGCTGAGCTTTTATGTGAAGGTAATGGAGTGCCTGAGACTTTTACCCTCTATACTGAAGACCAAAGGTTCCCTCTATAATTGCACTTTAGTAGCTAAATCTTTTAACTTTGCCTAAACCTTGGAAGAATTGGTTGGTTACTTTCAGATGCTCTTTTAAAACAAAAGATATTTATTCAGGTGCTTTGCCCATTTTTTAATTGGGTCATTTTTTTGTGTGGGAGGGTTTGGTGTTGAGTTTTATAAGCACTTTACAAGTCTTGGATATTATCCCCTTATCAGATGTATTGGCGAATATGTTCACCCATTCTATGAGTTGTCTTTATTTTGTCAGTTATTTCCTTTGCTGTGCAAGAACTTTTGAGTTTGATGTAGTTCCCTTTGTTCATTTTTTCTTTTGTTTACCTTGCCTGGGGAGATATATCTGATAAAAAACTGCTACGAATAATGCCTGAGATTTTGCTGCCTACGTTTTCTTCTAGGATGTTTATGGCTTCCAGGCTAACATTTAACATACAGATGGCCAATAGACATGAAAAGATGCTTTTAATGTCCCTAATCATCAGAGAAATGCAAATTAATACCACAATGAGATACCATTTCTTACTGTCAGAATGGCCATCATCAGTAAACCAGCAAACAACAAGTGCTGGTGAGGATGTGGAGAAGGGGAACCCTCTTGCACTGTTGGTGGGAATGCAGACTGGTGCAGCCACTGTGAAAAGTGGTATGGAGATACCTCAAAAAATTAAAAATGGATTTAGTTTTTGGCCCAGTGATCCCACTTCTGGGAATATATCTGAAGGAACCCCAAACACTCATTTGAAAGAACATAAGCACCCGTATGTTCATTGCAGTGTTTTTTTTACAATTGCCAAGATATGGAAGCATCCCAAATATCTATCAGTAGATGTGTGGATAAAACAACTATGGGAAGTTTACACAATGGAATCTACTTGGCCTTAAAAAAGAGGCCAAGTGGTATTGCAAAGAAATACTACTTTTGCAAAGAAAATTGTACTCTTTGCAACAGTATGGATGGATCTGAAGAACATTATGCAAAGTGAAGTAAGCCAGTCAGAGAGACAAATGCTATATGGTTTCATTCATATGTGGAATCCAATGAAGAAACCAACTAACAAGGAAAATGGGGACAGACTCATAGATGGAGAGCAGAGTGACAGCTAGTGGTGGAGGGAAAGTGAGAAGGTGGGGGGATTGTGCAAAAAGAAAAAAGGACTCATGCACATGGGCAACAGTGTGGGGACTGCTGTGGGGAGGGAGGTACGAGGGCACTAAAAGATAATGGAAAAACATACAATGAGGATTAAATAAAATACAAAAAAAATTAAAGGGTATTTGTCTTCAAGGATAGTAATGTAAGAGTTAGAATTAACCATGTCTCTCCTACTTATCTGTGTATGTATTTGGTCTTCATGAATTTAGAATGACTAGTTTGCTATAAATTCTTAGCCACATCTGCAATGAATGGGAGAGGAGATAATGAGCAGACTGAATAGTCCTTATTCTTTTATCCATCCACTCACTATTTCTCAAGCATATGGTATTTGGAGAGCTCCTTCTAGTGGCAACTTTTAGACTAGAATTGAAAAAAATTTCTGTAGAACTGAATTATCCCCATATATATCATACATGATTTGAAGTTCAAAGAGTAAGAATTAAGTAAAATAACATAAAATATACAGCTAAAGGCTTAGCTCAGTCTTTGTAGAAAAGGGAGGTATCATTTGAGGGGCACTGATACTTATTGAAAGTCTACTTTGGGCTGAGCTCTTTATTAGTTAAAGACACTTTCCCATGTATTCTACAGTCCATGTGCTGTAGACACACTGCATGATGAGCACTGGTGGAACAAAGACAATGAATGAGCCACTGCCCTTGGAACAGTGACAGTGTTGGGACACCTACCAGTCGTTCTGGAGTCAAAATTAGTTGGTACCCCTGACATACAGAGGTAAAGTGACTTGGCAAAGCTTATACAACCAGAAGTTTGCAGGGCCAGGATTACTCTAGAGTGTCTGCTCTTAGGCATCAAATGAAACTGTCCACCTAATGACATCCTCCTGCACCCATTTTACAGGTGGAGGAAAGGACGGTTTAAGGAGATTACACGAGGCCTCTGGCTTGGGTTCCTACAACACTTACGAGTCAGAGCCTGCTGGGCGTAATTTCGTATTGATTTTGTCTCAGGGCCATACCACACTTTGGCCAATGACTGTCAGGAAAAACATGTTTTACTTCACCTGTGCCAAGTGTAGATTATTGTTTTTGGCATAAATTGTCCAAATTTATGTGGACAAGATTACCATAAATAATTCTTTTCAGTGGCGTAGCTGGGAAGACAATTTGTGTGTCTCTTTGGGGGATAATTCATGCTGGCAGGCCTTTCAAGAGGTGGGATTGCGTGCTAGAGGGAGAAACAAGGAGGTGAGCATTTTCCTGGCCCGAGTCAATGTTTTTATTGTGTTCTCTGACACAGAACTGTGTATCCTCGGTTTAGTATTGGTCTTACGACTTGAACGACTCGAACTTTTATTTCTTTAGGAAAACTGTGGCCTTTTCTCCTATGTTATCTTGGCAACCTGTTAAAAGCTGAAATAGCCTTTCATCTGGGTGGAATCAGATACTACAGTTTTCACTGTAAAATGTCTGTTTGCCATTCCCCTTGTTTGTGAAGGCCTTTATCCTCCTTTCAATACAGTATTATGTTCATACTTTGGGCACTTACTAGAAATTATATCCTGAATTTAATCCTAGATAGGTTACTTTAAACAGACATGATTCCCACAATATTTTAGATAGGGCTGGGTATATAATTTGTGGGGCCAAGTGCAAAATGAAATCCTTGGTTTTACTGTGTGTGTGTGTGTGTGTGTGTGTGTGTGTGTATTCAAGATGATAATCAGAGGGTGTTAAACTCCAAGTGAAAGGTCCTTCTGAGTGCAGGGGCCTATGAGCCTGCACAGGGTACCTATCTATAAGGCTGACCCTGATTTTAGAAAAATTGGGTAAGTCAATTACCCCCAAAATGTGTGTTCTAGTGCTATTCTGTGTCAAAGCTTTCACTGATTGTAGCAAATGGTGAGGGAACCATGTTAGAACTATGTAGTAATCTTATTGTACATTTCATGAAATTTACTAGAGGACTAACCCTTTAACCTAATATAATCTACTTTTTTTGCTACTCAAAATAGCCTTTCTTTTTGAAGTGATTTTAATGATAAACATAAAAATACCCTTTGTAATCCCTTCTATTTATGTTCATTTCTTCCCCACCTTGATTTTCACTCCTTAGAAATTCCTAATATCTTGGAGTCATAGTCTAAAGTATTTAATGAGAATATTTCATTGTCAGGGTAGAATCTTCAAAAAGAAACATTTGAACTTCATAAAGTTATTTACTATGTTGCCCTTAGTCTTCATCAGCCCTTGTTATAAGAAATGGCCATAAAAGGATAGTTTTGCCATCCCAAAGTCAAATGATATTTGCCATCCCATTTCATTATCTTTTTTTTTTTTACAAAGAAGGATTGACAAAATATATTCTTCCTCGGTTTTAATGCCAGCAAAATCTGCATGTCAAATGAGCTTGGTTGCAAGGATAACTTTAAGATCCGTCACAAAATTTTAGCTGAGTGCTAACTTTGATTTCCAGTTACAGAACTGTTTATAGCATTTCCCTAGGGTTCCTCTTCCCTTCCCGTAAATGGTTTCTGATCTCTGAGATTCATGTATTTTAACTGCTCTTATTCTATTTTAAATGTTCTTATGGTAAAAACTTTTCAAAATCATTTTTTAGGCTTAGGTTGACTACATATTGTAGTAAAAATGTGTAATGAGTGACAAGAACTGTTAAGTGTGGACAAACGTTTGGTGAGCTTGGAGAGCTTATCATCTGGAAGGTGTAATACTCAAATCAAGGTTAGACACTTCTCTTGTTCCCCTGACACCTTCTGTAGTGGCCTAGTCTGTATTTTCTCAGTGGGAACAAAAGGAAGGTGAGGATGACTTAGCCTTCTGGCTTACGCGTGTGTCAGTTCCAGGGTCTGCAACATTGGCAATGAGACTGTCATGCTTCTTCTTCTGATTTGTGGTGGTCATGAAGAATGAAGTATTATTTCTTTTTTCCTCTGGAATTTAAGTGGTTTCTCCATACTTCAATGTCCAATGTGGACGGTAATCCTGCATTCAGCTTGAATATGTATAGGCAGAAACTGGTGTGTTTTGAGATTCCTGCATGAGGGGCTTTTCAGCTAGGCCGGTGTTAACCTCACCTACCTGTGTCTTAAACATAGGACCTTACAAATGTTTCCCTTCATTGTTTAATAAATGATTTGTAATTAAATAGATTAGAATTCAGTAAGCAGTGGTCTATATTCTAAAGAGAAGCTGATGTGCATTTTTGCTTTTATTTTCCTGATGGATTTCAGTGTGATGTCCAGGAGGAAGCATTGCAGAATGCTGGTCGCACATTCCAAAAAAGAGGGAACTTACTTTATTGAGTAACCAATTACACTACATGTCATCAACAGTGGTCCATAAATTATTTAATTTTCATAACTTCATGAAAATATATTATCTGCATTTTTTGTATATTAGGCAAATGAGGCTCAGAGCAGTAAATTGCCTCATGTGACATTCTAGTAATTTGAAGAACTAGTATGTGACTGTATCTGATTTCATGTGATTCCATAGATTGGGTTACTTAGTCCCCTGAATAATATTGCTGTAACTGAGTTGGACACTTGAGGACTTTAGGCAGCTTGTAAGGAGGACCCTGGAAGCTTCTGGGGCTCTTCTCTAGTCTCATAAGTCCCAGAACTTCACTTCTGCCACATTCTGTTGGTCCAAAAATCACTAAGTCCAGCCCAGGTTCAGGGGAAGGGGCATCAGGCTTCACCTGCTGGGTTGGGATGTGCTGGTCACATTGCAGAAGAGCAGGTGGGAAGGAAGGTGTTGTTGCCACTATCTCTGAAAAACAGTTTTGCCTGCTGAATAAAGGAACTGGAGGCTGGTCAGGACCGAGAGACACTCAGGGGGGCTTGTCTGTCTGCTTCCTGTGCTCTCAAGTTCATGATCTGATTTATATTTTAGGAAGTGCCAAGATTAGATATGTCTCCCTTCTTTTCATCAGACCTTACTCTGATTCATTTCATCTCTATGAGATGGAATTACAGAATACATCCTTATCAAGTATTTTTGGTTAATTTATGTTATATCTCTATATTTAAAAAATTGTTAAAACTCTGGACTGTAAAAGATTCCTTATTTCCTACAACAGGTTGTATTAAGGTTTTCAATGATTCCTCACTTAACAACAACTATGACAGCAAAGCAGACATTTAGGTGCTTAACTATTTCACTATTCCAAAGATTATGTATTAAATCGTCATTAGTAGCAAGACTGAGACCAACTGAGTGCAAGGCAGCGTGCTCTGTTCTGGGGCTATAAACACCAGTGCCTTCGTGAGTTTCTAGTATAAACGAGAGGTTAGACTGGTTAAATGTTCACACAAATGTGAGTTTACATCTCAGACACAAGGGCACATGTGATAATAACAACTTAGTCCAGCAAAGATATACCACTACGAACTTTGTGCGGGCCCTGAGGTAAATTAAATCAGCCAATGATAGTTCCTATTTATGGGTGATGTATAAAGGCTTATGTGAGGGGGTTGGGGAATTTGGGAGTGAGCCGAATAACTAACTGTAAGCTCCTGGATACATAAACTTTAGAAAGAAGGTGAGATACAGATGTGGTGAGGAAGAAGTTTTTTGAGTGGTTTTGAAGACTTTGCTCCTTGTTCTATTAATTTGAATAGATAGATATAAATGAAAAACTATGGAAATTGTTTAAAAATAATGTTTCTTCCAAATTCTCTCATTTTTATGACAAATTTTTCACCCCCAGAAAATAAAAATAAAATTATCTGTGTGGTTCCTAAGTTAGAGAGAAATTCTTCCATCCTGAGAAGTAGTGAGGAGTGATATTTCTCTGGCCTTCTTGCTAGAATACTTATGATTAGTCTTTAAAAGGCATGCTGTTACCATTTAGAAAGCCAAAACCTTTATATTTTGAGGCAAAAAGGTCTGGCTTTGAATTTAATTCCTACCTTTTACTAACCAAGCATCCTTGGGCACATCACTTAGCACATCTGGCCTTAAATTTTCACATACGTAAAGTGGGATAATAATACCTTCTTAAATGAACAGCAAAACACTATGCTATTGCCTTATAATTATCATTTAATAGTATTTGCTACCTGTTGGAACTGTAGACTATTACAGTTTTAGCTTACACCAAAGCCTTTGTATCTCACATATATGTTTTATATATTTTAAGATTATTAATTAGATTAGATTTTAAGATTATTAATTGAGCCCTGGCTGGTGTAGCTTAGTAGATTGAGCATGGGTCCTGCAAACCAAAGGGTCACGGGTTTGAGTCCCAGTCAGGGCACCTGCCTGAATTGCGTGTAGGGGGCGCACGAGAGGCAACCACACGTTGATGTTTCTCTCCCTCTCTTTCTCCTTCCCTTCTCCTCTCTCTAAAAATAGATAAGTAAAATCTTTAAAAAAAGATTATTAATTGATTTCAAAATAATACTGGACCTTGATATCAGTTTTCGTTGTTAGGGTTGCTGGCTATTTTGTATGTGAGCTCACCTTTTGTGTAGTTTTTTGAGTAATTTACTAAGTTGGTCATCTATAGTTTTAGTGACTAATCACCTTATTTTGTTCTGTGATAATAATTTTAGAGTAATACACAGAGAGTCCTTATTTTCACTTTATAAGGTTGGGGGCAAAAATTTGCTATAACGTGAAGTTGTTTGTTGGTATCTACCTGAATAATTAGTCTCCACTCAAACATCTCACATGGTGATTGAAAGATACCATCTCATGATGCTGTCTTTCCCTGCACCTGGCAGTAATTTCACGATGGGTAGTTGCTTGCTGAAATATAATGCAAATATAATTTGAATCATTAGAAAATTAAATGACCTCTTTTTTGAGTGAATTTAAAAAATGCAGTGAACATTGTGGTAGGTTTTCATGCATTTTTTTCAGAAAAATAATACCTCTAAAATTTATATTTGAGTTATTTCTGGTCCATTTAAAATGTGAAATAACTTATTATTTTATTTTTGGTTCTATTTTCAAGGAACCCTATCCATCTAGTTTTCTTAATCATTTACTCTAAGGTTACGGTCCCCCTATCATTGACTGCTTTTTGGTACCATTGCCTTATAGCACAGATCACCTGTTGCAAACTGGAACTTGGCATCCAGTTTAACAGAAAGTGTGGCAGAAAGATGATAGCAATCAAGAAAAGAAATTAAAATTTGAGGGCTAAAGTTATTTTCAGCATTTTAAAATTGAACTTTTTATTTGTGTAAGGTTATTAGTACCACATATCCAAAATGGAAGTCTCTTAAAAATAGTTATTAAATATAAATCATTGTTAATGAATTTGAATTGTTAGATTAATAATAATCAGTATTCTTCTGTTGATATTTGGGGTTAAAAGAAATAATGATAACTTGAGGAAGACCCAGAGGGGAGTAGATAAAATATAACTTTTAACTTTTATTCTAATTATTTTGACTTTATCATACCTTTTGCGATGTCAAAAATATTCAATTTAAATTATACTGTGATCACTAGTGAAGCTAATCAGTGGTTTACATTATAAAAGTACCAACACCCAGATCCCACCCATTACAATTAATGAAGAATCTCTGGGAATTAAAGCTCAGGCCTGGCTTTTAAAAAAGAATTTTCCAAGTAACTCTAATGTGTGACCAAGATTGAGAACCATTGACTGAATTTCTGACACTGCGATCACTCAGGAGTGGACTTGGGATGGCAGTTAGCACACTCCCATCTCCTGGAACCCAGTGATTCAGAAATGTCTGCAGCATGATTTGTTCTCTGCTCTCAGCTGCTCCTTCCATTGCACCCATTTAGAGGATGTAAAGTATCATTATTTAGAGCACTACTGGCCCAAGGATGCAGTCTTAGCAGGATCAAGATTTCAGCTTGGCTGCCATTATTAAATGGAATTGCTTTCTATAGAGCCAAGCCATTTTTCTCTCAAACAACTTTAAACTTAATATCACTGTAGATTTGCAAGGGTGGACCAGCTGTCCGATTTTCTGTATACCTTAGACCCTGGTGAAGCTTTAGCTATTATATATTGCTGTTGAAATGTAGCAATATGAGATCATGTTGGGAATTTTGCTGATTTTACATGAAGGAGCTGCCCAGACAGGCTGTGGAGTCAAAAGACCCAGCTGCTGAGAGAGATGCAGCTGCCAGGAACAGCTTTGGTGCTGAAGCCTGGAACATTGTCTGTCTTGTTCACTGCTGGGTCCCTGGCTCCTAGAACAGTATCAGCCACAGAGTGGGCACATGATGAAAACTTGTTGAATGAAGGTGTAAAGCATGAGAAACAAGTGTTGAACAGCTTTGGGGATGACTTTTGCATACTATTCTTCCCTCTCCACCACACAACCGAATGATTATAATAATAATAGTTTTTATTAATGAGTGCTTACATGTGCTACACATTACGCTAAAGTTATACACACGCTAGCATAGATAGATACACATGCACAAAGGAACATAAGTATATTTATTTCTATTTAAAACTCATAACATCAGCCAAGATGGAGGCATAGGGAGATGCACTTTGCCTCCTCACACAACCAAAAGAAGGACCACAATAAATTTAAAAACAAAAAAATATCCAGAGCTGCCAGAAAATTGAACTTTTTGGAAGTTCGACAACCAAGGAGTTAAAGAAGAAACATTTATCCGGACTGGTGGAGACAGGCAGCCAGGGCGGAGAGGATGCAAGGTGGTGGCTGGAGGGCCAGGCTGTCCCATGTTTGCCTGCAGATAAACCAGGAGGAACTGCTGGGGAGAAAGACAGACCATGCAACCCAGGGTTTCAGTTCAAGAAATAAAGCCTCAAAACCTCTGGGGGTAAAAAGTTGTGGGAATTGCAGTGGCAGGAGAAATTCCCAGCCTCACAGGAGAGTTCATTGGAGAGACCCACAGGATCTCTTAGAATGTACCCAGGAATCAGCACCAGAAGGGCCCAGGTTGCTTGTGGGAAGTGGGGGAAATGACTGAAAGCTGGATGAGAGCCAAGCAAGTGGCATTGTTCTCTCTCTGAACCCTCCTCCACACACTGAGCCACAATACAGCGACATGGGTTGCACTGTCCTGGCAAAAACCTGGTGAATTTTTTTTGGGGGGGTGAACAAAAAAATATGGCCCAAATGAAAGAACAAATCAAAGCTCCAAAAATAGAACTAAGCAATGAAGAGATAGCCAACCTATCAGATGCTGAGTCCAAAACACTGGTAATCACGATTCTTACAGAAATGGTTGGATATGGTCGCAAATTAGAGGAAAAAGTGAAGGCTACGCAAAGTTAAGTAAAGAAAAATGTACAGGGAACCAACAGTGAAGGGAAGGAAATGGGCACTTGAATTAACAGTTTGGAGTAGAAGGAAGAAATAAACATTCAACCAGAACAGAATGAATAAACAAGAATTCAGAAAAATGAGGGTAGGCTTAGGAACCTCTGGGACAACTTTAAGTGCTCCAACATCTGAAACATAGGGGGTTCCAGAAGGAGAAGAAGAAGAGCAAGAAATTGAAAACTTATTTGAAAAATAATGAAGGAGAACTTTTCCAATCTGGCAAAATGAATAGACTTCCAGGAAGTCCAGGAAGCTCAGAGAGTCCCTGAAAAGTTGGACCAAGGAAGCACATACCAAGGCACATCATAATTACATTATTCAAGATTAAAGATAAGAGGATCTTAAAAGTAGCATGAGAAAAGGAGACAGTTACCTACAAAGGAGTTTCCACAAGGCTATCAGCTGATTTCTCAAAAGCAACCTTGCAGTCCAGAAGGGCCAGCTGGAAAGAAGTATTTGAAGTCATGAAAGCCAAGGACCTACATGAAAGTTTGCTCTCTCCAGCAAAGCTTTCATTTAGAATGGAAGGACAGATAAAGTGCTTCCTGGATAAGGTCAAGTTAAAGGAGTTCATTACTACCAAGCCCTTATTATATGAAATGTTAAAGGGACTTATCTAAGAAAAAGAAGATGATCAAATATATAAACAGTAAAATGACACCAACTGAGAGCTGTCAACAAATGAACCTAAAAACAAAAACCAAAACAAACTAAGCAAACAACTAGAACAGGAAGAGAATCACATAGAGGGTTATTAGTTGGGAGGGGGAAGGATGAAAATTGGGGAGAAGGTGTGGGGGAATAAGAAGCATAAATTATAGGTACAAAAGATAGAGAGGGGGAGGTTAAGAATAGTATGAAATGGAGAAGCCCAAGAATGTATATGTATCACCCATGGACATGAACTAAGGTGGCAGGGGGATGCTGGTGGGTGGGGCAGTGCTTGCAGAGGGGGAGAAAGGAGAGAAAAAATGGGACAACTGTAATAGCATAATCAATAAAATATATTAAAAATAAAATAAAACCTAAAAAAACCCTCATGATCACCCTATTAAATAAGCACTATTATCTTCATGTGATAATCTGGGAAACTGAGACTTAGGCCAAGCAGCATTTCTGAAGTAACACAGCCAATTAATAGCATAACTGTCATCTATGATCAGGCTTCCAATTGGAAGCCTGCATGATAGAGTCACTATGTGATGCTAATGAGATCTTTATGTCTCTAGCTTCATATTCCTTAAACATTTTCTCAAGTGTCATCCTTTTATAACACTTATCAGTCTCAGAGGTAATGTTATTCCTGTGTTTGTTCACTAGCCTGCCTCTATTAGAATATAAGTTCCACGAGAGAAGGGTATTGCATTTTTGGTTCAGTACATTAATACCTAGAGTGTGGTTAAGGAATTTTGCATGAGAGAGTAAATGAGCACACTCTCATCTTTAGTCCTTTGAATGATTAGCCCCACCATCCAGCTGCTCAGAGACAGTTGGCCATCATCTTTGACCCATGTTGGACTTCACCTATTGCCTATGACAGGTCAAATTATGTTCACTTTTCAGATTGTGTTCACAACTGGGTGAAATTTTGCCACTGTCAAGTGAAATTAGCACTGTTTGGACACATTTTTGGTTGTCACAACTGGGGGTTGCTAATGGCATTTAGATGGGAGAGGATAGGATGTCACTAAACATCCCCCCAATGGATAAGACTGCTGCCAACAGCAAAGCATTACCTGGCCAAAATGTCAGAAGTGCAGATATTCTGAAAGATGTGTCTTCGAGAAAGCTTTTAAAACCTGTATCCTAATTAATGTATAGTTATATCTTTCCATGACTCCCCTCTTCCAACAGGGTAAAATACAGAGTTCATACCATAGCATGTGGAGTATAATTATGGTTACCTTCCTCTCTACAATTTCAGGTATATTTCTCTCTGCTGAAAGGCATACATTTGGAGTTTGGTTGTTTCTGAATGATCCTTTTGTCAGATATATAACTTAGTGTCCTAGTCTACATGTTCCTTGTAGACTGGAAGTTAGGTAAGAAGATTGAATTAGATTTATATATTTTTGCATGAATAAGTCATAAGTGTTCTTTTTATTTCACATTTTATCACATTGGTGGTTAACAACGTCTGGTTGGTTGATATTTAGTGATGCGTAGATTGGGTTCAGGTGATGACAGGGGATAGCCTGATTTCTTCATTATAAATGTTTCAATTTACTTTGTACTTAATGCTCTTACCACCATCAAGGACTTTTACACGAATCAGTTATCTTATTAGGTATGGAAAACTGATGGCAGTCTAATTCTTTCATTCTGTTTTCATTTGTTAAGTAGAATTTTTAATGTAGAATTGCCTCATGGTTGCTAGAAATACTTAAATAGGAACAACACATAGATTTTAATTTTCTTCTCCTTAACACTCTCAGGTGGCATCGAGCAAATTTTGTTTTATTTTCCTCTTTATCCCTCCTCTTCATTTCCCCCCTGTACGTATTGGGTTAACCAAAAAATCCATGTAGTTTTTTCCATAAAAGACACATTTTTCATTTTCACCAACAAAAATAGATTTGCATGTTTTGAGTATCCTGGCTGTCTCCTGTGTGGTGTAATGTTGATTGCTCCCAATTAATGTCTCAATTTGATTGCTATCAGCGGCAACTGATCTACTTGACCTGGAGCATTGTCCATCGAGAAATCTCCAGCACGAAACTTTGCAAACCACCTTTGACGCATTGGATCAGTCACAGCACCTTCTCCATACACTGCACAAATATATATATTTTGCATTTTACTTACTTTTTTAACCTTTTTTGAAATAATAAAGAATAATACACCAAAAATGTTGCTTATTTTCTTAGGGAAAAAATGACTTTGTTGGCCAACTCAATGTTGTTATGAACTAATGCCCCTTTTATATCTGTTACCTCATTTAAATTCGTGAGGCTCTAATGTTTAGTATAAGTCTTTAGATGTAAGCAGTAAATGTTTGTAGTCTTTACCCCCAGCAATTGAAGAAATAATCTTTGTTTTAGAATTTGTGGAAAGTTCTATCAGAAAATGAAATAAAATAGTTGTTACGTAAGACAACAAATCTTGTTGTGCCTGACTGACTTCTTGCCTCCCTCCAACAGACACTTCTTCCACACCTCATATGTGTCAGACACCAGGCTGGACACTTTCTGTTGCAGATTTACTTTTGGTCGTGATATCTGTGAAGTATTTAGAATTAGACACCATTGGAATATGCAACTTACTGGATAATTCACAGATGTCTCAGGAACCTCACTCTTTACAGGGCTCCTAGGGACCCCTGTGGGTCACATTGGAACCTCCCTAATGCATATTTCCTAGTTTGAGCAAACATTAGAGACCCTTGGACAGTGACACCTTCAGAAATGCATGTGAGAGGGAGCTGATAGTTCTCTCTCCCATTGATGTTTTTCTTCCTCTTTCTCTCCTTCTCTTCCCTCTGTCTAGTAAATGAATAAATATTTTTACAGAAGAAATGCTGATTAAAAAGGATTTAGTCAACTTAAAATAAGACCATTAATTTGAAGTATATTCCATTTTTTTGTTTGCAGTTGATTTCTTAGACTTTCTTGATCACATTTTTAAATTTTCATTTTCCCCAAGTGCTTCATATTTAACAAATGGTATTTGAGTCTGTTTATCTTTCAGAGATATGGTGTTGTTTAATCAGTGTCATATAAAATGGATATAATTGCTTTCAAATATCCTATTCCGGTATATGTCTTTCTGCCATATAATTTCACCTTGCTGAGGCACACTTGGAGTGTTCCTATGCTGTCAGTAGACTGTTTTAAAGTTGATTACAGCTTAAATTACTTTTCATTATTGAAAATTGGAACATAAGTAACAAGCCAGCTTGTTGGCTTGTCACATCAATTTTAAAAATTGTTACGAATAAAGTAGCTACTTGAACTGGTATTAATGATAGAGTCATTGAATGGTGCTTGTCCTTGTCTGATAGCTTACAATAGTGATTTTCTTTTTTTTTTTTTTTTTTTTGGTATCACCAGTTTTCTCATGATTAAAATGGACTATGTCATTGAATCATCTGCTTTAAAATATTCTTAAGAGTCACACAATAATTTTCATAGAAGATAACTTCCATTTATTGGTTACTAGATGCTGGGTCCTAGGATACTGAACTGGTTTTTTAAATATGCCTTACATTATTTAATTTTTAAAGCAACATAATGGGTTTCCAGAAGAAAATTGAGTCATATGTTGGCTGAATGATTTCCCAGTGACTGTGTATAGTTAGAAGTGAAGTTGGCATTCACTAAAGTCTGCCTTATTCCAAAGTTGACGCCCTTAGCTGTGAGCTACTGTCATTTCTATAAAAGACAAATCCCCATTCCATGGAGAACTATTAACTCATCTTTTCCAACCATGATAAATGCTTATTTATATAAGTGAGCATACATTTGTAAGTATGCACATATTATGTGGCCCTTAATAACCTAGTACTTAGTACCAGAACAGCAGGGCATGTGAGAGGCAAAGTTTATAGTCCCCAATAATTGGTGATATGTTTTAGTTTTTACTTGCTCTGATGGTCACCAGACATTAAAATAACCTGAATGCAAAGTTCACAATCAGTACTTATAAAATTTTCCTTTTCTCTCTAACTTATAGTGCTCCTCTCTTCAAATTAATTTCCCAACTTTTTCACCATCTGCCTTTTTAAATTATTCCATCTTCTTTATTTCAAATTAATACAATTTAGGAAAGAATTCTTCCCAATTAGGAAAGAGGTAAGGGAGAATCAAGTTTGTGATTTCAGTAGTGGCTTTCAAACTTTCTTCACAACTATATGTAACAAATAAAAATTGTCAGAAAATAATGCAATGGATTTTAACATGTCTGTTTCATTATATTCCCTTCTATTTCCCTCTTTTCTCCCTTGTTCAAAAATTCTGGTTATGACCCATCTAACTGATTTTATGATCCATTAATGTGTCATGGGCAGCAATAAGAAACTGAATTACACAATTATCTTTAATTGGAGAAAGAAGAAAATCTATGAACAAGACTAAATTAATAATTTTGCTCCTATCACCTACATAAATGTATGTTACATTAATTGCTTTGCTGACTTACTTTAGTGGGAATTCATATTTTATAAAGTCATATTAAAGTAATTATTAATGAAAGAAAGAAGGGTAATGATTAGATCAGAAAGGAATGAAATAAATCCCTTTAAAAATAATAGGATTAAGTGGATTATGGATTTAATCTATTTTGTATCATTTAAAAGTTGTAAAGTTGTTTGGAAATAGGAGTTTCACATGGAAAGGAGAGCAATTTTAATAAGGAGTCAAATGAGAAATTATAAGTATTAGAAATACATGTTTTAGGACTGACAGTGATAAATGCTGGTGAGAATGTAGAAAAATTGGAAACCTCCTATATTGCTGATGGGAGTGGAAAATAGTGCAGCCACTTTGGAAAGCAGTTTGGCAACTTCTTCAAAATGTTAAACGTAGAGTTACCACTTGATGTAGCCTTCCCACGCCTACGTGTACACTTGAGAGCGGTGAAAATACATGTCCACCAAATGTTAATCCAGGCATTATTCATAATAGATGAAATTGGAAATAAGCAAATGTTCATCAACTGATGCATGGATCAACAAAGTGTGCTATATTCATGCAATCTAATACTACTTGGCAATGAAAACAGAGGAAATGCGGATGCATTCTGCACCAGGGATGAATCTTGAAAGCATTATGCTGACTGAAAGAAAGCAGTCACAGAGAACCACGTGCTATATGATATTTTAAAATATGAAATACCCAGAATGGGCACACTTACAGAGATAGAAAGTGGAGTAGTGGCTGACTGGGCTGAGTATGGATGGGACATCCGGAGTAGCTGCTATTGGATGTGGGGTTTTTGTTAGGGATAAAAATAAAAGTTCTAAAAAACACAACTCTGGTAATATACCAACACCCACTGAGTTATTGAATTGTACATTTTAAATGAACGAATTTTAGAGTATATGAATTATATAAGTAAGGCTGTTAAAAAAGGAAATACATATTTTAGGATTGAGTGAAAGTATTAAGTAAATTCTACCGTGTGATGGACCAAGTGTGTTAGCATGTTTTGGGTACAGTTGACATGTTTGCTTTTCGTGTTGGAGTCCTTGCCCAAGGTGTCCTCCTGTTCTGCAGAGTACAACTAGCATATCAGTTTGTCTACAGGCTGTACCAACTCTGCGTCCAAACTATATATTCAATTAATAAATGAATGATATTTTCAGAAAGACATCCAGAACTAAGTCTGGTAAAATGGCAAAAATAGCTCAAGAACAGAAGGAAAAAACTGTAAACAGGATAGCTTTCACAGTGTAGGCAGGAGATTTCATGTTACTAATTTTGATTCAAGATTTTTATAACTGCACTTCAAAATTAAGATTTTATTTTATTCTCATACTTTAACTGAGGACATGATTGCCCCTGTTTCAGCAGTAGCTTAATTGCAATTTGAGGTAATTCAGAAATAGACACCGGGGTTTTCATTTAATTTTCTTTTTGAAAATAAGTTTATTTTAAAATGAACTTTGTATTTTGGAGTTAAAATTACTCCAAATTTATAGAAAAATTGTGAACAGAATGGGTTTTTCTTATAATTCTTTCTCATTTCCTCTGAGGTTAGCCATGATATATTTGTCAAAACTAAGAAACCAGTCTTATTACCTTAGTATTAACTAAACTCCAGAATTTATTTGGATATCACAAACTTTCCCACTAATATTTCTTCTATTCAATGATCCAATCACTAGTATTCCTTCCATTCAATGATCCAATCTGAGTTAGTACATTACATTTAATCCTTATGACTTCATAGTCTCCTTTGACCTGTGCCTATATTTTAGTCTTTTATTTATTTTTTTTAGTGACCTTGACATTTTCAGCCATACTGGCCAGTTATTTTTTAGAATATTCCTCTATTTAGTTTTGTCTGAAATATGTATGTATATCTTATCATTATTAGACTTGAGCTATGAGGATTGGGGAAGAATATCACACAGCTAAAGTTCTCTTCTGCTCACCTTATAACAGGTATGTGGTATCTGACTTATTCCTGGTGATATTAACCTTGATCACTTTTCTCAGGTGGTGTTGGCTGGATTTCTTCACTGGAAAGTTACTATTTTCCTTATCTGTATTTTGTGGAAACAAGAAAAATAATTTTATATATAAAAAGTGTTACATTTTGATTTTGCTCTTTTGTGTAGATCCAGTTCACCTTTGAATCTGTGCAGTAGGGATCTTATATCTTTAGTTAAAACATCTTATCCTTCAAATGATAAATTATTATGCTTTGCAATCAAGTTAATTTTGATTTTTCATAATAGACTGAAGGATCCAATATAAGTTAGCCTTTTATTTGTGACAGTGAAAATGTTAACTGTCACAAATGTAAGATGGGAATCCTTATACCAAAGGAATTTATTTTTAGGGCAATCCAATAAATACTCTTTCATTAGTATTTTTTCATACATAAACAATAAAGGAAAAATACTACTATAAGTAGCATTTTATGTTTATCTGGGAAGATGTGTGGCTGTACTTTTCATGTGTTTGTCTTTCCATTTATGAATTTTTTTATTTTTGGAAATGTGACTATTTTACTTTCATTCACTTCATACACCTCTGAAGTTCTACATCAACAATTGCATTTTCCCCCAGATACCTGTCCTTTAAATTACCTCCAGGACTTCTCTCCAAGGCTAAGACCTCTTGATCAAGTTCCCTCCTTTCCTCACTGAGAAGAGATTCCTTCAAGGAGCTCTTTTTTTTTAAGTTTAGTTTTCAGCCTCTCCTTTATTATGAGTTTATTCTCCAAGGCTAGAAACAAGCTGTCCGACCCAGCTCTGAAATGTTCGAACTTGTGTGTGAGGGCGCCCCGACATCTGTGTGCATCCACACGTGCACGCACGCACATTCTCAGGTTCTCAGGCAAAACACACCAGTTTGGGGGGGCTTAAGGGCTCATGGTCTGTCTTTGTGTCTGTCTTTGTCTATGTGTCTAAATATTTCATTCTTCTGTGTCACCGAAGAGGAGGCTACATGTACCTCTTTTATGTCCTGATTTGCCACCTCTGACCCAGTTTCATTCTGACTGCTGTCATTATCCCTTCACTGAAATTGTCCATGCCACAGTCATCTCAGATTTTCAAATCAAATGCCTTTTCTTCTACTGAAGTACCACAGTCACTGCACACAGTGTTTATCAGATAATTATCACCTGATTGGATGTTGAAAGAACTTTGAATACTCAATCAAATGCTGTCATACATAAAAATACTTTTCATGGTATTGTGCTTTCTTAATTTGTTTCATTTACCTGTAACTAATGACTTTGCCCTTTCTATGTATGTGAATGGAACAGGAATGTCCTATATAGTTAGACATTGTGGTAGCTTTTGCAATGCATATGTGGCTATTGTGTATTTTTAGTTAGTTCTCCATTGAGAATTTTAGTAATTGACTTGATACCTGTTTGGTCAGTCCTACTGTTCTTTTCTGCAACCGCAGTATTCATTCCCACTCTACCTGTTGGGTCCTGGAAGGCAAACTTGTATGTTCCACACAATAGAAAATTGGACCCAGAGGAGTACACTTCTCCCAGAACAGGCTACTTATTCTGTTCCCTGAGAAAGAGCATCTGTTCACCTGAACTTAAGACATAAATGCTTAATAATGAGGGAGTAGTCTTATTCCAGGTCACATAGTGAAGGTAAAAGGAAAAAAGGGCGACAGAGGCAGAGAGAGTCATCAGCCATGATGCAGAAGGGTTTTTAAGCAACAGTAAGCCAGTCCTTCACTGGGCAGACCTTAACTTGACTCATCTTTTCCCCAACCCCAACTAAAGACCCGTAAGAGGAGACTTCTGCATTTTGATATAAAGCCAGTGTGCTTTCTACAGTGGAGTTATATTTATACTTGTGGGGTCCCAGTGAGCCTGTTTGGTGGTTATCTCCCTTTGTTCTCTTGTGTTTATACCTTCATTTAAACTTCTTTTATTTGAAGACATGTTGTAGAGAGCAATGGAATAGATGTCGCTATTGGAGAGAGGGGTCGATCTCTGAGCTCAATATTGTCAAAATTTGGGCCCAGAATAACACTAATAAATATTAATAAGAGTGACAGTATCCGCTGCCATTTATTGAGCACTTGCCAAGTAATTGTGAAAGTCATTCAAGCATTTTGCAAACATTCTATTCTGAAGTCAGGGAGCATGTCTTTCCTGTTACCTGCTGTGCAGCTATTCTTGAAAGAGTCCATGGGATGTAGAAGGCCATTAATAAGTGTTTGTTAAATGAAAGAATTATTCTGATCTTCAAAAAATCTTGAACAGGGCAGTTAAGTGTTCATTAAATGAAAGAATTGTTCTCATCGTCAGAACAGTTCTGATCAGATCTATTATTATAGATGGAGAAACTGAAGCTTACAAATAAATAATTTGACAAAGAAAGCCATTTAACTAATCATCATTAGTATCAAATTTGAGCTCTAGTATATTGAGCTTCAAAGCCAGAAATGTTCCCACCATACCATGGTGGCGTGTCACTAGATGGATAAAATAATGAAAGAGTGAGGGAATGAATGAATTTCACTAGCTCTTTTGTATTTCTTACTTAGCCACCCCAGTGCTGCCTTGCTTATAAGATATTTTACCTTTGGTTAGAGTGATAGAATTGCTCTTGCCACTGGGTAGAAGGTGGCTGTGAATTCTGCTTCCATTTTCTCAAAATCCAAGATGCTGTGAGGGTCAGAAAAAACAATGGCACCAGATTCCCAGATGTACACACACTATGGAGGCAGCTGGCTTAGGTAGCCACAGGTCCCCAAGGCTTTCCTTTCCATAAGACATGAGAGCTTGTCCCCAGAGGTGCTCAGGAGTATTTTTGTCACCAAGGATGGATGTGTGTGTATGAGTGTGTGGTCATCTGTCAGGGGCCCGCATTATTCTTTGGGCCTTGTGAGTTCAGGTTCCAAATATGTTATACTTATGCAATTCTGCTCTGTGCTTTGTCTTGCCTAGAATCTGGTAGACTTTTCAAACTGGGGGGAGCTTATAAATCAAAACAGTCAATTTTCAAGAAAAATGGCCTATTTAAATTCAAGAAAGTGGTGAAGTCAGAGGAGAGTCTCTAGAAGGGCAGGTCTGAGCAGAAGACTGATCTGGGCAGGGATGGGGAGGGCATTTCACGAGGAGAGTAATGTAGTTGCTATCACACCTGGTTAACTTCAAATTTTGACCCTTTTATTTCCCCTTTCTTCTTTCCCCCTAGAAATTGCTAAGAAACTTGGCCACAAAGTAGAGAGGAAAAGAGTCTACATAAATCATCTACAAGTTTAATAATTCACATTTGGCTCTAAAATTTTGTTTATTTAAATTATTAGATACTCAGATGAAATAAAATATGGGAAAAAAACTAAAGTAGGCAAGAGCACTCTTAGAGTGCTTTTGAATAATCTGTTCAGTAAATGACAAGCTTTTGTGTCTCAGAGTCTTTTGCAAATTTCCAAAAAGAGTTCTTGTGCGTATGAGGTGTATCTAATATTATTATCTCTGCATTAGAGAGTTGCAGTGGTTTAGCTGGAAATGTAATTTTTTGGTTGTCAGGCAAAAATATATCTGTTGTAAGCAATAATGGCTTAACAGAAATTTATCCAAGATTTGGGAAGAAATGAAACCCAGCCAATCCGCATTTGCATCTCTTACCTGTGCCATATGACTGTGCCGCCTCTGAAGCATTGGTTGTGATTCTGTTAGGTTGTCCGTTCATACAGCGGCATGCTGTTTATAGACCACTAGCCCCTGGAATTTGAGGCAGATTGAAGAAGAGCTACATCTCTTCTTTCTAGAACCTCTTGTTTACAACAGTAATGTATTTTGAGATTGCTGAGGTAGAATGTGTTGAAGATCATTAAATGTATCTTATTTTCTATTAAATTGTTAGTGCTTATATTTGTGTCTTTCTTCACATATAAAAGAAACCCTTACGGAAAAACATCATTCTCCAAAATTTTGTTTTATATATCACTGTTGTGTCTACTTAACTTTAAAAAATATGACAAAGCTGTTTCTTTCATAAAGATCTCTTCAGCAGTGTTCTGTATGGTTGAAAGTGTGTTCTGTGTGTTTCCGCCCTCCCTTGCTTTCAGCAGGGTGGCCACTTACTGCCTGAGCCAGGGAGGCTCAGGGAGAGGCAGGGTTTGTTCTTGGTTCAGCCACAGTTTTACCCAGGCCCTGTGTTTGGGGGCTCAAGGGTCAGCCTTCTCAGCAGTCCTGCCCACTCCTACCTCTGCCTCCAGAGTCTACCTTGCATCTGGGTAGGGTCTTGTTTGGGAACATGCCTGGGATTGGGCAGGATCCTGGGTCAGAAAGGTTTTCTGCCCTGCTTCCTCCAAGTTGTAGTCCTCACCTGGAGGAGGAAGTTGCTCCTCCCCCTGGAGATTAAGGTCTTTGCTTCACCAGAGGGAAGGGTTGGGGTGGTGGGAGAGGTGTCATGCCTGTGCACCCCAAGCTGGAGGAATCCGAGGGGAAACTAGCACAACAAAACCCAAACCCAGCACGTGGGTCGAACAGACTGACTTGATCTCACACTAGCCACCTGTTACAAGGCTGATGCCCATTTCTGGGCATGAGGACTATCTTCTGTGGTCTCTGCTGTCCTACAAAAAATATCCAGCATGCAATCACAAATTATGAGCAGAACAAACACAAAACAACCCGTTGTCAGAAGAGAGATGCTGCCATGGACATCTCTGTGGGGTCCCACATGACCCTGTGAGGGTGCTGTGGCTGAGACTCCATTTCCTGCTGTGCCGTTGGGGCTCCTGGATGGCTGTCCCAGGGACGCGTCCACAGCAGTATGCAGGTTTCTACTGGCACAAATACTCAATGCCACCTTCCTGCCTTTTGCCTAGTAAAGTGGTTTTCATTTCTGCATCTGGGGTTATGGGAGGCCCAGCACTTCTTGATGTGCTTGTTGCCTTTTGAGTCTCCCTTTCAGTGACTCTCCTGTCATTTTCCTCTTGATTTCTAGTCTTTTTCTTGTTGACTTGCAGGAATCCTCCCTTAACCCCAATTATAACCCATTAGTGTTGGATGTTTAAAAAAGAGAGGGAAAGAATTCTCTCATATCATCCTCTGTTTCTAGTCCATGGCAGCCTTCACTGAGCAGAAATTCTCCCTTTAGATCTGGCCAGACCTACCAGTGTTTTGTCCTATCATCTGTGCATTGGGGGTCTCAAAAGGTCTTTCTCACCCCAAGGCAACAAATGTAAGCTCCCTGTGTTGGCTTCATAGTCATCTGTGACCCCTGACCCTCACGTTTTGCTCTTACCAAGCCACCAGGAGCATCTTGGGGACCCCATCCACATCATCCACAAACACAGCTTCTCCTGGAAACACTGCTTTCTCAGTGTGCAGGGCACTGTGCAGCCTAGTGTTTCCTCCGGCTCTGACAGCGTCCGGTTTGCAAGCCTGGTGCTATGCTAACACCCCTAGCACATTCACCGTCAAGGGCCTTACAACTTATTTCTGACATGGGCTACTGTGTTGAGATAATAGAAAAAAAATTGAGTTAGCATACAACAAAATATTTTAAAAATATATTTGATTTTATCTATCAGCTGTTTTCTAAAAATGTCTAAGCAACTAAGACATTAACATTATTAAAGTGATCCTTTAAAAAAAAGTGTGTTCTGAAGATGGAATTCCAGGGTTCTTATCCTACTTCATCATTTACTGGCTGTGTGATTTTTCAGGTAACTCATGAACCTCTCTGTGCCTCAGATTTCATCCAGCTTAGATGGTAACTACCTCCTTAGCCTTGTTCTGAGGGTTCAATGAGATCTTTCTGATAATGTGCTTTTCCAGAATAATATCTGGCCCGTAGTAAACATTATTTCTATTATGATTTTTGTCTTTGACGTTTTATAATCTCTATGTAGTTTTGGTTGATAATTACATTTCTAGTAATAAGAGTATTTGAATTTGCCTGCTTGATCAAGAATCAAGCAGGTTTCCATTTACTGTATTTACTTCAGACTCTTTAGCAATTTGTGGAGAATATACTTTGAGAAACCCCAAAGATATCATACATGGGAATGAAATATAAATATATATGTATACATGGTACATAATCAATTGGAATTAATGTATTAGAAATGTTGGACTATTTCAACTTATTTCACCTATTTGGAAAATTGTCAAGTTAAAGTACAGTTCTGGAAAATCCTGTTAAAACTCTATGCTATACTATTTTCTTCTTTTCATCTTCAGTCTAAGCCATGTTCTCAATAGATGGGCATTTCAAAATTATAAAAACCACTGAACTAGAATGATTAATCTTTCATCTTTGCAATTTACATTTTCACATTTGTACCCTTTCTTTAGAGGAATATTAGGAAAGCTTTATGTTTCAAGCTGTGAAGAGCTCATTTTATTTTATTTTAAAGATTTTATTTATTTTTAGAGAGAGGGTATAGGATGGAGAAAAAGAGGGAGAGAAGCATCGAAGCGAGAAAGAAGCATTGTTCAGCTGACTCTTGTACACAAGAGTCACAGTGGACCAAACCCTCATCCCAGGCATGTGTCCTGACTGGTCATTGAACCAGCGATCTTTCACTTTGCCGGACAGCGCTGAGCCACACTAGTCAAGGCATTATTTTTATTTTATTTTCATAAGACATGGAATGCAAAGCTCTGAGATATGGTAATACTTTGATATTCTGACATATTGTCAGGAAATGATGTGTTTCAGACAAATGTATTTTTCAGGTGATTTCCCTATATTTTCTTCCTTGTCTCCTGAAATAATACATAATGAATACAAAATTTTCTTCATAATACAGGATCATCATGAGGAATTTTTATTATTATCCTACCCAGTGACACAGCCCTGTCCTCAGGCTATATTAAAATATGTAGGCTTGCTTGACCATGTAAAAAATGGATCCAGACAGCTGCTCTTTTTTTTTTTTTTTTTTTGAAATCACGTCTGCTGTTATTCCTCACCACTGGCAATGTCCCTATTTCTAGAAAAGCAGTCTTGTTTATTTGTTGATTCCGACTGCAAGCCATGCTTGCTGGAATTGAATCTAAAATAACACTAGACTAGAGCTCGGGTAAGGACTTGATGTTTTCTCAAGTGCAGTTCAGTGGCTAAGGGGGGTGCCAGTGTATATAGATAGGCTACTGACTCCCTTAGAGAGCTCTACTGTAGGAACTAGTTTTGCTTTCTGGTACACTATTTTAATATACAATCAAAGGACCTGTATCTTTAATATTTTAATATATGCCCAAGTGAAGAACTGGAGTGTAAATGCCAACATTGCACAGATAATTTTGGATAGGTTTGCTGAATCTGTAAAAAAGATAGGAATAGAAGTTTGATTCCATAAATTACAGACCTTAAATATAATAGTGGTTATAAAAGAGAAATAGAATATAAGGCAGGCCATGGAGAATTCTCCATCCCTGGAGATAGTTCATGGCATAACTGAAGACTGTCAACTATTTTAGCCAGTTGTTTAGTAGTGGAGGTTTTATGGGTTAGATAACTATTTGAGAACTCTTTGACTTTACCTCTCTTTATTACTTCAGATATAAACATTGATGAATTGATTCATTCAACTTCAACAATTATTTGTGAGTTTTTCTTTTATGTTAAAGGTACTGTAGAGAGGAACAAAAAAGATATGCCTACCCCCCAAAAAAATACGGGAGTAAAATAATCACAAGTAAATGTGCATATTTATCAATTGTAATAAGTTTTATGAAATAAAAGTACTGGGTGTTGTGAATTTATATATTAGCAAGAGGAGGTAATTTAAATTGGTAATTCAGAGATAAACTAATTCTCAAGTTGATATCTGAAGGGAGAAGGGAAGCTAGGAAAAAAAAAAAAACCCTCCTGACCCTAGCCAGGTAGCTCAGTTGGTTGGAACATCGTCCTAGTATACCAGGGTTGCAGGTTTGACCTCCAGTCAGGGCACATACAAGAAGCAACCAAGGAATACATAGATAAATGGAACAACAAATTTCCCCTCGCCCCTGCTGATTGCTCCCTCCCTTCCTTTCTCTAAAAGCAATAAAAAGACCCTCACCTTATAATATTAAAGAGCTTAGGGAAATTCATGAGAGATGGGAGAGGGCCTGGAACATTGTGAGAACTGGAAAGAGGCCACCATAACAGGAATGCAGTGAGCAAGGGACAATGTGTTAAGATATAGAGATAGCCAAAGATGTAAGTGCCAAATTGGGAAGAACCTTGAAGGTTGTTGTAAGAATTTTGAATATTTTTCCTAGCATAAAGATATTCAAGTTTTAAGTAAGGGAATGTTATAGTAAGAGTTGAACTTTTAAAAATGTTTTTTTCTCTGCTGTTCATTGATTAATGGAACTTGAAGGAGGAATGAGAGTGGAAGTATAAAGATTGCCAAGCAGGCTATTGACATGTAATATAAGGGTGGCGAAAGTGATCATGGACAAAAGTAGACAGAGCCAAGATATACAGATTCAAACTTCAGTTTTATTTCTATAAAATGGAGATAGTTGTTTTTGGTACAGTGTTAATATTGCTAATATTAGCTATTATTATTATTTGTATTGTTGACCTTAAACAAATAGAAAGCCAGATATTTCCCAACAAAGTGGGTTTATTTGGGAGCAACAAAGAATTGCAGTTCATGATATGTGGTCTAGTGGTGAACCAGAGAAACAAAAAAGAGGAGTGCTCTTTTATGGACTTGGGAGAGACTAATGTAAACAAAGTGTCCATTGGAGGAAATGAAAGTTTGAAGTACGGTTGCTTTTTATTGGCTGAGCTATGGCAGTCAGGTCCCCATTGGCTGAGCTGTAACAGGGCAAAGATGACTTTTCCTCTTAGGAACTTGGCAGTCTCACTTCCTGTCAGAGATGCAGGTAGGGGGCTTTCCTGTTGGGGTCAGTAGTGTGTAGTGACAGGGGAGTTCTCTCTTCTAGCCTCCCGACTTCGTTTTAAATGAGGTTTCTGTTTATTAATGTTCACAGTGTTATTCAATGGAATTTGTATTAGTTGGTTAGTTAATGGAAAAAGCTAGTTAAGGAAGGGAAATACTAAAGAGTACATATGCAAGGTATAAATTTTATTTTAACTTAAAGCATATAAGCACTGATTGCCACTCTTTTGGTGCAGTGTTGGGAACATTTATTGAATGTGAATCTGTGATTGGAGTTCTGAATTGATTTGGTTTGGCATGAACCATGCCCACAGTTACATTTATTATTATTATTATTATTATTTTACAGTTGTCCCAGTTTTTTCCCCTTTGCCCTCCTCTGTCCAGCACAGCCCCCACTCCCTCACACAATCTCCACCTTGTTTTCATGTCCTTGGGTCATTCATACATGTTTGTTGTCCAGATCCTTCCTCTTCTTTCCACCATTTCCACCCCCTACCCTCCAGTCTCTGTCAGTCTGTTCCATGTATCCATGCTTCTCGTTGGGTTTTGTTTGTTAGTTTGTTTTGTTCATTAAATTCCTGTGGTATATGAGATCATATGGTATTTGTCTTGTACTGCCTGGCTTTTTTCTCCGCATTAATACTCTTCAGTTCTGTCCACGCTGTCAGGAAAGGTAGGAGCTCCTTCTTTCTTTCTGCTGCATAGAATTCCAGTGTGTTAATGTACCACAGTTTTTTGATTCACTCATTTACTGATGGGCACTTAGGCTGTTTCCGAATCTTGGGTATTGTAAGTAATGCTGCTATGAACATTGGGATGCATAGGTTCTTTTGGATTGGTGATTCAGGACTCTTAGGGTATAATCCCAGAAGTGGGATTGCTAGATCAAAAGGCAGTTCCATTTTTAGTTTTCTGAGAAAATTCCATACTGTTTTCTACAATGGCTGCACCAGTCTGCAGTCCCACCAACAGTGCACTAGGTTTTCCCTTTCTTCACAAGCATGTCAGCACTTTGTTGATTTGGTAATGATGGTCATTCTGATCGATGTGAGGAGGCACAGTTGGTTCCCTTTTTGTTTTGATGATGTCTTCTTTAGCTATGTGGAGACTTTTAAATTTGATTTAGTCCCATTTGTTTGTATTTTTCTTTTGTTTCCTTTACTCTAGGAAATATATCTATATTGGCAAACATATTGTTAGGTAGGATATTTGAAATCTTACTGCCTATGATTTCCAGTAGGACTTTCATTGTGTCATGATTAATATTTAAATCTTGTATCCATTTTGAGTTTATTTAGGTGTGTGGTGTGAGTTGGTGGTCTGGTTTCATTTTTTTTTTTTGCATGAGCCAGTAGAGTTCTCCCAATACCATTTATCGAAGAGACCATTTTATTCCATTGTATGTGTGTGCACTCTTTGTCAAATATTAATTGACCACAGAGACAGCATTTATTTCTGGGCTCTCTGTTCTGTTCCACTGATCTATGTGTTTGTTCTCATGCCCATACCAGGCTGTCTTGATTACAGTGGCTTTGTGATAAAGTTTGATGTCAGGTATTGTGATCCCTCCTACTTTGTCTTTCTTTTTCAGAATTGCTGTGGCTCTTTGGGGTCATTTATGGTTCCATATAAGTCTTTGAAAGGTTTGCTCTATATCTGTGAAATATGCCACTAGTGTTTTAATAGGGATTGCATTGAATCTGTAAATTGCTTTGGGTGGTGTGGACATTTTAATTATGTTGATTCTTCCAGTCCATGAACACAGTATATGCTTCCATTTATTGGTACCTTTTTCAATTTCTTTCTTTACTGTTCTGTAGTTTTCTGAGTACAGGCCTTTTACCTCCTTGGTTAAAATTTATTTCTTGGTACTTTATTTTTCTTGTTGCTATAGTAGATGGGATTTTCCCCCTAGTTTCCCCTTCTAGTGATTCATTGTTTGTGTACAAAAATACCATCAATCTGGATATCAACTCTGTATCCTGCTACTTTGCCCAGTTTACTTATTAGGTTGAGTAGTTTTTTGGTGGAGGCTATAGGACATCATAATATCCTATGTGAAGCAGAAGCTCGAAGACATTTGTGAATGTCTTTATGAAATAGGGGCAAGAATGAGAGCAGAGAACTCTCTATTTTGTCCTGTTATGTAGAACCAGATTTTTTAAAATTCAAATTTTATCAGTTTGTGTAACTAATTGCACTGTATCATTTCAGTAATAAGTAAAACTCATATAACAGGTTTGGAAACAAATACAGCCAACTTCTAGAACAGATATTATTTGACTGGAAGGGAGTAAAAATGTAGGGCAACACTAGAAATTAACTTTGTATTTTCTGCAAGCATTCAGTGTGCCATGGTCATGCATCAGTGTCCTTTAATAGAGGGAATAGAGAATGTCACCTAATCTAGCAGTCGGTAACTGGGGCATAAATATGTTTTACTGGGTTTTGGAAGTAGAATTGACAGGATAGGCCTTGGTTTTAGGTGAGGGAAAGAAGAGTCCCAAAGATGTCTCCGTATTTGGTGTAAGCAACTATGGGAAGAAGGAATTATTTGTCAAGAGGGGTGGGAAGATGGGAGATAGGATCCAAAGCTAACTTTAAGTTTAAGTGCCTGGATTCAATGGGCAATATGAAACAGGCCATTGGCAATGTAGCCCTAGAGTTTAGAGAGGTATTGGCATGCTTTGCTTGAGGAGCTGGAGGGCTTGAATGAAAATATAGTGGCCCAAGCCCAGAGTGGGTTGTGCAGAACTAGGAGTCATGGTGACTGGAGCTGTGTGGTGAGAGGGAGGGTCTGAATCCCATAGCCCCAGAAATGACCTTGTCAGGTCCAAGGGTAAAGGTGAAGTTCTAAATTCAAAATCTAATCAGGAAATCACAAGTATATGGAATTAGGAGATAATGAAGTATGGCAAAAATGTATTAAAGTAAAGGCTTCAGCTGTTAAGACTGAAAAACTTGAGGGTGTTAGATACCATTTTTGTGTTGCACTGACTGCATAGGGTGCAGACCAGCTTGGGAGTTCCTAGTACATGGTCACCCAGGCATAAACATTAATTTGACTTTCTGGAAGTGTCAATGGACTTTTCATAATGCAGCCTTGATGCAAGGATACCCTTGTAATCAATGGTTGCATTTATAGACAGCCGTGTTAGGGGACGAGGCTAAAGAAGGCAATTTTGAATTTTCCATGAGAACTTAGCTCCTGACCTTGGCCTTATTAACATTATTCTGTAACAAAATAAACAGACTCTGACCTTACCCATTTATCATTGGCATGCACAACAAAAAAAGATGTTTGTTGTTACCAGCGCCCTAGATTCATATTGATGTGCAAATCATCCAGTTGTGTTGAATTCATATTGAAAACACAACATGTTCAGAAACTGGTGAAATTATAATTAGATCTGAAAGTATTCTGTCAATCAGAATGAATATCGTGTTGTTCTACCCAGCTGAGTTAAGAGGCAGATTGTGGTAAGGAAGGAAGGATTTATTTGTAGTCGATGAGCATTGCCAGTCGGCTCTCAGTGGAGGGGTGTTGTATTGTGATGTGAGAGATGATTTGGCTCATTGGTCACGTGATGGTTACGAAGTAATTTCAAACACATGGGACTGAAGATGCTCATTGATTTCTCATTTCTGAAAGACTTAGAGAGCTGAATCTGGGTATCTTTTTCTTTCAAAGAGGCAGTCTCTTAAAGCTCAGTTTTTTCCTTCCAATGGGAATATGTATATATTGAATATTAAAGCTGAAAGTAGCAACCATTGATTGGGGGGAGGCTTGATCCTTTTCCCACATAGTGAAATTTTTTTTTTCTGTTTTTTTTTTTTTAATTTTATTTAGTTATTTTTCAAGTACAGTTTTTTGTCTATTTTTCCCATCCCAGCCTCCCCTGCCCCTTGCTCCCCACCCCCCTCCCATTTCCTCCCCCCTTAGTTCTCGTCCCTGTGTCCTTCCTATTTGTTCCTCCAAATCCCTCCCCCTTTTTCCCCTTAACTTCCCCTTCCTTCTCCCCTCTGGTCACTATCCCCTTGTTCTCTATTTCAGTGTCTTTGTTTTTTGGGTTTTTTTTTCTGCTTACTTGTTTGTTTTGTTGTTTAGCTTCCTGTTAAAGGTGAGATCATATGGTATTTGTCTTTCAGCACCTGGCCTATTTCACTCAGCATAATGCTTTCCAGTTCCATCCATGTTGTTGCAAAGGGTAGTAGCTCCTTCTTTCTCTCTGCAGCATAGAATTCCATTGTGTATATGTACCACAATTTTTGGATCCATTCATTTACTGATGGGCACCTAGGTTGCTTCCAACTCTTGACTTAAAACATTTAAAAATTTCACTATGGTCAATATCAAAGAACCTATGCACCATAGTGAAATTTTTAAATGTTTTAAGTGTTTAATGTACAAATATGTAATTATTTGTACATTAAAATATGTTAATTCTTTTCTTTAAGTATCTATTTTTAAAAACATCCGTGAATACATATTCTTATATGTGAGAAATCCGTCCACTTCTCATGTTTATAATACAACTTTTTTTCATTTTATATTTAGAAGGAGCCAAATACTTCATTATGATTTACCATATTCCTCTACCAGCTGCTGTCCTCTTTTGATTTCATTTCTCAGCACCCGGTGCTTTCATTCAATCCCTTGCCCCAGCCCAAATATTGGGCTTTATCCTTGACTCCTCCTTTTCTCCTTCTTACCATTTAACTTACTCTGGTGTCTGGTGCTGTGCATCTCCGTAGCCAGTGCTTAGCGCAGCCCAGTGTATCTCTGCTCTAGATCACTGCAGAGGCTTTCTGCATTTTCTCTGCCACAACTTTCAGTCCATGCTCCTCACTGTAGTCAACATGATGTGTAATCATGTCATCTCCCTGCTTAAAACAGCAGTGGTCTTGCCCTTGGGATAAGAAACAACTTGGCATGTTGTATAAAGTGTTTCAAGGCCTGACCTTCTACTTCTTTAGCATCAAACTCAGCTCTTCCTCCCTTGTAGTCTAAGCTCCAGGCATAAAGAAACTTAGTTTTATGTTTTTAAAGGCTTCATGACTATATGGCCCCTAGCTTTTACATGTTATCCTCGTTTGATTTAGAACACTGTCTTCCAATCTCTCAGTTCTCAATTTAGATGCCGCTACACAGGGGGAATCTTCCCTGAGCACCACAGATGAGAATCAGTGTTCATGCTCCACATGCCCAGTGGGGCCATTCTATTGAATGGTGGCACTTTATACTTCTTTATTGCTCTTGCATATTTCCTTTTCTGTACTTCCCATTAGATTGTGAGGGAAGAGACCATATCTGTTGTTCTGGTTATCTAATGTTATGTGTTTTAGGTTTGTTAGAGCAGCAACTCACTTGCAGAAATCAAAATCTACTGCAGTTACTATTTTAAAAAAATGCCTCAGAACTTAGTGGTGTGTTTTGCATGCTGGTTTTAATTTTACATGCTCATGGATTACATGGTCATACATTTGGACATGGCAGAGTGCAAATGTGGGGACGGTTTCTCTCCGTCCGAGGTGTCAGAGGCAGTAATTAGGAAGACTTGAAGGGCAGGCATGCTTTAATGGTTAGGGAATGGAATCATTGGAAGGATTCTTAGACCTTTTTTCTTCTGATAAAGTCTAATTTATCTGGTTATCCTATTGCTAATACTTTTGGTGTCATATCTAAGAAACCATTGCTTCACCCAAGATCATGGAAATTTACCCTGGTGGGTTCATGCGGTAGTGTCCACTTACTGAGCAGGAAAACTCCATCTACACTGTGCAGAAAAAAAAAATCGTAACTTACGACTTCTCTCATTTTTTAATTGAAAACACACATTTACATCCAATTACTTCCTGGTTTTGGTGTCCACCAGTAATTAGTATTCCATTGAGAAGTGCTTGGAAAGTATCTTGGCTAACTTTAGGAAAAGCCATCTGAGGAATGTACACATGTGCAGAGCTGTGTGTGGGCTAGTGGGGTGGTGTTTCCCAGACAAGGATACAAGTTGTAGTGACACTGATGATGCTGGAAAGCACCTGCTTAAACAAGCTTTTTATTAAATCAAGCAATTATGTAATTTGTGCTGACCCAGCTATTTAACAGATTTTCTGAGAAAGCTTATCTGTTTTCATTCATGGAGATAATCATACCAGAAAACAAGATCCAAATATCTAGTGATAGCTTGAAATAGACTGTATAAGTTAGGGTTCATTTTTTTCAAGCAATTAAATACTATGGCTAGCTTGAGCAAATAAGTGAATTTATTTGAAGTTTATGGTATAATTTCCAGTATTGAAAGGAATACCGCAAATCGGGCTTCAGACAGACTGGAACCAGTCTGGCTCGTGGATGTATGAATATTTTAATCATCTTTCCCTAGTTGCTTCAATTTTTTACTCTGCCTTGCATTACCTTACTTGAATTTCTAAGAGCCCACATTTCAGGTTGCCTCTACACCTTACTTGTACAAATGCCTGGCAAGATAAAAGAATCCATATGAGACTTTTAGGCAAGCCTCTTGAGTCTGTAGTGGGAAAGTATAGCATCCGGACTTACTGCTCCACCAAAAAAAAAACACACATAGGAGGGAAACTTGTTTTCTAAAATGAAACTGGATACCGACAGCAAAGGAAGTGCCTGCCAGGCAGCTCTGAGGCAAGAACTGTTTACCATGCTGGTTGTTTTCTTAAAATTAAGGTCTTAGAACCAATCTGGCTTTACACAATTGGTTCTGCTTCTCCTTATAGTTCCCCTTAAAAGGAGTGAATAACCATAGTAGAGCTCATAACTAAGTGAATCTCAATGTTTTAGAACTTGTTTTATAGTGATGTTGAAAAGAGTGAGTATGATATTATGCTTTGCACATACCTAGCAAGTGAAGATTAAATTTTGAAACAAGTATCTCATAATTCCACAATAAGATAACCCAATTAAAAGTGGGCAAAATATTTGAACATATACTTCCCTAAGAAGATATGCAAATGTCCAGTAAGCACCTGAAAATATTTTTAGTTACCAGGGAAATGTAAATCAAAACAACAGTGAGATGCCACCCTGCTCCCACTAGAATGGCTCCAATCAGTCAGATAGTCAATAACAAGTGTGTGAGGATATGGAGACATTAGAAACCTTAAACATTGCTAGGGATTATAAAATGATGCAATCACTTTGGAAAACAGCTTAGCAGTTCCTCAAAATGTTAAGCATCAAGTTGTTATATAACCCAGCAATTTGTACCCCTAGGTTTATACCCAAGAGAAATGACAACGTCACACACAAACCTCTCCACAAAAGCATTATACCTAGTGTCCAAGAAGTGGAAACAACCCATATATTCAGCAATTGATTAATGGGTAAACAAAATGTGATCTATCCATACAACAGAAGGTTATTTGACCATAAAAAGGAAGGAAGTAGTAATACATACAGAAATACAGATGAACCTTGAGAACATTATGCTAACTGAACGAAAGCAGTCACAAAAAGCCACATATTGTGTAATTACTTATACGAAATGTTCTGATCAGGCAATTCTTCAGAAATAGAAAGTAGATTAGTGGTTGCCAGAGACTGGAGGGTGAGGGAATGGGGAATGACTGATAAACAGTACAGGGTTGTGGGTTTTTTTGTGACAAAAATGTTCTGAAATTATGTATTGCTGATGGTTTTGTAGGGGAAGAAAAATTTTCCTCTACTTTTATAGGTTCTTCCAGCTGGTCTAATAATTAGATTGTCATGAGACAGAATGAACCAAATTTAATGACATACGTGCCTATGGTAACCCCACGAACATGAGAGGATCAGAGGCAGAAAGTTAAAATGAGATATATATGACATTCTGAGCTAAGGATGAAGTAAGGCACCTTGAGACTTCAGAGGGGAGGAAGGTATTCGCAGGATGATAAGAGCAGATGTGCAGTAATTAGTTGTTTGCCTGCCCTATAATAGGTCATGAAAAGTTATTTCTGGTGATAACTTATTATGGGCAAGGCCCCAAATCCAAATTTTTTAAGGAAGCAGTAAACATTCTCTTGAGCCTGCAAGATCTAGATTGCCTTCAGCTCAAAATAATTAACATGTCAAAATAGCACCTCATGGGGAGGCTTGCTCTGAGCTCCTTCAGGGTCACAACTCCACGAATCCACCGACTTGTATGCATTCAAAGGATAGATTTCATGGTGTGTGAATTATATACCAGTAAAGCTGTATTTGAACAAAACAAAGAAGATGAGGGAAGTCAGGATCTGGGCTTGTCTTCCTACTTGATCATGAGAGAAGGGCATAGTTGGCTTTGATTTTCATGAGTGATGTGGTTTCTTGGCACATAGAGTGATTTTGCCCTTGTGCTGCTTTTGGGTACAGTGCATGGAAGTTCTGCGACTGCCTTCTCACTCTGGAACCATGACCAAATGAAGGAAGTGCAGATTCTCATTTAGTAAAAATTGGCATGTGGTTGAAATCAGGAAGCACTTATTGAACACCTAGTGGACAACAGCCTGTGTGCTAAACAAAATGTGCAATGATAGCTGTGATGCATTTTTATTTTATTTGTATTTTTAAGTATGAAAATATCAGTTTAATTATCTGAACTATTCTTAAAATTATTATTTGTTAATAGAGTCAGTTTTATTTAATTTTGACAGGTTATATTATTTTTTGTTGTTCAGTTATAGCTGTCCCCATGTTTATTACACAAGAAACTGACTTGCTTAGAACTTCAGCTCACGTCTCTGCTGACAAAATTGTTAGAGGTCAGAGGAGAGGAGGGAGCATCTCTATCCTAAGTTGAAATCTGATGGTGTTTCAACACATACATTAAAGGGCATAAAAACAGCCATTTATTTCCACATAAAGAATAACCTTATTCAATTAATTTGGTAATTTAATGCTATAATTTTTAAAGCTATGACAGCAAGTGGTTTATTTGTTATTTGGAGTAGTATGACAACAATAAAGAATGTTTCTCCATCCTGTATTTTGTATACTTTTTAGTAATAGAATTAATATATTTATTAATATTTAAATAATAGTAAAAGTCATGGGCTTTTTTTTTTTTTAAAGATTTTATTTATTTATCTTTAGAGGGGAAGGGGAGAGGGAGAGAAACATCAATGTATGGTTGCCTTTCATGCATCCCCTGCTGGGAACTGGCCTGCAGGGAACTGGCCTGCAGGGAACCGGCCTGCAACCCCTGTATGTGCCCTGACTGGGAATCGAACCTCGATTGTCTGGTTCGCAGGCCCGTGCTCAATCCATTGAGCTACACCAGCCAGGGCTGCAGCAGTGGGCTTTTAATATATATGTTTAAAATAGTTCAAAGATAATTCATTTTGAGTTTATTCTTGTGTGTGGTATAAAAAGGTGGTCTAGTTTCATTTTTTTGCGTATATCTGTCCAGTTTTATCCACATCATTTATTGAATAGACTATCTTTATCTCATTTTATGTTTTTGCCTCTTTTATCAAATATTAATTGATATAAAGTTGTAAGTTAATTTCTGGGCTCTCTCTTCTGTTCCACTGATCTCTGTGTCTGTTTTTATTCCCATACATGCTGTTGTGATTACTATGGCTTTGTTGTGTAGCATGATCCCTCCAACTTTGCTCCTCTTTCTCAAGATTGTTGAGCTGTTTGGCACTATTTGTTCTAATTACATAAAAAACGCCATTGATAGCTTGATAGGAATTGTGTTGCATCTGTACATTGCTTTGGGTAGTATAGGCATATTAATGATGTTAGTTCTTCCTATCTATGAACACAGTAAATGCTTTCATATGATTTTACTCATATGTGGAATCTAATGAACAAAATGAAATAACAGGCAAAATAGAGACAGATGTATAGAGAGCAGACTGAAAGCTGTCAGGGTGGGGTTTGGGAGATTGAGCAAAAAATGGGAAAGAAGAAAAAACTTATGGACATAGACAACAGTGTGGTGATTGCTTAGGTGGAGTAGGGTTTGGGGGAATAAATGAAAATGGAAGGAGACTTGACTTGGGGTGGTGAACATACAATACAGTGTACAAGTGATCTGGAATTGTGCACCTGAAACATGCACAATTTTGTCAACCAGAATCACTCCAATAACTTCAGTAGAAAGGAAAAAAAGAAAATTAAACATGCTTCCTTTTTGGGGGGGGTATTCTGAGCTTTTCTTTTCTTTTTTAAAAAAATTTATTTAGTTATTTTTCAAGTAAAGTTTTCTATTTCTCCCATCCCAGCCCACCCCACCCCACCCCATGCTCCCCACCTCCCTCTCATTTCTACCCCCCTTAGTTCTTGTCCTTGTGTCCTTCATACTTGTTCCTCCAAATCCCTCCTCTTTTTTCCCCTTAAATTTCCTCCCATCTCCCCTCTGGTCACTGTCCCCTTGTTCTCTGTTTCAGTGTCTCGGTTTTTATTCTGCTTGCTTGTTTGTGTTGTTGTTTAGCTTCCTGTTAAAGGTGAGATCATATGGTATTTGTCTTTCAACACTTGGCCTATTTCACTCAGCATAATGTTTTCCAGTTCCATCCATGTTGTTGCAAAGGGTAGTAGCTCCTTTTTTCTCTCTGCTGCATAGAATTCCATCATGTATATGTACCACAATTTTTTGATCCATTCATTTACTGATGGGCACCTAGGTTGCTTCCAACTCTTGGCTATTGTAAATTGTGCTGCTATGAACATTGTGGTGTATAGGTTCTTTGAAATTGATGTTTTAGGATTCTTAGGATATAATCCTAGTAGTGGAATTGCTGGGTCAAAAGGCAGGTCGATTTTTATTTTTCTGAGAAAATTCCATACTGTTTTCCATAATGGTTGTACCAGTCTGCAATCCCACCAACAGTGAACTAGGATCCCCTTTTCCCCACAACCTCTCCAACATTTATTGTTTGTTGCTTTTTTTATGATAGCCATCCTGATCGGTGTAAAGTCAGATATTTCACTCAGCAACATATTTACTGATATGTCCCCTAGAGCAAGGAATATAAAGGGAAGAATAAACAAATGGGATCTCATCAAAATAGAAAGCTTCTGTGTGGCTAAAGAAAACAGTATTAAATTAGCAAGACAACCAACTGTATGGGAAAATATATTTGCCAATGATACCACAAAGGTTTAATCTCCAAAGTATACAAAGAACTTACACGACTCCACACTAAGAAGACAAATAACCCAATTAAAAAATGGGCGAAGGACTTGAACAGACACTTCTCCAAGGAGGACATACAGAGGATCCAGAGACACATGAAAAGGTGCTCAATATTGCTAGCCATCAGAGAGATGCAAATTAAAACCACAATGAGATACCACTAAACATACTTTCTTCATATTAAAAACATAGTTCAAAGATAAAGCTATATTGGAATAAAGTTGTAACATCTTACATTTTATTTGGGAGTAATGAACACATCGTAATTTACTTTTTAAATTTGTTGGTTGATTTTTAGAGAGAGAGAGGAATGGAGAGGGAGAGGGAGAGATGGAAAGAGAGAAATGATTTGTCGTTTCACTTATTTATGCATTAATTAGTTGATTCTAGTATGTACCTTGGCCAGGGTGGAACTCGCGACCTTGGCATATGGGGATGATGTTCTAACCAACTGAGCTACCCAGCCAGGGCATACATTGTAATTTAACTCAGCCGAAAGCAGAAAATTGGTTGCTTCCTATTCTCATACTTCCCCTTTTTGGTGGAAAATGTGTGTACTATTACTAACATAAAAAGATATAAAGAAAGAGATATCAGTAGATTATTTTGACACTTATATTCATTAAATTGTCACAGAAAGGAGTTAAAGCAAGAAGTGTAAATGAATTCAGTGACAAAGTAGGAACAATGAGTTAAAATAAATTAAAAAACCAGGTTTGGGGGCACTGATATGTTTTTACGTCCTTAGTTTCTTTAAATTGCTATTTCTGCTAACGGAATTTGGTAGTTTTGAATTTTATGGATCTTTGCTATTTAGTAACTTTTGGTAAAGGTAAAAATTAAGTATACCTTTTAATGAATATCCATGAATGCCATTGTATGTGTGTAGTCATTAAATATAATGGCTTATATTATATGTAAGTAGTTTTATTTGAAGTGCATATGTGAAAGAGTGATTTCTATACTTAATAATATCACATGTCTGAATCTGTTGGAAAGAAGGAAAATTTGATTAGTTTTTGTGAATCTCTTCTTTGAGATGACTGGATTCTATTTTTTGAATCTTAATAATTTATTTGATCAAAAATAATCATGCCCAAAGATGCAAAATTTACTTGTTTTTTTATATCTATACTATAGTCTAGCCTATACTACTATAAGAAAATGGTTATATATTCCTTTTATGATGGGCCATAAAATTCCTCACATGTTGCATGGCAAGAATATAGAGGGAAGTTCTCAGTATTATTTCACCATCTGTGCTATGTGATAGTTTGTTATATATGTTGAGTTATACCACTCCTCATTTATAGCAAATGTTATTAAATGTATACATAACAGATACTCACTTTTAAATAATTTGGCATTTATCACAGGTTTCTTACATAGGCAAAAATATCCTTAAGGGTTTTTAAAGTTCTATTTTAAAAATAATGATATTAACACTTGTTAATAGTATACATGAAAGATGAGTTTAACCAATTAATGGAGGCTCCATGCTTGATATGCTATTCAAGGAGAGTTTAAAGCAGATATATGTAAACACTTTAAGAAGAATGCAGATGTCATTTCAAGTATTTTTAATTCATCTTATGTAATTTTTTGGATTTTGATCATTGCAATAAATGTTTTTAGAGTGAAATGTTAAGGTCAAAAGTGTACTTAATATTGCTCCAAATTAGTGTACATACATGTAAGTAAAAGGAAGGAGAGGCAGAGAGAGGGAGATGGAGAAGTATAAGAAAGGGAGGAAGAGGAAGAGAAGGAGGAGGCAAGAGATTGATTTTGCTTATATATCTGCATTTTAGAGTTTAATATACATTTATTCAAGATGAAGCTGTAAGGTTTAATGTAGCTTGAAAAACATTATAATACTTGTTATAATATTTAGTTTTTAGTTCAATCAGCTATGTTCAGCAACATTGACATTTAGTGACACCCAATATGAAAAGAAAAGAGGAGGCTGGTCAAGTCTCACCTTTGTATGTGTTTAATCTAGAAATTAGGAGATTATTAGTAGAAAAAAAAGGCACGTGTTAACCTATTTTACTGCATGACATAAAGAAAAATCTTGTTATGCTAATATTCTGCACATATCAGTACAGTAAAGAATGCATGATATTTTCAGCTAAAAACATGGATAGTATTCAAATTTCTGGTGACTCAACAGTATATTACTAAATTAGCATTTGTACACTCAAGATTTATTAGATATTTAAAAGAATTGAAAACAGGATCTCAAAGAGATATTTGCACACTCATGTTCATTACAGCATTTTTTGGAATAGCTAACAGGTGTAAGATAGAATTAACCTAAATGATCATCAATAGATGAATGGATAAAGAAAGTGTAGTATACAGCTGTCCCTCACTATCTACAGGACATTTGTTCCAGGACCCCCCATGTATATCAAAATCCTAGAGTGCTCAAGTCCCTCCTATAAAATAATATATTTTCATGTGTCCTATATTTACATAAAGGCTACAGTGGGGTTGCTTACCTGTTACTTCATTTCCATAGATTCAGCCTAGTGTTTGGTGCATGGTGAATTCAAATTTTACTTTTGGGAACTTTGTGGGATTTTTTTCTTAATATTTTGAACTGTGGTTGGTTGAATCCGCAGATGTGAAACCCATGGATATGGAGGGCAGACTATATACATACCATATAATAGTATTCAGCTTTAAAAACGATTTTTTTATATGCTAAAGCAAAGGAGCCTGGAAGATTAAGTGCAATAAGCTAGTCACAGAAAGACAAATACTGCAGGATTCTACTTAAATAAGATATCTAAAAATAGTCAGACTCATAGAAATTGAAAGTCGAATGTGGTTCCCAGAGGCTAAGGGAAGGGAGAAAGGGGAAATTGTTGAATGATATAGAATTTCAGTTTTGCAAGATATTCTTAGATATATTGTACAGTAGTATGTTTTTTAGTTAACTACTGTATTTTATACTTAAAAATGGTTAAAATGGTAAATTTTGTTATATATTTTTAATTTTTTTGTTGAGTTTATTGGAGTAACATTGATTAATGAAATTATATAGATTGCAAGTGTACAATTCTGTAATACATCATCTGTATATTGCATGTGTGTTCACTACCCCAAGTAAAGTCTCCTTCTGTCACCAATTATCTCCCTTTACCAAATTCTTCTAACCACCGACTTTCCCCCCCCTTTCCCAGTAATCACATACTGTTGTCTATGAGTTTTTTTCCTTTGCTTAATCACTTCACCTTTTTCATCCAGATTTCCCCAACTTCCCTTCCTTCTGACAGTTATGTATTTTTTATCATAATAAAAAAACATAATGATGAAGTCTGTCTGGAAAAAGTCCAACCATTGTTAATAGTACAAGAATGATTTGCGCAACATTGATGTAACCTGCTAGCCAAGGAGAGTGGACTGGAATGTACATGCTTGAACAATGATGACTTCACTGTACTAGTCAGTAGGGACAGTAGATGCCATTGAGTGAGCATGTGTACTATGTAGCCATCATGTTAAAAATGACTGAATGAGTAGAGCAATGAATCTGCATCAAATTTTGTGTTAAGCTTGAACAATCCTCTATGGAAACTATTGGGCTGATTCAAAGGCCACAGCTATGGGCAATGGGTGATTGGCAGCTTTATCATGACATTGAGCCCAATCATGCATCACGTTTTGTGCAGTTTTTTTGGCAAAACATCAAGTCACTCAGATGACTCAGCCCTGCTTCAGCCCAGATTTGGTGCTTGTGATTTCTGGCTTTTCTCAAAATGAAATTCACCTTTGAAAGGGAAGAGATTTCAAACCTTCCCTTGAGATGAGATTCAGGAAAATACAATGAGTGAGCTGCTGGCAACTGGGAGAACTGTGTGAGGTCCCAAGGTGCCTACTTTGAAAGGGACTGAGAGGTCATTGTCCTGTGTATAGTGTTTCTTGTATCTTTTTCAATAAATGTCTCTATTTTTTGTATTATATGGCTGGATACCATTTGGACAAAAAATCTATCTATCTATCTATCTATCTATCTATATAATTTTAAGCTGGAAAAAGTTTATTTTATGGAACAATGACCAAAAACTAAAAGTAGCCATGTACCTTATTTCTTCAGGGAATTTTTCCATTATTAAAATTTGGCCAATAAATAATATCACTATTTTTAAAATATTGGATCTGGACAGATAAAAGGAAGTCCACACTTCCTCCATCTTGGATGACATGACATCTAGTGTGGGAGACAGATGCCCAGGTAAATCATAGTGACTGGAATGAGTGCAACAAGCTCAGACAGAGCTGTGGTGCAGGAACCCGGAGGATGGAGTGACTGCTGCTAGAAGCAGACAAAGGAGTCTTCACAGAGGCACTGGGACTTGAAGAATGAGCAATAACTTCTATGGAGAAGAAAGCCTCTATGTAAAAGAAAGAACATAGATAAAGCCCTGGGATTGTGAAAGATGAACCTACCTTGAGCATGATGAGAGGTGCTGCATGTCTGGAGTTTGAAGTGCATAAGTGAGAACATTTGGGGCCAGATTATAATGGGAAATCCCATGCAATTTTTGCTTTATTCTCAAAATGTTGAGGAGCTGTGCTAATGGTGATTATACAAGGCACCATTTATTGGGGTCTATCCATGTGCAAAGGATTAAGTTATTTACATATATTATCTTATCCCCATTTGGTAGATAAGGAAACTAAGGTTCAGAGAGGTTAAGTAATTTAGCTACAGTCACATAGCAAATGACTGGCAGAGTTGGATTTGGAGCTGCACAGTCGGATTCCAAAGCTCTGCTCCTAATGTAATACTCTACTGCCTTCCACAATGGATTTTAAGGAGGGGAAGTGCAGGTTGATGTGAGGTATCTTCAAGGATGGTATTATAATGATAGTGTGGAAGAAGCCCCTGAAGGAAAGGTAGCTCTCAGTGTAGGTGGAACATAGTGAGTCTGAATAAAAAGCATTGGTAGGAAGTTGTTGAATCTGAAACTCTGCATATCTAAGTAGTTATTGTGCTTGTAAGCTAACAAGCTCACTTGCTATGGTAGTGTGTGCTTGTGTACCCTGACAAACATGTGACCTCTGGATCATGGAACAGACATTTACTCATAGAGTGTCTTAGAGCACTAATGCCCATGAGGCAGTGCAACTCTGATGCGCTAATGCATCTGTGCAGACAGGAACTGTATCAAAGGAGAGGAACCCCAAAATTATGGAACTCAGAGCTCATATAGGGCAACAAGCACATCTACCCTTCTACCCCTATGGTGAGAGAAATCGTGTCGGGGGTGAGTGAGGAAAGGTCTCTAGATTTTTATTACCCTTAAAATGCAAGCCCTTAAATTTCTCTGAAAATATTCCAGATCTCTAACTTCAAAGAGGTGGTTACCTTTCAGTCATCCTTGAACCTGTCCAGTTTCTATCAATTTTTCTCAGAAAATCTGGGCTGTGCAGAAATGTGAAAACATTTGTGGAATATGTACAACTTACTGAAAGCAGTACAAATTTCCTGCACGTTTTATAAGATGCTGGAATAAGTCTAAGTGTAGAATGTTACCACACAAGCTGAAGTGGATAGTTGTTGAGGTCAAATTACCTGTGAAATCCAGTTTGAATGATATTTCTTTAACAAATCATCTGGATTATTCAGGTGATAGTTGTGATAGTTCTTATTTTTAATACCCATAAATTATGCTTGAAGAGAATCCTACTTATTCTGTGCTTCAGAAGTTTCTGAAGAAATACTGAATCATGGGCAAAAAAGGACCAAAGAACCCTGCTTCTATTCAGAAATCCAGGAAATTATCACAATTCCAGGAGTGCAGAAACATATCTCAAGAATAAATTCCATGTAATAAAAAATTGCACAGAATCTGAAATTTTAAAAAAAGTTTTCTTTATTTTTAGCTTACAATGTATATCAAAGGTTTTCTCTGGAAAAGTGCCACTTAGTTCTGCTTTTCTCAAAAAACAGATATGAAGAATAATTTTTTATAATACTGTGTGCTTTATTTTTTAATTAATTAATATATTTTTAATAAGAGAAAGAGGAAGGGAGGGAGAAAGAGTGGGAGAGAGACATCAGTGTGTGGTTGCCTCCTAGGTGTCCCCAACTGGGGACCTGGCCTACAACCCAGGCATGTGCCCTGACTGGGAACCCACAGCCCTTTGGTTTTGTAGTCTGGCACTCAATCAGCTGAGCCACAGGAGCCAGGGCAAAATTTTTCTTAATTCTTACATGAGTATATGTTTATTGATTTTAGAAAGAGGTGGGATGGGTGAAGTGGGAGAGATAGAGAGAGAGAAGGGAAGGGAAAGGAAAGGGGTGGCAGAGGGCAGAGGAGGGGAGGGAAGGGAAGAGAAGAGAAGATGTGCTCTGACTGGGAATCGAACTTGCAGCCTTTCGGTGTACAGGACAATACCCCAACCAAGTGAATACCAGACTGGAACACATTTCTTTGTGTGTGTTTTGTAGATTGTCTAGTCTGGTACCCAAAAAAAAAAGAAGAAGAAGAAAGAAAGACAATAACAATATTAAATGCAGACCACATAGAACCAAGGTGAGTCTGACATTTTGAGAGTTAAAAAAACCCCTGCTCATTAATTTCTAGTATAATACACATAATATGCTAATTTTTCATTTCTGGTATTTTTCTTCTGATTTGTTTGGGTACATTTTGGTCAAGGGGTAGATGTAAGGAGAACAGAAAATAAGCATGAAACTTCCAAGGATCTTCAAATGTTGGTATTCCACAGCAAGAAACTTTGCTATCATATTACTTACAAAATGAAATTTTAGGGCTTTTAAAAAATTTTATGGTAATGCTTCTCCGTCCTTCTCTCAATGCCCAAGATGATATTAGCCTTGATTCTATCACTTACATGCCAGAGAGAAGGAGGATATCAGTAGTACCTAACAACAAGCAATGCAGTTTGGTTGAAGATGAGTCTTCATTGTGTAGGTCTCACTTTTTATTTTGTATATATTATTGAAATGATGATGGTAATGAAAAATGTTTTGCAAAAACAATTCCACTGTTCTGCCACCATTAGTTTGCTTTCCAATATTACCTTATACTTTAGACACACGTTTGCAGTCATGTACACACATAGCAAAGTTCCAGTACATATTAAGTAATTAATAACCCATTCCTATATGAATTATATTTGTTTATTCAGTGAGGTGTGAAATGCACACAACAGAAAACTAAAAGTGAGAGTCGGGTGTAGTGCATTTTTTTATTTTAGGTTTGCCAGAGTAACCCTGGGACGCTGTTCACGACAGGTTAAAATAGTGACAGGGATAGAATGGTCCCTTGTCATCTTTGTTAGGTGAGATGACAGTGCCAACTTTACATTTTTATGTTGCTCATTTTATAATAGTGACTTCACAGGGCCATTTTGTAAGCTCAGATGTGGCTTTATCAAAATTATTCAATTTATAACTTCTGTAATCAAATTATTTTTGCATGTGTATTCATAGATCCTTAATAATCATTTAAAGAGAAATGGTTTTGCTACCTAAGTCAAAAGTTCCTAGAACTGTTAAAAACAGGTCTACATCTCAGTGTGTAACAAGTCAAGTCTCACATTTGTTGTATTCCTGGGAATGCTGCTTTACAATGGTTCTTACTCATCTCTGAAGAATTTGGCTTAGTAGTTCTGATGTGAGGCTTAATACATTTGTATTTTTTAAATGTGCCCCAGGTGATTTTGATATATGTAGTTGTTGGGCTATATTGAGAAAATATCAGCTTTGAGTTTGTCTGGTTGAAGTGCGTATTTAACAGATGAGTAAACTGTGGACCAAGGACAATAAAGGACAGTTGCAAAGGCTGTGGGTACCAAAAAGACAGTGGCACAGTGTCTTACTGAGAAATGCTGCTGGCTTGTAGGGGGATTCCAGAGGTGACATGAGCTTCAGGTATGGTTTCGTTAGGACCCAGTTCTGATCATTTTCAGACCCTGAGCTTTTTCCTTCGCTTTGTGTGATATGTCCCTCTGCTCACTTCTCCAGTAGCAAAATGGTCACATTGGCCGTCGGAATGATTATTCCTCATTCATATTCAGCAGTCACTTCCTATGACTCTCTTAAACATCCCTTAAGCTTCCCATTTCATTGGCCAGAATCATATCACAGCTTCACCTCTAAAATAATTACTAGCCAAGGAAACTGAATCACCATGATTGATGTAGACTCCTTCTTTCTCATCCCTGAAGCTGAAGTCAAATCTGTGATCTACCTTGCCTACCATTCAATGGGCAAAAGTGAAATAAATGTGATGGAATTTGAAAGTTATAATGCCTTTTAAAGAAAAGGAACACTTATTTTGAAATTGAAATTGAAATTATACAAATAGCAGTTATCTCTACTCTATAAACTCTTTCTGTTATAATTTTTATGTTTTCCCAAATGTTATGCCAAGTATCCTTATTCTAGGTTGACACTGTTCAATATGTAAGGAAATACCAAAGAGCAAGTTTTTATATTATCATTTAATGAAGGTCTTATGAGGAAATTTGATTAATGTTTCACTCATGTCACATCAGCTTGCTGTTTTCTGAGTTTCATTACTGCTGCATCAGAGGCCATGTCTGTGCTAAGAATCGAGTTTTGAACCCGAAGGACAAGTTCATGTTTATGGAGAGTGCTTTTCAGCTATGGAGTCAGACATCTGCAGGCGATTACAATGTTGTCTGAGTTCAGGGTGCTATAGAAATACCACAGACTGATGGCTTAAATAGCAAACACTTCTTTTTTGGAGACTGGCAGTCTGTGATCAGGTTGCTAGCATGTTCTTGGTGGAAGCCTCCTTTCTGGTTAAGTCCTGTATGGCCTGTCTTGGTACAAGGGAGGGAATTTTTAAATCTTTTTATAAGGTCAGTAATCCCAATATGGGTGCTCTACCCTCATGACTTAGTCTAAACCTAATTACTCTCCAAAGGGCCTACCTCCAAATACCATCACATTAAGGGTTAGGGCTTTCATAGGTAGTATATGATTTGGGGGTTGGGGACACAGGCATCGAGTCCATACTGGCAAGTGCTGTGGTAGGAATATGATCCGGGTCCTGTGGGAGCAGGGTAAGGAGGGACATCTAAGTAAGGATAAGAGGGCAGTGTCAGGAATCTGGACGAAGTAATTAGCTGAGGTTTGACCTTTGAGCAGAAATTAGGTAAAAAGGGATAGAAAAGTGTTTCTAGAAAAACACTAGAAATGTTCTCCATGTCAGCATGGAGAACACAGTGGGGTTGAGGGAAGCTGGCATTCAGCACGTTAATGCTTCTGGAGCGGAGATGGTTAGGTCAGGCATGGGTGTCAGTGACGTGGGTGGAGGGTGCGCAGAGCCAGGTTCCTCAGGGGCTGGGGAAGTCATGCTGTAGGGTTGGGACTTCCTCCTGGGGTGCACAGGGAGCCAGTGAATGACATCTGAAGAAAATTCCCATCATGGAATCTGTACTTTTAAGGAGTGACTCTCTCTAAGTGATAGTGGATTTATAGAGGGGTAAGGTAAACAGTTTGAAAAGTTCTTAGTGATCCAGTTGAGGAATGAAGGTAGTGGAAGGTCAGGTGGAAGGAGAAGAGCTATAAAAAGTCAGGTTGAAGAGGAATTTAAGAGGGTGGGTGAATCAGGTGGAAAAGGACTTTAAGAGGCTGAATCGGTGGGGCCTTGTGTTTAAGTGAATGTGGTAGTTTGGGAACTGGAAGACTTTCAGGATTAATGGGCAGGTGTCTGACCTGGAACACTGTCCAGCTGGTGGTGCCAGCCACTGTGATGGCCATAACGTGAGTGCTGCTTATGCACCTTTTCAACCCAATAATACCTCTAGGACATGACGATGAACATACCTGATCCTGGCAAAATGATACGTCTTATATTATCAATTCTTGTTTTTAAGTTTTGCATTTTAAGTTTTATGTCAGTACTGCTAATATATTTAAACATAAAAAGTGTGTAAACATCTTTTCAATGCCTCCTGAAGACCTCCTAATTTCTGTCATTTAAAAATTGTCAACTTGCACTTTGGCATTTAAATGTGGAGCTACGTGAGTTTTGAATTGTGCAGGTATTTCAGTTATACTTTCATACAAATTTGTTTTTGGCTTATCTCATTACCTTTAAGCACTTGGGAGGCTTTACCTTCTATTTCTTCTGTATCTTATTAAGGTATTTGGTTTTGACTGATTAAAACATCAGTCACATAAAGTATAAATGTGGCTGCTGGCAAAGATACGCATTAGGTAAAGTTAAAACAGCAAACATACACTCCAGCCTGAAAGGTTAGATGTGCTGAAAACTACTCCTGTTCTCATCATTAATATTTAAAGAAACTATCAGGGAATAACCACATTTGTAATTGTTGTTATTTATCAACTATATACAGAGCACCTTTACTCATAGCTAAATGAAGTATGTGTTGATAAGAGTTTTTACACAGTAATTATTTTCTCATTACTGCAAAAACAGAGGTTTTAGAAATAAAATCTGATCAGGTCTCTATCAGTAAATCCAAACCAATCAGACTTGTCTCATGCAAGTGTTTCTTATTGCTGATGGTGATCTTGAAATTCCTTGCCAGCTGCAAAAATATTTTACTGTAGCATCATGAAAAGTATATGAAGACATGAAGTGTATGATAATTTCTTCAGTTTTCTTATTTGAGCATAAATGTTAGACAGAGCTGACAGTCTTACATACACATGCTCTTTCATGCAAAACACGTCTGGTTTAGTATTCAAACACTCAGTCTTTTTTTGCACTCTTAAGTTTTGCAGTTATTTTTCCATAAATGATCTCTTTTTTGATCATGTTATTTATTATAGAGTACCTGGGATTCCACTGTTTTTTAGGGTCTTTAAAGTTTTTGCTTTGATGTAAATGCTATGAATATTTTCATTTTTATATGAACTTGCATTATACATGCAGGTTGACTCACTGTTTACAATTTTGAGTTTCATGCTCTTGCTGGTGTGGCTCAATGGATTGAATGCTGTCCTGTGAACCGAAGGGTCACCAGCTTGATTCCCACTCAGGGCACATGTCTGGGTTGTGGGCCAGGTCCCCAGTAGGGGGTGTGCGAGAGGCAACCACACATTGATACTTCTTTCCCGCTTTCTCTCTCTCTCTCTCTCTTCAAAGATTTTATTTATTTATCTTTAGAGGGGAAGGGAAGGAGAGAGGGAGAGAAATATCAATGTATGGTTGCCTCTCGTGCATCCCCTGCTGGAAACTGGCCTGTAACCCTGTGCCCTGACTGGGAATCAAACTGTGATCCTTTGGTTGACAGGCCCACACTCAATCCACTGAGCTACACAAGCCAGAGCTCTCTTCTTCTCTTTCTCCCTCCTTTCCTGTCTGTCTAAAATAAATAAATAAATAAAATCTTTAAAAAAAACTTCCTGAGCTTCAAGTTCATATTGGTATCATTTTCGTTTTTTCTCGTCTTATGTAAAGTATTATATCAGAGCAAATGGCTATGGCCTGATTTTTTTTCTCTCTTTCTTTGCATATATGTTTATTGGAAGGGTTCTTTAATCCAATTCACATACATTATTCTATTTTTTACTAATTTTTATTTGTATATGCTGATTCTTTTCAACCAAGTATGCAGGTCATTATTTAGCTCTAATTTTTAAAATATGCTTGGTGGGTTATTATATTTATTCTATTTGTCTTAGTCTTTTCATCAACAATATACCTGTCATCCATATGCTGAAAAGTAACTATCTTTAAATTTATCATGAACCCTTTTTGTTGTAGTCAACTTTAGTATTTTTCCTTTCTGTTTTTGATAACCTATCAAATTTTACCTATAATTCCTGGTTCGAATTTTACATTTATTACCTACTATATCTAATGCTCTTTTTAAAAAAATTCCTGAAACTTTATTTTTTTTCCTTTTTATCGACTTTATTGGAGTGACTCTGGTGAAGAGAATTCTGCAGGTTTCAGGTGCACAATCCACAGCACATCATGGGTGCTCCGTGTCGCGTGTTCACCACCCCAAGTCAAGTCTCCTTCCATCACCATTTATCGCTTCTCGAATTCCACCATGGCTTTATAAATGACCTATCCTTGTTTTTTACAGCTCCCCTACCATATTATTTGCCATGTTAGCATTTATGCTAATTCCTATGCTGCAGGAATAAATAACCACCCCTGAAACGTCTGTACCTTCAGTGAAACAAAAGTCCATGTTTCTCATGGTACCTACTCAACTTAAGAGGATGTGTGCCCGGCTCCATGCAGCCACTTGGTGACCCAGGCTGACGGAGCCCCACTGTTACTTACCAACACCATCTGGGAGATGACCCATTTTTAGTCATAGCCCTGTGATTTAAGTTTTCCAACTCATTGGCCAGAAAGAGTCACTTAGCCCACCAAACTGTATGTGGCTGGAAGGAGAACCAGGTATGAGTGAGCACTAGAAACTTTTAACAGGGCATATATGAAACCCATGGTTATTTTAAAACATTGCTTTGAGTTTGCAAAGCAGATACTATTTAAAGTTTATGTTTTTGGTGGTAAAACTTTTTTAGATGTATGATTGTTCTCTCAGAATATTGTGCTCTAATTGTAGTTAATGTATATTAATATACTAAAGTAAGATTCATATTTTATGAAACATTTACAGACATCTTACATTATTTTCCCAGATTGAATACTAGCCAGTTGCTCCTATACTGCTTATTGGGAATTTCTTCTCTTCACTGATTTGAGTTGGATGATCATCTTCGGATATTAAATTCCCATTTTTTAAAAAGCAACTGCTAGAGAATAGCATTAGCTTTTTAAAAAACTTTTCTTTACTATTTATGTGTATGTATTTGACCTTCAATGAATTTTAGAATAATTTTAGCAGACTAAATTAAGATTTCTGTAAAAGGTGTATAAAATAAATTTACTTCATCAGTATTATGCATGATTAGTAAAAATCCTTATGTTTATATTCCATGGAGTCGGATTCCTGGGTTTTAATCTCAGCTTTGCTATTTAATAGCCATGGGACCTTGGGGAAATACTAGGTTCTGTGTCTCACTTTCCTTGTCTGTACAGTGAGGATAATAATGCTGTCTAACTTTCACGATGATGAGGTGAGTTAGTTTTCGTAAAGCACTTAGTGCAGTGCCTGATACATACTAAGTTTTGTATTAGTGACTTTTAAAATACAAATGAAATAAATTAAAAACATCATGCTGGAATACAGTAAAAATGTGTGTGTGTGTGTGTGTGTGTGTGTGTGTGTGTTTGAGACTACTATATAAAGAGAAATGTAGCTGCTTACATAGGAGAAAAATAACACCACGTGTGAATGTAGGCAGCATCATTCCGGTGTCAGTTATCAGGGTGGATGTTCTGTCACTGTACCTGATGTGATATGTGAGGTCATCAGAGATTTGAATATTCGATATTCCTGGAGAAACATTAAAAATCCTGCCAAAGGACCAGAACATTTGTTGGAAAAGGCTACTAAGGTCCCCACTCAAAGCATTGTTCTTCATAGTGAAGCTTGCCTCTAACAGTCTGTAAGTACTTATCTTTAGCAAAACTAGATTGCGAGTTATGAATCCTTTTTTAGCCAAAGATAATAGTTCATTAAAAAATTAGTGTGTGCAGGCAGTCATACATATTCTGAATATTTAATGTCTGTTTGTTAGGGTTGCTAGAAATGTTATGGTGGTAATGCTATTTGAATGTAGATTCTTTTAAAAAAACTGGACTTTATATTTGAAGAATAATGAAATCTGCAAAGAAATAGCAAGACCTGATAACATCCAGCACAAATTAATATTAAAATATGAAGATGTGTGAACTGAAATGAGCATACATACTGCTTCCATGGGCAATCAAACGTCACATGGATCATCTCATTGTAAATGTTAAAAATCCCAGCCTTCCACTGAAGTAACAAGAAGTGTGGGAGATGAACTGTTATTGCAGTGCTAGCACAAAGCAATATACCTTTCATTATTACAGAACCAGGGAACGGTCCTCTGAGATTCTTATTTGAAGCAGAATCCAGTGAATTTTTATTGATTTGTTATTTCACTTAAGACATCATTTTGCCTTCTTGCTCTCTTGTAGTATGAGTGTTCAATGAATAATACTTTTTTCCTTGTACTTTTGACACTGAAGAATTAGTTTGGCTCAAAATAAGGCAGGTGTTTCCACAAGCCACTGCTTGGCTTCTTTGTTGTTTCGCATAACAGCTATAAGGACTGGTGTTCGTAACTGTTTTCTGTGCTGTGAATTCAGGTTGTAATATCAAAGGTGGTCTGGGATCACAGGCTGACTGCCCCTTCCCGAGTGCCATGCTGGGGTCATTTGCTCCTTGTGCTGTCCCTGCTTGGTGAGTGATGATGGCGGCAGACTCCTGCCTGTTGTGGGTGCCTGGTAACCGATCGACCGCATCCACCTTGGAATGAGGATCAGTAGCTGACTGAGCCTGTGAGGCTGACAACAACCAGATGCATGACACTCATTTCATGGTCTGATTCAGCAGGAGCATGGCTGTGACACAAGCTTTGCATAATTAGGGAAACAAATGACAAGACAGATCTTTCCAGTGAGGGTTATTTATATAATCAATGTTTCTGTTTGGTTTTAATTAGCAATATAGTGACATCGCTTTTAGATTGTTGTAGTAGGCCTAAAAAAAAGGGCAGAGATTCAATTTTAAAATGGCACATAGGATTTCTGTGAGTACTTAACTGAACTGAGGATAAAATTAGAAAGCATTTTTGGTTATTTCCACAAATTCATTTCTCTGTGAAGCTGCTCTGTTCTACAGTGGAGCTGCCTAGATGGGAATGAATTTAAATGGAAAGTATCGCACCTTTTCTCCTGTCAGGGTTTACAGTTCCCCCCTCTGCAAACCTTTCTTCAGGTGCGGACACTGATTATGAAGAACAGGGTGTGATTTGCCTTACATTGACTGCATTAAACTTAGAGGGTTAAATTTTTGTGGTCAGCTGACAATTCTTTAGAAAGAATATGTTTATTTTTATTCTTAGTATCTCACTTGGTCCTTCCTTACTAGTCTTATGAGAACTCAGTTTACTATACTTTGTACTTTACCTCTATGCAGGTAGCCAGTGTTGGATTTCTATTTCAGATCCCAAATTCAACATGGTTTTTAAAAATCTTTTATTTGTTGATTTCAGAAAGAGAGAGAGAGAGAGAGAGAGAGAGAGAGAGAGAGAGAGAGAGATTTGTTGTTCCACTATACATTCATTAGTTGTTTCTTATATGTGCCCTGAGTGAGGATTGAACCCACAACCTTGGTGTATCAGGACGATGCTCTTACCAACTGAGCTACCTGCCCAGGGCCTTATCCTGATTCTTAAAGGGGCCCTGGCATTTTACATGAAAAATAATGTATATTTCAATTTCCAAATAGTACTTTTGAGCCAAACATATTTTGAAGCTACATGGTAAATTGTAAATAATTCTCATTAGGTTTTAAATACATAAATACCTTGAACCATAGCCCCAACATTTGAATTCCTTTAAATTATATAAAGGATTTGAAAACAGATGCTAAAACATGCATGATAATGCAAAGCAGAGAGGGCAGAAGGAAAATACACATCCAGCTATTGAGGAAGAAATCAGTATCTTTGCTGTGAATATTTATCTGTATTTCATGTGCTGTTTGCCAGCAATTTAAAGGCCTACACATCCTCTCAAACAGGGAAAACACTGAGGTGAAAAGGAATTGGAAATGTTTGTGAGAGGTCTTCAATGACAAGTCAATAAGTACTATAATAATGATCTGTTTTCCTAAAAATGGAACTGCCTTTTGACTTGGTAATCCCACTGCTGGGACTATACCCTAAAAACTCTGAAACATCAATTCAAAAGAACCTCTGTACCCCTGTGCTCATAGCAGCACAATTTACAATAGCCAAGTGCTGGAAGCAGTGTAGGTGCCCATCGGTAAATCAGAGGATCAGAAAATTATGGTACACTCATAGTGTTGGAGTTCCGGTCAAAACGGAGGCATAGGTAGAAACCCTTCAGTTCCTTGTACAACCAAAAGGAGGATAACAGCCAATCTAAAATCAATAAACAACTAGAAGCACCAAAAAATCAAACTGTATGGAACTCCAATGAGCGAGGAATTAAAGAAAAAATCAGCCAGAACAACCAGACCAGTAAGAACCCCCAGTGAGGCAGTGTAAATGGGGCTGGCTCAGAAAAAAATGAAGCGATGTGGTAGACTGGGTGGTTGGGCGGGGCTGGTTGAAGGTGAAACTGCGATGACTGTGGACTACAGTAGGGGTTGTAGCGGTGGGAGATACTCCATTGGAAAGAGAGTCCATTGGAAAGTGCGCTAGAGAGAGCAGGAGAGTGCAGTGTTCCTTCCCTGGGCCCTCCCCCACAGGCAGCACCTCAGCATAGCAAGGAGGGTTGCCCTGCCCTAGTGAATACCTTAGGCCTCACCCCCTTACACTTAAGCAGGTGTGCTAAGACAAAGAAATATGGCTCAAACGAGAGAACAAAGCAAAACTTCAAAAAGAGAACTAAGCAATGAGAAGATAGCCAAGCTATCTGATGGAGAATTTAAAGCCCTGGTAATGAAAATGTTCACAGAATGGATTGAGCTTGTTCGAAAAATGAAAAAACAAATGAAAGATACCCAAAATGAAATAAAGCAAAATATTTAGGGAATCAACAGTGACAGGAAGGAAACCGGAACTCAAATCAATGATTTGGAACAAAAGGAAAAGATAAACATCCAACTAGAACAGAATGAAGAAACAAGAATTCAAAAAGTAAAGAGAGACTTAGGAACCTCTGGGATAGCACGAAACATTCCAATATCCAAATAAAAGGGGTGCAAGAAGGAGATAAGGAAGAGCAAGAAATAAAAAACTTATTTGAACAAATAATTAAGGAAAACTTCCCCAATCTGGCAAAGGAAATAGATTTCCAGGAAGTCCAGGAACCAGAGAATCCCAAAGAAGTTGGACCCAAGGAGGAACACACCAAGGCACACCATCATTAAGCTACCCAAGATTAAAGATAAGGAGAAAATCTTAAAAGCAGCAAGAGAAAAAGAGACAGTTATCTACAAAGGAGTTCCCATAAGACTATCAGCTGATTTCTCAAAAGAAACCTTACAGGCAAGAAGGGGCTGGAAAGAAGTATTCCAAGTCATGAAATCCAAAGACCTCATCCAAGATTGCTCTATCCAGCAAAGCTTTCATTTAGGATGGAAGGGCAGATGAGGTCCAGTTAAAGGAGTTCATCACCAAGCCCTTATTATATGAAATGTTAAAGGGACTTACCTAAGAAAAAGAAGATGATCAAAAATACAAACAGTAAAATGACAACAAACTCACAGTTATCAACAAATAAACCTAAAAGAAAAGAAAAATAATGAAAACAAAACCTATACAAACAATTAGAACAGGAACAGAATCAGAAATAGACATCATATGGAGGGATTTCAGTGGGGAGGGGGAAGGGAGGAATTGGGGGAAAAGGTACAAGGAAGAAGAAGCATAATTAGTAGGTATAAAGTAGATGGGGGGGAATAAAAAATGGTCTAGGAAACAGGACTCAAAGAACTTATATGTGTAACCCATGGAGATGAACTAAGGGGCAGAATGTTGGTTGGGTATAGGGGCAGGATGGAGGGGGGAAAAAGGAGAAAACTGGGGAAACTGTAATAGTGTAATCAATAAAAAATACTTAAAAAATTTAAATACATGACAGTATTCCACCATGTAGGTTACATGATGGAATACTGTGCAGCAGAAAGAAAGAAGGAACTCTTACCCTTTGCAACAGCATGGATGCATCTGGAGAACATTATGCTGAGTGAAATAAGCCAGTTGCTGAAAGACAAATATCATATGGTCTCACCTATAAGTGGAACCTAATCAACAAAACAAACAAGCCAAACATAAGCAAAGACATTGAAATAAAAAACAAACTGACAGTAACCAGAGGGGATTAGGGAGTGGATAACAGGGGGAAAAGGAGAAGGGTCATCAAGGAACATGTATAAAGGAAACATGGACAAAGCCAAAGCTGGGTAGAAGATTAGAGTGGCTGGAGTCAGTAGGAGTGGCTGGAGTAGGTGGGAGTGGTTGGGGGAAAATGGAGACAATTGTACTTGAACAGTAATAAAAAAAATAATAATATAATACAGAGAAAAATCTATTTTCTTTATTAATATTGGTTTACAATTTCTATTTAGCCATTAGTAGGCTCTTGGCCCTGACTTGGATTTTATATTTATCCTTGATAGCATTTATTGTTTGTTTCTAAAATGAAAGACATAACAATGTTAAAAACTTTGAAAATATATACAACAAAGATTAATGAAAAGCATTTGTAATGAAATGATGCATAATTAGATTTGCTTCAGATAATTTTGGGTGGGAAAAAAGGTGGAGTCTTGATGCAACTATATTGGCCATGAAAAGTTTCAGGTAGCCAGAGTGATTGTGTTTACGTCTGTATCCTTTCAGAATTTTTATAAGTAAAATTAAAAAGAAAGGGAAACATCCCTAGTCCCACTTCTCAGAGATAAGTATTTCCTCTGCAGGGGTCCAGTGGAGACTCCAAAGGAGCCTAAGGTTGCTCTTAAAATGCCCTTTGGAAGCTCATGTGCAGAGCGTCCATTTGAAATTTGTTGAGTTGTCATTGGCTGGTCAGGTTCCGTAAGTAAAGCCATTTGTGGGTTCCTTCTTCATTTTGGGGGGTTCAGCCCTTAAGCACAATGAACTGCTACATGCATTCACACTACACTGTGGCTAAAACTTAGAATTTACTTGTGTTTCGTGTTGTGTTTAGATATGGCTTGAATGCTTTCTGTAGGATGAGATGTGGGGAAAAAATTGAAAAAGCAGAGGGAGTCACCCATTTCTAAACCTCTCTTCCTTTGTACCATTTATTCCCTCTTCGTCCAAAATAAGAGATGGAAGGAAAACTGAGCAGAACCTCAGAATGACTTAAGTCAGAGTGTAAGGAATGAAAGAACTGGATTGCCACCTGCTTCCCCTTTTTCTAGCCCCTTCATATTTTCTACCCCATGCCCAAGCATGTGTTAGTTTCACTCATTATTTTTGCATTCCCCAGGCAATAGAAAAATATTTGTCTTAAAATTTTCAAAATAGGTCCTCAGATAACACGACTCAGAGGATTCTCCATGAGCCACTAAGTCTTCTGGAATGGTCATTTGTATGCAGACTTTCAATACTAAATCTTTTATTTTCTTCAAAAATAAATTTTTTTTAAAACTTAGGTCTTTAGCAGAAATTCGCATGTTTTCAACTTTGCATGAACAGCTCTATCCCCAGAAGTGTGTGAGAGTCATTCCTGGTACAGTTGGCTTTCATCTATACTAATTTTCAGAATACTAGAAGGCAGTATAAGCCCAGGTGTGGGAAAGAATCACATTGATTATGGAAAATTTGTTTAGATTCATAAAGCAACTGGCTGCATAATTTTAAACGCTTTTCTCAGTACAACCCATGCTCCTAGGATTAGTCTTTCTTTTCATGGATAGTCATTCTGGAATAATTTTCGCAGTACATTAGGTAAATACGAGGTTTCTAGCATTCAGATTGTACCAGCCCAGAAACTGTGCTTGTTTTCATTTCTATTCATTTTAAATATTTATTCCTTGTCAACATTTGAATGTTATTTTATCCTTTCTATACTGTAATAGTAACAGTATTACATCAAAAAAATTTTTGTGGTCTACATAACTAATTGCCCTTTGTGAGATCCAGATATCTTTCCATCCTCAAACATATGTTAAAATGTATATAACATTTATCTCTATACATACAAATAAATTCAAACTCCATGTGTGTTTTTGTGTGCATGTGTGTATGTTAACATGCATGTATATACTGTGATGTTTAATAGTACAACAACTGTTGGAAAACAGTATGGTGTTCCTCAAAAATTAAAAATAAATTACCATATGACCCTGCAATTCCACTCCTGGGTATCTGCCCAAAATAATTGAAAGCTGGGTCTCAAAGATACATCTGTATACTCTTCATTCATAGCAACACTGTTAATAGCTGAAACATGGAAGTGACCCAAGTGTCCACTGACAGATAAATGGATATGCAAAATGGCATGTACATGCAATAGAATATTACTCAACCTTTCAAATGAAGGGAATATTACAATATGCTACAATGTGGATGAACCTTGACATTTTGCTAAGTGAAATAAACCAATCACAAAAAGCCAAATACAAAAAAAGCCAAATACTGTATGAGTTCACTTATATGAGGTACTTAGAGTGATTAAAATCATAGAGCCAGAAAGTATCATGGTGGTTGCAGGGACTGGGGACAGATAATAGGTGTAGAGTTTTGGTTTTACAAGATAAAAAGAGTTACGGGGATGCATGATTCTGGTGGTTGTACAACAGCATGAATGTATGTCATATCACTGAACTGAACACTTCAGATGGTTACGATGATATAACATATGTACTTTTACCACAATAAAAACAAAAAAAATCATGGGGGATATTAAAAGGATACAAGTGCTAACCTAAAGCTTCTACTGGTCAAACCCAGAACAATTTGAACAGAAAATAAATAACGAAAGCCCTGGATTACAACTCATAAAAGAAAACAAATATCCTTACTGATATAAAGAAATAACTGTATAAATCATGGAGAAGAAACTACTTTTCCACTGAGTTCTTTCTAAAGCCCTCTCAGATCATTTTTAGGGGGGGCCTGTGTGTTTTCAGGAACATGGTTAAATTATTTGTGTAAAAGAGAAGAGCAGCTCGCCCCATGGGAGTCATGTCTTCTGAGCTTATCTGATCAATCTGCCACCAAAAAATGAAATACCAAGGAAGTATTAGCATGGAAAATTAAACATTTAAGAGTAAACTTGAGTCCTTGGGTACAGAAGGTGGAAAACAAAGAGAAAGAACAAAAGAGCATTAGGTGGACTTGAACAGAAAAAAACTTTACAGGAAGCAAGAGTCTTGAAGGAAGATGTGTGGTCGAGGTTTGTGTTAGAAAAATTTGGGATCACAGTGAGACATGCCCTTTTCCCTGGGAGTCAGCAACAAACCACTGTGATTTGGTGAATCACAGAAATGTAAATGTCCTCCAGGTTTCTTATTTCACTGAGGAAGAACCTGAAGACCATATGGAAACAACTTACTTCATTCATAACTATTTCCTGCTATTATATTGTTAATGATTGTACATTGATTTGTTTAAAACAGGTTTCTAATGGCACAAGGGATGGAAAAATACCTTAAAAATTGTGACATAATATACAAAAGTGGCTGATAAATTTCAAAAGCTAATTCTTCCACTACATCTCCCTTCCTTTTACTGGCTCAACAAATATTCCCTGAAGGATTCCTGTCCAGGAAGGAGAGTAAAGCAACAGCCCACTTTTAACTAAGAATCAAGCTGCCTGCTTTCACCATTTACTATCTGTATTGCCTTTGGTGAGTTATTTCACTTTCATATGCCTCAGTTGCCTTGTATGTAAAATGGGGAGAATGGAAGTCTCAAATCCATAGCTTTTGGTGAGAAGGTATTGAGATGGTACTTAGCACAGAGCAGGACTTACAGAAAATGCTGTGTGTGTGAGCTTTTTAAAATAATCTGTAGGCCATTTGAAAGGGGAGCGTTAGGCTGAGTAACTTTCCTTCACACACAGCAATACAGAATCGTCCGTAGGATTGCCATTGAAGCAGAGTTTGAATCAGAGAGAATTCAGGTTCCTGCCTTCAGTCTCACTGCATGTTTTTAGATCCTGGAAGAACACTTAATTAGTCCTTACAAACATACCAAGGAGCTTACTGAGGTACTAAAGAGTTTTCCTATACTATTGCTGAGCAAATCGAGTAAGAAATTGACCCTATGATAGCCATCTAAAAAATATATGTAGTACCTTAAACTAATATAGTCATTTTTTGTTCATCTAAAATGGTAGTCTATTATCTGAACTAATATTGCTGACATCATTTATGTAAATAGAATACAGATTTATATTTTAATGCAGAAGGAGGCATGTATTTCTACAGTGTTTCCTGTTTGCAATTTAAATAGTAAGATAAGCTGTGCATTGGAATCGATATTTTCCTCCAGAGCATAAAACCAAAGTCACTTGTTTCGGGAGGTTCTTTGTTTACTTCGTTTTGTTTTAAAACTGTATCATGTTAGCTGCTCTCAATAACTCGATTATCAACATTAAAACCGCACTATTTAATGAAAGTTATGGCTTTATTCTTCATGAATGTATCTAAATCCATGCAAGAATTAATACCATTTACTCCTGTTCCCCCAACAAACCTCTGTTAAAAAACTTTCCCTGTTCTCAACCTTTCCCAGTCAGGGGTTGCAATATCAAATCCATTAGTCATGTTTAGGAAATAGGCAATTAGAAATGTATGAAGCGATTAGTTGTAAGATAATAGCAAGTGGCAAGGCTTGTGACAAGTTGAAAATGCATGTTTTGCCTAATAACACTTAAAACAAGCAAAAGCAAAAAAGTAAAGTCATAACATCCCTCCTGACCAGCCACAGCCCACACCCCCAACACACTCAAGGAAGTTGTCATAAGCCCTGCTATATGTCCTTTTCTTTCTTCAAGACTAAGTTGAAGATCTATCATTCTCCTTAATTACTTTCCCATGGTCTTTTATCATTTTAAAGTATGCTACAAAAATTTGAGCATAACAATTTTACCAGCATTCTGCTAAAGTAAATAATTGGGATCAGGATTAGCTTGCCATTTTCAAGTTTTTTTCTGTATTTTAGAAAATGCCATTTTATTGTGCCCTTATAAGAACTAGAGTTAGTGCTTGGCATTGAGTAGGTGCTCAATGCACGTGCATCGAATGGAGGAGTGCCTGGCTTGCTTTATAAATAACGCATCATTTGTAACTAATGCATGCATCACTTCTTTATAAAGTGATGTATCAGTGGGACGTTGCAGGAACTGAAGAGCTTCGAAACAGCTGGTGCTTGTTGAGGTACTGTCTGCACTATTAAGTTACTCTTAAATTCTTTTCAAAACTAATATTAAAGAAAAATTAAGTCCAGTGTAATTCTAATTCCTGAGTACAAATTATGTATCAGTGTGGATGGATTAATGGTGATTTGAGCATTTTTAATACTGTATTCACCATTGTTACAATCTTTTTTGTTCAAGGTCTGTAGAGTATACAAAGAGGTAGATTTTCAGAAACCCAAAGGTAGGATGATCCTTCACAAAAGAATTGATTATTAAATTTTTTTGGTTGGATGGCATAGTCTTCCTTTTTTCCTATCTTCCTTTTCCCTTTCTTATTTCCACAGTTATTTGTTACACTGTGTGCTAAGATAACTTACTCCTGAATTAAAAATATGATAATCTTAACTGTCACTTAAGTAGCTTATTGTCTAGTGGGCTTACTAGAGTGTATGTGAATGTATCTCATTTGACTATATTTCATATTTCTCAAGATATTTATACTCAATTTATCATGAATGTTTAAACAGAAAAGAGTTTATCTTTATGTCTGATTTTTATGACTTGATACCTAACATTTATGAGCACATTAAAATACATTATTCAGTAGTTATTGAAAATTTTATTGTAATGATATTAGGACTCAGTGTAAAACTAGTCCATTTGGAAATTGATCAACTGCAGAAAACATACCATATAGCTTTGAATACCTTTGTGCAATGGCATGCTGTATTTGCCAGCATAAATGGAAACTTAAAACATTTTGGGCTGTTTTCTTTATTCTGACTTTATCATTTCAACCAAATCCTGTTGATGTATGTGTAAACAAGAGAGGTTTTCAGTGTGCGATGGCAACATTATAACAGAGAAGAGGGGAGCCCTGCGGTGCTGTAGGGGGAGGGGGGTAAGGCCAAAGGGTCAGCTGTGCCGGTCAGGACGACTGTGGTAATGAGAAATTCCAGAGTGTCACTTAACACAACACAGGGTTATTTCTCACCTTTATATCATCTGATGTAGGTCCAGCCCCTCTCCTAGTGACTGTCCTGGTGAGCCGTAATTCAGGGCTCCAAACTGTTTCCCTTTCAGCTGCACAGAAGAAAAGTGTTAAGAACTTACACTCACACATGTATTTGACTGTTTCCTGAGGTGACAACTCACTTTTGCTGTTAGTGAGAACAGTGTAGCCCAAACCATGATGAAAAATATATCCTGGGTTTGTACTGGACACAAAATATTACTATTTCCCAAAGGATGTCTCCTCTTCTGAATTTCAAATCCTACTATGTAAAGAACCTCCAATGAGTACTAGTTTTTCTTTGATACCTCTTCAAAATATACCTTTGGTCCCAGTAGTAGAAAATTTGTCTTATATGCTGGCCAGACTCCTGATTCTCTACCTAACATACAAGTTATGGTATTTAATAGAGAGCATTTCCTATTTTCTGTTGCACAAGGGCCCAAAGGTTGGACATAATAGAAAGTAAAGTGTAGATCAGTGGGCTGTAAAATGGTAACCAATAGTGGCTTATCATCTGAAACCAAGGGGGCTGAGGACACCTCTGAAGGAGCATGTGCCTCTACGCAGTGTCTGTAGGGAAGAGCCTTGGCTAAGAAAGTGGCAGAAATTAGGAGGCAATGTGCAAAAGCTTAGAATATTAAGATTTTAGGGATCCTTCGAGATTGAGTATTTCACCCTTTTATACTGAAGATCAGGACATTTAATTAAAGCTGATTCTGGAAGGCACCTGCAGACTCCAAGGGAGGCCTCAACCCAATACTGGGGACCAGGTTCTTGTTATGGAACAAGAAAGAGTGCAAGAGTGAGACAAACATTTAGCAAAGCACAGTAATAAATTTATTAAAGTGATAGGATGCACTGGAGAAGTGAGAGTGCGCAACTTCTGAGAATGAAATGCAAGGATGGGGTCTGGGTGGAAGGTTTTATTAAATGTTGGCAAGGGAGCAAGAGGGTTGTCCTTGGCTTCTGATGCTGGCAGGCTGACTGGGCTTGTCCCTGTTCCTCCTCTCCAGGCAGCCACTTCTTCTGGTCCTCTGGGAACTGTCATGGCGATTCAGGGATTGGGGGAGGTCCCAAAACTGGAATGCAAACTTATTATAAAGATATTATAATGATCCTGCTGGTCACTTTTAGGTCCATATAGATGACAAATCTGGTTGAAACTGGTTTTGTTTGTCTCAGTTGCAGGAAACTGGGGACGGAGAAGTGAGGGAACAGGTTGGTCAGTTAAGATCATGTGTGAGATGTTCCAGCCAAGGCAGGAAAGGGTAGAGCTTGAGGCTTTTGTTTCCTATTGTAACTTTACTGCCTCAAAACTATGGTGAATTATCCCTGGCTGGTGTGGCTCAGTGGGTTGAGCACAGGCCTGCTAACCAAAGGGATGCTGGTTTGATTCCCAGTCAGGGCACATGCCTGGGTTGTAGGCCAGGTCCCCAGTAGAGGACACCTGAGAGGCAACCACACGCTGATGTTTCTCTCCTCTTTCTCCCTCCCTTCCCCTCTGTCTAAAACAAAACAAAACAAAAACTATGGGGAGTTACACTTAAACATTTTTAGAATTTCTAATTTCAAATTTATGAAGTCCAAATTGTTTTCGTTAATGTCATGAGATCTTCTTTGTTTTCAGTAATATGTCTTGCTTTAATGACATTGCCTCACTGCCCTCTATTTCCTTTCCCCACATTCAGTAGCTTAGATAGAACAGAAAGTGTTTATTTCCTCTTACCTGGGCTTGACTGGACTTGGGTCTCATGCTGTGGGTTAGATTTAGATCTTCTCCATATACTTCCCCTTTCTTCGTGGACCACAGGCTACCCAAGGCATGCTCTTTTCATGGAGGAGCATAGGAGGGCAAGAGGCTAAGCCAATTAAAAAACCTGTACTTGTGTTATTTAACTATCCTTCTATTGGAGAAAGCAAGTCACATGGGCAAGTTCAAAGTCACTGGGGCTGGGGAGATGAGAAAATATTACTAAAAATAATCCAGTCTATCATGTTCTCCATCAGGCTGAGATTTCTGTATTGTTTAGGGTGAAGGCTAATTTCTCTAACAAAAGAAGTATTATGGTTCAAACAAGATTGATGTTTATTTTTCACTCTTGTAACAATTTACGTATTTGGGCGGGATAAGCATAGATAGAAATCTCTTCCCCTAGGAGGAATTATGTAGAGAACAATCCTTCCACTGGAAGAAAACTAGAACAAATTTTAAAAACTTCTTTTAGCTCATCAATTTTCAGTGTATTTACTTTGATGATTACCCAGATAAAATGATTGTTTGCTCTTGCAACAAGAAACAGCTATACGTTCCAAATCTCCTTATGAGTCTATATTCTCTGAATAACTGAGTCCACATAGACCAACTGTAAGAATCTGATCAAATTGAAAGTTTGATTAAAATTACATAATAAGGCACTGCATGTTTATAAGCATACATCAGAATGTTATCTACATAATGTGTGCCATATCATCTGGGTTATGACCTGAGTTATTGGAAATGCTGTGTTTTCCCCTCTTCAGAGCTTAGAAATTCCATTTCAGAACTATTACTGCAGATCAAATTGCTGTCAGCCAGGAAACTGCAATTTCCTGTCACTTGGCCTTGAATTACTACATTGAATTTACAGGCAATAAACAAATTTAGCTAAAAGACGCAAGCTTTCTTTCTACTTATCATCAGTACCTAAGACTATGTATGCTTTATACTGTTCCATCTCTGTTACATGCACATTTATTGGCTCAGAATGATAGTTAACCCTTCTCGTATCCTTTTATCATGAGCTAATCAAGTCCAAACTTCCTGCTGTAAATCCATGTATGATCTTATAATTGTGGACTGCAGAGCCAATTTGTATGATAGAGGCAAACAACTTACCATTTCCAGTTTACAGAATGGAGTAGAGTAGCTGTGTTGTGGGGAACACAGTGTTTTCCCTGCTGTTTTTATTTCTCCTGCATGTCACAGGTAGAAAAGACTGAGTTTTACAAGAACTTAGTTTGTGAACCAAAATTGAGTTCCAGTTTTCTAAAAGGTGAATCACAAAATTTGTGTTACATGATTGTTGACTTTCTAGTTGTGAGGTTCTCTGTGATGTCCAAAATAGGGGGATACACTTCTGTGTGGGGCCATTTATGGAGCAACCAGTAGCACCAAGGCTCCGTTAATTGCAGGCGGCCAAATCAGGCGGGACATAATAATTTCCTGAGGTGAACACGATGAGGCCCAACTCCTTGGCAGAGGGGATGATGAGCTGACAACTCAGCTTAGGAAGTAGGGGGCAGAGCAGAGCCTTATGCATCTTTTCTCTTCCTGGTCCTAGAACAGTCTTTAGGGCAATGCATGCTTTGGGGGGAAAAAACATTATTAAAGGAAGGATCCTAAGGAGGAGGCCATCTTCTCATGGTGAGAGCCATGACCTCACACCTTGGTCAAGTCAGGCATGTCCTGAGCTACCTGGTATAGTGACTGTTTCTGCCCACAGAAGATCTAGGGACAGTCTTTCCATGTGCTGGATTACACCAATGCATCACAAGACATTTGTCATTCTCCCCCTCCCTGTCAATAAATTGCCAACAACACTCTCCAACTAATGAGACCCTATCCTTGTGCACTGTCAAATGCCACCTGTGGGGAGATCGTAGCTCTGTAGAAAAGCATTTGCTGTAGTTCCATAGTTGAATGTTTATTGATTGATTTATTATACATACTTTTACATTTCACGAAGACTCACTTTTGCTGTTTCTTTAACATTTGTATTTTTATCGTGGACTACTTTAAGTGCTAAGATGGGCAGAGTAAGTAAGCAGAAAGAGTACACAAAATTAACTTCTGCGTACTTTACATCTAAATTTGGCACATTTTAACATTTTGCTTTAGACTTTTTTTGAAAGAAATGGAATAATGCATCATTATGAAAGCTGTCTTTGTAATCTTCCCAAGCTTATTTACATGTTCTTACTGCAGGAGAAAAGCCCTGCTTATCCTGATTTGGACTGATAATTCCTTACATGTTTTTTATGCTTTTATGTTTTGTATGTATTTATGTGTATTTCTGAATGCTATTTAGTATTTTTTAAAATTTATTTACTTTTATCATTTTTTAATCACTGTTTGAATATAGTTGTCTGCATTTTTCCACCAACCACTTTCCCCCACATCCCACCCTCAATCCTACCCCCTTTGGCTTTGTCCATGGGTACTTTATACATGTTCTTTGATAACCCTTTCCCCCATTATTTCCCTCCCCCCTTCCCTCTGGTTACTGTCAGTTTGTTCTTAATTTCAATGTCTCTGGTTGTATTTTGCTTGCTTATTTGTTTTGTTGATTAGGTTCCACTTAAGGGTGAGATCATATGGCATTTGTCTTTCACTACCTGGCTTATTTCACTTAGTGTAATGCTCTCCAGTTTCATCCATGCTGTCGCAAAGGGTAGGAACTCCTTCTTTCTTTCTGCTGTGTAGTATTCCATTATGTAAATGTACTACAGTTTTTTGATTCATTCATTTACTGGTGGGCCTTAGGTTGCTCTAAGCACTTGGCTATTATAAATTGTGCTGCTATGAACATTGGGATGCATAGATTCTTTTGAATTGGTGTTTCAGGATTTTTAGAGTATAATCCCAGCAGTGGAATTGACAGGTCAAAAGGCAGTTCCATTTTTAGTTTTTTGAGGAAATTACGTACTTTTTTTCACACTGGCTGGACCAGTCTGCATTCCCACCAACTGTGGGCTAGGGTTCCCTTTTCTCCACAACCTTACCAGCACTTACTGTTGATTCGTTTGTGATGGCCATTTTGACTGGTGTGAAGCAGTATCTCATTGTGGTTTTAATTTGCATCTCTCTGATGGCTAGTGATGCTGAGCATCCTTTCACATGCCTCTGGGCCCTCTGGATGTCCTCCTTGGAGAAGTGTCTGTTCAAGTCCTTTGCCCATTCTTAACTTGTTTTGAACTTCATATCAAAGATATCACACTCTATTCTCGAGTAACTTCCTTACTTGTTGCATAATTATGTTATCAAGATTTGTCCAATGTGTATGTGGAGCTTTAGATGTGGAGCTCCACATCGGAATCTGGAGCATTTAAAAAATGCTGGGCCAGGGGTATCCAACCTTTTGTTGTCTCTGGGCCACACTAGAAGAAGACGAGTTGTTTTGGGCCACACACTAAATACACACACCCTAATGAAAACTGATGAGCAAAAAAAAGGTTTTAAGTACCCAGTAAATTTATGATTTTGCATTAGGCTGCGTTCATGGCCACCCTGGGCCACATGTAGCCCACAGACCGCAGCTTGGACACCCCTACTGGTCATACATCTATGTCATAGTTTACTTATTTAAATTTTTGATACTGGGTATTTAGAATTTTTCTGTTATTTTTTTTCACCAATTCCAAGGTTGAATGTTCTCATGCATGTCTTTCAGTGTGTGGATTTCTTTCTAGCAATTCAATGGATGTATCTGAGGAGCTGTTGCCAAGTTGCTCACTATGGTGCTTGCATTGTACTAGCACAGCAGTTATATACTCACTAAGCAGTTCATGAAAATAGCATTGTCACATCTTCTCCAACAGTTGCTATTGGTAACAGTTAAAAAAAATTAACCATCTGCTAGGTGGGAGTAGTTTCTTTTTTAAAAATTTGTTTTCCCCCAGTTACTAATTTTCATATGCTTATTGGACATTCATGTTCCTTCTTGTGAGAATTGCCTATTCATGTACTTTGCTCCTTTCTCTACTGGGTGGTTTTTGTTTCTTTTGTTTGTAGTTTTTTTAAAAATAAGAATTCTGTTTTTAGGATATACACTTATACATACATGTAGACTGTAAATATATTTTCCAGTCCTCCCTCGGCTTTCTTTTCTAGGTTATGTGCTCACTTTTTGTTATACAGATGGGTGCAGTCAATTTTATCAACCTTTTTGTTAGAGCTTGTATTTTTTATGTATTATGTCAGAAATCTTTTTCTACTCCCTTATTTTTTGTATGTCAATAACCAGTTGTTGCAGAATCAGTTTTTGAAAATCATCAATTTTTCCTCATTGGATTCCATATCAGTGGTCTACATGCGTATGTCTGTTCCTGTTTCTGGGATATATATTTTATTCCAATTGTCTTTGTCCTTTACTTTGTCCATGACCTCTCTGTCTTAAATATCATTATTTTCTATGGATCTTGATATCTTTGAAAACATTCACTTTCAAAATGTCTTGGCTAATCTTATCCCCTTATTCCTACATGTGAATTTAATAAGTTTTTTAAGTTCCATAATAAATTTATTTGTTGAAATTTTGAGTAGAACTGAATTGAAATTATGGAATAATGGGAAGAAGACATCTTTATGATATCGAATCTTCTTACCCATGAACGTTATATCCCTCCATTTTATATATATATATATATATATTTATACATAAATATATGTATATATATATCTCCATATATAGATATACATACTTTTTATGTCTTTCAGTTGAAACACTTTACATGTAAAAATTGTAATATATTTTTCTAGTTTTCTTCTAGGGAACATTATAGTCAGTCTTTCTCTTACTAGTGGAATCTGTTTTAAAATTATGTTTTCTTTCATTGTTTTTATTGTTGTTGCTGATATAAAGGTATACATTTTGCCAGTGTATTATAAGTAATAGTCTTATTTATTACTTCTAAATAATTTGCCTATAAATTTTCTCAAGCTCTCTATAATCAATAATACCACATATAAATAATTTTTTACCTTTTCTATCCTTATACTTATTACTGCTTTTTGTCTTACCATGGTGATAGGTTCCTACAATATTTTTATTGAAGTGATAATAGCCTGCATCTTTATGTTATTATTGACTTTTAAGTGATTTATAACTGTATATGTGAAATTATACTTTTATTATATTTGTTGGCATTTACAAATGATACTTATAATTTACATGTTTTTAAACTTTATACAAATAGTATCATATTCTATATGTTCTTCTGATAGTTTACTATTAAGTATGATACTCTCTGCTGTAGCTACTTCCTTTTATTTCTATTTTATTTTGTTCTCTTTTTATATTTCAATAATGAGTGGGTATTCATGTCTGTGAAACATGTTTAACATTTTTGTGACTTTCACATTATTCCAGTAGTTTTCTAATATTTTCATGCTGGTAGAATCTTTTACCGCGTGAGCAGTGGAGTGCTGTCTCTGGGACACCCTGGTACACTGGTGGGAGGGCAAGTGAACCTTCTGGCCCCAACATCCTCTTCTGTTGGAGCAACTTCTTACCCTTTCCATTGGGTCTGGGTCCTTTCCTTTGCACTTTAGAGATACTGACTTAGCCACATAGAGGTTATTTAACAACTCAGTACTAGAATTCAAAGTGTATACAATGGCCACTTTACCTATGACTTATAATTAAAAATTCAAAAGAAATTTTTAGTCATTTTCTAGTGCTTTCTGGATCTGTGATTTGTTATTTTGTGAACAGTGTGGGCAGAGGGACTGTTGATTCTTTGCATTCTCTTTGACTTGAATAGAGGTCACAGAGCCTGGGAGAAATATGTGAAACTAAGCCAACTTTTTTATTTTCTTCATTTGTAAGCATAAGGGGTCTAAGAAAACATGAAATAGATTATGGAGTTCAGGATGATTGAAAATCTCAGTGTTGAATTGGGCATTATTTTGGTCAATTTCCTGAATTGTAACATGTAAGCACAACCATCCCCACCATCGAACAAAAGAAAGGAATGAATGACTGCTACTTACATCTGCATAGGTGGGCCCTCTGGACTTAATGTTGAAAAAAAAACCAGACAAATGAGTACATGCTTGTATGATTCCATTTAATATTAAGTTTCAAGAACAGAGGACACAAATCTATGGTGATAAAATGGAATAGTGGTTACCTTTAGGACTATTAAGGAAGAGGGGAATGAGGGAGTCATCTGGAGTTTTGGGAATATTCTGTATCATGCATGTTGGTTAACTGGGGAGGTAGGCTGTACTCTTAAGAGTTTTGTACTTTGTTGACGCATGTGGCACCTTAATTAGAAAGAGTATGGCTATACTGTATCTTCATCTTTACTGTGAATAGTCAAATAATTGTCATATTAACAGATAGGGAAGAAAAGGGAAACATAAGAGAAAAAAAGAGTATGGCTAAAATTGCAAATTCAGAAAGAGCCCTGTCTAAACTGCATATATATTTGGTAGAATGAGACAATTTTGGTACAACATTTTTAGGTTTATAGGAAATTGTTGGTTAGTGCATGTGCATCCCTTATGTTCTCTTCAGAATCATATGAATGACTTCGTGAGTGACGGGCAGCCTTCGGCATTGTGTCATGCCTTGGGGGTTCAAAGATAACCACTGTCCTGACTTCTAATACCATAGTTGAGTTTTGCAAGTTTTTTCAACTTTATATGAATGGGATCATATAGTATATATATTGTTTGGACTTCTTTAAATTCTTAATATTTCTTAGATTCATCCATATTAATATGTGTGTCTATAGTTTGTTCATTTTAGTTAAGGAGCAGTTAGTTACCTCTTGCATAAGCATGTTACAAGTTATTTATTTATCCATTCTAATGTTTAGGGACTTTTGTGTTGTTTCTGTTTTTTGTTGGTGGTGGTATTCTAAAGGCATTCTCCTTGTGCATTTCTCTTGATGCACATATGTGTAGATATTGGAGTACATGCTTAGGGATATTACTGGGTCATCTACATCTACATAGATGGGCCCTCTGGACTTAATGTGCATCTTCAAATTTAGTAGGTGAAGCCAAATATATATTTTTTCAAAACATTTGTGCCTGTTTACACTTTGACCAGCAGAGTTCCTGTTGTTCCATAGCTTTGGCAATATTTGGTGTTCTTTTTTAAAAATCCATTTAGGTAGATAAGAAGTTATATCTCATCATGATTTACATTAGTATTTCACTGATTACTAGTGAGGGTGTTCACTTTTGCTTTCATGTGTTTACTGGTCACTTTTACATACTCTTTTTTCCCTCACTTTTAATTTTTAAATAATTGCAGATTCACAGGAAGTGGCAGAAATGAAAAGTACAAGAAGGTCCTATATACCCTTCACCTGGTTTCCCTGGTGGTAATATCTTGCATAGCTGTAGTAAAATATCAAAGCCAGGAAATTGATATTGGTAACCTTCACAGAGCTTATTCATATTTCACCAACTTTACATACACTCATTTGTGTGTGTACTGTTCTATGAAATTTTACCACATGTATAGATTCATATAACCATGTCCACAATCAAGATACAACATGGTCATATCACTACAAGGCTTCCTTGTACTCTCTCCCTTTTAGACACACTTACCCTGTCTTCCTATTCCTAACCCATAGCAACCACTAGTCTGTTCTTTATCTTTACTACTACTACTACTACTACTACTACTACTACTACTTCTTCTTCTTGTTATTGTTATTATTATTATTATTAGAGCTTATTCAAATATTTTGTTGTCTTTTTGTGATTTTTTTGGATGGTTTTCTATATAGTGATATGTATAACAAGTGTATTTTTCCACTCATGGGTTGCATTTATATTTTTTATTGATATAATCTGATGCATAAAAGGTTTTGATTTTAATATAATGATAGTTATTACTTTTTTCTTTATGTTCAGTGCTTTTGGGCTTTCACTTAAGAAATAGTTCTCTCCACCCAGAACACAAAAGTATTCTTCTAGAAACTTTAATGTTTTCTTACATGTAGATCTACAATCTACCTGGAATTTAGCATTGTTGTGAAGTAGAGGTCAAGTTTTATTTTCTTCCACATGGATGTCCAGTTGACCCAGAACTCTTTACTGAAAAGACATTTTCCACGTAGGTTTATGACTATGCCTTTGTAGTAAATCAGGTAAATTATATGTGTTAAAAGTCTCTTTGGGCTTTCTCTGTTGTATTGATTAACTTATCTATCTTTGAGCTAGTCATGTACCATTTTACTTATTGTTGGTTTATAATGTGTCTTGACATCTGGTAGAGCATATAGTTGCAACTTGTGCCTCATGAGTGTCTTGGATTTTCCTGTTTTTTTTCATTTTCATACACTATATTTTGTAAGCATCTTCTGAAGTTATAGAAAGAAAACTAGGGATTTTGATTGGTAATGCCTTGAATCCATAAATCTTTTAGGCATGCATTGGCATTTCTACCATATTCAATTTCATAGTTCATCAATATGGCATAGCCCTCCATTAATTATATATTGATTTTTGATGATATTTTATTGCTTTATCATAAAGTTAATACCATTTTAATGAGATTTATTCCAAGATATTTGATATTTTTAGTGGCACTGTAAATAGGCAGAAAATTGTACTTGAACAACAAAAAAAAGTGAAAAAATAAATAAAAGTTTTATTATTTGAATATTTGTTTCTATTATAAAGAAATATAAAGGAATGTTATGTATTGAATTTGTATCTAAGTTATGATGAACTTGCTCAACTCACTAATTTTAGTAATTTATCTCTTAATTTTAAAATATTTTATATAATATTTACAAGTAATAAAAGTTATGTTTCTTTCTTTCCTATGTTTACAGTGGTAGCCTGTATCCCTTTCCCTCTCTACTTCCCTCTCATATGTATATACATATACACACATATACATATATATAAATACACATATATATTTCTTTTGTCTCACTTCACGATTAGGACAATACAGAAATCAATAGTAGTCATATTCGTAGGTGTTCATGTGCTATTCCTGAGCAAACAGAAAGTCTAACCTTTAACCATAAGTATGATGTTTGCTGTAGATATTTTGTGAATATACTTTATTAGATAAAGTATAAGCTGTGTCAGATAAACTTGAATTTCCAAGAGCTTTCTGGCATGAATCAGTGTTTAATTTTTCAAATTATATTTCTGCACAAATAGAAATAAGCACATTATTATTTTTTTATTTGTTAGTGTGGTGAATTACACTGATTGACTTTCAAATCTTGAACCAATCTTTTATTCCTGGCACAATACCAACTTGGAATTGATGGGAGATTTATTTTATACATTCCTGGATTCAGTTTGCTAATATTCCTTTAGGATTTTTTTCTTTCCGTGTCCATCAGTGAGATTGGCATGTAATTTTCTAGATTTTAGCAAGCCTTTGTGTTTGCTTTACAAACTCTTTTATCTTCTCCTGTTCAGAGTGCTTCTCTTGTGAGATTTGCTGCCTTGGATGATGATATCATCATCCATATGCTCATGTACTTTTAAGCCAGACACTTACATTCATACCAAATCAATTTTGGTTCTGTCAACGTCCAAATTTTAAATACCGTATCTCTCAGTTTCATCATTCTTTCCAGTACATCAGCTCCTTCGCCAGTTCAGGATGCTATTGTCTCTTTCTTTTATTGTTCTCATGATTCCTGTAAGGTATCTCTGTCACAGTTTTGCTCCCTCCCATCTATTTTCCATATTGCAGTTCAACGAACTTTTAAAATGACAAATTCTATGATGCTACATTCCTTCTTAACATTTTTTAGCGACTCTTCACTGAATTCCTTTGAGCTCTCCAAATTAGCCATGTTTGCTCTCATGTCCAAGCCTTTGCCTATGCCATTTGCTTTGCCAGTGATGTTTACGTTCGTACACAAACTGAAATGACCTATGGGCAGAGCTGAGGGGCTGAAGAAGGAGCAGGGGTTGGCAGAAGGATGGCTAGACAAGAAACAGTGTATGGAAACATACAAAAGGCAGTTCAGGAGCTGCTTTTTAAACACTGTCTACTCTATCGTGTATTGTATACTTGGCCTAGCATGTTTTGTGGGGCCTGGAGGGTAGCTCTTATAGGAAGCATGCATGCCTGACCTTTCTGCTCACTCTGGGTAGCACAGTTTATGGAGTAAGTGCAACAGAACCTCTCCTGAAGAAAGCAACCAGGGTGATGAAGAACTGTGGAAAGTGCTAGGGAACATGAACCTCGCTAAAGGGATACTTGAAGATGTCTCAGATAAAAAGGGAAATTAAAAATGTTTTGTGTACACTGATGGCTACAAAACCAAAAACAATTACAAATGTACAGAAATATTCAGGAGTACAGGCCTCATCTCCAAATTAGGAAGAATTATCTGAAGACTGGAGCTGCCTCAGTATGGAAGGAGCTGCCTCCTGGGGCACTCACTGTGTTTCCTCTTGTTTAATGCATTCAAGCTGCGGTTGGTCAGTTATGCAAAGGGAATTTAAATAATATTAAGGCCCTGGTCCCAAGACTCAGGCCATAGTCCAAACTAATTAAGCACAGCGTCTGGGGATTGGACATAAGAATCAGTAATTTTTGAAGCTTCCCAGGTGATTCCAAAGTGCAGACAAGTTTGAGAAGCCCTGCATTAAGAGTGGGTTTCGACTCTTTAATGGCTTTCCTGCATCAGAATATTTAGAAGATATAAAAAAGTACTGATAGCTAGGCACTACCCAGTAACTTCTAAATTAGCACAGTTAAGTGGACCCCTGCAATGATTAAGATTGTTTTATGATTAAGATTATTTTCAGGTGCTTCAGTTTTTTTTTTTTATCTGGGTTTGGAAACCATTGGATTATATGACCCTTTTAAGGAGATTGACTTGTACATTTATAATTCAGCCAGGTACTTGACAAACTCATTTATGGTATCCTGTGGACAAAATATGTAAAATAAATTGAGACAAGTATGTCTAGGACAAAAAAGGGGTTTTGGATTCTAATTCTATTTCTATTATTTACTGGACTTAACAAAAATCCCCATAGTCTCTCAATGGCCTCATTTTAAAAGAGTAATGGTAACCATTTTATAGACCGATTTTCAAGTTTGAATGAAGTTACTTATGAAAAGTGTCACTCTGTCATGGTGTCTGTTTGGCTCTTTTCTAAGTCCTGTAGTTCTGTGAATGCTGTACTTAGTGGAAGTGTGAAACATTTACACACATTTAATGAGTATGCACATATTCCCTGTTGATTTTTAGTTTCAGTGTGCTGTGGGAATCTATGGTTTTAATATTCTGTTTTGGTTCAGGTATTATAATTGATATTTTAAAGGCAATGGGGTGACGAATAATGCCTTTCATTTGGTATTACTTGTAAGTGGAATATAACCCATTTCTAATTTTTTCTATATTAGACATTTCAGATAAGAGTTTTTAATTAAAAGGTACTATATATGGTGAGAGAGAATTAACTGTGTGCTTTATTTTATTTTATCACAGGTTTACAGAAACTGTGTAATTATTTATGAAAATGGAAAACTGTGAAGAAAGAAGAAGATAGCAGTTGGAGTTAAAATTCCTGGAGGAATATTTTGCTTTTGAGACATCAGCATTTAAAAACGATATGTTGATTTGGAAAGTCCTGGGAGTAAATTGCAAAATTCATTTTTTCCATTCAATCAATGGATTTTTAATCATTCCTTGGAGTCGATGAAGTGCAGAGACGGTGTGTGATGGGAAACGTGGCATGTGGTCTTTTCCTAGTGATTGCATCTTGGATTAGTTTGCTGCTTTTTTGAAGAGATTCCATTTTGAAGGGTAAGAACCTAATGTGATGGATTTATCTTCAGAGATGAACAGACATGGGAAGAATCCAGTGAGTCACAAGCTGGAAGATCAGAAGAAGGTAAGACAAATACATTTCCTTTTACGTGGTCCTTTTTGTTTATGTTTACAGACCATTTTGTAAATAGAAAATGAATGTGTTTTAGCAGATAAAATAACATTCTGTTTCTTGGAAATAAATCCTGCCACACAGCCAAGTGTTGCTATGGGCCTGGATTTCATTACCAGTTGGTGGGTTTGTTTCTAAAGTCTTCTGAACTCATCCATTCAATAGGTTGACAAAGGATTCCACTTCGTCTTCTTACTCTTGACCTCATTCTCGTGACCTCCTGACCTTACCTCATGTGAGCAGTTTTCTGAGATCCAGGGTGAGGGTTGAGTCGTGGGGCACCCCTGGGGTAATAGAGCAAGTTAGAGCTCTCCCGGAAGAGAACACCTGCCTTCCTGCCATTAGACATCATGGCTGGCATTTGAAATTCTCCAATTTTATGTCCTTGGGGGAACTTCAACTTAAGCCTTCTCATTTTTACAGCAGGCCTGGAAAGAAAGTCATGAGGCAACTGTGAGTTTTGGTCTCACTCTCCAGGTGTGATGTTGGAGAAACTAATGGAAAAATAATAAGAAAGGACTGTGCTAATATATTTTTAAAAATGGGGTTTGGAGAGCTTCTGAGTGAGAAGCTGGGAATTGAATACTAAGGGTTGCACTCAAGTCTCATTTTTCTACCTTTTTAGAAACTCTTACCTGCTAAACTGTTGTACTGTAGTGAGAACCATCCAGAGAGCACTTATCAGAAGGGTCAGAGATGGTGCCCAGGAAAGAAAGCCCACTCATAATGAAGTATGTTATCTTTTCTGGTGCTTCATTGACTCCATTAGTATAGGAGCTGTGTGCAGGGACCTGGTGGCTAAGGCATCAAAGCAAGTAATGATGAGATAATAGAAAGGGGATTTTTGGTAGACCTGGGTCTAATGGGCATGATTAAGGCTTGTTTTCACATCTGTGTTAGAAAAAATTTTAGTAGTCATTTTGTACTCCCAGAAGACAACTAGCTTTTCACAGTTCTGGAGGTGGGAAGTTTAGAAAAGACCATGCAGAGTCAATAGCTTATTAATTTGTTCTGACATTATGACCAATGCCACTAGAATAGGGTCTATGGTGATCCCTTTGTACCAGTTCAGGCAGAAATGGATGGATTATTTATGTCCAGTTTGGTTCATTCATTGGGTTTACCTGTAGTATAAGTAAATCTCAGAAAATACTAAGTACTATAAAATACAAGATGCCCAGAATCAATTTTTCACATCAATGTGGATATAAACTTCTATACAAATAAGGGTATTACCAAGTAATACTGTTGGTGTTTCAAATGGCCAGCATTTTTTTTTCCTGCTGGCACTAATGGTGTTAATGCAAGAGATGGCAAGACAAATTTCCATCTAAAGCATGCTGTGTAATTTCTTAACTACTGAGGAGCCATTTAATTCTTTTTCTTTATCCATTCTTAAAATGTCCTTAAATCTGACAGTAATTTGCCTACTGTATTAGGTGAAAGAAGAAGGAAGTGGGTAGTAGGTAAGCAATTAATATTCTGAGTTCTAAGGTTTGATAAAATTTCTGCTTTTCTGGCAGGAAAGAAAGGACCTCTGCAGGTGCTATTTCTTTATTTCCTGAATAAGAGGTATTTTGTGCAAACACAGGGGTTACAAGCTGAAGAATGAGATGAATTGTAACAGACATTCTGAAAATTCCTTGTATGAACTTTAAATAATGGTCTATAATGGTGCTGAGTTTCCCAGGCCAATTCACAAAGGACTGTTCAGCTCATAAAAATAGTAATAGACTTTAGACAAACTACAGAAAGCCGTGATTCTATGAAAAGGTTAAAAGACCAGCTTGGTATTATAGGACAAGAGGATCCCATTTCACTGGAGCCTCACCTTCCAGTGGGTAGGGAGATGGCCAGGAGGGGAAGGAATGAGCATTAAACAGTGAGCAGTAGCAAGATGGAAAATGGGGTTGCAGTGAATTCCTCACCACCCAACTGGTATAGGCTCTCACTGAATCAGCCTGAAACTCAAGATACTGATCGATCAGTCGATCAGTACTTAAGATGCAAATTTGTTAAGTGTCAGCAGGAGCATCTAGTCCCAGTGACAGATTTGTGAGTTTGTCTTACAGAGGAAAATGAAATGTAGCCTCATCAATCTTTGCAGACTAAGTTCTGGGCACAGCCCTGTCACCACCAAATTGAGGTTATAAGACCATCCATGTAATTCAAGTGTTTGTAGTCTTTCATGATGATTTAATTTAACGGGCACAGTGTTGCTCATCAGTGAAATAAAATGCATTTATTCTAACTCAGGACTTAATCCAGAAGTGAAGCATTTTTCTGGTATTTCTGAAAAAATATGTTCTTTTCACAGTGTTTGACATATGGCAGATATTCAAAAAAAAGATTCATAGAGCTGGCTTCAGCGTAGCTTCCAATTTTGAATACTGCACAACTGCTTTCTTGTTCAGTCTACAATCGCTCACTGGCTTTGTTCTCAATTTAAAATAATGTGGTTCTGTACCTATGCTCTGCTTCTGAGTAGAAACCGTTAGGACACTGAGCATGTGTTTGTGAGTATGTGTTCTGCTGTAGTGAGTAGGTGAATGCCAGGCAAGAGGTCAGTTATGGAGTGCTTACTGCATACCATGTGCCACGTGATTGCACCTTTCTGATTCATTAAGGAGGTACCTCCGACAGGCCTGGGAGGCGTAGCTCAGTGGATTGAATGTGGGCCTGTGAACCAAAGGATCACAGTTTGATTCCCAGTCAGGGCACATGCCTGGGTTGCAGGCCAGTTCCCAGCAAGGGGTGCATGAGAGGCAACCATACATTGATATTTTTCTCCCTCTCTCCTTCCCTTCCCCTCTAAAGATAAATAAAGAAAATCTTTAAAGAAAAAGGTACCTCCTACAGAGATAAAAGCTGCTTTTACCTCCTTAAGAGACTTGGTCCTGTAAAAATAGTGATAATTCTTCAAGAATATTTATACTAAATAAAAGAATACATTCATATGTGTGTATTTCAACATCAAAGCATTTAAATGTATGTGTGACCTTTTGGGCTTTTTAAAACTAATGCCTCCCCAACTTACAACATGCAAACAGAGGCGGACCTACTTGAAAGTTAAAGGTATTATACTCACAAGTCCTACATGAAGTACTCTTTATTATGGATAGCCAGAGGTGTGGATGTTCTAAGACCTGAGAATACTAAGAATCTCAAATCAACCTGGATTAGTGTGGGCTAGGTGGAACCTAGCTGTACTTTGGAGTCCTGTGTTGTTGGTTTTTTCAGTAGAACTTCATTACTTTTACCCCTTATGAATTATCCCCATTCTTGGCATTCAGCTCTTGGACTTGTCATGATATCTCGAAGCTCCTGAATGCATTTTACTTTTGAAAACTTGACCTTTTTATCCTTGTTTTCTCATTGATGCCAGTGAGGTTGGTTTATTGCTTTCCACTAATTTTATTGCTTTGTGGGATTATTTCTGCAAAAGCCCCCAGAAGAGTGAGAGCTCAATTGGCACAAATGCCACTGCTATATAATTAATTGTGACCTTGAACTGAAAAGCAGAGCTCAGTAGACTTTACTGTCACTCTAATTGCAGGCAGTTTGCAGCTCAGATAGCCTTGGGGCACAGCTTTATTGCTCTGTGAATATTTTGTGTGTTAAACCAAAGCATTTGTCATAGTCAACAATTTATTAGGTACTACAAAGAGGGCAGCAGTATACACATCTTGAAATTATGGCCACGGTAATGCAATAAATATTTGGTGGCCTGTTGGAATTATTTTGTTTCTGTGTTCTCTAACCAGAAAGGGATGAACAGTACTGTGTGTATATAGAGATATTTACTTTTATGAAAATGTCTAAAATTGATGCCATCTCTGTTTTTTACTTTCTAAAGTCATGTCTTTTACAATATTAGTCAGCATATTTTCACACTGCCATGCAAAATGCTCAAGGTAAATTCCAGCATACCATGTCTGTTTTTCTAGATGGCAATTATTTCAGAAATGGCACACTCTGGGTTTAGTGAAGAAGAGTGGGAAGTCAGGTAAAACAAGAGAAATGATTATATCAAGTATCAGAAGAGAGGATACTGATGTGGAAAATGCCTGTTATATGGTAGACTTAAAATCCAGCTTAAGTGGAAGGTTAGATAAAGCATCACCTGCAAGTGACAATGAGTTCTTTATTAATATTTATGTACACAGAGTAGTTTTCTTATTTTTTTCAGTTGACATCAAACGAAAGTGTGGTGCAGGGACATATGTACATACACCTGTGTTAGGCAACTCCAGTAATTTTTTTACTGAGTAAAAATAATTTATCACTTTAAAGGTGGTGTAATTCTTTTTTTATGATTTTAAAAATGTACTGATCCTTTTAAGTTAGACCATTTGTTGTATTTTCTCACAATGTTGGAAAGTAATATCAGTCAAGAAGTATATTGGGACTATTCTCACAGGTGTTAAGGACAACTTGAAATTGTTTCTTTTGGAAACTGATTACAGATCTGTCTTAAGAGCAAATGTGAAGATAAATCATGAGAAAAGAGAAGGCTTAGTTTAGATTCAGCCCTTTCACTTTTTTATCTTCTTGAAGGATGGACTCATTAAATGGCACTTTATTTTTATACATCTGCCTGTCTTCTTTTCTGTGCGTGTGTGAGGTTGGTTAAAAGGACCATGAGGGAGGATGACATTTCTGAAACAAAATCACATCATTTATTAATCATCTGATCCTGAAACAAGACTGCTAATATGAATAGATTGCCTGGGGGTTTCAATAAAAGTGGTTGGTCATCCAGAACTGAGTGTCCAAACTTTTAGTGTTTGAAATACATTGAGCAGCCATTCTGTGATGTTATTACACAAGTTTGGACTACATGTCCAAACACAAAAGTGAATGTCCAGTTCACAAAAAACTAGTCCTGGAACTGGAATCTACTGTGATGCTGGTTAAGACTGACCTATGTTCTCCCTCTGTTCTGTTGTTTTTTATGAAGGGATGCTGCAAGTAGCCATCTCCTAGCCACTTTGTCTAGAGTTCTTTAACGATACATTGGATTAGGTGAGCTCCTTTTATGGCTCAGAAGTGATTCTAGAAACTTCTCTCTCAGATCTGAATTTGGATAGGTGGGTCTCAAACAGACTTTGGAAAGTTTGTGTGGCCATGTGCTGTTTTGCTCCTGGCAGCACACATTTTCATTGCAAACAGACTTGGGATGACAGAAAGAACGAGAAATAGTCAAAAGTGAGTATGTAAAAATGTTTTTTCTGCTACTGTACAATTTTTAAAATAACACTACATGGTGATATTTTTAATCCTCACTCGAGGACATGCTTTCATTGATGACAAACATTGATGTGAGACAGAAACATCAATTGGTTGCCTCCCAACCAGGGATCAAACCCATAACCTAGGTCTGTGCCCTGACCAGGGATGGATTACAATAAACCAGCTGAGCCACCCTGCCAGGGCAATACAGGGATGTTTTCAAGTACCATCTCAGGACCTTACCTACCTTTCTTAGATATAATGCCTTACTCAAATAATGATCTCACCTTTAACAGGAAGCTAGCAACAAAACAAACAAGCAAGCAAAATAAAAACAAAGACACTAAAATAGAGAACAGGGGCACAGTGACCAGAGGGGAGAGGGGAGGGAATTTCAGGGGGAAAAGGGGAAGGATTTACAGGAACAAGTATAAAGGACACATGGACAACAACTAAGGGGGGGTGGAAATGGGAGGGAGGTGGGGGCATGGGGGGTCGGCTGGGATAGAAGTAAAAGACAGAAAACTGTACTTGAACAATAATTAAATAAAAAAAATTTAAGTGAGTATGTGTATCATGCTTCACATTTCTACTCCTTTGTTCTGAACTAACCATGTTGTTTTTCCTCATTGGTAGATTTAAGATGTCAACAGATATAATGACCACATAATCTTCATATAGATAAATAGGCCTGAGATACTTGCTATTTCAGTTATGTGCATATATTTTGAACATCTGAAGGCAGGATATGTAAATTGTTATTAATGTTACTACTTTTCATAATTTTGGGCAGTAGGGGGGCTGAGTCATCTGGGTGATTTAACGTTTTGCCAAAAAACTCTGCATGAGATGTGGTGCATGAGCAGGTGCATCGTCATGATGAAGCTGCTAATCATGAGATGCCTATAACTGCAGCCTTTGAATCATGGGACGTTTCCACATAGGGATGTTCAAGCTTAACACAGAATCTGATGGAGATTCATTGCTCTACTCTCTCAGTCATTTTGAATGTGAGGGTCCCTCAGTACACATGCTCTATTAATGGTATCTACTGTCCCCAGTGGCTACTGCAGTGAAATCATCATTGTTCACACATGTGCATTCCCGTCCACTCTCCTTGGCTGCCAGGTTACACTGATGTCATGCAAACCATTCTCATTATATTGATAATGGTTGGCCTTTTTCCAGACAGATCTTGTTGTATGTCTTTTTAAAGCAAATATGATATTTTGTGGCCTGTTTTGAATGGCAACTGTATAATTGTCAGCTTCTCTTTACAATTGTATTTCTAAAGGGGCTTGAACTTTTCTCTATTTGATCATAGGGATATATACATTTCAACATAGCACAGCCATTTTAAAACAATGGTTCAACCATGTCCCATCACCTCTCTTGAGGTTTCAGGTGAGTATAACCACGTGCACTGAAATTCCACTAAACTTAACCCTGAGGCAGCCAAGTGGAAGAAAACCTGTGAACATAAGTAAAGGTACCACTGAAGAGTATTTAGTATCAAAACCAGGACACCAGACTTCTGTCTGCTCTTTTCCCAGGGCCAAAGATTTGAAACTAATCACAAAATCGGAATATGAGTTGACACTAGAATTTGGTGGGGAGCAGGAATAAGATGCATAAGCAGAGAAAGAGTCAGACATGTGCTGGGAATGGGCTGGCATGCCTGATTTGTTTCTGTGGACAGCAGGCTACCTGCTGGTGAACAGAGCCATCTGACTTAATAGCATTAGCACAGAGTAGACAGCAGTTTTTGCATCTTCCTTACATAGGGACTGACCAAAGATCTCCAACACTGATGATATTCAATGAATACACAATGGCTAGGATTAGAGTTACATGAAACAAAGCAGGCTTAATGATACTTTGTAAAAACTGTGAATATAAGACATTTTTCAATTTTATGTGCCAGTTTAGAAAATTTGAATGAGAAATAAACAGAAAACCATTGACATCTTTGATTTTCAAAGTATGTTGTGAGAAGCAGCATCACTCTAATCTGGGAGCATGAAAGTCATGCAGAGTCTCTGGCCCCACGCTAAATCTGCTGAATCAGAATGTACTTTTGAACAAGATCCCCTGGTGAGTCTAATGCACAGCAGTCTTTGAGGACCACTGCCCTAGAGACCATGTCCCAGAGCTCATCAGTGGGAGTAAACTTAGTCCACTCCCACTGATTGCAGTAAAATAAAATGCCCTTTCTTTTCTTTTTTTTGAAAACATTTTAATCTTTCTTTTTTCCCATTACCATTTATCCCCCTTATACCCTTTTATGTTTCCACCCACCCTCTCTCCACCCCACCGCAAGCACTACACTGTTGTTCATGCCCATGAGTCCCTTTTCTTTTTTGCTCAATCCCTCTACCCCCTAACCACCCCCTCCCAGAGTTCTCAGCCTACTCTCTGAGTCTATCTTTATCATTAGATTCTACATATGAGTGAAATCATATGGTATTTGTCTTTCTCTGACTGGCTTATTTCACTTAACATAATGTTCTCCAGGTCCATCCATGCTGCTGCAAAAGGCAAAACTTTCTTTTTTTATGGCTGAGTAGTATACCATTGTGTAAATGTCCCATAGTTGTTTTACCCACTCATTGATTGACGGACACATGGGCTGCTTCCAAATCTTGGAAATTGTAACTAATGCTTCAGTGAACAGAGAGGTTCTTATATTTTCTCAAATTAGTGTTTTGATTTTCTTCAGATAAATTCCTGGAAATGGAATTGACAGGCCCTAAGGCATTCCATTTTTTATTGTTTGACCTAACTCCATATTGCTTTCTATAATGGCTGAACCAATTTACATTTCTACCAACAGTGCAAAAGCCTTCCTCTTTCTCCACACTCTGGCCAGTGTTTACTGTTTATTGATTTATTGATGGTAGTCATTCTGACAGGTGTAAGATGATATCTCATTGTGGTTTTAATTTTCATTTCTCTGATGATTAGTGATGTTGAGCATCTCTTCATATGTCTATTGGCCATCTGTGTGTCCTCTTCAGAGAATGGTCTATTCAGGTCCTTTGCCCCTTTTTAAAATTGGATTGTTTGTTTTTTTGGTGTTGAGTTTTAAAAGTTCTTCATAAATTTTGGATGTTAACCCCTTATCAGATGTATCAGCAGATATGTTCTCCTAGATAGTGGGTTGTCTTTTTATTTTGTTGATTACTTTGCTGTGCAAGAGCTTTTTTTGCATGTAGTACCATTTGTTCATTTTTTCTTTTGTTACCCTTGCCTGAGGAGATATATATCAGATAAAATATTGCTATGAGCAATGTCTAAGATCTTGCTGCTTATGTTTTCTTCTAGGATTTTTATGGTTTTGGTATCTTCAATTCCTGTTTCTCTTCCTGACTCTCCTCTGTGTATTTACTGGAGTCACCAACCAAATAAACTGCTTGCACTTGATCATTGTTCCAGGATATGTTTTGGGGAAACCTAAAGTAAGACATTCTGTATTGATAATTCTGGAATCCCCACAGTTGTTTGTTTTAATCAACTAATTTTGGATTCTACATTAATACAGCTCTTTGCAATTAAAATTTTTAAGAATTCTTTTATCATTTTCATTCATTCTTATTTTGTTCTTGGATATCCAGAGGGCATATCCAGATACAAGGTAATATCAACACTTATACAGCATGGCTGACCCCAACTCATAAACAATGGACAGGTGACTCACTCATAGGACAGCTACTGCTACCACCCATTCTCACTCTGTTGTTGATGGCCTCTGCAGCTGAAAGTGCCCCAAGCAGTTGCTGAAGGAGCTGCCAGCACTAAAAAATGAACAAAGCACAGTGATGACACATCCATTGCTGTTGGAGATTTGGGACCGTTTTTATGTTAAATCCTCCTATTCACTCCTCTCTCCTTTTGGGGTGCCCTGCTAAGGCACTATGTATACACAAAACAATAGCTAAATGGGAACAAAGGACTAGCATTATGAAAAGAGTACATATATCATAAATGTTCTCAAACTCTCCAAAAAATAGATCTCTGAGAAGTTGTGGTGCCTTAGGTCCAGAAGCCAAATATGGTTTTTCTTGCTCCTTAAAGTAGAATCACTGCTCCACTGAACAGACTTGAAAATACTAATCCAGTCAGATGTGTAGATGAAGATGCACAGAGAAAATCTGCTCAAAAAGGAGGACCCTGTTAGATGAGCTTATCACAAATGAGCAAAGCAATGGGGAAAATGGTGATGCCCATGACTCTACCTTTAGCAGAAAGACACATTGCCCAGTAATAAAACATGGCCCACAATTTCAATCACGACCTGACCAATAAGGCCACTGATGTCTTTGGGGGGGATTTAGTAAAAAGAAATGTAGTGAAAAGTTAATAGCAAAGAATCCAGAATAAGTCTGCTGGAGGTTGGCTCTAGCACTGTGTCAAATTACTCAACTCGTCTTCTCCTACTTTTCTCATTTGTGTTTTTTCATATAATGGGACTATTGAAAACAATTATATAAAGAATTTGAAACAATGCCTTGTGCCTAGAAAACATGCAGTCACTGATAGTTCATTATGGATAAACTAAGGAGTTGGATGTGGTCTCTCCTCTGTGATTCCCTGGCTTCTGCCTTGTGCAGCCCAGGAAATGCTGGTGCTGAATGATTTCCTGGTTAGCTCCAATCACACACACACACACACACACACACACACACACACAGAGCAGGATAATATAGATTTAGAACCAATCAATCAGTCCTGGATTATCCATCCAAGCCCCAGGTCAGAATTCCCCTGTGGGTCTACATGAGCATTCTCATCTGATTTATATTGGATGTGGTGTTAATGGTTCACCTGAGACCACGTCTAGGCTTGCTTGTTTTCTGCAGTCACAGGGAGGCTGATGCTTAGGATATTTTATCTTAAAATATGGCTATAAAGTCAACCACATGTGCCTGACTTATACTTTGAGCCAGTTGGAAGAGAAGTTTGTGAGTTTAAAGACATTATTCCCCTTTAATGGAACAAATTTGATAAACTAAAATATCCCCTGGACATGGCATGTTGAGAAACACAAAGTTATCCTTAATTCATGGCATATTTCAAATAAGAATTTACTTTTTAAGTCCCAAATATTAGTATGTATTATATTTCTATTTTCAAGAGGAGAAAAAGAACACTGAACTTGGAGAAGATTCTAAATGCAATAATTGAAGCATGCCTTTTCCCTATTATTTCCAAAGTGAGATTGAGAATGTAAAAATTGTGTATAACAATGATGTGTATAGAGGACTTCTGGCCAACTATACACATATAGGGATACATAGATAGATATACTTTGCCTCTTTGCACAACCAAAAGAAGGATAACAACAAATTTAAAAACAAAAAGCAACCAGAACTGCCAGAAAACTCAACTGTATGGAAGTCCAGCAACCAAGGAGTTAAAAAAGAAACATTAATCCAGACTGGTAGGAGGGGTGGAGACTGGCAGCTGGGGAAGAGAGGACATGCAGCAAAGCAGCAGCTGGAGGGTCAGGTGGATGAGGCAGCAGTGGGTGGACTGTATGGCCCCACATTCACATGCAGATAAACCAGGAGGAACAACTGGGAAGCTAGACAGACTGCACAACCCAGGGTTCCTCCCCAGCAAAAGAAAGCTTCTAATCCTTTGGCTGTGAAAATCTGTGGGGGTTGTAATAGTAGAAAAAAACTCCCAGTCTCACAGGAAAGTTTGTTGGAGAGACCCAAAGTATCCTAAGATGTATACAAACTCACCCACACAGAAATCATCACCAGAAGTGCCCAGTTTCAGGAGTGACTGAAAGCTGGCAAGAGCCCAGCAAGCAGTATTGTTTCTACTTGGACCCTTCTCCCACATATAGCACCACAATGCAGTGATGTGGGTTGCCCCCCACCAAGCAGGTACCTAAGGCTCTTCCCCTTACAACATTACAAGAGTGCTGAGACAAAGAAAAAAGGCCCAAATGAAAGAATAGATCAAAGCTTCAAAAATAGAGCTAAGTGATGAAGAGATAGCCAACCTATTAGATACACAGTTCAAAACACTGCTAATTGGGTTGCTCAAGAAATGGCTGAGTATGGTTGCAAAATAGAGGAAGAAGTGAAGGCCATGCAAAGTGAAATAAAGGAAAATGTACAGGGAACCAACAGTGAAGGGAAGGAAACTGGGACTCAACTCAATGATTTGGACCAGAAGGGAGAGAGAAACATTCAACCACAACAGAATGAAGAAACAGAATTCAAAAACATGAGGCTTAGGGACCTCTGGGACAACCTTAAATGTTCCAACATTCAAATCATAGGGGTGTCAGAAGGAGAAGAGAAATAGCAAGAAATTGAAAATTTATTTGAAAAAATAATGAAAGAGAATTTCTCTAATCTTGCAAAGGGAATAGACTTCCAGGAAGTCCAGGAAGCTCAGAGAGTCCCAAAGAAGTTGGACCCAAGGAAGCACACATCAAGGCACATCATAATTACATTAGCCAAAATGAAAGATCAGGAGAGAATCTTAAAAGCAGCAAGAGAAAAGAAGACAAAGGAGTTGCCATAAGATTATCAGCTGATTTCTCAAACCCTATAGGCAAGAAGGGGCTGGAAAGAAGTATTCCAAGTCATGAAAAGCAAGAACCTACGTCCAAGATTACTCTATCCAGCAAAGCTTTCATTCAGAATGGAAGGGCAAATAAAGTGCTTCCCAGATAAGGTCAAGTTAAAGGAGTTTATAATCATCAAGCCCTTATTATATGAAATGTTAAAGGGGCTTATCTAAGAAAAATGATATAAAAATATGAACAGCAAAATGATAACAAACTCATAACTATCAACAATGAACCTAAAAAAAAAGCAAACAACTACAACAGAAACAGAATCACAGAAATGGAGATCACATGGAGGGTTATTGGAGGAGGTGGAGGGGGCAGAGTGGGGAAAAAGGTACAGGGAATAAGAAGCATAAATGGTAGGTAAAAAATAGGCAGGGGCAGGTTAAGAATAGTATAGGAAATGGAGAAGACAAAGAACTTATATGTACAACCCATGGATATGACATGAACTAAACTCAGCAGGGGGCGGTGGTGGATATTGGAGGGTGGGAGGTCTAGGGCAGAGGGGATTGGAAGAGAGAAAAAATGGAATAACTGTAATAACATAATCAATAAAATATACTTAAAATGTTACCCACAATAACTTAGAAAAAATATGTATGTAGTGAGGTGTTAATTGTAGGTATATATGTTGACTAAAATTTTTTCAACATTTCTGTATGCTTGAAAATATGAATAAAGCCACATCTAGAAATGCATTAAAAAGGTGTGATGCTTACTTTCAAGGTATGTACAGTCTAGTAAACATCTGTAGGGTTTCTGCCTTACTTCCCTGAGCTTAATCCTCTCCCCAGTGTAACTTGGGGCATCAAAAGAACTTTGAGGATTTAGAGGAATTAGGGGAGAATGACTCAGGATTGCTAACACTACTAGTGTTTTAGCTTCACAAGGTACTTTTTTCAGTGGGCATGGAATTCTAAGCTGCCTTTCTGTCATGATGTATATGGGAAGCACACACATAATTTTTAATAACTACCTTTAAAAACTTTAGCACTCCACTTCATACGTATTCATTTTTTCCTTGACTACAAACTAAACTCTGTGTATTCAATCATTTGTATATTTTTTAGAAGAGCATGATGATTGTGCTCCAGTTTGCATATGGAGATGTCGTTTCTAAGCATTTGTATAGTAAAAACATATACCTTTTGATTATTTCTTGAATAATCATTCATCAGTTTTTTCATACTTTTTAGAATAAACTATCCTTGATAAAACTTCATGACACATATTACCCTGGACAGTATAATTGGCTAAAACTTTATTTAAAATGGGTAGTGTTATATTGCTTGTTTAGAAGCAATTTTTGGTGATTGTTTTTGCACATTAATAAAGTAGTTTCTTAGTGCCCAAAGGATCTGCTTTTTTGGCTAGGAATGTTCTACAGTACATTCTAAAGGCTCTGTGTAGTGCTGCTATCCTCCAGTTAACCAACCAAGTTGCCACAAGTCGTTGTTTCAGAGATAGAGATGGAATTTAGTAGATTCAGGCTAGTAATGCTGATCTTGATGTGGTATATATATTGTATTTTAGCACAATATTTTGTTTAAAGATGGAAATTATCAATTTAAGAATTGAAGAAAGATTTAAAGGATGCAGTATTTTGGCTGAATTCAATGTGTATTTGTGTATTTATAGAGTGCCTATATTAGTGCTTTGTGGTGGGTAACAGCAATACGTTTTACTGCGTTAACTACATTACTGATGAGTTTATATATTTATATCCATCACCTCCACCCCACCCACCCACACACACATAACAAAGTGGGTTAGGCCCCTATGTCAGGTTTTATTTATTTATTTATTTAATTTAGTTATTTTTCAAGTACAGTTTTCTGTTTATTTTTCCCATCCCAGCCCACCCCTCCCCCATGCACCCCACCTCCCTCCCATTTTTACCCCCCTTAGTTCTCATCCCTGTGTCCTTCATACTTGTTCCTCTAAATCCCTCCCATTTTTTCCCGTTAAATTCCCTCCCCTCTCCCCTCTGGTCACTGTCCCCCTATTCTCTATTTCAGTGTCTTTGTTTTTTTTTTTTTTTTCTGCTTGCTTGTCTGTTTTGTTGTTTAGCTTCCTGTTAAAGGTGAGATCATATGGTATTTGTCTTTCAACACCTGGCCTATTTCACTCAGCATAATGCTTTCCAGTTCCATCCATGTTGTTGCAAAGGGTAATAGCTCCTTCTTTCTCTCTGCTGCATAGAATTCCATTGTGTATATGTACCACAATATTTTGATCCATTCATTAACTGGGCACCTAGGTTGCTTCCAGCTCTTGGCTATTGTAAATGGTGCTGCTATGAACATTGTGGTGCATAGGTTCTTTGAAATTGATGTTTTGGGGTTCTTAGGATATAATTCTGCAGTGGAATTGCTGGATCAAAAGGCAGGTTGATTTTTATTTTTCTGAGAAAATTCCATACTGTTTTCTATAATGGTTGTACCAGTCTGCAATCCCACCAACAGTGAACTAAGGACCCCTTTTCCCCACACCCTCTCCAACATTTGTTGTTGGTTGCTTTGTTTATGATAGCCATTCTGACTGGTGTAAAGTGGTATCTCATTGTGGTTTTAATTTGCATCTCTCTGATAGCTAGTGATATTGAGCATTTCTGCATGTGTCTCTGGATCTTCTGTATGTCCTCCTTGGGGAAGTGTCTATTCAAGTCCTTTTCCCATTTTTTAATTGGGTTGGTTGTCTTCTTAGAGTGGAATCATGTAAGTTCTTTGTATATTTTGGAGATTAAACCTTTGTCTGAGGTATCATTAGCAAATATGTTTTCCCATACAGTTGGTTGTCTTTTTAATTTAATACTGTTTTCTTTGGTCACGCAGAAACTTTTTATTTTGATGAGATCCCATTTGTTTATTCTTTCCTTTACATTCCTTGCTCTAGGGGACATATCAGTAAAAATGTTGTTGCGTGAAATATCTGAAATTTTCCTGCCAATGTTCTCCTCTAGGACTAGTTTCAAGGCTTATATTTAAGTCTTTTATCCACCTTGAATTGCTATGAACTTCCCTCTCAGGACTGCCTTCGATGTGTCCCATAAGTTTTGGGTTGTTGTGAGATCATTTTCATTTGTTTCCAGAAACGTTTTGATTTCTTCCCTAATTTCATTCTTGACCCATTCATTGTTTAATAGCATACCATTCAGTCTCCATGATTTTAGGTGCTTTGGGTTTTTTCCTTTGGGGTTGGTTTCCAATTTCAGTCCCTTATGGTCAGAGAAGATGCTTGGTATGATTTCAATTTTCTTGAATTTGTTGAGGCTCATTTTGTGTCCTATCATGTGGTCTATCTTTGAAAATGTTCCATGTGCATTTGAAAAAAAATATGTATTTAGCTTCTTTGGAATGAAGGGCTCTCTATATATATCAGTTAATTCCATTTCATCTAGGGTGTTGTTTAATGCCGCAATATCTTTGTTGATATTTTGTTTGGAAGATCTGTCCATTTTTGACAGTGGGGTGTTAAAATCCCCTACTATAATTGTGTTGCTGTCAATATCTTTCTTGAAGTCCTCTAAGATTTTCTTGATATATTTGGGTGCCCCTATGTTTGGTGCATATATATTTATGATGTTAATGTATTCTTGGTGGATTCTTCCCTTGAGTAGTATGCAGTGACCTTCTGGGTCTCTCTTTATGGCCCTTTTTTTTGAAGTCTATTTTGTCTGATATGAGAATTGCTACCCCAGCTTTTTTTTCTTGTCCATTTGCTTGGAAAATTTGTTTCCAGCCTTTCACTTTTAGTCTGTGATGGTGTTTTGTCCTGAGGTGGGTCTCTTGTAGGCAGCATATATGTGGGTTATGCTTTCTTATCCATTCAGCCATTCTGTGTCTTTTGATTAGAGCATTTAATCCATTTATGTATAAGGTTATTATTGATAGGTACTTATTCATTGCCATTTTTGTACCTGTGTTCCTCTCTGTCTCCCTCTTTTCCTTCCTTCCCTTAAAGCAGTCCTTTTAGTATTTCTTGTAGAGCTGGTTTGGTGGAGGCGTATTCTTTTAGACTTCTTTTGTCTTGGAAGCTGTTATTTGGCCATCTATCTTGATTGATTGCCTTGCTGGGTAAAGTAGCCTTGGTCGTAGGCCTCTGGTTCTTATTACTTGGAATATTTCTTGCCATTCTCTTCTTGCTTGAAGTGTTTCCATTGAGAAGTCAGTAGCTAACCTTACTGGGGCTCCCTTGTATGTTATTTCTTTTTTCTCTCTTGCTGCCTTTAAGATTCTCTGTTTTTCTTGGAATTTTGCCATTTTAATGATAATATGTCTTGAAGTGGGCCTCTTTGGGTTTCTCTTGATTGGGACTCTCTGTGATTCCTGGATTTGTGTGGCTTTTTCTCTCATCAGATTAGGACAATTTTCTCTCATTACTCTTTCAAATACATTTTCTATCCCTTGTTCTTCTTCTTCTCCTTCTGGTATTTCTATTATTCGGATGTTACTACGTTTCATATTGTCTTGCGTTTCTCTTAATCCCTCTACATTCTTTATGAGTTTCTTTTCATTTTACTGTTCTTTCTGTGAGATGCTTTCTACTTTGTCCTCCAACTCGCTAATCTGATTCTCCACCTCATCTATGCTACATTTGAAACTTTCTACTGTGTTCTTCAATTTGGAAATTGTATTCTTCATTTCCTCTTGTCCCTTGCTGATATTTTCTGTTTCCTTTTTTCATGTTGCTGTAGTTTGCAGAGAGGTCATTGTAGCTCCCCTGTAGTTTCTGGTAGCTCATTGTGAGCTCTTTGAACTTCGTAATAACCAGTGCTTTGAATTCACTATCTGATAGTTGATTAGCTTCTATTTCATCTAACATCATTTCTAAAGTTTCTGCTTTTTCTTTCATTTGGGGATTGTTTCTTTGTCCTCCCATTGTTGGAGACTCTTCTTGTTAGTCTCAGCTTCTAAAATTGATCTGTTCTGACTCCCTGGGTTTATGGTATGAACTTCTGTGGTATAATACCTGTGAATTTCAGTGGTGCAGACTCCTTCAGGTATCCTGATGTTCTCTGTCTCCACCTACTCCCCTGCTGGTCCTTGAGCTGGTCCCTGAGCTGGTTGCCTACCCCTGCTGAGTGTCCTGGCTCCCGTAGCCAACTCCTCCAGTGTCCAGGTCCGTTGCTACAGCAGCGACACAGGGGCTTCGTGTGTCCCAGCTCCTGTACCTGACTCCCCGGCACCCAGTCCCATCGCTGTGGCAGTGGCACAGGGGCCGCAACTGTCCCGCCTCCCATAGCTGACTCTGCTGCTGTCTGGTGTTTCAGCGTCAGTCACAGTCTCTGGTCTTTTAATTTAATAAATGCTGGGTAACGGATGGTTTATTGCGCTGTTTCTCTGTAGATCTGCCAGGATTTTCACCCACGAGTACGAGAGCTAGAATCTGCTCTTTCCTACTCCGTCGCCATCTTCAAAACAATCCCTACCTCATGTTTTAATAGCAACCTGAAATTTGCAAAGCACTTTTTCTTGCATTTTTGTCCACCCTTAAAACTCTGGAGCTCTAGATGAGATATTCTTTACGTCCAGTGTATTTACAGGCTTGTCCAAGGTTAGAAAACTTAGCAGACAGCATGTTTTTATTTTGCTGAGTGGTCTATGGTTTTACATTACATTTTTTCTTCCTGTGTTTAATAAGTTTTCTTTGTGTGTAGAAATTACATGTCAAATTATTTCTTTTTTAAAAATGTAATTTGTTAATACTTTGTTAAATATCTGAAGGACATGAATCTACAGAAGCCTTTCTAGGTTTTTTGTTAAACTTTGATGCTGCATGAGTCTGAGTATGATATACTTCCTTTGAGCAAATGTTTTTCTAGAGCTATTCCCACAAATATTTTGGAAAGATGTGAAAAATGAGAGTCCAGACTTGAGAAATTGCTGGTTTTTTTGTTGGCATTGAACCTGATTTGGTCACTTTAGACTGTTCACATTTGGGAACTTAGATTCAAAGTTCTCCTGTATCTTATTTAAGGTGACTGATTTCATTAAATCTTATTAGGAAGCTTCATTTACTTGTTAAGGAAATATGCCGTAAGGAACACAGGTCACATTGAAGTTTGATAAGCTATGCAGACAGAAATCGTCAGTTCACACAGGTAGGGCCACACTCCATCTCAGCTTCTCAGTTTCACCAGCTCATCAGCCACCAGATAAAGCTAGGCTTTCAGCTCTCCTCGCTGTGCCTGAGACAGGTGAGTACACACAGGTGTGTGAGCCCCCGCACTCCCTTGGAGTGAGGCAGGATGTCTGATTGGACCAGGTTCACATTCAGAATTTGCTTGCCATAGTGAACGTGAATGAGAAGTGGGCCCATCCCAAAAGTAAAGTTGCTACCCATTTCAGGGTATATCCATATCACTTTTAAGGGAATGCTAAAAGATAAAATAAAATGGATATATGTCCATCTTTGGACTTAATTTACAGTACTTTTGATTTATCTGATGTGAAATGAAGAAGAGAGTAGTGTTCTATGCAAATGATCCTTTTGATGTTGTGCTGTGGTAAGTAGTTTTAAATGATGCTACACTTAGAAGCATCACTTTTTTTTAATGTTCATGTTTTCACACATGCTAATAGCTATAGGATACTAATCAGAATGTGTGTACTCAGTCTTGAGGCAAGGCTGTCTCTTATGAGTGTGATTGAAACCACATGAGTTCTCCTGTGTGCTTTTTACATTTTGCTGCTGGTACTTAATTTTATACTTTATGTTTTTCATTAAAATTAGATGCTTTCCTTTGAAACTCTTACCAGCTGCTTGATTAAGCAATACTGTTAGGTACAATGTAATAGAGTAGTTTTACCTCATGCTATATCAGTAAGAAGGGCCTCTGTCTTTTAACAGTTACTGGTGTTGGCAAATAACCGGTAAACTGCACCTTCTATGTATATGTTACTCTCTAATTAATACTGGGAAAAGATTTAGAGTTAAAATTTAAAAACAATGTGAACTTTATAATTAGTGAATGTCTTAATCTACTTTCTATGTAAAATATTTTGATAAACTGTGTATTGATGCAGTGATATCCATATTGCTTTGGGGGAAAAGTGCAAAATAATATTACATAAAAATGTAAATGTGCCATAACATTCTATAGAACTGGAAATTATACAAATGTCTTTCATATCCTCTATCGGTGTCCTCCCTTATCCACAGAGGATGTTCCAAGACCCCCAGTGGTTGCCTGAAACCATGGAGAGTACTAAACCCTAGTAGGAAAGTAGTATATAACTAGTAGGGAAAGTAGTATATAACTACTTTCCCTATGTGTACATACCTGTAATGAAGTTTAATTTATATTAGGCACAGAAAGAGATGAACAAAAATAACAAAGGATGGATGATTCATGTCCCAGGTGGCACAAGATTTCATTATGCTACTCGGAGTGGTGCACAGTTTTTTAAATGGATGAGTTGTTTCTGGACTTTTCCATTTAGTATTTTTAGATCATAGTTGACGATGGGAAACCGAAACTGTAGAAAGTGAAACCACAGATAACAGGGGACTATTACTGAACTTAATTAGTGGTCCAGATAAATGCACAACACTAACAGTATTCATGGCTGTAACAAGGATTTTTTTAAATGCACAGTACATCCAAGTTATCACTCACCTTGCTAAAACCCTTTCATGACTTTTCTGTGCTTTTGAAGGACAGTCTGAACTCCTTAGCAAACCTGTGGGGCCCTGTACCATTTAATTCTGATTCCCCCTTGAATCTGTCTCCTGCCACTCTTCTTCTCCCTCATTCTGTTCCAGCTCTACTGGGGGTCCATTTTCAAGGCTTTTAAGCAAACTGAGGGCTTTCTCACTTTAGTCCTTTGCCCTTAGTGTTCTTTTTCCCTTGAGCAGTCATTACGTTTTTGCATGGATGGCTTCTCATCATTCAGGTATTTGGTATTAATATAATTTCCTCCCAAAGTGCCCACACACTCCATTATCACATTCTGTTATAGTACCCTGTTGGTTTCCTTCTGAACAATCATTTCAGTTTGACTTGTTAGCCAGGTATGTGCTAGCTTGTGTGTATCTGCATCTACTAGGTCAAGGATGCTGCCTTTCTTGGTCATCATTGAGTTGGAAACCTTGCATGTGTCATAAATTCAAGAACTGTTGATATGGAACAAAGAAAAAAATCTATGTGAGTAAATGAACAACCACTTATGCAGCAAAGATTTAATGAGCATTTACCAAATCTGAGTGTAATTTTTGATAAGAAACTAAAGACTAAAGGTAAAAAGGTAAATACCCATCTTGCCCCAAAGACACTCTCAGGCTAGGCTATCATTAAATAAGGAAGTAGGAAAACTATAACTTAAGGAAAGGGATTTTTGGTCAGAGTAAATGCCCATGAGTATTCTCTGCCTATACATATCTTTGGATCTTTATTTTCCCCTTGAGGGAAGAGCAGAACTTTCAAAGTAAGACTGTCTGTGCAGCCTCCTGCATTTGCCACTGACTTTTTGAAGCCTTCCAACTCTCTAAGGGGTGAGAAATGGCAGGTTTAAAAGTTTTACAATTTTCTTTGCAAATTATCTAGCTATAGTATTTTATGAATTGACACATGATTTTTTATAGGCAGAAGTGATGCCATTTCCAGTATTTAAAATTGTTAGATACTGAGTGATACAGATATTTATGTGATATTTGGCCTCTCTCTATAAATACTACATTGAAAATTGAGGCCAAGATTATTTAACATTTAAGACTTAATTGTTTTTTTCCCACAAATGTAGGGTAAAAGAATAGCAAATTTTATTTAGTTTTGAAATAATTATGAGTTCTTCTGCCACCTACTAGTACCAACTTCTTGAGTAGTATTCAGGTACTCTGGTGATACACTTGAAGTGGAGAAGGATGGTCCTTCTTACACATCCACGTGGAGATAAACCCAGTGTCTTCAGTTCATGGTGCTGTTTTTTGTTTTCATTTGGTGCCAACAGATGTTTCTTCATAGCCTGAGTGCTGGCGGCCATCTGTGGCTGGTCCACAATGTTCTAGGAGAGAATGTGATCCTGCTTCCTAGGGCTGAGGTGGCTTGCACTTTCGCCACTGCAGCTCCAGTGTTCAGTGTCCCTTCTTTCCAGATCATATACGTACCCACTTCCCAAGTAGCAGGGCACCAGGGACACTGCATCAGACCTGTTTCCAGGGTCTCTCTTCTCAGGCATTTATCCCTAGACATCACAGTGTGCTTGATTGTACTCCCTTTACCTGGGTACTGGGCTTCTCATACACCTTGGACCCCAGTCAGTCACTTTCCATGCTGCATGATGATTTCTAGAAATTCTCTTGTTAGGGAAAAGACAAATATGAAAACAAATTTCAGTAAGTCTCTGCTGTGCCATACTACCACCTGAAGTACATGATGTCAATAAACTTGTTGATTTCTTTATCTCTAAAGTATTATGTATTTCCATTCTCCAAACTTGCTGTAATGTAATTTGTACTAGCCAGTGGCTCCTTGTACATGAATTGTATTCTGTAAAGTCTTATGATACTGATTAGCCAAAAGTATAAAGATTCTTTTCTGAAAAAAAAAACAACTTTATTGTTGGAGCTTGGGAGAGTACTTTTCCTGATGAGAAAATGTGATGAACCTTTTATATGCTTGTTTCATATGGCTAGGTTCTTTCCAATATTCAGAAATGCTGGGGGTCCATTAGCGCACACTGTTGTTTTATCTGTTTTTTTTTCCTTAGAGATAATGGGCTTTTCATATTCTTGTTTACAAACATGATTAAAGATAGGCTTTTATAGAGAAAATTTAATTCTAATAGAATGTTGATTAACTGAAGTGTTACTTTTTTTTCTAAAAATCTTAGCACCTGATAGAAACTTAGGATATCTTTTTATAATTTTTTATTGTTGTTCAAGTACAGTTGTCCCCATTTTCACCCCTCTATGCCCCCTACCCCACCCATGCCTACCTCCCACTCTTGAGCCCAACCCCCTTTGGCTTTGTCTATGTGTTCATTATACATGTTCCTTGATGACGCTTCTCCTCTTTCCCCTCATTATCCCTATCTTCCCTCCTCTCTGGTTACTGTCAGTTTATTCTTTATTTCAATGTCTCTGGTTATATTTTGCTTGGTTGTTCATTTTGTTGACTAGGTTCCACTTATAGGTGAGATCATATGGTATTTGTCTTTCAACATCTGGCTTATTTCACTTAGCATGATTCTCTCCATTTTCATCCATGCTGTCAGGAAGGGTAGGAGCTTCTTTTCTCTTTCTGTGGCATAGTATTTCATTGTGTAAATGTACCATAGTTTTCTAATCCACTCATTTACTGATGGACACTTAGGTTGCTTCCAACTCTTGGCTATTGTAAATTGTGCTGCTATGAACATTGGGGTGCACAGGTTCTTTTGAATTGGTGTTTCAGAATTCTTAGGGTATAAACCCAGCAATGGAATAGCTGGGTCAAAAGGTAGTTCCATTTTTAGTTTTCTGAGAAAGTTCCATACTGTTTTCCACAGTGGCTGTACCTAAAGCCCACATCATACTCAATGGGAAAAACTTAAAAGCTTTCCCACTAAGATCAAGAACAAGACAAGGATGTCTACTTTCATCCCTTCTATTGAACATAGTATTAGAAGTCCTAGTCATAGCAATCAGACAAGAAGACACACTAAAAGTCATACAAATTGGAAAGGAGGAAGTAAAACTGTCACTGCAGATAATATGATAGCGTACATAGAAAACCCTATAGACTCCACCAAAAAACTACTCAACCTGGTAAGTGAATTTGACAGAACAGTGGGAGATCTAGGATTATTTTTAAGAGAAAGTAGAGCTCCAGCAGCTATTGCAAAATGGCGTCCAGAGCTTTAAAAAAGTATTTGAATGCTCTATGTTTACTGATACATTATCCACTAGCCACTGTTGCTTTTGCTATATAAATTGATTAAAATTAAATAGCCATATTCCACGTGTTCAGTTATCACCTGTGGCTAGTAGCTACCACATTGAACAGTACACATGTACACCATCTCCTTAATTGCAGAAAGTTATATTGGACATCACTGCTGAAATGCTGACCTCACTAAGATGTGATATAAAATGGGAAGTAATGGGACACAGAGTCAGAGTTAGGCCAATGAAAGTTGGAAGAATAAGAGCAGTGATAGAAGGCATTTTTGTTTCTTTTCAGTGAACAAAATTGGAAAGGAAGACTATCATTGTTTCGTGAGAAAAAGAACAATACCCTTTCTTCCACCATAAATTTAGTAGAATCAAGTGTTCAGAAGGATTTTAAAGGTCAATTAGACAAATTACTAAATTAATATCTGAACTGTTTTTATTGCTTATATTTGCTTACATGGAGAAACTCAAAACTCCTACCATAAGAAGCAATATACATTGATCAATGTGTGAGCTAATCAGCTTTGAATTTTAGAGGAAAATATTATGAATTACTATCCATAGTAAATTATTTGATATGAATTTTCACTACTGAGCCAACATGAAGACTTCTGAAAATGCTTTCCATGTTCTCGCAGGCAACTAAATGCTGTTTCAGATATTATCACACAATAAGGTCGGCCAACAAATGAATGTTAGGACAAAGGTATTAATGTCAATAATAATCATAAAGATGCCTAAAAAATCCATGAATAATATTTTTTATTATTTTAGCCAAAAATTTAAAATCACGATTGTATCCATTTATATTGTAGTTCAACTCATTCATCATAAATATTTACTGTCTTCTTGTTAAATGATTAGATCAGCAGGGCCATGTTTCCTAAGCCCCTCTTGGACAGAAGTTCTACTAAACCTAGAACAAGTGAAATGTTAACCAAATCGACAGAGGTATCATTAGTTAAATTTGTGTTGCCGGCAATGTTGTTTTAAAATATGCTACAAAAGATCATTTGAAGTGAATTCAGATAAGGCCACATTAGGTACAAAATGTAAAATCACAGGGTCCCCAGAAAAATCTTGGTGAAACTTTCATTAAAAATGAAAGGAGTAGTATGACATTTAAATAATAATATAAATGAGATACATAAATACTTAATGTACCAGGAATGCTAAGTTTTAACAAAGTTTTAAAGCCAAAAGAACTTCAGAGATTGTAGAGTTTACCCTGAAGGAGGTAAATCTGAAGCCCAGAGTGTCTGTGTGACTTTCTGAAGGTCACACTGCTGGATAATGTCAGAGCCGTGATCAAAGATGTATAATAATAGTTTTAATTCCAACATGTAGATTTTTTAAAAAATCAGGCTGTTCATTATAATGTTTAACAGCTCATAATTTCTACATGATTTTTTATCATAAACTTAAATATACCAATCATTCATTCCCAGATTTAATACTTACACAGAAACCTGTCTTTCTTAATGATGTGAACCAATACATGTTTACTGTGACATTCGACCAGTGATTGGATAGGAACGACCCAATTGAGCACTTGACTTGAGCTCTGTTTGCCATCACCTTGGTGCTCTCAGACACTGGTGTTCATACCTCATCCTGTGTGTAGTGCTTCATGGATACCTCTGCTTGAAATCACAAGGGTTAGGCACTGTAAGCCCCAGGTGTTAAGCATTTCTGGATCCTTAGTCCTAGCAGTAGGCCTAGTACATACTACCTACCCTGTTTATTGAATGAATGAATAAATGAATGAATGGTTATAATTTCCTACCCAGTAATGATCTTATAAGAAAGTAATTCACATGAATTACTGAATTGTTAAAAAAAAACTTTTTCTCAAAAAAACTTTATTATAACACAATATTGCTATTTGTTTAATGAGAAAAACAAAATTAGGTAACTGATTCTTCTTTTCAAATTTTAAATTCCTTTTGGAATGGAGTTTTAGCTGATTCTCTGGACATTGAGCAGTAGGAGATGAGGGTAGTGGGCTGCCAGTGAGGGCTGCTCACAGCAAAGTTAAACCTGGGCAAGACTGAAGAGATCATCCGGATGGGGGATGCACCACAGCTCTGTGTAAACATGGTCCAGCATCCTCCAGTGTGAGCTTTTAGAGGTGGTATGAGGGTCAAGGTCCATCAAAGTCAAAGAGCCTGGATTAACCATGAAGATAATTATTTATTTTAATTTATTTTTATGATTTAGTTTTCCACCAAGGACGTTTTACAAAGAATGGGAGTTAAAAGCGCGGACTGAGTCTGGCGGGCTGGATGTGAACATCCATTCTCTCTTTGCAAGCTGCATCACTTCGATCAAATTACTTAATCTCTTTTTTCTTTAGTTTCCTCATCTGGGAAATAGGGTCAGGATAGTTTTTCCTCATAGGGTTGTTGAGAACATGATGAGGGATGACTCATGTAAGTTTAGAACAGAGTGAGCATCTAGTACAGAGTGAGTTTATTGTCTACTGTAATTCCTGAGCAATACAAGATTAAAACAGTCTTTATACTCTATAGGGAGGAAAAGTCTGTCTAGGTATAGAGTCATCATTCCATAGAGTAAATAGCAAAGAATTCCAAGAAGAGATCATGTACCCTAGTCTGCATTTGGAATTTAAGGTCAGGCAATAGCAGAACTTGGACAGCTGGAGGACAGGGCTGTCGAGGATTTATCAGCGATGGGTTGTTTGCAGACTGCCTTTTTCTCAGGCCCTCCATGATTAAGTTGAGAAGACTCAACAGCAGACTTTCCCGAGGGGGCGCGGAAGGAAGTTACGACCCCATCCTTGTGGTTTTAATTATTCGCCTCAATTTGCTCATTCATGGAACTTGATCATCAAGTTTATGTATAGAAGCTATATAGGAACTTCGTGCATAGACACAGATTTTTGTGGTGATTAAAAAGGAAGGTTGCAGGGTCCTGCAGATCTGGGTATGTGTGCCAAGGTTGCTCCCTCTTTTCTTTGCAGTCATAGCCATGTAGCTTCAGTTTATATGTCTGAAAGATGGGGTCAGACTAATCCACCCCTCATTAGATGGTTGTATGAAAAAGGCTGGAAGCCATGGCAGTAGAAATCCCGCTGTGTAGTGCTCACTGTGTAGGAGTCACTCAGGGGAAGAGGGAGATGAGGAAATACTATTATTAGGCAGTGGTGACTTATTGAATTGGTCCCTTCAAAGGCTGCTAATGGTCACTCAAGTGGACAATTTTGGAAGAAAGCAGAAAGCATATGAGATGCTGTTACCCTCATGTGGTTATCTTACCTCAATTCACTGCTCATGAAAATTACTGTCTTCTTAACAGAATCTCTCAATGAATCATTTTCAGTTTGAGCTCTTATTTCTTAAAAGGAAAGTTGTGATTAATACATTTGTTACTTCTATTCATCTCAAATATTGAACTTCATTTGTCTACTTTATTTATTATGGGCAATGGGATAAGTCCTGTCAGTCAAATTTCCTTTATTGATTTTAGGGTGGTTTCCTGTTGGAAACTTTATAGTATGGAAAATGCACATGAGGCTTGTTATTTAATTATTTTGTACAAAATAAAGTTGAAGATGTTTCTGAAAAGTATAAAAAAGTTACAGTCGGTAGTGTCAACTGTACACGGGGAGAAGGAGCTTATGCTTGGAGAAGAGCTGACTTCTTGAACCAGGCAACACAGATGAATTGGGTGGGCAGGAAACCTTACACATAACACTTTGATTACCATATTCAAGAGTGTCAGTTGATTTTAAAACCATTAAACATGGTTTTAAACATAAGAAAATTAAACATAAGAAAATTATTATAGGTTTGCATATCTAAAAATGAGTGATCCAGGATGCAATTCTATATAAGTATAAAAATATATGCACATATATTTATATAAGCTTAGATATATATGTGTCCATTATGTTTATTTATATATAAGTATATGTATGTGTGTATGTATATCCAAATTTATATATGTGTATGTAAGTATAATATTTACATACACATATGCATCGTATAATATTGTACTAGTGATTAAGAAGTAAATTTACCCAATTTTTAGTAAAATATAAAGAAGATTATAAATTTGAGGTGGTTTGTGAATTGTGAAATGTACTTTTCATTCTGTCGAAGTAAAGCTTCTAAAATAGCATTCAGTGGTAGGTTGCTGCATCCTTGTTAGAAACCAGAAGTTCTGGGCCTCTTGATGGGCCCTCGCTGTGGGTATTTTGCACAGCGTCTGGCTCCAAAACCAGATTTGGATCCTGCCTAGCTCATTAGGCTTTCCTCCCAGGTTTCCTGATCAAAAAATTGAAGGCCAGCTGCTGCCTGTCTTAGGAAGCTTAGTGAAAGTCAACAAGAGGCTGGAAGCTGGCTGGGGCCTACGGGGCACCATCCACGCTCTGACTACAGGGTCACCCAGAGAGGGGCTTCACTAACTGCTTAGGACTCGCTGGGTGGTGTTCCTGCTCTAAAGTAGCCCCAGGGAGGTTATAGATCAGTTTCAGAATGTTTTACTTTTGTACATATATGTCATAATGGGAGTTTTTCAACAGGTTTGGGGGGAGAGAACGGTCATTCTTTGATCTCAGGTGAGCATTATTGTGGCTGAATTGAGAACTTTCCTGTGTTAATTTGGAGATTTAACTGAAGTGGTTCCCCATTCTTCTCCTCTCCAGTGGGAGCCTGGTCATGCCTACCCAATGCTTTTTGTAAGATAGTAAAGCCTCAAGGCTGATTATTTTCTGACCTCCTGTAATGAAGCTAATCGGATTATTCCCTGCAGCCTAATGTTTGTTGCGGATCTTTGGTCTGATATTTTGGGCAGTGGTATGTGCTGTACTTGTTCACAAGAGCTAAATTGCTAAACTCTCCTAAATTCCTGTAAATGTTTTTGCTGAATAATTTCTCCTGACCGTGAATTACCCAGGTTGTCCATGTACCGGTATTCTGATATTCTGAATTTGCCCTGTTTTATCAAACAGTTTTGTACCGCGCCATATTTTTTTTTTTTAGCAAAGCCTATTTCATGAAAAGAAAATGCTAATATTTGAATGGAAAGGCCAGCAGGCTTAGGAAATGCCAGGGGAATTCTGCAAATATTCTTTCTCAGCGGCCTAGACAATTGGGATCTGATTCTTGGGCAGCCGTTTGGAGGTGGTAACATCTGAGCTTCTAAATGGCATGAGTCTCTGATTAGGGGCTTGGTGCTCTGCCATACAAACAGCCCTGCTTTTCCCAGCCTGCAAGCGAGACAGACACCGCCAGCTTTTAGAGAAGACAGCCTCACAGAGAGAAGAGAAACTCAAACCGCCCTAGGGTGTCTGCAAATGATCACTGTTTAAAAACTAATGGATCTGCTGAATAGGAATGCCACTGTTAGACGCTCTGATGCTCTTTTTTCTCGGTGTCTTACCTCCATCTACTATCACGTGATTCTCCTACCTCTGCCGTCTTCAGCATGTGAAACCTACATATTTGCTAGCACAACTTCTGTCACGTGTTTATTACTAATTTTACATTATTGAACAAATTTTACATAATTTATGTCTCTCCTCACTTTCAGTAGATCTACTTAATGCTAATGACTAACAAAATCATAAAAGGAAATTTTACTAAGTCTCCATACTGTTGGGAAAACAATAAAATAGATGCTAATAAATCTTGTATTTTAACAGAGTAAGAATATGGGTATTATACATTTGCAGTTGGAAATACCTTGTTTAATAATTCATATTGCCCTTGGGGAAGTGGGGGTGGAGGGAAGTAGCTGGTCTACTGTATTAAAAATATTGTCATGGACAAGAGAATATCCACTCAGAATTTTATAATCATCTTCTATTATCATCTGCCTGTACTAGAAAAAAAGAAAATCAGCTTTGCCCTTCTTCTAGAGTTTAAATAAATGTGCCCAATTATTTTAACCAGTTTCCACCGAGTTGTCAAAAATCTTTGTGCATAATAATGGTCTGCTGGTGGCAAGACTGGACGGAAATACTGTGTAGTGATCGAGTGTCTGAGTTGAACATCTGGCAGAACAGCCTGGATACTTACTTGGGAGGAGGGTTCCCTGACTGGAATACGTTCGCTCTTGGGTTTGGGGAACTAAAGTGCCCGATCAGGCTGTTCTGGGCATAAAGCACATAGATGGCAACAGGCCAGTGAGTCGATGAAGGAGAATGAGGAAGGGGTGAGACACATTTCACAGAGAGGCTGAAGGTGAGATGGCATTTTTGCAGGATTTCCTCATTGGAATTTAAAGTGAGAACCAGATATTGTACAGTAGGATCATTGTTTTTCTTCACATTATTTGTAATTAGGTCTTCTTTCTCTTAAATGGAGTTTTGCTTTTTAAATATATGCTAATAAGATAAACCCAATTATGAGGAAAAGATCATTGCAAAGGTGTGTTTATGGTATAAGATCCCACTGATTGGAAAGTAACGCATTCCGAATACTGTCATTTGGTTTGTTTCTTATCTAACAGTCTGACATGTGTATCTGTATGTTGGATAGTTTGTTTTTCTCATAAATGTATGATTTTTGACAATTGGAAGTTCACAATGTGTTCTCCCTCAACTAATTTTGCTAAATGAGCTATAAATGACTAATTGTGCTTGTCCCATAAAATGTTGCTGTGGATATTTTTGTTGTTTATTTAATTCTAAGGATCTTGTGGTAGCCTATATTTTCTTGTGGGACATTAACAAAAAAGTATTCCAAGGAATTGGTGAGTTGTACTAAGCACGAATGGTAGGTTTTGTTGACATGTCCTCCTTATCTGTATTCCTCAAATTGCAGTAGTTAATTCATTTAACTGATAAGAGGAACTCCTGATAGACTGAGATTGCCTGTTCGGCAATATATCCTACTGATTTTTATGTTCTAGCCCAGTTATTGACATACAGTAGATATTAAGTGAATATTTATTGAACAAATCCCTCATAATTTATCTTTATTTTCAGCACATCTTTCATCATGTGAAACACAAGTTTGTGGAAGAAATAAACCATCACATATAGTTGACCTTTGAACAATGTGTGAGTTAGGAGTACATAACCCCTGTGTAGTTGAAAATCTGCATATAACTTTTGACTCCCCAGAACTTAACTAGTAGTAGCCTACTGCTGACCGGAGCCTTACCAATACGATAAACAGTTGATTAACATGTATTTTGTATGTTATATGTATTATATACTGTTTTCTTATAATAAAGTAAGCTAGAGAAAAGAATGTATTGTAATTAAGGAATAGAAAATGCATTTATAGTATTCATTGAAAAAATTTGTGTATAAGTCTACAAATATGAAGTTTATTTGCCTTGCTCTATATATGTTTAGCTTGAATATTTGTCATATTCACATAGTTTTAATTAGCTATATGACAAATACATTTTTCTGGCAGAAAATAATAAGAGGAAAGTAGTGCACTGAATTTTAAAATTGTCTTGAGTGAGGGGAAACTTACTTAGGAACAGTAGAGATCTACTGGGTTTATAGTTTTCTTTTAACTGCCTAGTCTGTTGTGCCAATCTCTGAGCACCATGTCATTCCAGTCACATGACTAGTGAGTAAAAGGCTGGACTCTGGGACCTGGGAGATCTTAGTGCAAATCCAAACTCTGCCACTTTCTTGGCTGTTTGACCTTGGACAAGAGGCTTGATCTTTCTGAATCTCAGTAGGGATACTGATAATATTTACTTGGGAGTGGTGGGAAGATAAATGAGGCAATTCATTGTAAAGCCTTTAGCAAGTGCATAAAGAGTGGCAAAAACTAAAAAAAAAATGGTGAGTTTTATTATGTGAGCGTATCAGACTAACTGGTTTTAGTTTGTATAGATTCTGGATTTGATCAAAGTTTAGCTTTTTATCAAATCTGTTTTAATGTTGATTGATATATTGGACTGTAAATATTTTACTCTTTAAATAACAGTAAAATAAAACTTTATAGGTGTTGTAGACGATCGGCGGGTAAATACACACTCTCGGAGTCCGGAACCGAATTGATAAAAATTTTAATGGCCAAAGATTTTTCCTGCGCAGGGGTGAACTTCCCCAACTGTGACCAGAGTCACGTAGCTACTCAGAGCTACAAAATGGAAGTCGCGCCTGGCTTACAGACTACTGGGTATTTATATTTTCTAGCAAGCAAGCAAAGGCATACAGAAGCAGAGGTGGCGGTTAGCTATTCGCTTATTTAAAAACGGCGAGGGTCCCTGATTGGTGGGTGCTGCTGCTGGCGGGCACTTTCTGGCGGGCCAGGTTAGTTACCTTATTTGGCTAGAATTTTAAACCCAATTGTTCCCGGATGTTTGTTCATTACCCTGTTCCAGGAACTGCAGATTTAGGGTTGGGTAATGCCCTAGCTGTAATTTTCCTAGCTGGGTATAACAATAGGTGTGCTGCTGGGTATTGTTTGGAACTGCTCTGCCTGGTTTCAGGAGTTGTGACTGCCCCCCATAGATAAGGCTGAGTGAGCAGCCTCCGGATCGTGAGCCACTAAGGATACAAAGCTTGTCTCTGGTATCACAGGCTGCTTCTGCTTCATCCATCTCTGCCCCCAATGCTTGGTGAGTTAGTCAGTGATGGGTAAGACCCTTCAGAGGCGGGGCAGGCAACCTAAGCCAGACACCATCACTTGGGAGGCCCTCAAGGAAGGATTCAGGGGGCTGCAGCAAAGAGGAAGTGATGGACCCTCACACCCCCCCCCCCCTGGCTATTCTGACATAGCCAGAGTCCCCATTTCTATCTGGGAGAAGTGATTTCTGGCTCTAATCCACTTAAGCCTAAAAACCTATGATCAGGAAGGCGGTGCAGTTCTTTGCTGGCTAGAACAGGTTGTGGATGATCAGGCCTAAGAAAGAACATGTAAATCCTGTGAAACCTGCTTTGTTTAGAATGCTCTCATTTAAATGATAAGGGTCCAAGCAAGAAGTTTGTTCCTCAAAGTTTTATGGCTCTTTAGCTATCTGACCCTGACTGAGAATAAGCCCTCATAGTTCTTTGAATGCTATCTGTTGTTTGATCCTTACCTGTATTCTTGTGCAAAATGAACCCAATAAAAGCCCATTGAGGAAAAGGCTCTTGGTCCTTCTCCCATGAGAGACTGACCACCTTTCCTCCCCAAGCAGATCATGTCTTGGCAGTATTATTTTCATCTGTGGTGGACCAGGGGACTTGTAGGCAAAGTTGCCCCCACAGGGTATGTAATTCAAAGTTCCCATTTTTATATATGAAATAAAATTACATACAATTTTATTCTCAGATTTATCTGAGAATCATATTAGGCCAGTTTCATTGATTACATAGATCAAAATATTTTAGCATGCCTTTGTACTTTCAAATGAAAGATTAAACAGTCTATTCATGGAGCATTCATTTCCAGGTGCTGTACTATGTGCTGAGAATAGAGGATGTAAATGACATTTTCTCAGCTTTCAAGGAACTCAGGAGGAAGAGAGAAAACTTCTTTAATAGAGTAATCAATTTTAATAGAGTAATGAATGAAGGAAGAGAAGATTGTGTAATGTACAGAGGTAATAGATGAGGTGGCAATTTACTATTGAAGAGATAGACGTAGGTGGCTTTTGGGGGGCAGGGTGGACAAAGTCTTGGTTATATTTGAAGGTGCAGAGACCTGAACTAGGTTGGCATGTTTGGGTGTCCATATGCAGGTTGATGTTGCCAATAAGTAAAGTTTATAGGTGAGATGGACCAAGGTAAAATAAAGTTGTTGGTGAAAGTGAGCTCTTGAAGGGTTTTATAGTCAAGGTGTAATTACTTCTCTCTGCATGTATTGATCCCATGCTTGCTAATTCAACAGCATGAACTTGTGATCACTTCCTTCAACTCAGAAATCTGTACCTACCAGTATTCTAAAATTCTCAACATTTGCTGGGCCTGAGGTAAATCATGACATCCAACACGTAATGAGAAAACCCTGAAAACTCTGTTAGGGTGATAGTAAGAGTTAAATGATATTTAGGGTATAAATTAACAACTCCTTTCTTAAGTTCATTCTTTCTTTGTTGGCATATGTTGTTAATTTGAGCTAGGTTGTTACTCACTTCTCTGAATTCCCTTATATTGCAAAGGACTCTACTCAATACTAAGTTATATGATACGAAATGACTTGTTTCTATGCCTGTCTTCTCCACTAAGCTAGGAAGTCTTGATACTTCCAGTGCACAGAGAAATTACTTAGTAAGTTTTCAAACTCCTTATTTTCTAGGCTTAGTAGTTTCCAGTGACATTAAGGAAAATAATCACTTTTTATCCATTGAGTAAGATTTTGGCTGCCATAGTGATTATGTAAGTGATTAAAATTGATACCATCTTGAGTTACTCAATTGTATTTTCAGGGAGGAATGTTAATTGAATATTAGGTGTTTGACACTGTCCTGAATGCTGGAGATATTCAAATAGCTTCCAGTTTCTGTTCTGTCTTCTGATTCATGCAAATGATTGAAATACAATAAGAAACAGTGGTGTGTGCAAAACACAATAAGATAAAGATGGACCCAAGTCAGTTTGAGAGCACAAGAAAACTTTGATAGAATAGTAAGCTTTTAACCTGGTAGCAGGATAATAGTGAACATTTAACCTGGTAGCAGGATAATAGTTTTCAGGTGAGTATGTAAGTGACTCAGAGTATAATGGTGGAGTCAGAACACCTCTCTAAATCTCTGACAAGGTAGATGAAGAAATAAGGAAAAAGGTAGGACAAGGCAGATATAGGTAAAATAAGTTTATGAAGAAGGCTCTTAGCACTGAAGAAACACATGCCTGGTAACCAGTGTATTTTAATGATATAAAAATCTATACCCCCTGGATTGGTACATGCAACACCAACAAAGAAACTAGACCACCAAACAGAATAAACTGAAAATGGATAAAGGACTTAAATATAAGTCCTAGAAGAAAACATAAGCTGTAAAATTTCAGACATCCCATGTAACAATATTTTTCCTGATACATCTCCTAGGGCAAGGGAAATAAAGGAAAAAATAAACAAATAGGACTACATCAAATTAAAAAGGTTCAGCACAGCTAAAGGAACCATTATCAAGATGAAAAGGGAACTGACCATATGGGAAAACATATTTGTCGATGATACCTCAGAAAAGGGTTTGATCTCCAAAATATATAAGGAACTCACATGACTCAACACCAGGAAGACAAACCACCTAATTAAAAAAATGGGCAGAGGACCTGAACAGACACTTCTCCAAGGAGAACATATAAAGGGGCCAGAGGCATATGAAAGAATGCTCAGCATCACTACCCATGAGAGAGATGCAAATTAAAACCACAATGAGATACTATCTCACACCTGTGAAAATGGCTATTATTAGTAAATCAACAAACATCAAATGCTGGTAAGGACGTGGAGAAAAGGGAACCTTAGTGCACTGTTGGTAGAAATGCACACTGGTGCAGCCTCTGTGGAAAACAGTATGGAATTTCTTCAGAAAATTAAAAATGGAATTGCCTTATGACCCCGTGATTCCACTGCTGAGGGTTATACTCTAAGAATCCTAAAACACCAGTTCAAAAAAATGTATGCACCCCTATGTTCATAGCAGCACAATTTACAATATCCAAGTGTTGGAAACAGCCCACATGGCCTTCAGTAGATGAGTGGATTAAAAAACTGTGTTGTATTTTCACAGTGGAATATTGCACAGCAGAAAGAAAGAAGAAAGTCCTACCTTTTGTGACAGCATGGATGGAACAGGAGAGTCTTATGCTACATGAAATAAGCCAGTTGACAAAAGAGAAATATGATATGACCTCACTTATAACTGGAATCTAATGAACAAAATTAACTAATGAGGAAAATAGAACCAGAGACATGGAAACATGGAATCGACTGACAGCTGTAGGAGGGGAGAGGGGAAGGGGAGGAATGATGGAAGGAAGGGGAGGGGATTAGTCAAAGATCATGTATGAATGACTCACGGGTAGGGAGAACAGAGGGGGGGGCTGTGTAGAGGGGGCAAAAGGGAAAAAATGGGACAACTGTAATAGAATAAGCAATAAAAAATAAAGTAGAAAAAAATCTATGCCACCTTCATACAAATAGGTTTATATGAAGCTATTTAAAAATATTAAATTAAAAATTAAATAGCCATATACAATCTGGAAAGCTCGACAGTCCTTTTAAGAATGTTATCTTTGAATATATTTGTATGTATACTTTCAGCAATTTTGTGACCATATCACACTTGCTATTTTGTCACTGGAAATTTTTATTTCGTGATAAAGGGACCATTTGATAAATACCAGGTGGGGCAAAGGTAGGTTTACAGTTGTGAGTACACAAAACAGAGTTTATTTTTGTATTACCATTGATTAATTATGGGGTTATTTTCCATGCACACAACTGTAAACCTACTTATCCCCATCCTGTATATATGAATTATTCTACAACATCATTTTTAAATGGTTGAATAGTCTTTTTTTAATGAATGTATCCCATCATATTAACCATTTTGTTATCCTTGGGAATTTAATCGTTTCTATTTTTATTTATGATACAGCACTACATTGACATTCTTAATAACTTAACACTTGCTAAATATTTCAACATACCCTTCACGTTTTAGGATAAATAATAGAAATGGAATTGTTAGATGATAGTGTATACATATATTTGAAGATTTGGTAATAGTGTCTAGTTGTCCTTCAGAAATTGTGTAACAGTGTTTAAATCAATCTTCCTTCCTTCCTCTCTTCCTCCTTCCCTCTTCCATCTCTCCCTTTTCCATCCTTTTCTTCTTTCTAAAGCTTTATTAGTGCATCACTGATATTGAAAAATACTAAATATATTAATGTATAAAAGTTGATGGGGTTGGATATATGCATACACCCATAAAACTACCACTGCAATCAAGGCTGTGATAAACATAGCCTCAAGTATTTCTTCATGCACTTTTCTTGTTTGTTTCTGTATTAAGAATACCTAGTGTGAGCTCTACCCTCTTAACAGATTTTCAAATGTACAATACAATATTGCTCTCCTTAGGCACAATGTTGTATAGCAGATCTGTAGAACTTATCTTGTATGCCAGAAAATCTGTACATGTTGAACAAAGCACTCCCCAGCTCCTGGAAATCATCAGTCTATTCTGTGCTTCTATGAGTTTAATTATTTTAGGTACCTCATATAAATGAAATTAGGCATATTTGTTTTTCTATGACTGGCTTATTTCACTCAGCCTCGTGTCCTCAAATTTTGTCCATGCTGTAAGCATTTACTTCTTTTTTAGTGCTGAACAATATTCTAGTGTATGACGTGGCACATTTTCTTTATCTGTTCATCCATCAATGGACATTTGAGTTGTTTCCATATCTTTACCATGTAAATAATGTTGCAGTCACTACAGAGTACAGGTATCTCTTTGAGATATTGATTTTAAAATTATTTTGAATCTATGTTTAGAAGTAAGACTGAAGTGTGACTTCTGAATGTTCTACTCTAGGGCCATTTATCTGGTATGCTGCTTACCAGGAATGTGACTTATAAGGGTAATGCTGATTCCATTTATTAGATATATATTTTACATACCATAAATTTCCACCAAAGATAAAACAAAATTCTGTAGGTTGACAGTCATTTTAAGATATGGTGCTTAATATTTTGTAGTGATATATATTTAAGTATTTCAAACACTTTTATCATCAGTTATCATAATCCTCAGCAATTATAATTTACAAAGTTCCAGTATTTTCCTCAGGTTTTCTTATTGCTTTAAATATAATAGTATTATTAAAAGGAGATGTAATGTACAAACATTAAGTCAAAATGGATCAAAGGCCTAAATATAATACTGTCTGAAACAATAGCTTACATAGAAGAAAATATGGGTACTTAACTCATGAACTTTGCAAATAAACAAGAAACCACCCAATAAAACAAAAAGGCAGCCAACCAAGTGGGAGAAGGTATGAAAAATAAGTAAAAGAAGATTCAAATCATGTCCCATTTTCTAATACAATGTGATTTATATTGGAGAGATTGTAAATTTTTAGTTTGATTTGTTTTCATTTTATAAGAAGCTAAGCACAAAGAAATATGGGGCAGGAAGGAACATAAATGATTATCCAAGCTCTTATCCAGTCCTCTCACACTGTGAGTACAAAGTCAATTTGCAGAAAAATTTTGCCATTAGGCCAGTATAGCATCTTTTTAATTATTAAAGAAGCCTGTCAGATCTTTGAAAATTTACACAACACCACAGATTTTCTTTTCCTTTGTAGCTGTGGTTGCTGTTGGAATATATTTAGAAACACTGATGCTTAAGCGAATGTGTGGTCAAAGTAATGCAGCATAAGTGTAGGTTTACCCCAGGGAATGAAAAACTACCGTTTTGATGTTTGCGCTTAAATATTTAGTACCCAGGCCAGCTCTAGGCAGAACTAGTAAAGCCTGACTTTGGCATTCTCATTTTTTTTAGCTCCTTTCTATATGGAATTACTGATGTGCTGGGCGGAGGCCTGTGATTTTACACAGACCACTGCATTGGGTGCATCTCAACTCTCCCTACTACTGAAGTTTCTAACACAGGACCTTCTGCCCTCCTGACTGACTGTTTCTTTTCCCAACCCATCTTGCCACCTTAAAGCCTTCTTCAAGCCTCATATCCAAAATCTGAAGTAGGACTTGGGTAGGGCAGTGGGGTCTGGGCTGGTCATATGGTGGGGGAAAGCCATAATGTTGATATGATCCAGAGGCAAGAGAACTTAGCAGAAACACATCCAGTATGTACATTATCTCAGAAGGGGATAAAATCACATCTAAGTCAATGGATGCATATGTAAATTGGGAGCTAAAGGAAAGGCATCCATTGGATAGCAGAGCTGAAGAGAAAAGTACAGGAATTTGGTCAGAGAGATAAGTTGGGTTAATGGCAGGATAAGTGATGATGGATGACCTTTAGATAGAAGTGAAGGTCTAGTTCAGGATCAGTCTTGCAGTCATTGGGCTGTGGCTTCTACCAGTGTTACTTACAGGCATCTCTGCAAGTATTTTTACATATGCTGGACCTGAAAGTGGCAGGCTTCTTCCAGGTCCCTTATAGCCCTTGAAACTCAATAAGTAATTTATATAGCAATTAGCCAGTTTTACAAGTGTGTCCCTAGATAATAATGAGGAAAGATATAAATAATTAGGCATTATTAGTTCATCAAATCACTCAGGACCCTCTTGGCCTCCCTTGTATCATTTTTTTTGAAATTGTAATAACAAGTAGCCCTTATGTAGTACTCAGTGTGGCTGTTTCCATTTTTAAGTGTTTTGTTTGTAAACTCATTAATTATCCAATTTATTTTATACTTTATTACATGTTGACCTATTTATAACTCATTACACATGCTAACTGATTCTGTCCTCAATGATACTGTATGAGGTAGGAGCAAGTATTACCCTCATTTCACATGAGGAAACTTGAGCACTGAGAGGGCAAGTGACATGTCCAGAGTCATATGGCTGGGGTGTGGCAGAGTTAGGGTTGGCAGCTGGGTACTGTGGCTTCAAAGCTCACACACGTAACAACTGCCAGCCCACTGTCTCAACTAATGCTTTCCCTTTTAGAAACCAAAAAGAGAGATTATGGCGGGGGGGGGGGTGGAGTCTGGAAAAATAGAAGAGAGGGTTATTATCATTGTATATTTCCATACAGGTAGGATGCTTCCTCTCATTCATTGAATCAATCTTTGTCAATGTACTTGAATTTTTGAAATTGTTCAACCAATATTTACTACATGCCCAGGTGATAGAGATATAAAGATGAATAAGAAATCATTTCTATCTTTCATAAACCTGGAGTCATATGTACAAAGAAGTAAATTAAAACATAATTTATTACTGCTGTTACAAAAGTAAGGGCAAATGTGATAGAGTAGTGCTGCCTACCAGAAGATTTCTAAGAGCCTTCCTTGAAAATATGACATTTATACTGGGCCTTAGTGGTTAAGGGAATGTTTTATGCCCAAGAAGAAAGAAAGGGATATTTCAACCAAAGAGACTCCATGAGCAAAAGCATAGTGTCAAAAAAAGGCTGAGATAATTTTGGAAAAAAGTAGGGACTTCTGTGTGGCAGAGAGTGTGTTGCAAAGTGAGGAATGGTAAAAAGTGAGAAGGATTTTATAGATGAATGTATACATCTTCAAGGGATTTGGATTATATTTAGTAGGTAATGGGAAGGTTTCCTTCAGAAGTTTTGATGCTGAATAGTGATATAAAAAGATTTGTTTGATGGGAAGATTATGGTATAGGCTGTTAGAGAATACACCATAGTGTAAGGAGCATAAGGTATGAGACTTAGAAAATTCTAAGCCAGGGGCTTTGACAGCTAGAGCTCAAGCAGTGTTTGTGCACTTGCAGTAGAGGAATTAAATTTGAGAATTTTTTTCTCAGAATCAATATTTTAATTTTATTTTTTATTGAATTTATTGGTGTGCTGTTGGTTCACAAAGACATACAGGTTTCAGGTGTACAACTCAACAAAGCACCTGCCCACTGCATTGTGCACCTATCACCCCAAGTAAAGTCTCTTCCCATCCCCTTCTTTAGCCACCTCCACTACTCTTCCCCTCTGGTGTCACAGAACTCTGGTGTGTTTCAATGTGTTATATAATATGGGTTTTTTTGGCTTAATCCCTTTGCCTCCTTTTATCTACTTCTCCAAATCCACTCCTCTGACAGCTGTCAGTCTGTTCCATGTATGTATGCCTCTGTTTCTATTTTGTTTGTCAGTTTATTTTGTTCATTAGTGTCCACCTATAAGTGCGATCATATGGTATTTGTCTTTCTCTGACTCACTTATTTCACTTAACATTATAATCTCCAGGTTTATCCATACTGTTGCAAAAGGTAAGATTTCCTTTTTTTTTTTTTTTTTTTTACAGCCAGGTAATATACTGTTGTGCAAATTTACCACAAACTTTTATCCACTCATCTACTGATGGGCGCTTTGAATGTTTTCAGATCTTGGCTATTGTAAATAACACTGCAGTGAACATAGAGACGCATGTGTTATTTCAAATTAATGTTTCAGGTTTCTTTAGATATATTCCAGAAATGGGATCTCTGGGTAAAAGGGCAGTTGCATTTTTAACTTTTTGAGGAAACTAGTATTAAATGGATCAATTAGACAGGAGACTATAACCCTTGTAAACATACATGCCCTCAACATAGGAGCCCCTAAATACGTAAATAACATCTTGGCGGACACTAATGGAGAGAACAACAGCAGTACAATCATAGTTGGGGATGTTTAACACCCCGGTGACATCAGTGGACTGATCTTTCAGACAAAAATCAACAAGGTAAAAACAGCTTTAAATGGCACACTGAATAGATGGATTTAGTTGATATTTACAGAACATTTCATCCCAAAGCAGCAGAATATATAATCTTCTCAAGTGCACGTGGAACATTTTCAAAGATAAACCACATGTTAGGACACAAAGTAAGTCTTAATAAATTCAAGAAGATTGAAAGCTTATCGAGCATCTTCTCTAACCATAATATTATGAAACTAGAGATAAGTTTTAATACAAAAACTGAAAAACATTGAGATTGACTCAACAAGATTTGATAAATGATTAAAGGTAGGGGATGAGCTATATTGAGGCGCAGTGCCTCTGAAACTTCTAGCTTGTGAGATGGATTGTTCATTATTTAGAATTCTCATTAGCTGCTGCACCAAATATCCAATTTGCAAATAGTAGTTTAAACAAGGCGAAAGTTGATGGATGACTGCATCAAGAAAATGTGATATGTCTGTATACATTATGGAATGTTCTTGCATCAAGAAAATGTGATGTGTCTGTATACACTATGGAATGTTCTTGAGTTTTATGGAAGAAGGAGATCTTGCCATTTGTGACAACATGGATGAATCGAGGAAACATTATGCTAAGTGAAATAAGCCAGATGCTAAAAAAAACAAATACTGTGTGACCTCAGCTATAACTGGAATCTAAACTAGTCAAACTCAAAGAAGCAGCAGGAATGGAATGGTGATTGTTGTCCTAGTTGGTGTGGCTCAGTGGATTGAGTTCTGGCCTGTGAACCAAAGGGTCACTAGTTCAATTCCCAGTCAAGGCTCATGCCTGGGTTGCGAGCCAGGTCTCTAGTTGGGGTGTGTGAGAGGCAACCACATACTGACGTTTCTCTCCCTCTCTTTCTCCTTCCCTTCCCCTTTCTCTAATACAAACAAACAAACAAACAAACAAACAAAATCTTTAAAGAATACATAAAACAAATGGCGATTTCCAGGCTGTGGAGTGGGGGGGTTGGGGAATGAGAAGATGTTTGTGAATTTATATGCAATAAAGTGACTAAAGTTAACAGTACTGTTATCTCTATCGTACACTTAAATTTGCTAAGAGGGTACATGTTCTCACCACATTTGTTAAAAGGAAAGAAAAAAAAATAGGTACCTGAGAGGTGATGCTATGTAAGTTTGGTTGTGGTGATTTTCCACAGTGTATATAAACACCAGATCATCAAGTTGTATACCTTAAATGCATATGATTTTTAATTGTTGAGCTTTAAAACACAAGACAGAAGTGTATTTCTCTTTCAGTCAGAGGATCCAGATTTAGCAGCTTAGACATAATATATAGTTCCCTAGTATTACAGATTCAGATATATTTTTCCTTGTTGTTCAATCTTCCCTTAGGGTGACACCCTCATTCATATGTTTGAAGAGGTTTTATCATCAAGACAGTTACTTCACAGTCCATTAAATAGGAAGCAGTAGAAGGAAGACATGGCAATCAGGAAGTCTGGCTACATTCTCCTGACCATGACTTAGTCACACAGCCATTTCTAGAAGTAAAAAAGGCTGAGAATCATAGCCTTTATTCTGGATGGCCATTTCCTGGCTCAAACTTGGGGGTTATATTGTTAAAGGAATAGTTCATCCACAGAATGTTTGATGACCATATTAGTCAAGATAGATGAGGTAAAACAGATTTAGGGAAACATAGCGAGATAATGTGTTCCGTTTTGGATATATTAAATTTTAGGTGTCTGTGAGATCATCTGATAGCTGTATCCAAAAGGTAGTTTTTTAAACTAAAAGTCCTAAAAATTAGGATTTCTACTGTGACTGAGATAAAATCGACATAGCAGTTCGAGGTGTGTCAAATGAACTCAGGAGGGCATTAATAGTGAAGATTGGAGACTAAGAACAGAATCTAAAAGACACCAACCTTGGAAGGAAGGGATTGGAGGTAGGAGGAGAAGCCAGTGAGGAATGGTAATAGAACAGAGGATGAGATGGGCAGAGATATAAGGAATGCCATTAGAATTCTCCTTTATGGTTGTGGACCCAATTTCACTGCTGCTGTGGCAACAACCTATAACATCACAGCATAGATTATCGTGCCCATAAAAGTGATTCCATTCTGCAGCCTCTCCCTATCAGAAAACAGCTTCCAAATTCCATATGATCTCACGTTTAACAGGAACCTAAACAACAAAACAAATAAACAAGCAAAATATAACCAAAGACACTGAAATAGAGAATAGACTGACAGTGTCCAGAGGGGAGAGGGGAGGGCTTTTAAGGGGAAAAGTGGAAGAGTTTACAGGAACAAGTATAAAAGACACATGGACAAAGAGTAGGGGGTGTGGAAATGGGAGGGGGAGGGCTGGGTGGGCAGGCTGGGATGGGAATAAAAGACAGAAAACTGTACTTGAGCAACAATAAAATAAAATAATAAAAAATAAAAGAACAATGAGTTAGAAGAGGAAAACATAGATTGTACAAACAAACAAACAAACAAACAAAACCCCACAAATTCCCTAAGTGTCTAGTCACAGTGGCCTTTATATATGTCCTCATGCCAATGGCCCAGATGGAGTCAGAAACTGTCAACTGTACAGCCAATATACATAGGAAATTTTCTTCAGTATCACTTTTAATTGAAAGCATTCAGGATAGAATGGAACACTTTTGTTTGCATGGCAAAGGGGTCAATGGGCATAGCTGCAGGGAAAAAAATGTGAATAGTTCTGGAAAACTTAATGTCCCAGACCAGCTAGGAAAATAAGTACAGTTTGTAATGAAAATATACAAGTAATAGGAAAAACATTAGCATTCTCAAAAAGATGCGGAATACTTAAAACCATATGTACTACCGTCTTAATAAAACTATGAACTGGGGTGCTGATATAGAACCCAGAACAGTACCTAGTACAGAGTGGTAGCAAATATTCTTTAAATAAGTGCATATTTTACTTGTAGTTATCATAAGTTTATTTCTATGTGGCTTTTTGGTGGGGGAATTTTGGGGAAAATTGCTCTCCAGAGTGCATTTGAGATGCAAATGGTCATTGGATTATGTATTGCATTTTCTTTGACATTTTCACTTTGAGGGTTTACTTTGTTTGTGCTGCAATAGTCCTCAGTTCATTTCTGTTTTTTTACCTTATTTAAATAGATTTAAATTTTATATATACATGGTGCTTATTGGTAAAATTCCAGCTTGCTTAGGAATGTTTGCTTAGCTTATTAAGAGGATTTATTTACTCTCACATCACTGACTTGTTATCATATCAACACTGTACTATTTACAGAAATAAACTTTGGTCCTTTAAACTCTAAATTTAAATAAAGACTTAACTGTTTCAAATGGGATGCTGTCAAGTGGTTGTTTGCTTGAGGAGTTCAACTCATATTGCCGTTCTTTATTCAACATTTATTGAGAGCCCGGTATTTAAATTAAGCTATAGCTTAAGCTATGAAAAATGGACTGAAGACTCAATACCTAGGGGATAAGAGCTAAGGAGCTGTATTATCACTAATGATGAATTATTTCAAAAGCAATGTTCAATGTTCAATGCTGTAGAAATGTCCCTTAGCTACAGCAATTATAAATAATATGATCATTTTTTAAAACAGAATCATACTTAGCAAAATGCCCTCCAATCATTTATTCAGTCAAGTCACTAAACTTTCATAGTTTCAGTTATCTCATCTGTAAAATGAGAATAATTGTCCAAAAAGGGTAGTTATGAGAATAAAATCAATAGCACTTATTCCGTGATAATTACTTCTAAATATTATTTTTCTTGACAACTTCCCTGCTACACTAAAAGACTCCATCAAATAATTAATTCTCATTTTATTACTTTCTCAATGACAGTCAAAAGAATCAAGTTCCAAACCACTTGGTTGTATTTTACAAACCCAAGTAAGAAGAGTAGGATAACATTTTTAAAAATTTCAGCACATTTATTTGTACTGGGACCACTTTAACATATTTATTTTGTCCCCTAAAGTTAAATCCATAATCTTTTCCCAGAGGTAAGCGCATGAAGTCATAATGCTTCCTGCGTCTCTGTTCATAGTACAAGTGCACACTCTGGAAGGATGGCGGTCTCTGGTGTCTGTCATGACTGCTTTATAACCTTAACTTGCTTTCCTAGCCTTTATTGCACATGACTCCACAGGAAACAATTTGCTCACACAAGAATATATTTTAACTCTCCAGCTACTATTTTATCACACTGGCTTTGTAAAATCAGTTAACTGTTGTCTCACTGAATTTGTTGACTTTTGGCTTCCCAGAGATTTCTTATGAACAAACTCAGGTTCCCAGAGATTTTTTATGAACAAACTCCTCAGGTTGTATCAGTTACTTGGTAGTAGCCTAAGGGTTAATACTTTGCATTTTGTCCACTGAGTGTCTTTATCATGCCGCACCATAAATAACAATTAGTATCAGGAATGAGCTGGTGATTTCAACAGGCTCATGTTGGGTGAGAATATTAATGTTTGGTGTTGAAGCTACAGGAACTTCACCTTGGCGGCAAAGGCACTAGCCACACTGTTAACTGGTAGATGTGTACTATATGAAACGTTGATGTGGTTTAGTCTGGCTTTTTTATGTTAACTTTTAAAACTTGTTATTATACCAGTACTGGATTAGGTATCCTTCTTTTATAACATTTCATTATCTTCTGTTTACTTCTTAATTTATTACCACACTACATTGGTTTATACTCTTTTACTTTTCTGGTACAAAATGAGCAACTTCAAGGCAGAAATGATGTCTTATTTTTTATTGCACCTCCAGAACCCAGTACATAGCATGCACTTAGTAAATACTGAGTTTATGAGTCATATTTATTTTAGTTTCAGGAAAAAGCACCTTGAATGATAGAGGGATTTGACTTAATAATTTAGGCCCAATTTGGTCAAGACTCCCAGCACATCTCTTGGCAGTTTGTTTAGCCCTTATATCTACAGCTTAGAACTTCATTCTTTTTTAAAAAATGTATTTATTTAGTTGTTGTTCAAGTACAGTTTTCTGGTTTCTACTCTCATCCCAGCCCCCCCCCCCCCCAGATCTCACCTTTAACAGGAACCTAAACAACAAAACAAACAACCAAGCAAAATATAACCAAAGACACTGAAATAGAGAACAGGCTGACGGAGACCAGAGTGGAGAGGGGAGGGAATTCCAGGGGGAAAGGGGAAGGATTCACAGGAACAAGTATAAAGGACACATGGAGCACTAGAACTTCACTCTTATGCAGGTTTCTCTCTGGGAGCAAAATACTGCAACACGCACCCTCATATATTGGGGCAAAAAACTGGGTTTGTCGCCCAAACTGCTAGGGACAGTCCTGAAACTCATTCCAGTTGGACTCTTTTAGGTCACATACTTGAGCCAATAACTGTGGTTGGAAATAGAATGTACTGATTGGCTTTGCCGAGAGTATGCTTATTCATCACTTACTCACCTCCATGGCAGTTCCAATTTCTTATTTTCAACTCCATACAAATCCTGTTGTTTGATACCGCCTTGCAACATCATTTAACAGTTTTCATTTTCATGTTTTATCACTTCAAATGGAATGTAAACATTCTGAGAGCAAGAACTTTGTTTTGTTTTTCTCTGGAGGTAACCCTAGCATCTCCTAGAGTGGCTCAGTAGGTAATTTCATGCGTGGGAACTGGTCCAAGTGATTTCTTTCCCAGTGATTTGGATAAAAGTAATTGGATCACAGCGGTGTGAGTGTTTGCCTGACATTTTTATTTCACTGCCAAACTCAGATGAAACCTTAAATATTGACATGCAAAGGAAAAGATCCGATAAGTAAGGAGACTGTTGAAAGACTTTCAAAGGGAATATAACCATTTGAAATTATTTTCATTGCTTTCCTGATGCCAAGTTTCTAATGACTTTCAAACAGATAATAAAGGCAGAAATTTTATGTGTGTCACTGAATTTATATTACTTTCATAAAATCCATAAAAATGTCAAGATATATGTACACGCTAAATGTTATTCAAACAGTCTTCTTAAATAGATGAAGGGAAGTGAGGAGAGATGATGTAATATCAATATTGTTCCCATATTTGTTGTTGTAAACAGTGAAGTCATTGTCTTTTGTGAACTGTCAGCTTAACATGTTCTGCCAAAACCCTTCTAAAGCAAGCCCTTATTAGAATTAATCACAAGTGTTGGCTGAGATAGTGTTACCCTTTCCATGTAATTTAAACAGACTGTTTTATCCTATGTGCAAAATATTTGCTTTGTTTCAGATGTGGAGTTGGGCCATAACAAGATGCTGATAAGAGAAGGAGAATCTTTTGGCCTTTCTGAGGCTCAAAATGCTAAGCAGTTGAGGTCACACCCTCTTGTATTTAGTAAGGATATTTTTCTAGGTCCCGACCCTAATTTGTAAAGATTGGAAGCAGCATTTCTTCAGTCATGTAGACCCAGGTGTCGGGGAGGGCACAGAGGAGTAAGAAACTTTTCTCTCCCCTCAAAGTTCCTTCAGCTGATCTAATAATTAACTCTACATGAAACAGAGTCACGAGAGAAAAGGACCACATGTATGGGAACCCCACATAGGTGAGAGAGTCAGACACTCTACGTACATGAGAGGTTCAGAGACAAAAAGGGAAAATGAGGTATGTATGAGACTGAGCTAAGGATGAGGTAAGGCACCTTGAGACTTCAGAGTGGGGGAAGAAGTTCATTCGAAGGATGATAACCAGAGCAGATGTTCATTAATTAGAAGTTTTCCCTGCCCTATAATAGGCCATACAAAGTTATTTTGGGTGATAACTCTTATTATGGGAAAGGCCCCTTTTGATTTTTTGTGGGGGTTGAGGGCAAAAGTTGCTCCTGAGTCTGCAGGGTTTTGATCGCCTTCAGCTCAAAATTCGTATATATCCCAGAGACACATCTTGGGGTGACTCATTCTGAACCCCTGCACAGGGATTGCAGAGTGATCTGGGAATTCACCATTTCCTTTTTCTCACCTGATCATTTGTCAAATCTTATCAATCCTCTCTTGAAAATCCTGGCTGTGTCCTTGCCTGGTGTGCAGTGTGGTTAGGAGGAGTGCCCCTGGACTGCAGACTGAAAGTTTGGTTTACAAGTTTTGCTTTCTCCAGTCATTTGTATGGCCCTGATCAACACTTCTTAGCCTCAGTTTTTTTACTCTTAATGTCCTCCCAGTTCAGATTCTGTGATTTCTCTGCAAATATTCTTTCTGTCTTTTTGTCATACCACACAAAATTGGTAATATCCTTTTATCTGCCTCTTCCTGAATTTTGCCTTCTAAGTTAGGACTCCTGACCACCAGAATATAAACTTTTCTGAAGTTTATCTTTAAAGTTGCTTTATCTACTCACAAAACTTGCAATGGTATTTATTTTGTAATAAATCAATGAGTTGTACAAGTATGACTTATGCACATTTATATACATGGGTCTTATAGTTCAAAGAAAAGTTTAAAAAACCCAGCACCTAAATGGTTTTCTGTGACCTCCTCCTGAGGTCTGACTCATCAAACTTGAATTTAAGGCCCCTCAACAGACTGGCTTCATGTTAAGTTTCCATGTAAGTTCCCACTACTCTGCTACTAGTTCCCAAACCTCACTACGTAGCAATGTTAGCTAGAGAATTTTCTCTGTAGATTGAGAAACTTCAGTGGAACTGAAAGGTGTTTTTTTTTTTTTTCCGCATTCCAGATGATCCTGGCTCTGCTGATCAACTTTTAAACATTTGAAAAACATTGCTTTTATCTTACTACACCTTTACTTATAGCCGTGAGTCTCAAGCTTTAGTCTATAGCAGAATCACCTGGAGTGATTATTGAAACATACAAACTGTGGGGTCTGACACCAGGGTCCCTGATTCAGTAAGTTAGGGGTTAGGCCTGAGAATATGCATTTTAATCATTTGCCACATGCTGCTGCTGCTGCTGCTGGTTTGGGGTCCGATCTTTGGGAGCCCCTGGTTCATGTGAGGACCTGGCCCCGGAATGGACTTTCCCACACACCCTCTTCACGTGCCAGAGCGTGAACCATCATTGTGGATCTGCCTTCACGGAGCAATGCCCCGCTCCCAGAGGAAAGACATGTCTCTCCTCTGCGTTCTGCCCAGTACATTACTTCTTCCCTGTTGTCACTATTACATGCTTAAATAAGGATTAGATTAAGGTCTTTGACACTTTATCTCAGTTCTGTACATCTTGTATCTGTGTCCCAGTGATTTGTACAAGAGAGGGAAATTTAATATGCTCATAGACTTTTGGAGGAATATCAACCACTTGAAAATTGTTCTTGAATAATTATTATTATTCTTTAATAATTTTTTCTACTTTTTACTCGTGGCTTTACATTTCCCCTTCCAACATATTTTTTTAAAATCTCACACGGCCTTCTTTGAGTAATATTTCTGTTTAAAATTTAAAAGGCTCTGCTGAATAATTTTCAGGAAGATAAGCCCTGCCATTGAATTAGTGGTTTCTAAGATACGCTAATACTTGTCTACATTAAAAAGTTTTCCCATTAGTCTCTCTCAATTAACCTCAAGTGCAGTCACTTAGAATATATTTTGTCTGAAAGTGTCCTTCTGCTGTGGTTCTGACATGGCTTTAAAACTACAGCTTTCGTTTGGTCTCCCACATCTTCCTTGTCGAATATCAGAGTAGGTAAGAGGCCTTGGTCTTGTACATATTCAGTTCAGTTTGTTTGCTAATGGGCATCTAAATAGAAAATAGCCATCACTGGCATATTTCTCTCAGAGCCAGAGTTTTAGTGTTGGAAGAGGTCCGTCTGTTTATGGGATACATTCAATTTCACATTTCTAGGTAAGCAGATTAATGCCAAGAACGAAGAAAGAGTTGTGCTGGTCACAGACAGAACTGCGACAGAGCAGTAATTCTCACCCTAAAACTCTGTCTGGAATTAGTTGGACTCCATTTATTAAGACCCAGGAGAAAATTTCAAAGCACATCTAGTGCTTGGAACTATAGGACTTCCTCCCTCAGGACAGCTCTGTAGGAGTCAAGTTCTGTTAAAAGCCCTAAGAACACGGAGCCCAGTCTTCATGGGCTCAGAGAGAAGCAAAGTATCTCTTTTTGCTTTTTTATTGAAAGGCGAAGTATGTTTGATCAAAGATGTGTGTGATCTGTACACTTTTAGAAATAAAATAGGCAAGAAAGTAGAATAAAAGAGAAGTAAAAACTAAACCTATAATAACAGGGGATGTCCAGTTTTGGGGTAATTTTTAAAAGCCTATTTTAAAAAATCTTTAGCTCTGCTTAGTAGTAATATTCATGTTTGATAATTACGAATGCTTTAATAACACTTTTTCATTTTAAATGTCAGTGTGAGAAGACCTTAGTCTTGTAACCCCATCAGAGGGTGAAAATGAAAATGCTTTACCAGGTGCCCTGCAAGGCAGCCCTTACCAGCGAAATCTTTGTCCTAACAAAGCAATTTTGTTTTCTAATTTTCTGTTTATTTTAAAGGTCCATTTTGTTTATCTTTTTCTCCCATCAGAAAGCTTTTTTCCCCTTGAGTTAAAGAAAATTGGTTATAATGGCTAGATTGTTACTCCTCTACTTTCTGGGAAAAAAATATAATTTCAGTTGAGTTTGATGAGACTGGGCAAAAGAATGAAAGGCTAAATATAGCTATTTATTCTCCTATAAATTATTATTTTCTTGCTTTGAAGGTTTCATTTATATTTTAAAGAAATATGTGCACATAATAGAAAATTAAATGCATAAAAATATATAAAATGAAAAGTCTTTAAGAAATCCTCTGTCAATTGCCTGTTCTACTTGCCAGAAGCAACTACTGGTAACAAGTTTTGTGTATTCTACAATGTATATAACACACACACAAAACAGAAATAGAATTGTCTCTACACGTCGTACAAAGCCTTGATTTTTCCTAAAATATTTAAAAGTACATTCGTAAAATGATGAGTAAAACTGCTATAGTAAACAGAGGAGAAATAGATAATTGAGGATAGCTTATCATGTATATATGAGATATATGCTGTATATTGTGTGTGTGTGTGTGTGTTTACCCGAAGCAGATTAACAGTACTCTGACATATTGGTCCAGGAAGCTGCTATTCTTTACCTAAAGATGTTTGCTACCAATCATTGCTTTTTTATACACTGGAACTTCTGCTATTAGCTAGGGAGATAATAGACATTTTGAATGTTGTTTATTTTTATGATTTTATTATAATGTTTAATGTTGATTTTTAATGAATTATTAAAAATAATTTTTGATCATTTGCCAGACTAGACCTCATGAGTTTATAATCCCATGGTAAAAAGTATGGGTAGACTTTTAGAAGTATAGTTGATGGAGAAATACTTTTACATTACAATATTATTTTATGTACACTAGACTACCTGAATTGGGTTAAAATACCATCAGTATTTGACCCTGGTTGTGGAAGAATCACTCTTCAGTCACTCATGTGGGGGGTGCCTCCAGGAATGATCTGCACTCGTGGAAAATATACAGTTTTGCAGTTTTGCATTTTTATAGAAGTGAAGCTTCAGTATCTGTTCCGTTGTTGGATAGACTGCAATGCCTGCAGTTATGCTCTCTTCCTGGTATAGGTGGTTCTGTGAAGGCAAATGGTGTGCTTGCACAGGTGGGGTGCTGGTCACCCTGCCCTGCTCTCTGCAGTCTCTGTCCCCTGGTTTTCTTACCCACCTTGGAGGTGGGAGGTAGCCACAGAGCCTAGGTGTCCCCTTGATGGTATCACTGTTGCTTTTCCAGTGTGATTTGGCTTAATGAGGATATGATGTATCTAAACCTATCATGACTTTTTATAGATTTGGAAGTTATCACAACAGATTTTAGGGTAAGGAGGTATTTTTCTCTAATGGTGCTTTATTATTTTATAGAATCGCAGTTTTCCAGAAATATTTTTATGACCTATTTTCTTCTCATTTAAAAAATGCCAGCCCTCGGAATTAAAGCAGTTTCTGTTAGCAGCAATGTTTAATCTCTCATTGACATCAACTTGCCTGGGAAGCAGAATAAACTCGATTTTATTTATTTGTTTATCGGCTAGTTATCAGCATATTTTTCTCAGAATAGAATTCTCTAAATAGTGTACTGAGTGGATTTTGTGCACATCCAAGTCCTCTACTATTTTAATATTTTCTTTGTTTCAAGAAGACCCCAACAACTTTCATTTTCATTTACCAGGTGTCTAAGAAAGTTGACTCTTCTGGTACATACTTTGGGTGTATTGGGAATGCTGTAGTAAAAAGAAGCCTGGAAAATGAAATTAGCAAACGTTGGCCTCAGGGAGGGGAAAACAGCTTTTTTCACATGAAAATTCTACTCCAGGGTCCTCTGTCCTTGACGAGCGCCATCTCCTTTCCCGTTATTGTCTTTGCCCTCATTTGGGGTTCGCTTTTCAGAGAACAGTGGAGAGATATTCTTGGTATTCAGTGCAGCTGGTATTCTTCCAGCACTTGTGCCCGTGAGTTTGAAAAGGGTAATTGTTCTCAGTATTTGTGGGTGAGGCTGGAAGAGTAGTATATGGAGAATAAATGGCCTTTCACAGTAGAAACCCACACTTGCTGTCATTTATGTTTGTTTCATATGGTAATTGACTCAGATTTGTTTTGTTTTACTTCACTTCTTTGTGGGGTTGTCATTTTGTCTGTTAGGAACTTCACAGTTTTCCTCCAAATAAACCATTTATTTAACTACAAACCAACTTGGCCTGACAGCTGTTTGTTTGTTTGATACATGCAAAGATGAACCAGAGGGCCTGGTTTTTTCTTTCTCTTCCTGGGATTCCCTTAGATAACATTCAGTGTGTGATCATGTAAAGGAGGAACCTTGACCTTGTACCAAGGTCTGGGCCTTGCTACTCCGCTACTCCATTAAAATTCTGCTGCCAGAAAAACCACTTTGCCTTCCTAAGACTCAGCTGTTTCTTGAGTAAAACAACTGGGTATTGTGAGGTTTCTAGAGGCCTAGCCCATGGCTTGAACCAAATAGGTGTATTCAATAAATAACTGTCCTCTCTATCAATGTTTGCTTTTGATATTCTAGCATTTTCTGAGGTCAATGTTTATCTCCCTAGAAGTCATCATTTTCCAAAGCATTAGTAGCACTCTCTTGATTTTTGAAACTATGTTTTTGTTTTACTGCTCCTTAGATTTAAAACATGATAGAATTTGGAGGTTACTGGAGATTACATAAATATTAATAAAATATATTAAAATCAGAAGGGAATACATGTATATGTTCAAGAGTAGCTTGGTCTGTACCATTAATGACATCTTAGGCTGGACAATTCTTTGCTGTGAGTGGCTGTTCACTAACCTGTAGAATTCTTAGCAGCATCCCTGGCTTTCACTCACTAGATGTCACCTTTTAGTTGTAACAACCAAAAGCGTCTCCAGCCTTTACCAAATTGCAGGGGGCAGGGGAGGCAGGCAGTGGGTGGGGGGCAACCTTTGGGAGGGCAGCGTTGTCCCTGGAAGAGAATCACCAGTTGTAGAAAAAGAAAGTCTGGACATAGGTAGTTCTTAAAACCATAGCCTTTCAAATGCAAGTGTCATCTTCTATGGTGGCATTAGAAACCCTGTGTCTTCTAGAAAATTTTTGTCCTCAATCTGACTATATTAGTGAGAAGAGACTTTATTAATATTTAAATTATTTAATGCTGTAATCTATTTTAAATAATTTTTAAATGGAGTGGAGGACCTATGTGGACCAGGCACTATCTATGTAATGAGTATTTAAAATAAATAAGATGATGCAAGACCTAGTGGAACAACAAAAAAAGAATCCCAGAGCAAGTAGAAGGGAGGAAACAATCAAGATCAGAGCAGAATTAAATGAGATAGAGACAAAAAAAAAAAAAACAGTTCAAAGGATCAATAAATCCAGGAGCTTGTTCTCTGAAAATATAAACAAAATTGACAAACCTTAAACCAGAATCATCAACAAAAAAAGAGAGAGGACCCAAGTAAATAAAATCAGAAATGAAAAAGGAGGTGTTACAACCAATACCACAGAAATACAAAGGATTGTAAGAAATTACTGTGAACAGCTATATGCCAAGAAAATGGACAACCTGGGTGAAATGAACAAATTTCTAGAAATATACGGTCTTCCAAAATTGAATCAAGAAGAAGAAGAAGGCCTGACTAGAATGATAAGAACCAGTGAAACGAAGCAGTAATCAAAAAACACCTGGCACACAAAATCACTGGACCAGATGGCTTCACAGGCAAATTTTACCAAACATTTAAAGAACTAACTTCTAGCCTTCTCAAACTATTCCAAAAAATTCAAGAAGAGGGAAGATTCCCAAACTCTTTTTATGAGACCAGTTTTATCTTCATTCCAAAACTAGGTAAAGATATAACACAGAAAGAAAACTACAGGCCAGTATCTTTGATGAACATACATGTTAAAATCCTCAACAAAATACTGGCAATCTGGATCCATCAATACATGAAAAAGATTATATACCATGATCAAGTGGGATTTATCCCAGGGATGAAAGGCTGGTAAAATATTCACAAATCAATAAATATAATATACCACATAAACAAAATAAAAGACAAAAATCACATGATCATATCAATAGATGCAGAAAAAGCATTTGATAAAATTCAGCACCCATTTATGATAAAAACACTCAGCAACTTGGGAGTAGAGGGAGCACACCTTAACATAATAAAGGCCTTATATGAGAAACCTAGAGCCGACATCATACTCAACGAGCAAAAACTAAAACTTTCCCCTTAATATCAGGAACAAGGCAAGGATGTCTGCTTTTACCGCTCCTATTCAACATAGTATTAGAAGTTCTAGCCAAAATGATCAGACAAGAAAAAGAAATAAAAGGCATCCAGATTGGAAAGGAGGAAGTAAAATTGTCATTATTTGCAGATGATATGATAGTATACATAGAAAACCCTATGGACTTCACCAAAAAACTACTCAACCTAATAAGTGAATTTGGCAAAATAGTGGGATACAAAGTCAATATTCAGAAATCTAAGGCATTTTTGTACACCAACAATGAAATATCAGAAACAGAAACTAGGGTGAAAATTCCATTCACTATAACAAGAAAAATTAAGTACCTAGGAATACACTTAACCAAGGAGGTAAAAGACCTATACTTGGAAAACTACAGAACACTGAAGAAAGAAATTAAGGGAGATATAAATAAGTGGAGGCATATAATGTATTCATGGATTAGAAGAACTAACATCATTAAAATGTGCATACTGCCCAAAGCAATCTATAGATTCTATGCAATCTATATTAAAATACTAATGGCATATTTCACAGATCTAGAACAAATGTTTAAAAAGTTTACATGGAACCAAAAATGACTCCAAATAGCCTCAGCAATCTTGAGAAAGAAGAACAAAGTAGAAGGGATCACAATACCTAATATCAAACTATACTACAAGGCCACTGTAATCAAAACTGCCTGGTACTGGCAAAAGAATAGACACATAGATCAATGGAACAGAATAGAAAGCCCAGAAATAAACCCATGTTTATAGGGTCAGTTTATAATATTTGACAAAGGGACAGGAGCATAGAATGTAGTAAAAGTAGCCTCTTCAATAAATGGTATTGGGAGAACTGGACAGGACATGTAAAAATATAAAATTAGGCCACCATTTTATACCATATACTCGAATAAATTCAAGATTGGTAAAAGACTTGAATATAAGTTGTGACACCATAAATGTCCTAGAGAAAAACATAGGCAGTAAAGTTTCAGATATCCCATGTAGCAGTATTTTTGTTGATATATCTCCTAGTTCAACAGAAATACAGGAAAAAATAAATGGGACAACATCAAAATAAAAAGCTTTTGAATGGCTAAAGAAACCATCATTAAAGTGAAAAGGTAATTGACCACATGAAAAAACATATTTGCCAGTGATACCTTGGACAAGGGTTCAATCTCCAAAATACGTAAGGAATTCATATGACTCAACACCAGAAAGACAAACAGTCCAGTTAAAAAATGGACAAAGGACCTGAACAGACATTTCTCCAAGGAGGACATACAGAGGGTCCATAGACATATGAAAGGATGCTCAACATCACTAGCCATCAGAGAGGTTCATATTAAAACCTCACTGAGAGACCATTCTACACTGGTCAGAATGGCCATCATTAATAAATCCACAAACAACAAGTGCTGGCTGGAAAGGACGTGGAGAAAAGGGAACCCTAGTGCACTGTTGGTGGGAATGCAGACTGGTGCAGCCACTGTGGAAAACAGCATGGAATTTCCTCAAAAACTAAAATTGGAACTGCCTTTTTGACCCAGAAATTTCGCTGCTGGGATTCTACTCTAAGAATTCTGAAACACCAATTCATAAGAACCTACGCATCCCAATGTTTATGGCAGTGTTATTCACAATACCCAAGTGTAGAGAACAGCCTACTTACTCATCAGTAAGTAAGTGGATCAAAAAAAAAATAAGCGATACACTTACATAATGGAATACTTTGCAGCAGAAAGAAAGAAGAAAGTTCTACCTTTTGAACAGCATGGATGGAACTGGAGCATATTATGCTAAATGAAATAAGCCAGGTAGTGAAAGACAAAGACCATATGATCTCACCTATAAATGAAATCTCATCAACAAAACAAATAAGTGAGCAAAATAGAACCAGAGGCATGAAAACAGGAAACAGACTGACAACAGTCAGAGGATAGGGAGGAGGGGGATAGGAGTGTAAGGAAGGGGAAGGGTCTAGTCAAGGAGCATGTGTGAAAGACCCACAGACATGGACAACAGTTTGGGGATCGACTGTGGGTGGGGGACGTGGGCTGGGTGGAGGAGGGTGAAGGGGGAAATATTGGGAAGACATAACAGAACAACTGTAACACTTCCATAAAAACAAATAAATAATTAAAAATTAAGTATGGGGCTCTATTCACTTAGAAGTTAAGAATTTGAGTCAGACTGCCTGAGGTTAAAGACTGGTTTCAGCATCTCTAGCAATGCGATCTTGAACAATGACTATATTTAGTCATACAAAAAATGGTAGTAATATACTGCTTGCTTTCACATACTTGCTGATAAGATTTAAATAATCATAGATATAAAGCACTCTACATAGTGCCTGACACAAGTAAGTGTTTAAAGAATAGCATTTGTAATAGATGTTATTATTATCTACATCAAGAGTATTATCATCAAGGGTGCTGTGCTCATTCAGCATAGCAGCACCTAGTCCTGAGTGGAGGGGTGGGAGCACATCAGAAGGCTTTTTGGAGAAGATGAGCACTGAGTGGGAGCCCTGTAGACTAGATCAGCCAAAAGAGAGTGAGATGAGGAAGCAGGGGGGAGGGAATTGCAGCGAAAGTGTTACCTTTTTTATGTATAATCTGACAGAGACAGATAAGTATTCTTTGCCTTTTTGAAATACCTAAAAATGCAATAATTTTCAACCTGTATTTCTCAGGCTACAATTCTTTATACTTTGTAAGAAAATCCTGGTTATTGTCTACTTACTTTTGCTTCTTTACAAATAACGTTAAAGCAGAAGTTTTATCTAATGGAGATTTTCTGTCTTGCGTTTCCATGTTAACTACCTTATTTTGGTGAGAGTAGGGATCTAATCATCCTTGGGCATTTCCTCATGAATTCTTAGCTGCCCTGGTGATTCAAGCATATTATTAAAAAACAAGCCATATCCCTTCCTAACACATATGACAGGATGCTATCCCCAACATATACACAGGCTTCTGTTACCCGAGTAATAACCGAAGGAGTAGGTACAAGTTTACAGGTGAGAAAACTGGGTTCAGAAATTTTGTTACTTGCCTAACTTGACTCAGCAAATATGAGAACTGGGCAGAGAAACCAGGTCTTCTTGCCTCTGAAGCCTTCTATTTTTACTTTATATACAATTATGTTATTAAAATGTACCCTTTGCAGTCATATACCTGTGTAGGTGGAATGATGTTCTGCAGAAAAGCTCAATATGTCTTTTTTATTTCTTTTATATTTTATAATCCTAAACTGCTGCTAATAGACTACTGATTATTTTAAGTTCTAACTAGTTTCATATTAATGCTTTTTTAATAATTCAGGAAGGACATAGTAGAATCCATTACGGCATTTACATGATTCTAAATAATTCCTTATCTTGTTCATTCTTGTGAGCTTGCTGAGAACAACCTCTGTGACCTTATCTTTCACACATTTTACAGTTTCTGTCAGAGTTCCACACCTATTGGAAGCTTTTTGGACAACGGACTGCTGAATTTGCTAGGGTGGATAAGACAATTTTTTAAATTTCAACCACTTTAGAGGTGATCATAATAGCCAGCCTCCAGATGCTCTTCAATGGTCCCTGTATCCTGGCATTCATGCCTTTAAGCATTTCCCTCCCACTTGGGCCAGGAGCGACTTATATAACAGATAGGATATTGCTGGAAAAACAGAGTGTGACTTTCAAGGCCAGGTCATAAAACCCATTGCAGCCCCCATTTTGTTCTTTTGAATTACTTGTTTGGGGGAGGCCAGCCGCCAGCTTGTGAGGACACAGTCCTCTAGCTCCGTGGAGAAGAGTACACAGTAAGAAACTGAGACTTCCCATCTGGGTCCTGCATGTGAGCCATCCAGGAAGTGAGTCCTCCAGCTACGGTCAAGCCTCCAGATGACTCTAAATCCTGGCCACCATTTCAACTGCAGCATTGTGACAGATGCTGAACGAGAACCACCCAACTAAACTATTACTGAATTTATGACTCACAAAAAAATACAACATAATCAATGTTTATTGTTTGAAGCCACTAGATTTGGGTTAATTTGGCAGATTGAGTAATAGTTAACTAAGATAGTACTTATCTGGAATGATTTTATACTTTTTATTAGGTGCTATTTGATATACTCTGCGTACTGTTTTGTCTACTTGAACTAGAATACCCTTTGTTCATCTATGCTCATTGTAATTAAACCATGACCTATAGATTGATTTTGTTAGTTATTTAGTGTTTTAATTTAATATAAATGAGATATATGGAAAGCAATTACAAAGTAAAAGTGTTAGGCAGTCATAACCTATTCATTTCTAAACTGTTGCAACGTATTTATGGGTGTGTGTGTGTGTACCTATAAAGGGTCAGTAAAAGTAGGTTTATACTTGTGAGTATGCAAAACACAGTTTCTTGAATTGTTATTTATTAATCATTGTCTTATGTCTTTGTATTACAACTATATACCTACTTTTTCAACTTTGTATATATGATTTCTCATAATAACAAAATAGCTTGAAGACATTCCCTCTTAAAAAATGTTACCTCGAATGTTACCTTTATATTAGTATTTTTTAAGGTTAATTAATTGATTTTATAGTGCCTCAGAGAAATGGTGACAGAAGGAATAAGAAAGGAAGGTAAGGCAGTGAATATTATTAGCTCTCCCCTAGAAATCAAAAATTGGAAGCACATAAAGTTTAAATTAACTGTCAGTAACCTAGTAGGGGTTCCTTGTCATATTAAAGGGGCTTATAAGTGGTTTTTTTTTTTTTGGTTGTATTGTCAGGATAAGTTTTAAGTTATATAACCAAGAATTGTATCCTTGAGATCTAAAGGACATAAACGTTGATTCAGGAAATTTGCTCACAAAATAAAAATCTTTTCATATCATTAAAAATATGTTTTTATAAAAACCACAGTAAGTGTGCTGAATACTTTTAGCATATTATACTGCCTTCATAAAATAATTTTATTATACTTTGCCATCTTTTGAGGAAGTAGTTTATTACATTGGCATAACGTAATGATCACAGCCAACGATGATTCTTTATGCTTCCTCAGAGCATAAAGCTGTCTCCTTATCCCCCCTTAAGTTTATGAATGCTGTCAAGTGGCACAAAGCTTCCTGAAATATTTAAGAAGAAATGCATATCCATCAACAATGTTTTTTAGATTCCATAAAATTCAGCTGATTAAGGTCATGAACCATGTCAGAGAGATCCAGAAATCAGACCCTAAGTCTTTTCTGCTGGCCCTTTGTTCTGATCAGAGCAATCATATTTCATGATTTCCTTTTACTTTGACAATTTTCTATGTTGGTAAAGTGTGTAAAACCTACGTATTAAAATATAGCTGTGAATCTTAACATGCTTTCTTGTCTTGAGCTTTGACTGCACGTGCACTTGTCCTTCTAAGCAGCCATTCCACAGTCCTGCAGCCGGTGTCCTGTCGGCTGGTGTATGCATGATGTATGGCATTCATTGGTTTTGTACTACTGAAGGAATAAATGCTTTCCTATCACAGGGAACACATGGGCACGGAAAATGAATAAGTAGAGCTGTCATGGTATGAATTACTTTCTTTAAATCATCATTTCTCTTCAAGTGTATCTCTCTCTTTTTTTAAAAGGAACATGAGGAAGCATTTCATTCTGAAAATGACTGAAGTAGAAGAGTTTTTTATGGGAGGACGGGAGTTGAAAGTTTGAATAACAAATTGTTCATTTCTCTTTCCCTTATACCACATACGCACCCACATGCACACAGACACACACATACCCCTAACTGTTTCAGAAGATGTCAAATGTTTCAACACCATATTTGGGGAAAGGGTTTAATAAAAGGATGTGAAAGGTAGAGGATTCTGAATTACTTCCATTGCCTAAATACAAATTTTCTTCTTGTAAAACTAAGACTGCTTTTCATTGGTTGTAAAGTAACTTTTAGACCAAATCACAAAAATATGTGTAGTTTTGGAAAAACTACAGATGTTGCAGTCCCACACCTGAGATTTAGCCTTCCTCTCCTCCTGCACCCAATTTGTCACTCAGTAGCTATGACACCTGGGGCAATTTTCTTATCTCCCAGCACCTCATTTTCTTCTTCTTTATAATGGAGTTTTGGGAAGATTAGAGATGATGAAAACTGCTTATCTTAGAGTAGTTGTTTAATAAATGTAGTTGTTTTGGTTAATCTTGATGATGTTAGGCAAGTATTGTCTAAATCAAAAATACAGATATCCCAATAAAATTCCTTCATATGAAGACTTATAGGTACTGGTGCCCAATGTTCCAAGTAACACATCACTTTGAACATACATTTTGTAAAATAGGGGCCCAGACAGCTGGCAGTTGAAAGAATAAAAAAGAATATTTTGGCATTTACATGGAAGAATCTAATGAACAATTGACGACTGGATGTATTAGGAAAACCGAAAGTCCTGAAGTATTGGAATCAATTGCAGGAGCTGAGAAACACAGGTGACACTATGGGAGCATGAGAGCTAGAGAAGGGGGAGAGACCAGGAGGAACAAACCTAGGGGCTCAGACTGTTAATGCTTTAGATGAGCTATTATTGAAGAAGGATTAGACTTTTCATGAATTGGAGTTTCTTCAGAATCTCAGTTTTCCTGTGTGCTATACTAGAAGTAATAAGCAAATAATCATGTTTATCATGTATAAGTTCATTATTTATAAAATTATTTTTCATATATTTTATGAATCAAGCACTACAAAATCTTAGTGCTGTTTTAGTAAGAAGACTTCCTACATCTGTTGGGTCCTACTTTGTTGCTGTGATTATAGACATTGACATACATAAGCTGTGCCCTCCTACCCACAAAATCACTCTACAACCCATCAGGTCTGGGAAATGATCTGCTTTAGTTTGTCTCTGGGTAAAACCATCACTTTGTTTAAGCCCTAAGGAAGAAGCCTAAGTTGGTACAACTGTCATAGAACTCTTCTTCAACCACGGAGCTCCACTGCATGCCACCTTTGAGCTCAGAAGTAGTCTCACCAAACAAACATGATTCTCCAGTGACAGTCATGTAATTCGCATTTCACTGCCCATTATACCACTTTATATCTTAGAACCAGAGAAATAGTAAAATCTGGGTGAATACAGTATATAAGCTTCTGTGATGGGGTTGGGAATGGTAGACACACTCAATTATAAAATCTGTGGCCTTCTCACAAGAATGTTCTGGAGCCCCTATCTTTCTAGTGTAGCACATGCCCCAGTCATTTTTGAACGGGGGCGGGAGTGGGCAGGAGACCCACAACATTTGATTCCAACCCTTCAGTATGCTCTGCATTATGCTTATCCATATGCATTTTCATGGGAAGCTGGAAGAGAAATGATTACATGAGTACTAAGAAAACGTGATGCATAAGCTCATTGTATTTGTTCCAAATTGTTTAGAAAATTGATGTAGTCGTTGTATTTTAGTTCCTGGCTTTGGCACATTATATTAACTACATTAATTTTGATGTGGAGAATTTATGAAATAAAGTTGGATGATATGTGTGCACATATATGCAGTAATATATGTGTAGCTGTATTTTATATATTTTGGAAATTTATTTTCACCACATTATCTAGTGTTGTTAGCAATACTGAGATTTAGATACAGATGTGGCAGCTGTCTAGCTGGGCACGCAAGTGCGAGTGCATGTTTGTGTGTCTGGGGAATGTGATGGTCACAGTGACTTTTCATTGATTGTGCTTGTAATAGAGTTTTATGTTAGACATGTCATAGAAGAAAGTAGTGGATACCAAACCATATTGAAAGAAGTGTGACTTGAGAAACATCAGAGTAGGGAGAGGAATGATTGGTCAGTGTCTCCACTTTAGATGTCTTGGTTCATGACGGGCTTTGAGGCCAAAACACATTTTATTAGCACAAATATGTTCTTTTCAGATTAAACTATAGTGTTTTTCTGTTACTGAAAACAGATTGAATCTTTATTAAAAGTATGTAAGACCAAAAATAAAATAATAAATCAAAATAAATGTAAATATAATAATGGCCTGTTTTTACCTAGAGTCTCCTAGGCTCCAGAGAGTTATAGGGACATCTTGGTTAGAGATGTGCTTCAGGAAGTCAATCTGGCTGTAATATATTCAATGGGTAAATAAGAAAATGAAGAATTTTGTCAAACTGGGAGAATATTACAGAGTAATCAGAATGAACCTCAGGGCTTATAGTCTATTGCAGGTTCTTAACTGCAGGTATGGAAATGTTTGGAGATAATTTTAGTTGTTGCAGCACCTGGGGGTGGGGCATCCATTTGGTACTGAGTCTGGGAGCCTGGAAAGTGAAACATTATACGGTCTGGGAGATCCCCTGTACTGCAGAGAGCTTCCCACGGTGAGGGCAGGCACAGCTTTTTGTGAATGGCGTAGTGGAGTCAGTGGGAGGTGAGAACAGCCATTTCTAACAGGCAGTACAATAAGGGATAAGACTCTTCAGTGGAGTCTGTTTTACTTCTGCACACCACTATTAAGTTCTAGCGTGCTCCCTGAGATGAAAGTGTCTTTATATTCTTGTGCTTATTATAAGGAATAGTCAAATGCCAGGATTTTTCTTGTTTTCTGTTGAAAGACAATGAGGAATATAATTCTTAGGAGTAACATTTCAATTTTTAAATTACAGACAGTGTTCAATCTTTAAATTATTTACTGGGGGAGAATTATTGATTAAATTGTCTGTAAAAAACTCAGAGCACGAATTTAAGACTCAGTTTCCTTAAAGACAATAAAATGGCAAAGAACTTGATTTATTTTTTGCTATGCTAGTGAAACGATCATGAGAAGAAATTCTGTGTCTAAATTTATCCATTGTTTCAACAGATGTTTTTTCAGCACCCACTGTGCTTCAGGCACGGCTCCAGGCATTAGGCACACAGCAGCGTCTTAGGGGACTTACATAATATTTGGAAAGGCAAAACAAATAGTGTCAGATGTATGACAAGCACTAGGAAAGCGGGATAAATGGATAGAAAATGACAGAATGCACTATTTTAAGTGGGCTGACCACCAGAAGACTGTCTGAAGAGGTGACGTTCTGAGTTGAAACTAAATAAAGGGCAGATGCCAGTGTGCGAGTATGTGGGAAGAAAGCAGTTCAGCAGAGAGATTAGTAAAAGCCCTGAGTATAACTGGTCATGCAGGATGCAGAGCAGTAAGGGAATCAGGGAGCAAGGGGGAAGTTGTAGAAGTAAAGTTGGGAGAGGCGGCAAAATTCCACACATGTGGGAACTCCGTAGTAGCCTATAGACCAACATTTATTCAGAGCCACCTTAAAAGCCATTGGGAAATCTTTAATATAAAAGAGATACAAGGTGACAAATATTTCCAAAGAATCATCCTGTACTCCTTGTAGAAAAGAATGTGGTCCAGGGAGATTACAAGCACAGTCTATGAATACCATACTCTGAAGGGTGAAGGTTGGCTTGGACCAAAAGGAAGGGCAGAAGTTGTGAAGAGGCTATTAAGGTAGAGTTTATAGGATATGCTGATGGATGGAGTGTAAACTGGTGAAAAAGAGAAGAATCAAGGATGACTCCAGAGTCTTTAAATTAATCTCAATTAATGGGATTTTGCATTGGAGAAACTAACCTTGGATTGCAAAATTAACATTGGTATTATCTATCTGATTTAACATCATTAACCCCTCCAAAATTCATTCTTGTAATTCAAGACAATCATCCCTAATTATCAGAGAAGTATTAGTGGCTTGTTTTAAATAGTAGATTTGTCTGACCTTTGCCTTTGATTTTTCATAGTTTGTTAGTAAAATAGTAGACATATAGGATGCTTGAAATGCATATAAGAGATACTTCATGGAGCAATGACGTTTAAGCACCAGTAACATAATTAAGAGTGTGAATTTTAAAGGCAGACTGCCAATGCCTAATTGTTGGCATCACTATTAATGAGCTTTTTTTCTTTTTCTTAAAAATATATTTTATTAATTATGCCCTTACAGTTCTATTTCCCCCCTTCATTCCCCTCCACCCTGCACACCCCCCACCAGTTCCCCCCCTTTAGTTTATGACCACGTGTCTCAAGTTCTTTAGATTCTATATTTCCCATACTATTCTTGCCCTCTCCCTATTTTCTATGTACCATCTATGCTACTTATTATCTGTACCTTCTCCCCCCTTCTCCTCCTCCCACTCCCCTATTGCTAACCCTCCATGTGATCTTCATTTGTATGGTTCTGCTCCTGATCTAGCTGTCCTCTTAGTTTGCTTTTGTTTTAGGTGTGGTTGTTAATAACTGTGAGTTTGCTGTCCTTTCACTGTTCATCTTTTTTTAGGTAAGTCCCTTTAACATTTCATATAATAAGGGCTTGGTGATGATGAACTCCTTGAATTTGATCTTATCTGAGAAGCACTTAATCTGCCTTCCATTATAAATGAAAGCTTTGCTAGATAGAGCAATCTTGGATGTAGGTCTTTGCATTTCATGACTTGGAATACTTCTTTCCAGCCCCTTCTTGCCTGTAAGGTCTCTTTTGAGAAATCTGCTGACAGTCTGATGGGAAGTCCTTTGTAGGTGACTGTCCCCTTATCTCTTATTGCTTCTAGGATTCTATCCTTCATTTTCATCTTGGGTAATGTAATTACGATGTGCCTTGGTGTGTTCCTTCTTGGGTCCAACTTCTTTGGGACTCTCTGAGCTTCCTGGATTTCCTGGAAGTCTATTTCCTTTGCCAGATTGGGGAAGTTCTCCTTTATTATTTGTTCAAATAAGTTTTCCACTCATGGCTGTTCCTCTTCCCCTTCTGGTACCCCTATAATTCAGATGTTGGAACGTTTAAAGATGTCCTGGAGGTTCCTAAGCCTTTTCTCATTTTTTTTGAATTCTTGTTTCTTCATCCTTTTCTGTTTGGTCATTTTTTTCCCTCCTTTTGGTCCACTCCTTTGATTTGAGTCCCACTTTCCTATCCATTACTATTGATTTCCTGGGCATGTCCCTTCATTTCAATTAGTTTAGCCTTCATATGTTCCTCTAATTTGTGACTAAAATCAACCAGTTCTGTGAGCATCCTGATCACCAGTGTTTTGAACTGTGCATCTGAGAGTTTGGGTTTTCCTTCATCACTTAGCTTTATTTGCTCTGGGGCTCTGAGTTGTTCTTGAGCCATGTTTTTGCTCTGTTCACACCTGTTAGTTATGAGGAGCGGAGCCTTAGTTGTTCACACCTGTTAGTTATGAGGAGCGGAGCCTTAATTGTTCACTAGGGCGGGGCTACCCAGGTTGCTGATTTGTGACGCTGTATGTGGGGGTGGAGTCAGAGAGGGACAATAGCGGTCCCCTCTGCCGCTTTCCGCTGCTGGGGCCTGCATGGTCTGTCTCACTGCTCAATCCTTCACTGGCCCATCTGCTCAGGAATGTGTGACTGCGGTCAGCCCTCATTGGGTCTGCCCCCTTCTCCACACCTGGGATCCGCCCACGGCTGCTGGCGTACCTGGGTCTTGTGTCCTGGTAGGTCCGGTGGATCTTTCCTGCCCAACCCTGTTCTGCTGCTGGCTCTGTCCCTCTTACTGGTTTGGCTGAAGGGTTCATTGTTGTCAGACTTCCGTGTAGTTCAATTTTCTGTGGTTTGGCTGCATTTTTGTTGCTAAAACTTTGTTGTTTTTAAACTTGGTTGTGCGAGAAGATTCAGTGCTTCCACCTACGCCTCCATCTTGGTGGAAGTCTTAATGAGCTTTGCAACTTTAAAGAAATTGGTTGCCCTATTTTTCCTCATCTGTGAAATAGAAATTATAATATTGCCTACTTTAGAGGATCATTGCAAAAATTTAATGGATTTTTATGAAAGACTGAGCAATACTTGGGACATAGTAAGTTCTTAATAAGTATTAATGATTTTATTATCTATTAATATCATTGCTAATAAAAATAGATACATACTTGAACAACAATTAAAATAAATAAATTAATAATAGATATGTAGTGATGTGAATATTTGAAAAAGGCAGTTTCAGAAACAAAAATCTCGAGTAATCTTTGGATGAACAAAACAAAATGAATAATTGAAAATGAGCTTTATATAAAATTAATGAAATAAATAAAAATCAATAGGTACATTCATATGTAAAAGTTTGAAACTATATCAGATTATTTTTGCTTCACAAGTTTGAGATTTGTAACCTGAGAGAAGAAACACAGTATCAGCAAGAGAGAAGATGTTTTCAATTATTATTTATATCATTGAACTATTTATGCATTTGCTGGTTATTTTTTGTTTGCAGATTGCTTTTCAAGAATTCAAAATGTAAGTGTATCTTGTGAATTTTCCAGAATTCTATATTTCTTAATAGCATTCTCAAATAAATTGAATGTACTTGAATTTCAAATACAGTGAAATTAGTGTATACATACGTAGTAAAATTTAGTTGTTCATATACTTGAAAATAATTTTCTCATTTGGGGAAAAGTTCTTTAGACAGCATAGAACCATTGTAAGACATTGGTTAATACCTATACTCCTTAATAACAATTTTACCATGGCACAGAAATAATAAAGTTGTGAAAATGGGGGCTGACTTGTTTTCCTTTAAAAAAATTTTTTTATTGTTGTTCAACATAAACAAATCAACAAAAAGCAAGTGTTGGAGAGGATGTGGAGACTAGGGAACTGTAGTGCATGGCTGGTGGGGACATAGCCTGGTGCAGCCACTGTGGAAAACAGTGTGGGCTGACTTATTTTCAAGCCCATAAATACTGTCTACCTTTACCACGGTGGGATTTGACTGGCTTGAACATACATATTCAATAAATATCTGCAGCTCGATTAATATTTAATTAAAAATTTCATGTGCTAAAAAAGTGAAATAGAAACTCTGAAAATCTTTGAACCACACAAACAGAGCAGAAATTAATGTTATTTTTAAAGCATGATTGAGAAAAGTGGCCTTCAGTTTGACAGTTTGAAGCTGACCAGAAAACATTGGGATCATTTCTCAATGTTTATCCATTTCCCATTATTTAATGTGCATTGTGATTGGCACTTGGGAATTTTACTTGCAAAGTTATAGGTAAGTATGTTTCTTCTCTGGTTCACTTTATCTCTTGCTTGGACTATTACAATACCTTTTACTCTAATTTTTCCCCAACATAAATTCCCAAACAGTAAATGTTCTCTGCAATGTGGTACCAACCTACCTTCCCCAAAATAATGCTATTTATACAGTAATATCCTATATTATTCTCATTCTCATGATTAACTGTATTTCATAAATACATACCATATTAACTTTTGTACATTAATAAAAAAACTTATCCTTCTATTTAAAATCCCATTCTGCTTGTTATTCTGCCTTTTAGCTATTTCAAGAGTGCCTATCATGTTGAAAATAGAAACAAAGCAGCTATAGGGGGAACTAATCTGGAACAAAGGGTGAGCCCTTGACAGATTATTGCAAACAGCTTCACTAAATTCTTTAGTCTCAAAATTTCCATTGTGGCATAACCTAGGGCTTTTTAAGGGAGTCTGTACTAGGGGTTCTTCATGGCAACAATGGTTATAGAAGTAGTTGTTGAAGAGGGTCCCATAGATTTAATACAAAAGGTTTTGAAAGCAAGATGACAGAAAACACCACCAGGAACTGGACACCAAATGCCAGGACTCAACTGACCAGGGTCAAAGTTAGGGAGGGAAGCTGCAGCCACAGTCTCTGTCAGTCTCTGTCAGTCTCTGTCAGAGACTGGGAAGCAGGAGTGGGAACAGCACACCACCCCGTGTAGATTCCTCTCCTTCATGATACAGAAGCCTCCTGGTTCAGTGTCTGTACCATCTTACCAGTGGAATTCAAGGGGTGGGCTGTACCTGCAGATTAGCAAGTTGTTACTGCTGGAAGCCATGGGCACCCAAGAGTTTCACTAGCCTTCAAACTGTTTCCTTCAGTCTTCTGGACTATATTTAATCTGCTTATCTTCTTGTTCCTAGTAGCGTTTTTTAAAATAACTCTTTTTATGGAACTTAATAGAGCTGGCTTTGTAACAAGAGTAAAATTGCATACCTTTAGAGCAGGCCTCCATTTCTACCCAGGATCTGGCCCATAGAAAATATTCAGTACATGCCTCTTGAGTGTGCTGGGCATGTAAAATATTTGAATGAGGTGAGGGAAGAACCAGGTATTTTTTTATGGCAGCCATTTTCCTGTTGTCTTAACTGCATATATTTAAGGTTTTAAGCTCCAATATACCTCCCATTTCTTGTTAAGATATATGGGAGAAAGACAAGTCTTTGATTGCTTTATTTCAATAAAATTTGCAGATTCACACCTGAGGATTTAATCATCTATTTTTAGGCTTTGTTCACCCTCTGTGTGCTGGGTGAACAACCTGCTGCTCATTAAACAGATTGTACATTAAAAACTATAGAGTACAAAAGCAGAAATATCATACATTTGGTGATAATTAGTGTTCATTTCCTCACTAAGTACCAGGGTATACCACACTGTTTCCATAGCAACTTCTATTCTGTTCAATTAACTGGTTAACGTGAATATATGAATAAGTTTCTGTGTTTCAGAAAAAAGCCCCAAACAATGAAGTGATTTTAAGTGTTTACAGTTACAGATGTAAGCATGTTTGTTTTACTTTATTTTCTACTTTACTTTTGGAAACACATTTTTGATGTTTTCAGGTTCTGGTCATAACCAGGAAAAGCATAAAGAATGAAGGAATTTTAATGAATTTCTAAATGGCCTACTGAACCAGATTCTCCCCATCACCAGCTACTCCCTGGTTGTAAATTATGCAAATGAACAAGCTGCCTTAACTCTTTCAGGACACTAGGGTACCATTTTCAAGGAGTTACTCCAGGGAACAAATCCATCATGAGCAAAAAAAAAAAGAAAGAAGAAAATGCCATTTCATAGCAATTAAATCAGTGTTGCTTTAATTTATAAAATGGCCCTGGAAAGTAGGATTGGCAGTATGTTAATACTGCCAATACTGAAATGAAGAGCATAGATGTTTTTAAGTCTCAGACACTGTGGCCGACAGCATGCTATGGAGGAGTTAGCAGTGGCTTTGGAGTCAGAGATCTAAGTTTGAATTCTGGAGCTTCTCACTGTGGAGAGAATGAGAATAATGTTGGCATTTAGTAGGTTCCTACTCTGTACCCCTTTACATTGACATTATCAGAGCAATCAGTTTCCCTCTTTTATTTGGTGGAACCTTATTAAATGGTCAGCACTGACCATTTCTGACCTTAAAGAAGTAATTCCATGTGGTTTAACTTACTAGATGGGAGAGAGGCACTGAGGCACAGAGAAGTCATCAGGTAAGGTATAGAAAGTCCCGTGGCCCATCATGCTCTACCAGAGCCTCCTTCATTCTGGTAAAATACTAAAATGCAGTATTTGGCTAAACAACCGGTGTAGACTGGCATATTTAAGGTTCCCAGGAACCATTACTACCTTCTCTTTTTCTAATTATCAACTGGGTAATGAGTGGAATACAGAGGGGAACAATCTGCCTGGTCTTGCCAGTATATTTGGAGCTTTGTGGAAGGGTTGAGATTAGTAGGGAACCTACAAAATTGTTTTATATCCTGTTCATTCAGCTGAGAGACTGTGTGTGTGTATCACTGTCAGATGTTTATCATTATCTCTATTAGCTTTACTGTACACTTCAAAGAAAAAAATCTAATGTATCTTTTACACAAGTAATGAAGAACCATTTAAAAGTGGTATATCAAGTTTTGGAATTTCTTTATCCTTTGAAAACACACACACATATGTATAGGATAGGTATGCATAGGTGTTTTGAAATGATTATACATGGAGTATATTTTAGAAAATACACACATACATATCTCATAATTTAAAATATTTACTGATGTTTAGTTTTGTGCCTGGTAAGCATTCAGAAATGTTAGCTGTCATTGCACCTGTCTTCTCTCATCTTTCATATAATTACACTAATATGAGCATAATTATTTTCCTGAACATTTCCAGTTTTACCTTAGAGGTTCATATTCACAGAAAAGTAAAACAGGTTTTATCAGAATACATTCAATTATTGGGTGAATTTTATGATTTATTATAATATGCTAGGTGGCACACGTATTATCTCATTGTGTTCATCTTAGTTGTATTCCATTGTTATCTCCATTTAGTATCTTAAATTTAAAGTGAAGTTGTAATCTGAAGTTGTTTCCCTACATTTTTTATAGAAGCAGATTGAGGGGCTCTAAGGATTAGTCATCATTAGACTCTTAAATATTTGTTTTCTTAACAGTTGTTTTTAAAGCCAATGTATACCTAATATAACCTTTCTTTTTCTAAAGCTAATCTACAATTGTTACATATCTAGTATTATCTCAATAAAGAGATTAAATGATAATTAAAATAGTCATTTATTTCTTTAAAAATTTATAATTCTGGTGAAGTTTATGAAGATATTCATACATATTTTTGTATGAATATCATCATATTGGAAATGAAATTTAAACTGTTCAAAGCACTTTCCAAATAGTAAATAATTAACTCAAAATTGTAACTTTCCAAATAGTAAATAATTAACTCACAATAATTAACTCAAAAATTTTCACTCAAAATAATTAACTCATGGTAAACTAAACAAATTTACATCTCAAAAATAACATTTTATGTTAGTGTTGAAGTTGGGTATAATAATAAATAATAGTATAGTAGCACTGAACAGTTAAAATATTTTAATTATACATCATTGTTTTATTCATAAATGAGTTTGCAAGATATCTATTTCCCCTTGCCACTTATTTCTTTGGGTTAGGATATGCTGAGGTAAGATAAATATGCTAATTTTACTCTATTTGAAAAATAATAATACTGGAATGCTAATTGGAATGATATCAAATTTATATATTTATTTTGGAATAGATGAATTTTTTGACAAATCTTCCCATCCCAGAATATAAAATGAGTTCTAATTGTTCATATCTTCTTTAAAATTATTTTCTTTATATAATCCTGGTCTTTTCTGTTAAATTTATTTCTAGTTATTTAATTAATTCCTTGTTAATTTCAAATAGTATATTTCTTACTGCTGACATTTCTCATTTCTTTTTTAAGAAGTATATTTTATTGATTATGCTATTACAGTTGTCCCATTTTCCCTCCTTTGTTCCAGTCTGCCTTGCACACTCCCTCCCACTCATATCCCCCCTTAGTTCATGTCCATGGGTCATACATACATATACCTAAATTCTTTGGCTTCTACATTTCCTATACTATTCTTAACCTCCCTGTCTATTTTCTACCTAGCATTTGTGCTGCATATTCTCTGCACCTTTCCCTCCTCTTTTCCCCTCTCACTCCCCCAGATAACCCTACATGTGATCTCCATTTCTGTGTTTCTGTTCCTGTTCTAGTTGTTTGCTTAGTTTGTTTTTATTTTTGGCTATTTTTTTTTAGGTATGGTTGTTAATAAGTGTGAGTTCATTGTCATTTTACTATTTATATATATTTTTAATATATTTCATTGATTATGCTATTACAGTTGCTCTATTTCCCCCCTTCATTCCCCTCCACCCTGCACACCCCTACCCCACCATTCCCCCCCTTTAGTTTATGACCACGTGTCTCAAGTTCTTTAGATTCTATATTTCCCATACTATTCTTGCCCTCTCCCTATCTATTTTCTACCTACCATCTATGCTACTTATTATCTGTACCTTCTCCCCCCTTCTCCTCCTCCCACTCCCCTATTGCTAACCCTCCATGTGATCTTCATTTGTATGGTTCTGCTCCTGATCTAGCTGTCCTCTTAGTTTGCTTTTGTTTTAGGTGTGGTTGTTAATAACTGTGAGTTTGCTGTCCTTTCACTGTTCATCTTTTTTATCTTCTTTTTCTTAGGTAAGTCCCTTTAACATTTCATATAATAAGGGCTTGGTGATGATGAACTCCTTGAATTTGGTCTTATCTGAGAAGCACTTAATCTGCCCTTCCATTCTAAATGAAAGCTTTGCTGGATAGAGCAATCTTGGATGTAGGTCTTTGCATTTCATGACTTGGAATACTTCTTTCCAGCCTCTTCTTGCCTGTAAGGTCTCTTTTGAGAAATCCACTGACAGTCTGATGGGAAGTCCTTTGTAGGTGACTGTCCCCTTATCTCTTACTGCTTCTAGGATTCTCTCCTTCATTTTCATCTTGGCTAATGTAATGATGATGTGCCTTGGTGTGTTCCTTCTTGAGTCCAACTTCTTTGGGACTCTCTGAGCTTCCTGGATTTCCTGGAAGTCTATTTCCTTTGCCAGATTGGGGAAGTTCTCCTTTATTATTTGTTCAAATAAGTTTTCCACTCATGGCTGTTCCTCTTTCCCTTCTGGTACCCCTATAATTCAGATGTTGGAACGTTTAAAGATGTCCTGGAGGTTCCTAAGCCTTTTCTCATTTTTTTGAATTCTTGTTTCTTCATCCTTTTTTGTTTGGTTGTTTCTTTCTTCCTTCTGGACCACTCCCTTGATTTGAGTCCCAGTTTCCTTTCCATTACTATTGGTTTCCTGTGCATTTCCCTTCATTTTAATTAGTTTAGCCTTCATATGTTCCTCTAATTTGTGACTAAAATCAACCAGTTCTGTGAGCATCCTGATCACCAGTGTTTTGAACTGTGCATCTGAGAGTTTGGCTATTTCTTCACTGCTTAGAGTTATTGGCTCTGGGGCTTTGAGCTGTTCTTCTTGAGCCATAATGTTTTGTTCTGTTCACACCTGTTGCGTATGAGGAGCGGAGCCTTAGTTGTTCACCAGGGTGGGGCCACCCAGGTCGCTGGTTTGTGACGCTGTATGCAGGGGCAGGGTCAGAGAGGGACAATGGCAGTCCCCTCTTTTTTGGGGCCTGCATGGTCTGTCTCAGTCTCACTGCACACTCCTTCTCCAGTTATCTGCATGAGAATATGTGACCGTGGTCAGCCCTCATTGGGTCTACCACATTCTGGTTGAATGTTTCTTTCTTCCTTCTGCTCCAAACTGTTGGTTCGAGTCCTGGTTTTCTTCCTTTCACTGTTGATTCTCTGAACATTTTCCTTCATTTCACTTTTCATAGCCTTCACTTTTTTCCTTTAATTTGCAACCATATTCAGTCATTCCTGTGAGCATCCTGATTACCAATGTTTTGAACTGTGCATCTGATACGTTGGCTGTCTCTTTATCTCTTTATTTTTGATGGAGCTTTGATCTGCTTTTTCATTTGGGCCATATTTTTTTTTTTGTCTTAGCATGCCTGTTATGTAGTAAGGGGTGGGGACTTAGGTGTTTTGCAGGGTGGGGCAACCGCTTTAGTGTATTGTGATGCTTTATGGCTATATGTAGGGGAGCAGTCCAAGAGGGAACAGTGCCACTTGCTCAGCTCTCTGCTGGTTTTCAGTCACTTCCCCACTACCCACAATCAGATTGGGCCCTTCTGGTACTTATTCCAAGGTGGGTGGGCTTATGTATGTTCTGGGACCTTTTGGGTCTCTATAAGGAACTCTCTTGTGAGGCTGGGAGTTTCTCCTGCTGCCGCCTCAACCCCACAGGTGTTTTCAGAGGTTTGAAGCTTTATATCCCATGCTGGAGCCCTGGGTTGTGCGGTCTGTGTCACTCCCCAGTTGTGGGACCACCCAGTCTGCCAGCTGCAGCCTCACCAGTCTGCTAGCCACTGCCTTGCCCAGCCCAGTCCTCCAGCCACTGCCATGCCTCTAGTCCTGTCTCTCTGGCTGCCTGTCTCTGCCCCTCCTACCAGTCTGGATGTGTTTCTTCTTTAACTCCTTGGTTGTTGGACTTCCATACAGTTTGATTTTCTGTTAGTTCTGGTTGTTTTTTTGTTTTTAAATTTGTCATCCTTCTTTTGGTTGTGCAAGGGGGCACAGTGTGTCTAGGCACACTTCCCTCCATCTTGGCTGGAAGTTGAGAATTTTTATAAAAATTTATAATTGTCAAACACAGAATATGCCTGGGAGCAAGATCTCAGACTGAGAAAAATGCTTCCCATATCTCATTTCTTTTGTGTTTTTTAATTTTGGTTCCAGTCATTGTGGCAAATCTCACCAATTCAGGTTGTTTTATAAGAATCACTTGAATTTTTGAGAGGATTAAAATGAGATGTGCTGTTAAAGAGCTTAAGTTGTGGCTGACACACTGCAAGTCCTCTGTAGGTAGTGGCTGGTTGCGTGACCTGAAGTCCCACTTCCAGACTGCACGGTCCTTATATATAGAACACTTTCTCCAGAGCTAAGTGCATGTATCACTACTTTGACAATTTGATCAATGCATTTTAATTTAATTAATTTTTTTTATAATTTTTAAAAATATATTTTTCTGTTATTGATTATGCCATTACATTTGTTCTATTCCCCCCTTCATTCCCCTCCACCCTGCACACCCCTCCGCCACCATCCCCCCCTTTAGTTCATGAACACGTGTCTCAAGTTCTTGCATTTTAATTTTAAACAGCATTTGTTGAATATCTGTAATTGTATGTAGCTTCTTTTACTGATGATTCTTGGTAGTTTTGTTAAGCAGTATGAGGAATAATTTCTTTGCTGTAATGGCTATTGTGCCATAAATGTTATTATAAGAGACCGCTCTGCAAAATAGTCTTGACTTGAGACCACTAGTATAATTAGGATGGTTATGAAAATGTTCAAAAAGTGATGCATTTTCCCTTACATCTTCTTCAGTTTTATTCAATAACAATTTTTTTTGCATTCTTAAACACAAAAATATGTATTTTACTATGGAAAACATGAAACTCCCTGTGTGAAACTTTGGAGTAGGAGTCACCTTTTTTACTGTTTTGGAATTGCCTTATAGTATTCTTTGTCTATGTGAATGATAAGAATTCCGTGTTGTACACTGATGTATTCTAAGATTTCAGCAGTAATTTAAAATGCATTACCTATATAACTGATAAAATTTACTAAGACAATAAAGTCTAAAAGAAAAATTAGAAAAAAACATTCTTATATAAAGATTTATCAATGCTGATCTTATATAATAATGCTAGAAAATTATTTTAAAGATAATTTTGCCTTCTAAATGAGAGTACTATTTATATTAAGATGAGAAATGTCCTTTAAGTTGGGAGATATATGTAGATGAAATTTTCTCTGGAAATGTTTGTATGATGGTTTTGTGTCAACAGCAGTAGGTGATTAAAAAATAAAACACAGAATATGTTTCCAGATGCCATGAGCCAACGGGTTCATGAACCATTGGTCCATTGGGACCAATGAACGTCTCTAACTTTCTGAATAGGAACCTTAAAAACTGTTTAAAGAGCATTTGACAGGAAAACTTAATAATAGCAGACAACATCCATTGAACACTTTGTTTCAAGCTCTGTGATTAAACACTGCCCTTGAATTACCTCATTTAATCTTCTTAACAAAAATATTATAAAGTAGGAACAATTATTAGCCCTACTTTGAAGATGAGTAAAATAAAGCTCTAAGAATTAAATAAACTTATTAAAGTTTCAGAATTAATATAAGGCTAATAGAATACTCCAGTCTTAGTTTAAAATCATTTTCTTATCCTCTATTTTCTACTTCTGTAATACAGCAGAAAAAACTGGTATAACTATTTTTCTTTAAAAATATGCAAGTTCATAAGTATTTAGGGATGCAAAGTAGATTTAGTGTGTAAAATAAATCAACTCTATAAATATTTGGGCAATTTCTAATGTTTGTGACAAAAAAAATTAACCATAGAATTTATAATATTAAAGCCATTAAGACACTTGGAATTGAAAAGATTAAGGATTTATGAGTGTTTTAGGGAGAAAACATTCCTATGATCAGCAAAATTGTAGCAATTTACAATTTTTGGTGTTTTGAGGGTAGAATTGAAAGAATATCCAATATTGACAAAATATATATGTTTTTCAAAAGTGTTTCTATTTTACATCATTTTCATTAGATGCATAGCAACTACTATGTTCTAGAGACTGTCCTAAGTACTTTATAAATATTAACTTACCCTTATATTCAACACCCATAAGGTGTGAGTACTATAATTATCCTCATTTTGCAGAAAAGCAAATAAGGCATAAAAACTTCATTATGTTAACATAGGTACTAAGTATGATGACCATTGGATTTAAATGTAGGCTAATTCCAAAACATATGCTCAATGTTGCCTCTCACGAATATCTTCCAAATATCTAATTTAATATTTCAGTCAGTGTTTTATTTTAAACATATCGCATATGTCTCACAATGGTCTATGTTTTGTTATGAAAATGTTTTATGCCAGCCATAATTCCAAAGAATATACCAGTAATTGTTTTTTAAATTGCGCCATGATATGACGGAGTGATCCTTATAAATAAAAGTCATTCTTTTCTTATTTGGTTATTGTCATAGAAGACTTTTTAGTTAATTGATACTTTTATTAAGAACTCAAAGATTCTCAACAGACATTATTGGATGTATCATAAAGCAACCTTTGTTGCCATTTGTCATCTTATTTGTGCAAGAGAGCACAGAACATAATGTTTCTTGTCTATAGGGATTTCTTTAGCAATTGATTATTAATTAAAAAACATAGCATAGCTAAGTCTTATAAGAGAGATTAATGTGTCATCCCAATTAAATGGATTGCTTAACAAAATAGAATCTTTGAATGATTTTTATGAATTATCCAACTAAACTTCAAAATGCAGTCTCTTCCAAAAATAACAGGAAATTGTTTCTCCCTGCTTTGTTTAAAAGCAAAGGTTAAAGGCTTGGAATTTCTCTTTATGCATCTCACCAGTCCCAAGAAAGGATATGTGTTTGGTCTACTACATCATTATTCTCTTTAAAGACCCGAAATCCATGGAGTGTACTCATGTCAGCTTACAGCCACCTCACACCTCTTCTATTTTTCACCTCTTCTTCTCTTTTCAGCTACGGCCAGTGTGGGCATCTGCCTTCTAGGAGAAGTTGTGATCTCGTGTGTGGAATGGCTGTGTGTGGCTTTTCAAAGCAACCTGCAGACCATGCTGGATGAGCTGCAATTCTCTCATTCACTCAGCACCTCCTTGATATTCTGAAAATAATGATTGGAGGATTGAGTGAAATAAGAGGCTTTTCACCCAGTTCTTTTAAATTACGACTCTTGTATAGTTTTGCCATTATACTTGAATAGCTTAAAACTCTTCAAACAGCAATTGAAACAGTAACATTTATAGTGCTGCCACTGTAGTGATGTCTGCAATGGCCACATCATAGATATCACATGAGTTGGTTTATTCTTCGCCTTGTCTTTTGATTTGACTACAACTATTTATTATGTTGAACCTACTTTCTAATGTACGTGTGAGACAAGGATGCAATATTTACTCAGATCCAGACTGTATATTTTACCTCCACCATACTTCATGCAGCATATTCAAAATTCCATTTAAAGGATATTGGGGTCTTGTTACATACAGATTGAAAAGTAATTGGTGCTGTGAACATTGCACACTTGTGTTTAGAACCACTGAAGCAGATGCAGGGACAATACCCACTGAAATGAGGTTCGTGGTGGCTAGAGCATCTCCATGTGTATTTGGCTTTCCAACAGGCTTAGGATCCATAAACAAATTTTTGTTTACCCTTATGTTGTACGTATAAAGGACTGTGTGAGATTTCTTCATGCATTAATTTAGTTAGCAATTTAGTTTAGGTATAAGGCAATTTTCTAGGTGCAGGTGACTGAGAAATGAACAAGAAAGATCCATTCTCTGCCTTTACGCAATTTATAATCTGTAGGGGAACATCGAGGCAGAAATGATGGATCCACTTATTCAACACACTTTATTTTTCTTTATAGCACTCTACAGACTTACGAGTTTATTTATATGTTGGCTATCTCCTTCAACCAGAATGTAAGTTTCACAAGGGCAAGGATTTGTCTACTTTGTTCATTGCTGAAATTCCACTCCTCGAACAGGGGCTGGCTCATGGTGTGAATTCAATGAGACCATTCAAAGTAAGGGACACACATATTCCATTCATCTATTGATTATCAGGGTGCCCAGTGTCTAGTGAAGAAAGAAAGATAGGAACCGTAGGGAGGACAGAAGCCAATCAATGTGTGAACAGGCAGTGTCCTGAGAGGAGGTTACAACCACAGCAGACACAAACCAGGTGCTTGGAGAAGCACAAAAGAGGACTAGCACGCTGACATCAGAGTGAGGAATAGCTTGTTAAAGGAAATGACCTACTACTGCCCAAAGCAGTCATCAGCCTTAAAACCCAAGACTCTGAGCTTTCAGTGCTCATCTCCTCCTTGCCTGCACACACCCTACTTTCAGACACAGTTGCACACACAGAAATGTAGTGCTTGCACAGTTACTCAGAGGGCATAAAGAAAACATATTTGAGTGTGGCTAGAAGCCTAAAAAGACCTGACAAGGAGAAATATTTGACTTGAGGACAAAAGGGAACATTGGTTGAATGTCCCCTAAGAAGAGTTGAGAGTAATCTCCGTTGCTGAAGGTGCTCGTATAGAATGTTCCTGACCATCATCTGAATTCTTAGATCCAGATTTTTAGGCTTGTTGATCATTCTTGTATCAGGCACCTTCCCAGTCATATAGATATGTTTTTCTTTGCTTCCTTTCTAAGGAAACAAAGTTTCATGGTATTAAAATGTTCCAGAGGAGTAGAAGATTATACTTGCCAAGTGTACAAGGCCATACAAAAGAAATGATGAATTTAGAAAAGCTGATCGGAGATATGCAGAACAGGGATAAAGAGACTTGCCTTGCAACACCCAGAAAAAGGCAATTCCTTGGTTGGGGTGAATAATCACTTTGCAGAGAAGCCTCGAGTAAAACAAAACTTAAAAAAAAAACTCCTGATAAGATATAAATTTCAAAACCATTTTGGAGAGCAATTTTGAAAAACCCAGCAATTCTGAAGTGACCCAGGAACTGTGCTTTTATTAGGCTGACCCATCTGAAATAGCTGATATTTGGCTATTTTGACGTACAAAAATAGCAGTTTCATATATTTATATACAAATATAGAGATAGATATTTACATATAGGTATCTCTCTGTATAGAGAGATATATCTTAGGGAAGTTTGTCCATATGTGCAAGAAATACATTATAGTAGCTAAATATTGGAAATAATTTAAATGCCATCAAGAAGAGAATGGATGCATTATATCATATTTATATAATGAAAAGTGTTAAAAAGCTGATCATTTAATGTATACACTGTAAAAGAAAGAATTAAGGGAGTGCCATTTTTGGGTAAAGGGAGAGCGCCTTCCCTGCGAATTAGAAAAGCTTTAAATGCCTTAGCTGGTCCATCAAATTATAATTTATTCTGTTTCTGCATCAGCTAAAACCATGATGAGCTAAAATCATCAGTTTTTGGAACTGCTCTGTGCTGTAACCAGCTGTAGACTTGTAGCATGTTTTTCTTTGCTGAAATTGAGTAGACTTTTTTAAAATCTCAGAAATTTGAGAAAGTCTGGGACTCGAGATATCTTCATTTTACTGTCCTCCCATACTTCAGAAACACTTTCAAGACATGATTAGAATATGTCACTGCTGGTTTAGTGCTATTTCTGATCCTGTTCCATTTGATACAAAACGAGGTGACTTACTAACCTTTCGAAGCCAGTACTATTGTTACACTATGTCAATGCTGAGAGATGGAACGAGGTAATACACATGTATCACTTTTTCTGCTGATGTTAGTACTGTATTGTGTTTTATTGCTGCTGAAAAAAAAATAAAGCCTGCCAGTCAGGAAATTGCTTGATTTAAAAACACAGCTATACCGTTCCTGTAGCGTATAAAAGAAAAATGTGGCTTTCGGTACCTTAATTTACAGTGTATATCTCAAGTTCTCCTAAAACAGATGGGGAGATGCAATCCTACATTTTGGGTCTTCAACCCCAGGAGAAACCTGGCAGCTATTGAAAAGTAACGACATAACACAGAGAAGAAAACAGATCCTGATCTTTCCCTGACACGGGTCCCCCTGTCATTGGCCAAAAGAGATTCTGGCTTATTTGAAAATCATGCCTATTTGGAAAGGCATACAAAATAAAACTGAGTATTTCAGCTTTGTCTAGGAAAAGTCCTGGTTTCAAAGAAATTTCTTTGGGAAAGAATAAAAGCCAAGAAGCTGCTGGAATTTATTCAAACAGGGTCTGATGCTGAATTATTCTATAATCCAACCGTAGTTAGAGACCTGACTTTTATTATCTTTTCAGAAACACATACACATGTGTGCACACACCGACACACATACACCAACACCTCTAATTTTGCTAATTAATTGGGCTCTTGGTTGGAGACTTTAAGTCATGTACAGTGTTTTTAAGTCAAAAACATCAAAGGTGGTGAACATTGCAGATGAGCAATTTAATAGCTGTATTTATATCTCACAAATTGCAGTCTTAGAATATGTTACTGACTGATTATTAAATGGTAATAGTTGAATGAGGGCCAACCTGATTATTCAAGTGTGTCTGCTTCTTGATTATGAGCTTGGCACTCAATGGGAGAGATATTCTGAGCTCATTATTGTTCATCCAGTTACAGGGAAACTATGAAGAAATATATAGCCAGCAAAGTTCCTAATATTTGTTATTGTAAAGTTTTTGGTGACTATTTACTTTATTTGCTTTCAATATTTATCTCATTTTTGCCACGTGCATGAAGGGCAGACCTGATGAGGCCTGCTAAAGTTCTTTTCAGTTCTGCTTTCTATGGTGCTAGAATCCTGAACTTTCTATCTCTGCTTGCAGATTTCATTGTTTAGGATGTCCACTGAGAAAATAAAGTTTTTGCTCTCAGAGTTCATTAGAAATGCCTCTGATAATACCACATCCTGTTTCTGACATCATTAATTCTTCCAGAAGGTCATGGAGTAAGCAATTTGGGACCTAGGAAAGTACCAGGAAGGTGGTCCGTATAGAATCAGGCTCAGATTGTCTGCTGTAATTATAAATTATCTTTAAATATCTGGGCTTTCTCAATATGGTTGTTTCCTCAGTTTCTTAAGTAAATTTTAGGGTATGGTTTGGATTAGATGTTGCTGAAGCCAATGAATGGGTCTGCAGGGAGACTACTGCTACACAGATTGACGTATATGGAAATGAGAGACCCTCCCTCCCTCCCTCCCTCCTTCCCTCCCTCCCTCCCTCCCTTCCTTCCCTTCTTCTTCCTTCCTGCCTTCCTTCCATCTTTTCTTCTTTCCTGCCTTTTCCTCCCCCCCCCTCACTTTCTTCCTTTCATCACATATTTATCTAGTGGCTACTATGTGGGAGGCATTCTACTAAGCACTGGGAATAATTTAGTGAATAATACATAATTTGTTACTAACCTTAGAGAATTCAAAGTCTGATGATATTTGAGTATTTTGATTTCTATATTGAGTATTACTAATGAAAGATAGAGATAATTGGTTAGATGTAACTCCTGTATAGTAATACACCATATGCAATTATTGTTTTTTGTTCCATTAGTCATTATTCCAAGTTTTAATTTATCTTCTTTAATTAAAAAGCATAAATTAGCACATCATGTTGTTTGCATCAAATTATGCAGTTGAGTTCTTGGATTATTTTTGATTCATAATTACAATTCAGTCCTCCCTCCACGGATATTTAGATATTTCCTAAGTGCCTCCTAAGTGCCAGTCTCTCTGCTGGCTTCGAGGCCTGCAGCGACAAAGCAGGCGATCACAACTCTCTTGGATCTGGTGATAACAGAAAAGTTCCTTAAATAATCACACACAGTAATTGGATTTCCTGCTTTTAATATCTTGAAAGGAGACGTGTGAGAGATACAGAAAGGTGTAATTGGTAAACTTAACCTACCCTAGGCTGTAGGGTGGGGAGTGGGTCAAGAAAGTCTTCCTTAAAGAAAAACATTAAAACATTAAAAACATTAAAACATTAAACCTTGAGTATTTGTTCCTTGGGGAGAACTAGGGAGAACCTGATGAGAAGAATCACTAGTCACCACTTCTCTGCTGCCAGGAGATTTCTCACCCATGTTGAGTTTCCCTGTTGTTAAGTGTTCGAAATTAATCTAACGTCACCATTTAAAGAGAAAAGATTTAAGTGCAAAACTCAGATGGAGAGAAGAGCATTTCATTGTATGTTATGAACCATTAAAATATTTCTGTATGTCCTTGACATATATTGTGGCTTATTACTTCAATTCAAAATGATATAGATTGTAATTCACCTTTGTAAAAGGATGGTTGGCTTTATGGGGGTAATAAACCTGAAAATGTTCTTGGAGACTGATATAAGTTGTAGGTAAACATTAGTTAAAGTTAATGAATTTGCCATTTATGGTATTGTTTATTAACAGGCTAATAAAGGTCATGGAGATGGTCTTTATACTCTCATTATTAGGTCTGCAACAGTAGAAGAAAGAATTTAAATATACTGGTAATGATAGGAAGAGCTTAAAAACTTTCTAGCTGTTTCTGAGTGATTTGGTCCAATTGAATGAGTCCTGAGGATCAAAAATCCTATTTCTCATAAATTTTTAGCGAATATTTTAAGTCGAGATAAAATTCATCCAGACGACTCAGACTGTGATTAAAACTAGCTGGTTAGCATTTTAGATTCATCAAAATACCTGTATATTGTGCACTGCTGATACTTTTAATGAAAAATGCCTGAGGCAGCACAATCCCTTTTAGTCAAATTAATTGTAAAACTTTTCTAGTTTTCAGCCCAGCTGTTTGCGTAATTGCCCATTGGCAAACATAACTTTATCAGTTTCTTAGAAAATTTTGGCCACTAAAACCCAAGGGAATCCTGCACCATATTTATATTGACTTTAAAAAATACTGAAGTGAAATGTCAACTGCTTTTTCTCTGTGAGCCCTTAATCATTTCACACTTATGCTGACTGACCTATTCTTGTGTTTTCCTCACTTTTTTGGTGACTCGGTTTGTTCTCCCCAAATATTTTTCCCTTTCTTTTCTTTTCCTGAATAGTTCCTGCCACTTACATGAATGATGATTGGAGTAGATTATTTAACAGCCATGGGATTTTAAAATACCTTTAAAAAAACCTTTCTGGCCCTGGCTGGTGTGGCTCAGTGTATTGAGTGCTGGCCTGCAAACCAAAGGGTTGCCAGTTTGATTCTCAGTCACGGCACGTGCCTGGGCTTCGGTCCAAGTCCCCAGTTAGGGGCGCATGAGAGGCAACCACACATTGATGTTCTCCCTCTTTCCCCTCTGTCTAAAAACAAATAAATAAAATCTTTTAAAAACCCACAAAAACCTCTAATACCTGGTCCATCATTAGTGCTGCCTTTGTCCTTGCACTTAACTTCCTGAAGCCATAACTAGAGATGGCATATTTAGATATGTGATCAGGCAGTTATTATATTAGATAGTGTTCTTTCCACATAACAATGCAGTTTTTTAAGGCTACTTCAATTACATACAACAGACTAAAAGGTGACCATTGAAACACAAATTGAATTTAGTAAAAAGATGTCTGGTGGCTCGTGTAGCAGAAAAAACAGCAGAAATTCTAGGCTTTGGAAAAGAAAGTGCCACAGGCCCTCTCTGGGTTTTGTGTAGCAGCAACTCCGTGCTTTGGAATTTCATTTCAGGGGGAATTGGCTCAGATTGTCTTTGGTCAGTTCTCCAGCTGTGGCTGGGGAAAGGCCAGGGCACTGGTGTGCAAAGAGTTGCTTCGAAAGTGGCAGTGGGTGTGTGATGCCCAGAAGTTGAGTGGTACAGAAAGGGGAAAACAGTAGCCTTCTGCTCTGCTTTGGGGACTTAACCTCTCTCCAAGTGTTCTTTTCTGTGAAATGGGGATAATACTGTTATGTGCTATCTCATAGGTCGGTAACAGTAGTGAAACTCAGAGACTTCGAACACTGTTTAACAACTAGTAAGCACTCTGTGTCTTACACTCTGTGTAATTATCTCTGTTTTACAAATGAGAAATTGTGGCTCAGAGATGTTGAACCTGCCCCAGGGCCTGCTCACTTAAGAGTGTGGATGAGCTGGCATTCAAACCAGATTCAAACGCTGTGCATTTACAGAGCATTCAGTCTTAAGTTCAACTTTCTCTTTATTGTAGTACTTACTCTCTTCCCAGGGCCTAACAGCTCTCACTGTAAAGAAAAGTTTAAATTCTGATCCTCAACATCTTACAATCTTCAATCTTAACATTTTTCCAAATAACATATACTGTCCTTTATTAAATCTTTACAATCCATCTTTGAGGCCAGTAATGTGATCCCATTTTTGGAAGATGGTGAAAATGCAGCTCAGGGTTCACAGGGCACGGCAGGGCAGCAGCTGAGCTTCACCTCGGTCTTGCTTGATTCTGGGGCTCTGCTCCTCTGATTGAACTTTATCGTCTTGGATAGCAGAGGAGTGCGAAAGATAGGACAAGACCAATCTAAATATTTTAAAAGTATATCAGTGTGAAAAGACCATATGACCAGCATATAGTGAAAATCTGGAAGCTTCTAAAACAAAGTGGTATTCGTATGTGTTTTGAAAATTCCAGGCAATATTCTAGGCCTTCCCACATCCTAGTAGGATCATCTTACTATGAGGTATGGTACTGACTAAAAATATTTTCATTTTACAGCTAAGCGTACTTCACATGCTAATTTCAGTACTTCCTCAGAATTCTGTAGCTTATAGGTGATGGAGCCAAACCAACAGGCTCTGTGAGGATAAATTCAATTACCGACTTTGTTTACCACTTTAACAGGGCACTCAGTAAAGAAGTTCTGCAGTTACTTTCATCTCTCTTTTCTGTAGCAGTAAAGATGTAATCAGTTGACAGGAGCAATTGAAAGCCAAGCTATAACATCAGAAAATTGTAGGTCTGGAACACAAAGGAAGAAATGCATGCCATCAAAAGGCACCTAAATCCATAGTCCTGATGCGTTGCAATAACAGACTTAACCGATGCTTGAGTCAAAAATATCATAATCATTGTTTTAATTTTGTTTATTGATGAGAGAGTGAGACAGAGAGACAGAGAGAGAGAGAGATATGTCAGTTTGTGGTTCCACTTATTTATGCATGTATTTGTTGATTTTTGTGTATGCCCTGACCTGGGGCCAAACCCACAAGCTTGGTTTATGGGGACCATGCTCTAACCAGCTAAACTACCCAGCTAGGGCCTCATTGGTTTTAGAAAAGGATAAAGGGTAAACCTAAGGAAGGGCCAGGAAGGAGTACATGTTATATCCATTTTTGATAAAAATGTGGTTTGTGAAATTATAGGCTGTTCAATATGATGTCTCATACTTCTGTAGTGGCTGGCAGAATAGTAGAACTCATTATCAAGCAATCGGTGCTTGTGGATTCACAAATACTGTAATTACCATGAGCCTGAGAAGTGAAAGCAATGGTAAATATGGCTATTTTTAAATAAAAAGGTTAAATCTTATACAGGGAATATCCATCATATTAGTGTTTTCCAAAGTGTGTTCAAGTGGATGTTCATAGTATTAATGGCTGAAAAAAATCACATAGTCAAATAAATATAAAAGGTGAAACAGGTTGTGTTTTTCTTTTCTTTTAACTACAGGACTGCTCAAGCCTTTAATCTTGCTAATTTTCAAGAGGGGTTATAGAATGCAGCATTACTGAAACTAACCTGGCAGTGATTATTCAGGAACTTATGTTCTGAATTTGCAAAATGCTTAAGTAGAATTATTTAAGCACCTACTTTGGACTTGTAAGCTATTTAAGGGCAAGGGCTGCCCCTATTTCCTTCTCTGTCACTGGTCCCTACCATAGTGCCTGGTAGGCACAGGGTGATCGGGGTGTGTGGGACTGAATGAATAGATGATTAAATATTGGGCAGGACCTTAAAGAAAATGATAGACTACTTAATATCTTGAGTAGTCTATGATCTAATATATGATCTAACATATATTTGAAAAGAGGAGACTGACTCAAAACTTATTTAAAATTATTCTGCCTTTTTTAACCTTTTATTTGAGAAAGGAAGTTCCTATTTTTAATTGGGTTTTGCAATAAAATGTAACCAAACTGAAGTTAATAAATTTCTTGAATTATCATGTGTTGGAAATATTTTCACAACAAAATTTTATCTGCTTGCACAGTAGTTCCTTTGCCCATTTGTTGTCCCTGCTTCTCTGCATCTCTGGCAAAGCGTGTTCAGAGTGAGCACAGCGTTACCCTTCCCACCAGAAATGTATGGGAGTCCCAGCTTTCCGTGTCCTCAACAAGCTTAGATTTGTCAGTCTGTTTGATTGTAGTCATTCTCCTGTGAATAATCATCTCTTATGGTGGTTTTAATTTGCATTTGATAACGACAAATGATGATGAAATGCTTCTATGTACGATGAAATAGATGAAACGGCTTCTATAGCTGTTCATCTATTGTCTTTGATGAAATGTATAGTCATATCTTTTGTCACTTAAAAATTTTTTTTTATTGAGTTGTTAGAGCTATTTGTATGTTATAGGTTGGGCGTGTCAAACTCATTTTCACTGGGGGCCACATCAGCCTAGTGGTTGCCTTCAAAGGGCTGAAATAATTTTAGGACTGTATAAATGTACCTACTCCTTAACTGTTAAGGAGTTGAAATAACATTTGGCCCTTTGAAGGCAACCGCGTGGCTGATGTGGCGCCCAGTGAAAATGAGTTTGGCACACCTGTTGTAGATAGAACACCCTTTGTAGATGTGTGAGTTGTAAATGTTTTCGTGGTGTTTTTTGGTGAGAAAGCTTTTTGGTTTTGGGTGAGAAACCATAGTGTTTCATGGTAATTTTCTGATTTTTGGGGGGGAGAGAAAGCTTTTTAAATTTGCTGAAGTTCAGTTTAACAATTTGTTCATTTGGTGGATCATTCCTTTGGTGTAACATGTAAGAAATCTTTGCCTTCCCCAAAAGTCAGGGCTTTTCTTTTACATTTTTAATTCCATTCTCTTGTTTCTTTTAGATATTATATAGTTTTAGTTTGTATATTCAGATACACAGTCCATTTTGAGTTTGTTTTTGTAAATGGTGTGAGTTTAGGTTCTAAATGTATTTTTTCATACAAGTAGCTGATCCTCACAATACCATTTATTGAAAAGGCTTTCATTTTCCCCTTGAATTGCCTTGGCACCATTATCGAAAATCAGTTGACATAATTAGAGGGTACATTTCAAGACTATTGGATTTCATGGATATTTATATTTATTTTATAAAAATAGCATGCAGTCATGATTACTGTAGTGCTATATTAACCTTTAACATCAGCTTATATAAATCCTTCAAATTTGACATTCTTTTTAAAAGTCATTCTAACTATTCTAGGTTCTTTGTCTTTCCATATAAAATTTAGGATTAGCTTGTCAGTTTCTACAGTAATAATTGCTGGGGTTTTGATACAGATTCTGTTGAATTTGTAGATTAGTTGGAGAATTACCATCTTAGTAACATTGAGTCTTCCAATCCATGAATATGGCATATCTCACCCTTTTTAGGTCTTTCTAAATTTTTGTCAGCAATGCATTATAGTATTCAGTTTAGAGGTTTTACACTTCTATTAAGTTTATTCCTAAATATTTTATTTTAATGCTAATTTGAAATGTTTTCTTAGTTGCATTTTTAGATTGTCCATTTTATGTAAATACAGTTGATTTTTTAATAATGTATCCTACACATTATTATCATGTATCCTATAATCTTGCTACATTTATGTATTAGTTCTAGTAGATTTTATTTTAGTAGTATGTTTAGGTCTTTAAAAAGATACCGCAGTCTGAATGTCTCCCAGAAATAGTTCACATGCCACCTGGGAGCAGATACTCATGTCTAGCACATAAGTGAATGTTTAATACATGCTTGTTGAATGATAGAGTAGATTTTTGCATACATTTCTCCAAATTAGTATGCTTTTTCTAATGATAATTAATAGGTAATTTAGCATTACAAAAATGAAGCTTTACACATAGACTTGATAATTATATATTTTAATTTCATTACAATTAAATTGCAATGTTTTATTCTGTAGACTGTATAGACAATGTGGAGGGAAAAAGAAAAAAGAAAGCAACAGGACAAGTTGGCAGTAAATAGATTTGTTTTATCCAAGAGCATTTTGGTGATCCGATTAACATTTTTCTTTTTTCTTTTTAAAAGGATAAGCATTTTAAGTGGATATGTGATCAATACCAAGTGCATTAAGTATGCATTCCCTACAGTCAATCTTTGATTTCATGAAAGAAAAATGCTTATGCCTTATCATGTTTATTGCATAATTTGCAAATTATGGTAACAATACAGCTATTTTTTTACTTAAATTTAGTAAATTATACTCTTTAAGAATACATATAGTACAAATCTTTTTTTTATTTACTTAAGTGTTCTTTTTTAATTTACAATCTGAGCCATTTTAAACATCTCACACTTTACAAGGAGGACTTTTTCTTTATGATTTTGAATGAAGAATTTTAACTACATAAAACACAAACACCTGTTTTCCCCACAGTATTAATTGGTATAATGATAAACATACATTCTAATCTGACTACTATGTGAGATGTGTGTGTCAAAACATACCTGTCTTTTCAAGTGAAGACAGGTTTATGGAGTTTTCAATTATTCTGTTTTGCAACTATCAGTTCGGAAATTAAGGTCACAAAGAAAACAGTGAACATAAACAAATAGATGCAGCACACAAAGCTAACTTTTACAACTACAAATAAGGATTATAGTACATGTGAAAATATATTCCATTCAAATTTGTGGAGGTGACCTTACACCATGAATGTATGGATATACTCACCCACATATACCTGCACTCAATAGCGTGTATGTTTTCATGTCATACCCAAAGTATCTAATCACCATAAACTTGCTTTTTCCTAATACCCGTTCCCCCTGACCAGCTGCATCACCTCTGTTACCGCTGCTCCCAGACGCAGCTATAAGCAGTGGCTAAGAGCCCGGATTCTAACTGTGTTCCCCAGGTTCACGTATCTTAACTGCCTGTGCATGTACTTTTGCTTGTTTAGGTTAAAAAGTGTCCTAAAATCTTGTTAGCCTGTGTCGATTCTTCTCTGATAATATATTATCTTTGTACACTGCCAGCGAGTATTGAGAGACAGTTCCTGTAAACAACTCTGCAGTGCTCTATCCTGATTAAGAGCCACGATTTCCGTCAGCACTTTTGGAGCAGGGACACTTGCCCTTTATGGTCAGGTGATGGACCCTTCTGAGAATCTGTGGAAGAATCTGTGAAAGCCCTGGTCTTTCTCCTCTGAAAAAAAAAGCATGTAGGCAGGCATACATATGGATAACATGTGTGTACAGTGGTCTCCCCCTATTCACTGTTTCAGCCACCACAGTCAACCACTGTCTGAAAATATTAAATGGAAATATTGTTTCACAAATAAACAATTTGTAAGTTTTAAATTGCACATTCTTCTGAGTAGCATGATGGAATCTCACACTCTCCTGCTCTGTCCCATCCAGTATGTGAATCATCCTTTTTCCCAGCGCACCCACACTGCGCACACTCTCTTCCTGGTTCCTACAGCCATCCTGGTTGTGGGATCAGCTGTGGGCTCCATGGTTTCACAGTGCTTGTGTTAAAGTAACTGTTAATGACTTAATAATGGCCCCTAAGCACAAGAATACTGATGTTGGCAATTTGGATATGCCCAAGAGAAGCTGTAAAGCGTTTCCTTTAAATAGAAAAGGTTTGTATGTATAGGAGGGAAAAAAACATTTTCTGCATAGAGTTTGGTACCGTCCATGGTTTCAGGCACCCACCGGGGGTCTTGGAACATGCTCCCCAGCAGGTAAGGGGGGGGACTTCTGAAGCTTCTCTATGTTACTGGATCCCCTAGAATTCAATCAAGGATACACTACATAACATAATTCTTGCTTCTTTTAAAAAGCCAAGGCTAATATTTCTGTGTAACTCAGAAATAATTATTATCATCCCATAATTTCTTATGTTCAGTCAGCATCACAGAAATCCTATTGCTTCTGTTTTGCAGTTTTGTGCTATGGACCAAATCATTGTGGACCTTGTGGTATTATTTCATATTATAGTTTTTGTGTGAAGTAACACTTTTTGAAAAGTTATATATATTATTCTGAAAAAACAGCAGTCTTCTGAATCTGAGGATAATAATGTTTATTCTTTTCTGTCAGGAAGTTGTAAAGAAGCCTCCATTATTTATCAAATGTCCCAGTATCTTGGCGAGATAAAGACTGTAGAACTGACAGATCTTTAAAATCTTTTATATTCTGAAATTAAATTATAAAATAAACACTGTTAAACATCCGCATGCTAGGCTTTTATACTTGGACCATTATTGATATAACTTTATTTATCCTCATAAAAACCCTAATAGTACTTCCTTTACTTTTCCGTTTGCTGTTACAAAAATTCTACAGACAGGGTGGCTTAAACAACAAATACTTATTTCTCACAGTTCTGGAGGCTGGAAAGTCCAAGATCAAGGCACCAGCAGACTCAGTGTCCAGTGAAGACAAACTTCCTGGTTCATACACAACTGCCTCCTTGCTGTGTCCTCACACGGCAGAAGGGACAAGAGAGTTCCCTGGGGTCCCTTTTATAAGGGCACTAGTTCCACTCAGGAGGCCTCCTCTCTTAGGACCTAATCATCTCTCAAAGGTCTCCCCTCTTAATAGCGTCACACTGAGGACTAGGTTTTAACATATTGATTGAAGGGGGGTATACACATATTCAGTCTATAATAGGTACACATTGTTAATCTTATTTTATAGTTGGGGGGGGTGGTTGTGTGGGAGGGGATCCCTGTCAGTTTGTCTGACACTTCAGCCTCTGATCCTAACCACTCCACAGTAAATTAAAATAATTTGCTTAGCCCTGGCCGGCATGGCACAGTGGATTGAGAATCAGCCTGTGAACCATAGGGTCACCAGTTCAATTCCCAGTCAGGGCACATGCCTGGGTTATGGGCCAGGTCACCAGTAGGGGGTACGTGAGAGGCAACCACACACTGATGTTCCTCTCCATCTTTTTCTCTCTCCTTTTTTCTCTATATAAAAAATATAAGTAAATTAAAAAATCTTTTATTTACAATTACCAGAGAAATGTTACTTTGATAATTTTTCACATTAGAAAGTAAATACACATTATATGACATCTCAAAATCTTTACACATTTTATTTTAATTAATTTGTTAAAGAAACATTTATCTAGTGCTTAGGATAAACTCTTCCTACTTGACAGATGGGAAAACTTGAGGACTCTACGAGTTTATTGCTTATTAATCTTAATTTATGAGTGTATGCACAATATTTTTCTAATGATCTCCTCTGTTTTTTAATTTCTCTATATAAAACTCTTTCGGAGAACTCATGTTGACACACCCAGCCCCCGGCTGTTCCAGTCAACTGTGTGTTTAGTTTGTTATCTAGTCACCATCTTCTACTGAGTCTTTCAAACCATTGGTCAGTTATTTTCACATTATTGTAGAACAACGGTCCTCGGTTTGTGATTTTAATAACTTTTCCTGTTAAGACAAGTCTGCTCTTTGTAAATAGCAGACAAATACTTGTAGAATGAATGAGTAAATGAATGAATTTATAATGGCTAAACTACAAAAAAAGTCAGAATTAAGTGAAAAGATACAGTAGTTTAATTTGATGTGTGTTAAATAAGAATCACTGTCCTGCCCTGGCTGGTGTGGCTCAGTGGATTGAGTGCCAGCCTGCGAACCTTAATTCTCAGTCTAGGACACATGCCTGGGTTGCAGGCCAGGCTCCCAATAAGGGGTGTGCAAGAGGCAACTGCACATTGATATTTCTCTCCCTCTCTTTCTTTCTCCCTTCCCCTCTCTGAAAAATAAAATCTTAAAAGAAAAAAAAAGAATCAATGTCCTGAATATTGTCTATTAGGAAAAATATATTCCACAAGAAAATGAGAGTTTCAAAATGAGAAGGAATTCAAAGATTGCAGAACAATTGGCTTGCTAACTATAAATATTATGTTAAATGTTCTCATTTAAAGTGATGTATAGTGCTTCTTTGAAGTTTATTCTACCTGGATGAAGTATTTTATTTGATTCAGAATTCTGCTTTTTAACAAATTTATTTATTTTAATTGGTGTTCAAGTACAGTTTTCTTTCTTTTACTCCCATCCCAGCTTACCCCCCAGTGCTCCCCACCTCCCTCACATTTCCACCCCCCTTAGTTTTTGTCCATGTGTCCCCCATACTTTCTCCTGCAAACCCTTTTTCCCCTTTCCCCTGAAATTCCCTCCCCTCCTCTGGTCCCTGTCAGCCTGTTCCGTATTTCAGTGTCTTTGGCTATATTTTGCTTGCTTGTTTGTTTTGTTGTTAGGTTCCTGTTAAAGCTGAGATCATATGGTATTTGTCTTTCACCGCCTGGCTTATTTCACTCAGCATAATGCTTTCCAGTTCCATCCATGCTATTGCAAAGGGTAGGAGCTCCTCCTTTCTTTCTGCTGCATAGAATTCCATTGTGTAAATGTACCATAGTTTTTGGATCCATTCATTTACTGATGCCAGAGACATACAGATATCTGCTTTGATATTCATATCAGGGAGATAGAATTTGAAGGACATTCTTGTAAGGTGGAATTAAATATACTATTGAACATATTTTATGTTACTCATCATGGTAGATAGTAGTGGGTTTCTTTTTGAAGTAGATTTTTTTTTTGGCATTTCATATTTAATTTCTCAAAACGGCCAAAAAAGTTAATGATTACTTTAAAAATAATGGATATCTCTAAATGAAGAATTTATTAAGCACAAATTATATGAAATAAAATGAATTCTATGATACCAAGCACTTAATTATTCAGAAATAAATACTTAAAGATTAATGTTTAGACTGCAAAGAGGATTTATTATCTGTATCTTTTAAAATTCATCAGTGCTGTGAAATCTCTTGAGATTTTCTTGCCGATGTTCTCCTCTAGGACTTTAACGGTGTCACAGCTTATATTTAAGTCTTTTATCCACCTTGAATTTATTTTGGTGTATGGTGTAAGTTGGTGCTCAAGTTTCGTTTTTTTGCACACAGCTGTCCAGTTCTCCCAACACCATTTGTTGAAGAGGCTATCTTTACTCCATTTCATGTTACTGCCCCCTTTGTCGAATATTAATTGACTGTAGAGAGTTGGGTTTATTTCTAGGCTCTCTGTTCCATTGGTCTGTGTGCCTGTTTTTATGCCAGTACCAACCAGGCTGTTTTGATTACAGTGGCCTTGTAATAGAGTTTGATATCAGGTATTGTGATCCCTCCTACTTTGTTCTTCTTTCTCAAAAGAGCAGCTGCCATTCGGGCTCGTTTATGGTTCCATTTAAATTTTTGAAGTGTTTGTTCTATGTCTGTGAAATATGCCATTGGTACTTTAATAGGTATTACATTGAATCTGTATATTGCTTTGGGTATTATGGACATTTTGATGATGTTAATTCTTCCAATCCATGAACAACGTGTATGTTTCCATTTGTTTGTGTCTTCCTTGATTTCTTTCTTCAGGGCTGTGTAGTTTTCTGCATACAGGTCTTTTACCTCCTTGGTTAGGTTTATTCCCAGATATTTTATTTTTGTTTTTGCTATATCGAATGGGATTTTTTTCTTGATTTCTGCTTCTGCTGATTCATTGTTGGTATGCAAAAATGCCTTTGATTTCCGGATTGACTTTGTGACCTGCTGTTTTGCCAAATTCATTAATTAGTTTGAGCAATTTTTGGGTAGAGTCTGTAGGATTTTCCATGTACACTATCATGTCATCTGCAAACAGTGACAGTTTTGTTTCCTCCTTTCCTATTTGGATGCCTTTTATTTCCTTTTCTTGCCTGATCGCTGTGGCTAAAACTTCCAAAACTATATTGAATAGAAGTGGTGAAAGTGGACATCCTTGTCTTGTTCCTGATTGTAGACGAAAAGCTTTTAGTTTTTGCTGATTGAGTATGATGTTTGTTGTAGGTCTCTCATATATGGCCTTTATTATATTGAGGAATGCTCCCTCTATTCCCACTTTGCTGAGTGTTTTTATCATAAATGGGTGTCGTACCTTACCAAAAGCTTTTTCCCCTAGAGCAAGGAATATAAAGGAAAGAATAAACAAATGGGATCTCATCAAAATAAAAAGCTTCTGCATGGCTAAAGAAAACAGTATTAAATTAAAAAGACAACCAACTGTATGGGAAAACATTTGCCAATGATACCTCAGACAAAGGTTTAATCTCCAAAATATACAAAGAACTTACAGTACTCCACACTAAGACAAATAACCCAATTAAAAATTGGGCAAAGGACTTGAACAGACACTTCTCCAAGGAGGACATACAGAGGATCCAGAGACACATGAAGAGATGCTCAATATTGTTAGCTGTCAGAGAGATGCAAATTAAAACCACAATGAGATACTACTTTACACCTGTCAGGATGGCTATCATAAACAAAGCAACTGACAACAAATGTTGGAGAGGTTGTGGGGAAAGGGGGTCCTTAGTTCACTGTTGGTAGGATTGCAGACTGGTACAACCATTATGGAAAACAGTATGGAATTTTCTCAGAAAAATAAAAATCGACCTGCCTTTTGACCTAGCAATTACACTGCTAGGATTTATCCTAAGAATCCTAAAACATCAATTTCAAAGAACCTATGCACCACAATGTTCATAGCAGCACAATTTACGATAGCCAAGAGTTGGAAGCAACCTAGGTGCCCGTCAGTAAATGAATGGATCAAAATATTGTGGTACATATACACAATGGAATTCTATGCAGCAGAGAGAAAGAAGGAGTTACTACCCTTTGCAACAACATGGATGGAACTGGAAAGCATCATGCTGAGTGAAATAGGCCAGGTGCTGAAAGACAAATACCATATGATCTCACCTTTAACAGGAAGCTAAACAACAAAACAGACAAGCAAGCAGAATAAAAACCAAGACACTGAAATAGAGAACAAGGGGACAGTGACCAGAGGGGAGAGGGAAGGGGATTTAAGGGGGAAAGAAGGGGAGGGATTTGGAGGAACAAGTATGAAGGACACAGTGATGAGAACTGAGGGGGGTGGAAATGGGAGGGAGGTGGGGAGCACGGGGCAGGCAGGGGGGCTGGGATGGGAGAAATAGACAAAAAACTGTACTTGAAAAATAACTAAATAAAAATTTAAAAAAATTCATCAGTTCCATGCCCAAGTCCTTTTAAAAATAGATTCTTAATCATGGAGAATGTGGAGAATGTGAAGTTGGAATGCAAGAAATTTTGTGGGAATGTAGTTACCGCTTTTAGTCAGTGTGAAAGTGGATTTAAATTTTTTAATGATTATTTTGAAGGGTAAAAAGAAAAGCAAATATGACTAAAGGCTTCCAAATAAAGTGTACTTTCTTTTTGTTCCTATTCTTTTTCTTACTTTTTAAAAATTGATATGCATTTGCACACTAATGATTCGTAGCGTTGTAGAAATTAGTAATTTTTACTAATATTTGCTGGTATTTAGTAGTAATCAAGTATATTTTGCTAGTAAATTCTATTTAAATTTTTTCACACCTAATGATTAAATCAGAAGTGTTAAGGGAATACCTTTGTTTTGTTTTGTTTTTACTCATCTTTTTTGTTGAATGCTGTTTATTTCAGTTGGATTTAAAAACTTTATTGACAGTGAATTTTGGTTTCACTGTTCATACATGTATTATATGAACAAATTTTATTCATTTATAATCAGATTGCTTTGCAAGAAGCTCATACTCAGTGTGCTGTGTGAACGATTCAATGGAGATTAATAGCTATTATAGTAATTTCCTATGATTCATTAAGAGGGTAGCACTAGTAAATACTAGTGATAAATGTTAAGATATTATTTTAATATAATACCCAAAGTATAACACATTTTCAAGTTTCTACTTATAAGCATGGATTTTTTTTTAGTGAATAAGGAAGATACAATCATTTATTGAACATCCATCCAAATAATCTGATTCACGAGTGGTATCAAATTCATTTGAAAGTAAATATTTATTCCTGAATTGTCGTATGGTGTGCTTGAATTCAGCATTTTCTAAAATTTATTTACTTGAAAAAGAAATAAATGAAGAGATTATTGAAGGTTCTTTTCTCATCGGAAGAATTTTAATGGGAAAGATTTTCTTTCTTAGACTGTGAAGTATATAGTAGTATTATAAGTAGCTTATATTTCATTTCTATTTTTCTGCTTATTATAATAGATTATGATTAATGCCCAATGTAACTGTGGTTTTTAAAGTGGTAATTGATGTTTTGATTCAACCTTATTGTGCCAAAATCACAAGAATTGGTTAACATTTAGAATGTGAATATAGGTTTTCCTTAAAAATATTTACAACTCCCTGTATTCTCAACACCTAATTTTAACTTCCAAGTTAATAGCCCAGGTCATGAGATGAATCATTATTTCCAAAGGGATCTTTACATGCTATTAAGAATGTCATATAATGTTGTGCCATTCAGCAGTCACAGAGAACCATAAAATCTATGTTTCTGCATAAATGTAAAATTGGAAAACTGATTTATGAGGTCTTCTTTATGCAGCAGTGGCTTCGTGCCATGTGATTTGGGTCATATTATCTAAAAAAGTTCATGATTGCTATGGTTTGAATGCATCCCTCCAAAATTCATACGTTGAAACCTAACCACCAAGGTGCTAAGGGTACCTCTGGGAGGTGATTAGGTCATGAGATTGGAGCTCTCATGAAGTTAGAGATTAATAATCTTCTAAAAAATGGTCTTGAAAGATCTTTTGGCCCTTTTTACCATGTGAGGATATGAGGAGAGTCTGTATACCGGAAAAGGACCCTCATGTGAACATGCTGGCACAGGAATCTCAACATTCCAGCCTCTAGAACTGTGAGAAATAAATTCCTGTTGTTTATAAGCTGCCCAGTTTGTGGAATTTTGTTATAGCAGCCAAGACTAAAACAGTGGTGTTAATTTGGGCTGCCTACACAGGCAAAGCTAATGACATCTATATTTCTCACTTTTAACTTTCACATTTTGAATCGTACACAAGTGTTCTTTGGAATATCTAGCCAAAGGTCAACAACCATATGGGGGTAGTTTCACACTACATTAAAATTTAGAATGCAGAGTATTATTTTAAATTATACATTCATTTATGTCCTTGCTTGATAATGAGGGTGCATTGTTGACCAAGTCAGAACTGGCCTCTGTCTTCATAGAGCTTAAACTGTAGAGGGGAAGACAGACGAGTGTCAAATAATTAAATGTTCATGTCAACTATAATCAGTGCTATAGGAGAACAGTTGTCATGAGCATATCTCACAGGAGGACCTGGATTTGATGGGTGGTCGAAGAAAACATTCCTGAGGAAGTAGATTGTTAGATTGGGACCCAGAAGGATAGAGAATAGGGTAAGTGCATTGTAGGCAAAGAGGGAGTGCGCATGAAATTGTTGATATATGCAGGGCTTATTTATACATTTAAATATTCAGGTAACAAACCAGATGGGAAGAAATATGCATTGTTACATAACTCATCATTTTGATTTTCTTCATGAATATCTGATTGTAATGGTCAGAGCTCAGCCAGAGAAACAAATAGTAGGAGATATGGATTAAGAGATATTGTGCGGAGCAGGCAAGTCCTTAGGTAAATCCATATGGCAGATCGTCACAGGCTGGAACTTTGGCCAGGAGCTGTCCAAAGGCAGAATTTCCCTCATCTCTGCTTAATAAGACATCAACAGAAAGGTCCACCAGAACATCTAGCATGATCCCCCTACATAAAGTCTACTGATTGTGGAGTTTGACCATATTCACAATATACCTTCACAGCAACACCCAGATTAGTGTTTGATTGAATAATGGGAACTCTAGTGTAGCCAGTGTGACACAAGACTAACCAGCCTACCAATATAATTTACATTTTTTCTAGTTTGCACATTTAATTTTTTGATTTAATCTTTGTTATGTTTTTTTTACCATTTAGTCCCCTCATACTCCCCACCCCCAGCAATCACCACATAGTTGTCCATGTCCATGAATGCTTTTCTCCTTTTTGCTCAATCCTTCCACACCCTCACCCCTGCTGCTAGCTGTCATCTGTTTTCCATCTGCGAGTCTGTCCCCATTTTCCTTGTTAGCTCAGTTTGTTCATTAGATTCACATCTGAGTGAAAGCATATGGTACTTGTCTTTCTCTGACTAGCTTATTTCACTTAACATAATGTTCTCTAGGTCCATCCATGCTGTCACAAAGGGTAAAACTTTCTTCTTTTTTATAGCTGGGTAGTATTCCATTGTGTAAATGTCCCATAGTTGTTTTATCCACTCATCCTTTCAGGTAAACCTGTGCCTCTCATATAGATAAAAATGTGCTGTTCACATTGCCTCTTTCTTGACCTATTTCTGTCTCTCTGATGGCATCCAGGTGTCTGGGATTGAGAGTTCTGGGAAGGTTGTGCCTTGTGAGACCTGAGGTCACAGAAGGGGTATAAGGCTCCCTCTCATGCTGGTCCTGTGTGTATAGCTGGTGTTTGTGGCCTCCAGGTTCCTGCCCTCAATATACCTGGTTGGTGTACGCTCTTCTACCCTGCGGTTGACCCTTGCCAATTTTTCCCTCCCTTGCTAGTAATGTAGACCTCAAGATCTCTCTTTTATTCACCATTTTGGCTCCTCACCTGGAAGTTTCCATAACCTGTGACTCATGAGGTGGGCTCGGTGATAAACAAACCTGTCGATTCTTGAAACATCCACTTCACATGGGAAGCAGCTTGCAGATGCTAAACTTAAAGCTACCCAGTGCTGGGCAGGACTGCACCACCCTGATGTCCCTGCTCCCCAGTTTGACAAGGGAGGCGTCCTCCCACAGCCTCCTTCAGGCAGATGATCTGTCCTTGATACACCCCCAGCAGAGCCAACAAGCATGTCTTATTTTGGTTTTCATTTTTACTTTTCTTCCCATAATCTCGCAGGGTTAGAAAGGAGTGGACTTTCTTTTCTTTTTGCAGGGCTCCAGTGTGGCCTTGGAACCTAACCTTCAGTGTCATCTGAAAGACACAATTTAATATTGATTATGCTGCCTTTCACCAGGCAGGGATTGAGGGGAAAGGACATTTTTTTCCCTTTTTCTTCTGGTACACTGTTTATTAGGAAAACTTAAGGACTTCAGAGTAGGGTGAAGGTGGTGTGTATTTATGGCCAGGAGCAGGGGCAAGTGAGGAGTATATTCTAGAAGCTTTGTTTCGAGTCCTGGAACTTAAATGTCAACTCTAGAGAGAAATGATAATCAGATTTTAAAATGGTTTTTACAGTCACAAAAATTTCTAAACCAGCACAAACGGAACATGAAGTGTTCATACCAGTGGTATGGATGGATTCCTAATGATCCATTTATCTTTCTGAGCCCATTCCCACATTTAACCACAGGCGTTGTCAGCACGAGTTATTGAAGAAAGGGGTTCAGTTTGAGGCCAAGAAGTAAATTCATTTCTTCCACAAATGTTTATTGAGTATATCTGTAATATGAACTTTGAGTGCTAGTTTATAATTGTCTATTTATCCATTGCAAAGGCTTATTCTTTGGAGAATTGAGGTATTTGAAAAAATAGAATTTCTCACATTTCCTTACCTGCAGGAGCAGAGGCAGGGATGACTCCATAGGTGTGCTTAGAAGGGCCCACACTTGGTCTGTCCTCTGCTGCTGCCTCCTTAAAACCCGTAGTTTTTTAATCAGGTCATCACAATTTCATTTGTGCTGGGCCCAGCAACCTGTCATAGCCGGTCATGAACGGAGGTACTTACCTTCTAATCCTGACTTCACTTACAGCACTTAGGCAAGTTACTTAACTAATCTAAACCTTATTGCCTCATCTGTAAAATGGGATATATCAGGGCCTACATCAGATTAATGAGACGTGTTAATGGAGTTCTTGATGCATTGCTCAGCCGTCAGCAACCATGCACTAAAGAGCAGCTGCTATGGCTCCTACTAATACATAAATGAACGTGTTTGTAGCCAAACTATTTTTAAATCTGAACAACCCACTAACATGGCAGATACATTTTACTGTTCTAAAGTAGAAACAATAGAAAGTCATTTTTAAAAATTCCAAGCTATTACCCTAATACTGACAACCTCTTTATTCTACTAGTCACTGGCTAGTTTTCTCACAGCAAGTAGACAGGATTTTTCTCCCCATAAATTTAAATTAAATTTGCAATATCTTTGCCTTACCACTTAATGATTGCTAACTAGCAGGATTTTCTGGAGGAGAGGTAGCAGGCTCTGATATTATGGCCCATTAGCATTGGTTTGCTGCTAGGAGCTTGACAGTTTAGCTTTCATTTCAAGGAATTAATATTTTACATAGATTTATAAATAAATTAAAACACAAAGTCCAATGAATAAAAAGAATGGAGCTGATGGAAAAATGGGAGTGGTAGATTGGGAGGAAGCAGTAGACCTAATACAGTAATATTATACATATTTTAAAGATGTGGCCAACCTTATTTGAAAAAGGATTGGAAGCAGAATACCTCATCATTTATCATACTAGGAGAATGGGTAAATAAACTTTTCTCATAACTAAAGCTTAAGCAGTTATATTTGTAGTGTTCCCTTTAAATTATTTTAATGGATATTATTGTTTCTATAGAAATGTTAAGTATTATTATACGCATCTGATTTAGAAAATAGAAATACTACATATTGTGTTTCTTTTATTAATAATTCAAGGGCATCATTATGAATATCATGCCTTAACCATGTTTGCCCTCTGAGGTTGTTAAAGAGGTATAGGAGTCCTTTAATTCTTTCAGGGAATCCCCGAAAGACTGCACAGTGCTGGCTGGTTCTTATTCGTTTCATATGTTGACACAACCTCTGTTTTCTAATGACCCTTTAATTTATGTTTCTACAGCTTTTCCTTCCCCAGAATTTTTTAAATGCATTTGATTCTGGTCAGTCCCTTTCTATGGTTAGAATTAAGAGATCTGTAAAAACACAGGAGCAGTAGTACCTCAGCCATCTTATACTAAATGGCCCCATAAGAAGTAGAGAAACCTAGTCCCTGAGAGATCAGAAGTATGCAGAAGGTCAGCAGTGAGAAGAGATGAAGAGAACGTGCCCAGATTCCTGACAGCTTTCTTTTTCCTCATGAGGTTCTCCTGCTTCTTTGAGATTCTTTAAGTATCTCATTATCTTTTATCTGATTCCAAAACTTAAAAAAGATATAGTTTGAACTTGCATGCTGTTACTTGTGAACAAAATCATCTTAAATATGATTGTGTCTATATTAGGCTTCTGAGCAGTTGCTATTTGATGATAACTCATTTGAATTTGCAGTTTGATAGCTCACAATTTTTTGCGTTTAACTCCAATTCAGGACTTTATATTTGTCTCTGTTAAATTGCAGTATTATTGATGTGCTACATTTGAATGTTTCAGTAATCCAAGTAAGAGATATGAAGGTCTCTGTTAGTGGTAGGGCACTTAGAAATTCTGCAGAAATCATGGAGGATAGGAGGAGGCTTGATAAGACTTGCAAGTTGGATGTGGTGAGAGGAATAGAAGAGTCGGATGCCAATCACTAAGATAGAACTCAGACATTGTGGTGAACCAGACACTGAGTTCCTTCCCGGTCATGTTGAGTGTGCTTCACTTGTAGGAGGGAAGTGTATTTATCCTGCTCTCCCCAGAGGCAAAGACTCCTCTGATTTCTTTTTTTTAAATATATTTTATTAATTATGCCAGTACAGTTGTCCTATTCCCCCCTTCATTCCCCTCCACCCTGCACACCCCTTCCCCACCATTCCCCCCCTTTAGTTTATGACCACGTGTCTCAAGTTCTTTAGATTCTATATTTCCCATACTATTCTTGCCCTCCCCCCATCTATTTTCTACCTACCGTCTATGCTACTTATTTTCTGTCCTTCTCCCCCTTTCTCCTTCTCCCACTCCCCTATTGCTAACCCTCCATATGATCTTCATTTCTATGGTTCTGCTCCTGATCTAGCTGTCCTCTTGCTTTGTAGAATGGTTGTGTTTATTTTTGGTCATTACAACCATGGGTTATGCAGTAGGTATGCTTTTATGTCTGGATTCTCCCAAGCATGCTATTTTTGAGATTCATTCATTTACTGTACATCAGAAACTTATTCTTTTTGTTGCTAAATAGTGTTCCATTTTATGCATGTGTCACCGTTGTATATCCCTTATCCTGTTGGCAGGTGCCTGGGTTGTTTCTGTGCTTGTTATGAATAAGATTACCATAGACATTTGCATATAATATTTTGGAAAACATGTTTTTGTTTATTTTGGATAAATACACAAGCATAGAATTAATTGATCATAAGGTGTGTGTTTAATTTTAAAAGAAACTGCTTGGTGATTTTCCAAGGTGTTGAATAGTTTTCTGCTTCCACCAGTAATATACTAGTCATTCCATTGCTCTGGACTCTCTCCTACTTTAGATGTCTTTATTCTTTTTAATTCTGGCCATTGTGTTGAGTCTTAAGTGGTATTTTGTAGTTTTAATTTGCCTTTCCCTGAACTAAGATGAGCACCTGATGTGTGTGTTTACTGGCATTTCAATAGACTTTTCTGTGGTGTCTGTCACTTCTTTTGCTCCTTTTTAACTGGCTTGTTTAAATGTCATCATCATCACATGAATTCATCACATGAATTATGTGTAGGTATTATGTAGATGTGGATATAAGTATATAATTTGTGAATTTCAAATATTTTCTGGTTTTGTGGTTTGCCTTTTTATTTTCTTGATGCTGTCTTTTGACGGGCAGAAGTTTGAGGGAATCAGATTTATTATAATTTTTATGATTTGTTTTTTTCTGTTCCATCTAAAACATTTTTTCCCAACTGGTCATGAAAATATTCTCTATATTTTCTTAAGTGAACTTTAGAGTTTGGCTTTTATATTTAGTTTTGTAATCCAGACCTAATTAACTAAGTTAATTTTTCCATATGGCTTGAGGTATGAATCAAGATTCAGTTATTTTGAATATAGATATTCAAATTACATTTTATAGATTACATTTAATCCAGTAAAATATGTTGGAGAGATTTTGATTTCCCACACTGAATTCCAACTTTGTCAAAAGTCATTTGGGTCTTTTGTGTACTCTCTATGCTGTCCTGTTGATCTATCTGTCCTTATGTAGTACAAGACTGCCGTGATTGGTTTAGCTTTATAGTAAGTCTTAAAATCAGATAATGTTAGTCCTCTAATTTTGTTATTTTTACTAAAGATTCTGAAGCTGGAATTTTAAATTAGAACTACTTGGTTCTTATGTAGAGCCACTATTCTTCTTATGCTCTAATTTAAAAATGACAACTTTTGGGTTATCGAAGAAACCAAATATGTAAATATGCATCTTCTCACCAGATTTCCTAGAATCAGCGTGTGATGTGCCATGAAACAGGTGAAACAGGTTTTCCTAACACGTGTGCCACCTGCTGATCAGTGTCTCCAACTGCATCGGGCAATGACGAGCTCCTGGCCTTTGTCTCAGTGACCTATTCTCCAGCGCAGTCTAACATGTGTATAACACACAGATACAAACATACACACTGTTGTTTTTATTATATCTTTTTAAAATTTATTTTAAAAATTTTTATTTATTTATTTTTTAGAAAGGGGAGGGAATGGAGAAAGAGAGAGGGGAAAACATCAGTGTGGGGTTGCCTCTCATGTGGCCCCCACTGGGGACCTGGCCTGCAACCCAGGCATGTGCCCTGACTAGGAATCGAACTTGGGCCATTTGGTTCATAGCCCAGCATCAAACCTGGGACCGTTTGGTTCACAGCCCATGCTCAATCTACTGAGCTACACCAGCCAGGGCTATTAATTATTTATATCTTTGTTCCCTTTCTACTTCTGTCCTTCCTACTCATTTACCAACTATAACATTCTTTTTCTTATCCCAGGTGGTTTTTGGAATGTCCCTGGAGATTTGGGTCTCCATAGAGTAAACCTCAGAAAACTCTTAAGAATGGCTTTTTGTCATGTCATTGCCAATCTGTTGTAAACATCATTAGAAAGAATTAGTTCCTGTAAGCCTAATGGGAAGTAGGATCCATTAACAACTTTCAATATTATTTTCGTGCATAATAACTTATAAATAGAAACATTTAAACACATTGAATATATTTTGCTTCCTTATTCTCTTGCCATTTAGAGTGCTTAAATGTTTTGAGTCCTGACCAGCATGGTGCAGTTGGTGAGGCATTGTCCTGCAGAGCAAAAGATTGTGGGTCTGATTCCCGGTCAGAGCACGTGCCTGGGTTGAGGGTCAGGTCCCAGGTTGGGGTGCACTCGAGAGGCAACCTATTGATGTATCTCTCACACATTGATGTTTGTCTCCCTCTCTTTCTTCTTCCCTTCCCCTCTCTTTAAAAATAAATAAATAAAATCTTTAAAAGCTTTTTTTGGAAAACTTTGAAAATGTATACTGTACATGTGGAGCTCTTATTAAGCAGTATTATAGTGCTTTTCATCATTGCATACTGAACACAAATGTCTAGCTTTTGAAAGTCAGTATTTAATTGGAGAGAGGTTGATTGATTTAGCTGTCTAGATGTAGAGTTCTTCTTCCTTCAAATGCCTGATTTTAAGAGTCCTGATACATGAATGTCTGGAGCCCACAGTGATTATGCTTAGTTGTAGTGATTAGTATAGATTTTTTTTCTTGCATTAAAACCAGAGAGTTTGTTCTAAAAGTTGGTTTCGTAGTTAGACTCTTTTTAACAAAGTTGTTTTATACCTTTTACATAAATGTAATATTCTCAGACCGTGACTGCTAAAGCTGTTTAAGCCTCAGACTCAATGATGTGTCCACACACAGCACCTGCCAGTGCTGAGTAACTTGCATGTATATTTAATTGTACTATTATCTCCACATATAGATAATGGCACGGTGTTTAGATGCCTGAAGTAACTTATCCCAGAGTAGTACATGGTGGAGAAAAGCCTGTAGTTTAACCAGGTCCACCTGATTTTATAACAAGCTTTTCATATACATTACTGCCTATTTTTCTGTTTCATAGATTTACTCTCTTAAAATGCCTTTCTGTACAGAACCTCTGATGAAGTTTTCACATATCAGTTCTTCTTGAATTAAGGTCGATGTTGTAATATACAGACACAGAGCTGTAGTACAATTCAAAAACAGTGTGCCCACGTCTAGCATGCAGTGCTGCCCCTTAGTGGGGTCTTTTCTCCATAACAACCCACATTCTCACGACCCTACTAGACACCAAGCATCGTATAGTAACTGAATCCTTAATTTCCTGCAGGTGTTAACGTGTGCACATTTCAGTCTGGTTATAACATTTTATTTTCTTCTTTCTAGTTTTATTGGGATGTAATTGACTTGTAACATTGAATAAGTTTAAAGTATACAACATAATGATTTGATATATAGGGTGGGGCAAAATTAGGTTTACAGTTGTGAGTAGTGAAACAGCTTAATCTTGTATTATTATTTATTAGTTATTGTATTGTTTTCCATATGCATAACTGTGGAACTACGTTTGCCCCACCTGTATGCACAGACTTTGACTTTTCTCACCAACGTGTTCCGACGTCAGCCCAGTTTCCTGTTCCCCACCTCCGGGCTGGCAGGCCGTGGGAGCCAGTGTGCAGTGTGGTCCTTTATTCCTGTGACAGATAGTTAGTTACAAAAATAGAAGGAAATGGCCTCGTGCATTGTATCACTGTAGGTCTGATATTTGATTTTGGGGGGGCATTTTATTATTTGGATTTACTGTGTTTTTGTATGTGAGAATATGCATGTGCAGGTGTGTGTGTGTGTGAACTTCAGGGGAAAGGTGTGTCAGCGGCCGTATCTATCAGTGTGCACTTTACCTTCACATCTCAGTCTGTCTCAAACTCATTTCTCAGAATCTGAGATCTGAAAATTCCTCAAATGCCTGATTCTGCAGACAATTCAGAGTTTGGAAATGGACCCAGGAAATGCCTAGAGATAATTAAATAGATTTAATTAATTAAGCTTATATCTGCCAGTGTTTTAAATGGACTGTTTAGTTGCTCAGTAACAGGCCATAACTGAACAAAAAAGAGCAGCGTATGGAAGCATTCTAGCAGAATAAAAAGAAAAATATGAGAAAAATTGGATTCACAGGCTGTACCACTGAGTGGTTAAATGTATTTAGGTAGGTCCTATGAGGTTTCTCAGCCAAACAGATGGTATGCTTTTCTTGATTGTTAGGCACTTGAGGATCAGAATAGTCTTATATATCACCTTATTGTATAATCACAACTTAAAAACCAATTATTGTAAGTTTTTTACCTTTTGACTGAATATTCCCTCAAAATACTTTTATAAACATTGTAATCCATTTCATAGAAGAAGGGCTTGGTGATGATGAACTCCTTGAATTTGATCTTATCTGAGAAGCACTTTAGCTGCCCTTCCATTCTAAATGAAAGTTTTGCATAGAAATGAAGATCTCATGGAGGGTTAGCAACAGGGGAGTGGGAGGAGAAGGGGGGAGAAGGTACAGAAAATAAGTAGCATAGATAGTAGGTAGAAAATAGATAGGGGGGAGGGCAAGAATAGTATGGGAAATATAGAATCCAAAGAACTTGAGACACAAGGTCATAAACTAAAGGGGGGGAATGGTAGGGGTGGGGGTGCAGGGTGGAGGGGAATGAAGGGGGGAATAGAACAACTGTAATGGCATAATCAATAAAATAAAAATTTTTAAAAAAAGAAAAAAGAAAAATTATAAAGAGACCAAAAAAACCACAATGTAATCTAAATGCAACTTAATCTTTCATTGTATCTTCATAAGAATAAAATTTTAGCATATCATAAATATTGATGTTACATATAACTATTATATCACACTTTTAATTATATCCAGTGGAATGTAAATATCATGGTAAATTGAAACCCAGCAATCTACATAGTATATGTACCAACTCAATTTTAAAAGATGGAATTTTTAACTTATGGTTTCTTCTTGAAATTTTTTCTATTCAATTTCTCCCCTGCAATTAATCAGTTCACATAAATTCAAAGCAACATATATATACTTAAAATCTTGTCATTGTTAGAGATTTATTTGAAGCACATCTCCCCATGAGGTCGAGATGGTACCAATGGAGTTTAATGAAGGGGGATTCAGGCATTTCCTCATGAAGACTATTCCTGACTCTCTAGGTTAGTTAGACCTGTTTACGCTATGGACTCATTATACCCTATGCTACTTCTTCCTTAAAATACTGTGATTATCTTTTTATTCTCTGCTTTCCTCAGTGGACTGTGGGCACTGAGAGACTAAGGACCTTGTTATTTCATTCACTGTTTCATTTCCAAGGACTAACTAGTCTTGGGATAGGATAATAATAGATGTACAGTAAATGTTCAATTAGTTTTTATTGAGGGATGAGTAGGTGAAGGAGACAGAATAAGAGTTGACAGAAACATGACTAGGAGAGTATAGTATTACAAAAACAAAACAAAACAACCAACAAAACAAAATGGTGCTCAAATAAAGCCATATTAAAAGAAAAACATTATTGTGAAGCTAGCTGAAATTGGACAATTTGAACTGTCAGTGGGTCAGATTTGCATAGTCCTGTAAGTTTCTCTGAAAAGAATCTACCGAAACTATCATAGTAGGACAGGACGGGGATAACAGGGGTAACACAGGGTTCAGAACTGTTGTAGCAGAAGGGTTAGAGAGGCGGTAGGCTTGAGAGCGTTATTAAAGACCTCATCATTAGTATTAAATATAGAAGCTCTCAACACATTCGGCAGAATTTTTTCAAGTATTAACACATCTAAATAAGATAACATTTTCTGCTGACACTGCTTTCTCTTTTCCCAGCCAGATATGTTATTCTCATGTCTTGAACATCTGCTAGTAGGAAGAAGGATCTCAGAAAGCTCAACGCTATATACCAGCATTCAAGTCAAAGTACTGCTAAAACCACTGAATGAGTCAAGATGAGCTCATCCAAGATTCCATTTTAGAACCTGTTAGTTTTCTCCCAATGGCTGAGTGAGATGAAAACTGTAAACTAAAGATGTTAACCTCTTTTGATGCTGTCCCCTATCTGTTTTGAGATGTAGAACCAATACATGAGAGCCCAGATTTCTTAGGCAGGAGCTTTCATGTTGGATGGTTCAGGAAGGTGGGCTAAGATGTTTATTAACTAGAAACTTTTAATGGACTAGCAGATGGTGGTTACCTTAGCAACTGTAGCAGTGCACTATACTTAGATGTTTTTCTCTGAGAGCTGATTGCACAAACACTTATCCTGGTGTTCAGATGTAGTAAAGAGGAAAATTGAGTAGGAACCTAACCGGGGCAAGGGTTCATCATAAAGGTAATATTTCCAAGTCACTATTGCTAAAGCAGAGTTTCACTTTCAGCTGTTTTTGTTTAAGGTAATAAGGAGAAGACATTTGAAGTAATGCATCTATTTTTATACTACCAGAATTTTGTGATAAAATTGAGTATTTTAATATCTTCAGAAATCTCAAGGTAGACCTAACTCCACCCCATCAGAAGTTAGATTTTGGAATGTTAATTAGTTGTAGTCTCTGTCTCTAAGAGGGATGATCCTATCAAAAATGTATGTGATCATAATAGTTCTTTTCTGTTTCCTCTTCTGAAGTGAACTTGAATAATCACCAACATTGAGATGTTTTTTTCCTCCTCTCATAGATAAGTGGTCTTGAAACTTCAGGGTATGTAAACATTCAGCTTTAGCAGGTCCCTGTGGGGCCATCTCTGTCGGAATAATTTATGGTGCTTGATAAAATACAAATTTCCAGGTCCCTCTCTCAAGCCTTTTGGTTCAGTGGGGTTTGAATACTTTTCAGTTTCACAAGTTTATTCTGATGCAGATGGCTCCTAGATAACACTTGAGATTCAAACTGGCTCCCATGATGCCCTAGGGAAGACTTGGGTCACTTTGACAAATGAGAGACTCTAAAGGAGGCAGATAAATTTAGTGTTGACTGTATGAGGCTTGGAACACAAAAGCACTACTAAAATTTCTAGGAAATCTGTTGTTTTAGAAAAGATAATGTTTAGCTGTCATTACTAACAGGGTAATTAAAATACAATAAATCATTGAAAATGTTTTGTACTTTGGAAACATCTTTCTAATATAAATACTAAATTCCAAAAGCTTACATTTTTTATGTATTTCTATTGTCAAAGACATTTTTATCTCATCTCTGGTATATGGAGCTGTATAGTGGAATGGAAAGAGCTTGGATTATGTAGCCAGACTGCATTCCATTCTCCACTCTGTCATATAATAGAAGAATACTAGGCACATTATTTTATGTTTTAGAGTCTCAGTACTTACCTTTGTTAAAGTGACAACAATCTTACCTACAACCCAGGATTGTCGTGAATAAGAAACAATGGGATATATGTGTGATATGTGAAATCATATTCACTCAAACACTGCCTCTTTCCTCCCTTCCTCATATGAAAAGGAGCGCTTACTCAATGTTAATAGTGTTCTGAGTTTATGATTCAGTCACTCTGATTGCTGAAACACCTAAACAATAAATTGTGCTCTCAAGTTGTTTTCTTAATACATTTTTCATTGCACCAATTATTTTCTTTATATTAATCCTCCAGTTCTAAGCTGAACTATAACATTATTTATATGCTAATAATAGGATTATTAAAAGAAATAAATATTCCAGATGGAATGTCAGAAAAATATTATTGACTCGCAATTGTCTTATAGATAGGCAGGGAACAAAATTTCAGAGGGCTCAAGTAGGCTCAATCTTTATTTTCCTAGCACCTGCAGCATTCCTTGGTGCGTAGTTGGAGTGAATAGTCAATCAATTGTTGGTAACTAAAAAGTGACATCAGATTAAGTGAAAACCTCAATTTAATAGAGTGGAAAGTTGGCTTCAGTCACACGTTTACGCAAAGGTAGAACGTAATATAATCCTGGTAAGGATTATATGAGTGAATATTTTTCCTATCACCTTTATAAAAATTAAGTAACATTTAAAATAGCACTTACAAAATTACAATTTTGAGGCAAAACTAAAATAACAGCAGAGGAAAGCAAACAGTTGGAAATCATAAGGTGGGGCAGCAGGTGGCAAAGCCAGTCCAGAGGGACTTGACCCTCTAGAGCAAGCTCCGTCAGCGCCATTAACAACTCAGTCATTGTCCTGAGTCATGGCTTTAGAACTCGATTAGTGTATGACCTTCCCCTGTAAATGGCATCTTTTATTTCCACTTGGTTTACTTGAACCTGCACCTGGACGAAGGCAGCTCGGATGGCGGACCCGGCAGCACATCTGTAGGAGGTGGAGTAGCGCTGCTTAGGCAGAGGAAGCACCTGCGGTGTGTGTGTAAGACGGAACATTCAAGATACTGCGGGAAACTAAAAGCAGTTCTCTAAGAAATAAATTCTGTCTCATGGTTTTATTTCAACAAATTGATGGTTTATGGTTTCTTTTTATTTAATTTTTTTAAAATGTGTAATACAACTTCATATGAATCATCAGACATTAATGACCTTGAGTGTTTATGACAAATATAATTTCCCTCCTTTAGATTTTTATGTACATGACATTGTACCTTATTCAGGTGTATCTTACTATTAATTGTTTGCAGTTTTGAATGATTGCTTTGTAGTAGGTAATGCTGTGAGGCTGGCATCATTATGTAATCCTTTATAAATGGGATCATCGAGGCTCAGAAAGTAACTTGTCCATGTCACACAGCTTGTAAATGGAAGATCTGTGATGGAGCCCTGCTCTGTCAGGATTCAGATCACTTAGGTTCTCATCCACATCACTTTCCAATGCCATTTTAATAATATATATATATATATACACACACACACATACATATATGTTAATATACACACAAAACACGTTACATAGATAGTAAACATATTAAGCATATCAAACTCTGAGCACATTTAAAGATGGGGACTGTACCTTTTATATGATGGTATCACTTTTACCAATGATACCAAATGCTTATCTATGGAAGGCAAATTTTCCGCCTAAGACTATGTCTCAATCAACTTTGGAATATATAAATGAAAGACAGAATAGGATTACCGAGAGTAAACATGAATTATATCTGTTTATATAATAGTGTAATATTTTACGTAGGGTTACAGTAGGGATATATAGTGATATTGTGATGTTACATGAGGCATCCATAATGAAATATTTTACAGTGACTGTCTTATTATATAAAGACTTATTTTGTAACTGTTACTATTTTGAATAGGAAAGGACTCAAACAAATTTGATCAAAAGCACTGCTCTAACATTTAATAACTTATGGCATTAAGTGAATCATTTCATTTCTAACTATTAGTAGGCCAAATTTACAATAAAGAAATGTTATTACTAACCATTATGGGATTGTGGTAAGGTGAATTTGTCCAAATACTTTATTGGCAATGGCGTCCTATACACTTTGAACCAAGTCCAAAAGCTCCTTCCCACTACCATCCAGCGCCATGATTTAGTGATAGTTCTGAACTACAGTCAGTGCTTCAGACAAAGAAGCATGTTTAGCTCCTTATACAAAGGTATAGTAATTATATTTCATTAGCTCATTCAGATATTCATTTTTCATTGTTTTGAGTGCTAGTATGGTGTAAGAAAATTATAGTGGACAAAAACATATAACTTTTTAAAAGACAAGAAAAATGTTCTGCTTTATGTAACTTAGTAGTCTATTGGGAAAAACAGATGTTAATAAAGGAATCACAGAGGTTATTTTATAGCTATTACAGTCTGTAAAGGAGAAGCACATACTTTTAAGAACATAAAAACAGAGTGGCCTTATATGATCTGGGAGGCCAGTGAAGGCTTTTCTGAGCAAGTTATGTCTGAATTAAAATCTGAAGTGTAGGAGTTAACCAGACAGGTATGGTAGGAGAAAAATGAGGATCCTTGATTGGGAAGTTGTACATTCAGAGGACATAAACAAAGCCAGAGTGTCCAGAGCACAGAGCAGGAGGGAACGAGGAAGGAAATGATGTTGGGGCCGAAGCATGTGGAATCCTGAGGTGCACCTTCTGGATTCCTGCATCTTGGGAGCAAGCACCACCACCTCAGTGTCTCAGCACAGTGCCCCCAACAGCAGGCCATCGTAAGATTTTGTCACCATTTTCATCCACAAACTTCTGTACCTTGTAACTCAGTCTGTACTCTAGAAATCACTTGGACTGGCATCATGATCTAGCATCAGTTAGATGCCAACTTAGGAAGATGCCATTCATGACAACCATGAAATGACTGACAACCTATTAAGGCTTCTAGTTACTTGCTGGGGACTCTGGCAACTCCTGTTGGAGTTAACCCTTCATACTATATATTTGGGTGTAACATGAAGGCTGAACAAATTATTCCACCCATTCTGCTGACATGGGGCAAAACCTGTTATTATCTGCCACAACTGATTAGCCTTGGGGACACAGTTCATAGCCTTCTTGTCCTGGCAGTTATGCTCACAGAAATTATCTACGTTACTTCCTGCTCTGGACTTTCACTCTTCTCCCAAATAGCCATCGTGCTCTATGACTTTCTGGGTCATGGGAGTCAGTTCATTTTCTTTTTCTATCTGCCCCTTGTAGTGTATTTCAAATGAAAGTGCATCTGAATATGTGTACAGTCTTTAATCCCAACTGCCACAATGTTAGAATCGGACATATTAGAAATACTTAGGGTGCTATGTCTCTTATCAGAAGAATAATTAGGATACCTTGAAGTCCCTGGGATTTTGCTACAGCAATGTAATACCTTGATTTAATCCTCAATATCAAGCTTTATAGTACCTGTGATCTCTGTTAATTTATATCTTCATTTCTCTTCTGTAAGTCTAGCACCTGCAATAGAATTCTGCAATTGAATGCCAATATTTTGTGGCCAATATTTTCTAACCCAGGGATGATTATAAATGTGGTACCTTCTTTCTTTGAAGCTATAATCTGTCATGCACACAAATCTTTACAATCCATTTTAGTGTCTTGACCACATGTTGACAGATGACTACCAGACTAGCTTTAACACGTATGGTTTCTTCTTGAGCCTAGTCTTTTGAGATGCTTAATATTTTTAACTACAAAATTAGTTAGACACTTGTTAATATAGTAAGGAAGACTTTATTTCAGTATGATTACTATAGATGTCCAGACTGATGCAATAAGGATCAACTTTGAATACAGCAAGGAGAAGTGGGGATTTACAGCCAAGGAGTCAGTGGATGCAAAAGACAAAGAGGAGACATCGAGAATGGGGGATTCTACCAAGCCCTTATTATATGAAATGTTAAAGGGACTTATCTAAGAAAAAGAAGATCCAAAGTATGAATAGTAAAGTGACAACGAACTCGTAGCTATTAACAACTGAACATAAAACAAACAAACTAACTAAGCAAACAACTAGAATAGGAACAGAATCACAGAAATGGAGATCACATGGAGGGTTATCAGTGGCGGAGTGGGAATGGAAGAGAGGGAGGAACTGTACAGAGAATAAGTAGCATAAATGGTAGGTAGAAAATAAACAGGGGGAAGTTAAGAATAATATAGGAAATATAGAAGCCAAAGAACTTGTATGTACAATCCATGGAAATGAACTAAAGCGGGGGGATGTGTGTGGTAAGGAGTATGCAGGGCAGAGGGGAATAAAGAGGGGAAAATGGGACAACTGTAACAGCATAATCAATAAAATATATTTTTAAAAAATGGCAGATTCTCACCAAATTGACTTAACAGTATTCCTGCTGAAGTCAGGTTAGAGTGTTCAGACATCAAGGATGCAGGTATTCTTGCTTATCTGACAATAGAATTCTCACTACACCTGGCCCAGGCAGACTGAAGACTGGGCCCAGGGACAAGTCCTAGTTGAAAAGAGGGCTTAGAGGAACCTGTCAAAGTTTTATCAAAGAGAGAGTCTTTGTCAGCATCCAATATTTTGGTCTTTTACCTGGTTTTATACCTTCTTTCCCAAAGCAATGGTTCTCTGAAAGAAGCATGAAGTATAGTTCAAATTAGGGACAAAGGAATCAAAAAGACCCAGGGTCAAATCACATATCCACCACTTATTATACAACTATTGGTGGGTTACTATAAACTAGACATAAAATAAAATCTAATATATAAGGGTGTTAAATTACTAATATATAATGTATGCAGTAGGAGAGCTATTTAAAGATAAAATGCATGTAAAGCACTAAGCCCAATTATTGGCACTCAGTAAGGACCCAATAAATATAACCTTCTATTCACATAATCAATAAGCTCCCCCTCTTATTTGAATGTAAGCTTCTTAAGGACAAGGCTTTGTCCCTTTTGATGCCAAAGCATTTCCTAAACTTAAAAAGTGTTTGTTAAATGAATGAATATAAAACTCACATACTCACATCTCATCAATATAGAAATTAAAAGGAAGTAAGACTATGGCCATTACTTACTGTAAAGACCTGCCGCCACTCCACATGACCAGAGCCCATAGATAGCCTAAAAAGGTCACTCTGCTCATATATCATCATTACTGGTGTTGTTTTAAATTAAGATGATCCTTTGCTAAACTTGTTTGTGATGAACATGCTGCTATGTTAGAGAGACTCGTATCATGGGGAGCTAAGGAAGGACACTGGCTGACAGCCAGCAAGAAATGAGGCCCTTAGTCTCACAGCCTGCAAGTAGCTGAATTTTGCCAATTACCATGTTAGTTTGAAAGCAGATTTCTCCCCAGTTGAACATCCAGATGAGATGCTGCCCTCAGCCATGTCTAGATCCTTTGCTGCAGCCTGGGAGGCACCATGAATCAGGATCCCCAGTAACTAACCAGTCTGAGTTAACTAACTCTGCCTGGTCTCCTGCCCTACAGGAGCTGTGGGATAATACACACTGCGTTGTAGTCTTAGGAAATGTTTAATTTATTAACTTTTAAAATGTATTGATATGTAACTGACATATAACATCATATTAGTTTGAGGTATGCAACAATGATTCAGTATTTGTATATGTTGTAAAATAATCCCGGAACATTCACTCATTCTTGATGAACCCCTTCACCATTGCTTATATCACAAGTTCCTAGTCTCTCAGGATAAGCACCCTGCCTATCAATTTACTTACTTATACTAAATTTGTTGGGGTAACATTTTAATAACATTATATAAATTGTAGGTGTACATTTTTAAAATACAACATCTGTATGCTTTAATTGTACACTCACCATCCAGAATCTCCTCTCCTCCCATCCCCATATATTTGATTGCCTTTGTGTCCTTCCTGACCCCTTCTGCCCCTCTGGTGATTGCCATTATGTTTTCTGTGTCTGTGACGGTGTTTGTTTGTTTTGTTTAAACATGTGTTATTTTAACCTACTAGGCTTGCAATAATTTAAGTGGCAATAGGTGATATGTCAGTTTAGCCCTGTGCAAAATTGGGAGTTTAAATAAGTAGAATGAAGTTGTCTATACTAACAGGCTCTCTTGCATCTTCCCCCTGTACTTCTACCTCAGGTACTGCTCTCCATGGCTGATTACTCTCACTAACATCTGCCGGGACAGCCTCCTCATCCCTGGAGTAGATTCTGTTCTAGGCATTCAGCTTCTTACAGCTGTGCCCTGGGTTTGGAACTATAGGTGTACAGTGGAGCATAGGTGGTGCTCAGGGAGTTGCTGTGTCTTTCAGAGAATGAGAACACTAAGTAGAATTTTCAGGTGATTTCATGTCTACTCTCGTGCCTAAGCTGTGACACTTTCCATTAAAGAGCATAAGATGTAATGGAGTAAATGAGGGCTTAACAGCCACCCATGGTCTCTTCATTTTCTGCAGAAACTGTGGCCTGTAGAAAGCCCCTGGGCTGGGTTTTAGAAACTGATTTTTTAGAAACTTGCTCTGGCTTCCTAACAAGGAGACTGACTCTATTCTAGGAAGAGATTGCTGGCAAGCCCTAGTCCTGAACATTTTAAAAATATCATAGACATAACTAAAGTAGCTTTTCTCTGTTGTTACTGAATAAGAACCTTCTGGTTCTCTGAGATGTACATACGATCCTCTTATTCATTATCCTTTCTGATGTGTGGCAAGACTCTGAGCTCCTTCAGTGCAGGGACCAGTGCCTCTTTTATCCCATTATCCCTGGTGCCTGTCCTTGGGCCCGAAACATGATAGATGTAAATGCCTGAGCTGAATGAGAAGTAACCACTTGGAGTGATGTATGCAGAGGCTGCCTACATTGGTCTCTTCACCTGTTCATGATTTAATGCTGCTTGTAGATTTCGGCTCATGTATATTCCCTAATTATTTTCAGTCACTACCAGTTCAAAATCAGTGTGTGTGTGTGTGTGTGTGCGTGTGCGTGTCTGTGTCTGTGTCTGTGTATGCAGCTCATTAGCTTCATCTTTGGGTGATACCATGGAAAACCTCTTGCTAATATTTCCCATCTGTTAACTGGGTTCTTCAGCTTATTATAGAGCTGTGTTTCTGTGCTGTCCCAGTTTCCTTCTAGAGGACTCAGCACATCTTGGTGTCTTGAGCAACTCTCCTGGCCTGGAGGAGCCTGAGATGTGTAATTACCTCCCACATCCCTCTTACCGTCTATCCGCTCTGTCCTCAGGCTGCCTGGAGCCCTTTGCTCTCCCAGCCCTCTCTGTGTTTCTCGGTGCACCATCACTGTGTCATCATCCACCTTATCTTCCTTCTCCCTGCAACTGCCCTCTGTAACTGCAACTGCAGTTGCCCTGCAACTGTTGGGGTATCTCTCAACAGTTCTGGACAGCAGCAACAGCTTCAGCCAACTGACTGAGAAATCAGGGACACTGGAGCCAGGCTGTCCTAGATATAACTCCTGATTATTTGTAAGCTGCAATCATGAACATGTTGCTTCAAGTTTTTCACCTGTAAAATGAAGATGATACTCTATTTTTGTTTTTTAGTCCTAAATTCTTGTTTCTTACATTAAGCTGGCAGAAATGTTTTTTAATTTCATATTTTCACTGTTTCAGAATTGTATACACTCACAGATTTTCGCTTCAGTGACTCATTCCCTTAATCACTCATGCGTTAAATAAATTTTTAGCAAGTGCCTACATATGGCAGCTCCTGTTGTTACTGAGCAAAAAAAAAAGGAGTTTTGTCTGCTTTCTGCCACAAAAGCCAAACTCATGGGGCAGGTGCTGATGCAAAAAGAAAGAGGTTTTATTTGGGTGTTGCATGATATGGGAGAATGGGGGCCTCCCTGTCTCATAGCTCATCTTCTTTGCAAAACCCAGACAAAGCCCAGCCATTCCCAGCAAGACCAGAACAAAAGGCAGTGCCCAGCATTCCTGCTCCATTTTAAAGTACCATCCTTTGGAGCCCGTAGGCAGAAAAGTGGTCATCCAGGTAGCTTAGCCTGTTCCCAGCTGCTCTGCAGCTTCGAGTTCCCTTCTGAAGGATATGTGTAGAGTAGGGATGTTCCGCCTTTTCGCATCTCTGGTCTACACTGGGAGAAGAATTGTCTTGGGTTACACATTAAATACACAAACACTAACAGAAACTGATAAGCAAATAAAAAAAGGTTTTAAGTAAATTTACAATTTTGTGTTGGGCCCCATTCATAGCCATTCTGGGCTGCATGAGGCCGGTGGGCCATGGGTTGGGCACCCCTGATAGAATCTGACTGCCTTGGCCATATGGCTGCTGGGGTTGCAAGGTCCTGTGCTCCCAGACTGGAAAGCATGAGAATGCACCCGTGAGTGCATTTACCAGGTTGGCAAGAGGGAGAGAGAGACTCCCCACTGGAGACTGTGGGCCACACAGCTACTATGGCCACATGGCCCATGGAGAGGATTGGCCAATGTACCATCTAAGTGCAGTTCCCCAGATCCTGAACAGTGAGTGATGAGCAAGACAGAACATTTCTTTGTTACCCTGGGACTATAATCATTTTGGGTGTGGAAGGGATCAAGTGTTTTCCCAAAAATGACCAATTAACTTCCTAAACTTCCATGGGCTTTGGGTGGGTCCAACTCCCAACTAACTCCTCTTTCCCCAGGCCAAACTGACAGGCTCCTGCCACCATCTTGACTTCTGTGGCACATGTGCCTGCCTTCCCCTGGTCCTACCCACAGTCTGGTATTGAAGGGAAGTGGAGGGCTTTTTCCTCCATCCAATTACCTTGCTAGCCTCTTGCATGCTCAATGTTAGGAACTTACCCCTGCAGCCATAATGGCTGATCGGGGAGATGCCCTTGGTGCTCACTTAAGTCTGTGCCTCCCATGCCCTAGTCCCTGCATGTAGCAAGTTGTCCACACTTGGGGCAGAGAGCAACTAAATCAAAGGTCCAACTAAAGGGACCCTGGGAACCCCACTTGGCCTCTTAGGCAGCGTGAGGACTCCCTCAAAGGGAAGAGTGGGGCATCTGCAGGCAGGAGCAGGACCTGTGGAGGCACAGCCTCTGCAAAGCATGTGCTCAGTTACCTAGGAAATGCAGCCTCACACACAGAAGCTGTGCTGGGAAATTCAGTGCCCTCACCGTGGTCCCAGGCAGTTTGTGAAGGCATTTGTTTGACTGACTGCATGCCTTCTGTACTCAAACCTGCAGACCTCCATCCCCAAACAGCGTGGCTTAGTGCATAAGTGGCTCCTAGGTCCCATTCCCATGTCCTAGCTCTCTTTTACCTGGTGGCCCCTCCTGGTCCCTATGCTCAGCCTGCTCCCAGCAATCTGGACAAGCTGTTTATTGGTATCAGCACGGTAAACATCATGGATAAAAAAAAGTAATATGTTATCCCTGTCCTCACAGTACTTACATACTAGAATTAAAGGAATAAAATTGTACACAATACCATAATTTAAGAAAGAAGACACATACCAAGTGCCTGAGAAGAAAGAGAGATAGGAACAATTACCTAGGAATCAAGGGCTGCCCAAAAGCAGTGACAGTTGAAGTGAACCTTGAAAAATGAGTAGAAATTTATAAGTAAGCAAGCAGTAGAGATGATAATCTAGTTAGAAAAAGATAGAATTTGCTTTAATTGACTAATTTTTCTAGATTCTTATTTTAGAAACCAGCAACATTCTAATATAAGCATTCAAATGTATAAATTTTCATTGATCAGTATTTGAACTGCAGCTACACATTGTTCTATGCTGTATTTTCATTATTGAATTTAAACTATTTTTCTAGTTTCCATTGTGATTTCTCCCTTGTTTCATAGTGTAGTGTTGTTTAAGTTCCAAATTTCAGTGACTTTGCTGTATATCTTATTGCTATTGATTCCTAACATTTAACTATTTAATGGTCAGAGAACACATTTTGTAAATTTAAGTTTTTAAAAATTTATTAAGACATTTTATGGCCCAGCATATGGTTTAATTGGGGGAATGTTTCATGTGTATGTGGAGAAAAATATGTATTTTTTATTTACTGGATGTAGTGTTTTTCGCACATCAGTTAAGTCAACCTAGTTGGTAATGTTCATTCTTCTTATAGCCTTATTGATTTTTCTGGGTCTATCCGTTACTGAAAGGGGGCTATTAATATCTCCAACTGTAATTGTGAATTTATTAATCTCTTCCTTTATTTCTGAGTTGTTGCTTTATGTGTTTTCAAGTTCTGTCTGTAGGTGCATATATACTAAGGTTTTCGTCTTTTGATGAATTGACCCATTCTTCCTTAATTCCAGTAATACTTCCTGTCTTAAAGGTTATTTTGTCTGATATCAGTACAATAAGTTCTTGAATAATAACATCATTTTGTTCAATGTCCTTTTGTTCTAACGTCAATGAAAAAAATATTGATTCCTGGCAGAGGCCAGCCTACTTGTGGATTATGTGCATTCTCCCCCTCTGTGTGGATTTTCTCTGGGTCCTCTGGTTTCCTTCAGCATCCCAAAGATGTGCGTGTGAGATCCACCGGTGTGTCTGCGTTGTCCCAGTCTGAGTCAGTATGTGTATGTGTGTGTGCCCCCTGTAATGGAAGAGCGTGCTCTCCAGTCCAGGGCGATTCCTGCTCCTTGCCTTCAGCTGGCAGCATAGGTTCTGACCACTGGAGACCTTGAACTGGAATCAGTGGGTTGGGAAAGAATTATCTTCCTTGTTTTTTAATCAATCTTTCATTTTTAAAATTTATAGTTTTTAAGATTTAAAAAATTTTTATTTATATTTAGAGAAGGGGGAAGGGAGGAAGAAAGAGAGGCAGAGAAACATCCATGTGATTGTTGAAGAAGTCTGATGATGCTTATAATGAGTTGAGTTGTAAGGATTTGTTAGAAGACTGAATATGTATATGAGGTCTATCTGGAAAAAGTCCAGCCATTGTTAATACAATGAGGATGATTTGCATGACATCAGTGTAACCTGGCAGCCAAGGAGAGTGGACTGGAATGCACATGCACGGACAATGATGACTTCACTGTACCAGTCAGTGAGGGAACTACACGCCACTGAGTGAGCATGTGTATTGTGTGGCCATCACATTCAAAATGACTGAGTAGAGCAATGAATCTGCATCAAATTTTGTGTTAAGTTTAAATGTTCCTCCATGGAAACTATTTAGATGAGTCAGAAGGCTTTTGGGGACAATGAATGAGTGAAGAAGCATAAATGTAAGTGTGGCACAAATGCTTCAAAGACGGTTGAGAGTCTGTTGAAAGTGATCCACTTTCTGGAGGGCCTGCAACAAGCAACACCTGAGAATGTTGACTGTGTAACAGGTTGCAGTCAACGAATGGTGACAGACAGTGTGAGAACTAGGAGCTGATCTGGGGATTTCGAAAGCTACTATGTCTGAGGTTTTGACACAGGATCTTGTCGTGCAATGTGTAGGGGCAAATTTTGTTCTGTGGCTTCTGCTACCAGAGCAGAAGGAACATCATGCTGCAGTTGCTAGTGACTTGATTCAAACCCCTACCAGTGCAGCAGATTTCCTCAAGAAGGTCATAACCAGAGATGAATTGTGGGTGCCCACTTCGTAGGACACTGAGGCATCATTGGCCTATGGACAATGTTTCTTATATCTTGTATCTTCTTTAATAAATGTCTTTTTCATAGTGCATGGCTGGATACTTTCTGGACAGTCCATTTAATAGATTAGATTGTAGCTTTTTGCACATCCCCAACTGGGTACCTGGCCTGCAACCCAGGCATTTGCCTTCACTGGAAATTGAACCAGTGACCTTTTGGTTTGCAGGATGACATCCAGTCCACTGAGCCACAGTAGTTAGGGCTGTTAATCTTTCTTAAATGTGTGTATAACTCCTATTTATTACAGTGTTTAATATTTGAAGAGTTTTAGGTCTTTATTTAGAAGGTTTTGTGATAAAAAATATGCCACAGGAACTTAACTCTTGTTTATATCAATTACTCTATGGTAAAAAAAAAATTTCCTTATACTGTATTTTGCTTAAAACCACATTTCCAAGAACTTATTGACAATATTAAGTGAAAACTGCTGTTTATGCTTACTGTTTGTATAGTCATTCATTCATTTATTCATGTTTTTTTCTGTGAAGTGTGTGTTTTACAGAGGATGTATTCAAATCTTGTTTTGTTTTTTTTAATCTTATTTGGCAATTCTACCTTGTAGTATTTAATATATTTACATTTATTATATTTATTCTTTTGCATGGGAACAAATTAATTGTTCTATTAATTTTCTCTATTTCTCTCTATTAATTTTCTGTGTGGCATGTGTGATTTTTCCTCTCTGTTCTTTTTCTGTTTGCGTTCAGATTAATCCAATTTTAATTTTTTACTATTATCATTTGTTTACTGCTTTTTTGATGATAGTTTTCTGATATTTATTTCAGGTGGTTGCTTTAGATATTGCAATGTTAATCCATAACCATTATAGTCTACTTATGTTTAATATTATTTCATTTCACCTAAAATCTAAGAACTATATAAAATTTTATTTTGACTTCCGTTCTTTAGCTATTATTGTCATATATCTTAGTTCTATAAGGATTAAAAATAGCACCATACAATATTATTGTTTTTGCTTTAAATAAACAAGTGAATTTCAAATAAATTAATAAGAGGAAAATAGATAGCATTTGATATTTACCTACATAACCAAAATTTTAATTTTTATGTTTTCCTCTAAATCTCATTTTTTATCTGGTATCATTGGATTAGAGATCTTCAGCTTGAAGATCTTTAATTATTTCTAATAATGAAATAGTCTGCTGCTGACCAATCTCTTTCAGTTTTGTTCATCTGAAAAAGTTTTTATTTCTCTATTTTTTTCAATATTTTAGTGATGGATTTATCCATGCGTGCATAAAAGTCACTCTTCAAACCTTATGGTTATACCTGTATATACCTATAGACCAATGTACCAATATATATCTATAATCTGGTATCCACCACAGCAGTTTAGGCCTAGACCATTCTTTAACCCCGAAGCGTTTTCTGATGCGTCTTTGAAGTCAGTCCCCTTCTCCCTCCCTGTCCTCTGACAACACCTGGTCCTTCTCCTGTCCCTGAACTTGTCCGTACTCCCCAGTGTTATATACACATGGGATCACAGTATGTAAGATTGTGCCTCTGTTTCCTTTCACTAGCATATTTTCTAGTTCACCCATGTATTCCGTGTGTCAGTAGTTTACTTACTTTTATTGTTGAAAGAATTCCATTCTGTGGATTTACCACACAATTCATTTGTTTATTCATAGTTGTGGGTATTCGAATTGTTTTGGGTTTTGACTATCTGAAAAATATTGCCATAAACATTTATATATGAATTGTATGCAAATTGCATGCAATGTTTACATTTTGTAATGTAATAATATATGCAGTGTAAATATTGTATGCACATTGGCAAGATATGTTTAACTTTATAAGGAACTGTCAAAATTTTGCAAAATATCCGTAACATTTTCTATTTCCACCAGGAAATTGCGAAGGTTCAAATTCCTGAAAGAACAAGTCCAGGTGGCCTGATCTCAACCGTATATGTATATCCTGGTCAAGAGGGAGTCAGATTCCTTTTCTGATAACTCCACAAAGTTAAAAGCATTGAAAAGGCAGTACTTTTCCTAATGAAAATAAAATTCTGTCAATAGAAGAATGACTGCCGAGCAGATAAAAACAGTGATGTTTTCTGTAGCTTAAATCACAAAAGTGCTGTAGAAGTGGAAAGACCGTCAGACCTCTGGATTGGACTGTAATGCTGCTGCTAGCCTTGCCAGGCGTCAGGTGCATGACCTGCAGCACACGTGACTTCTCTGTGTGGCGTCTCTCTCACTCGTAATGCTGAGGAATGGAATGGCCCATCTTGGTGACACCACTGCCATTCTGAGTGTATGTGATAAAGTGAGCCATAGAATATCAATTAAACATGTACTGAATGAACAGATTTAAAGGAATGTGCAGCCGAAGGTCTTCTCTACTCTGTTTTCGTATCTATTGTTTATTGTCACTTTCAGATTGGATAAAGAACTATTTTCTCTGTTACTTTTAGTATTTAAAGCTATTAAAAAGCTTTAAGGTTAGAAACATGTATGTGTGTAGCACTGGAAAATAGCTGGATTCACAGAGATTGCATTAGCAGGTGTAGTGCCTGCCAGTCAGGAGTTTATAATATGTCATTAATGGAACTTAAATTTTGAAGCACAAATGGAAGCTGCCTTATCCCTAATCTTACTCAGTTAAGCAGCCCTGATTTGTATTTGCTTCATTTTTAGAATAGTACTGGGCACCAATACTCTGGGAATCCCATGATAATCCAGCATTTGTTGCTCTTTAATCCTTTAAAAATAGTATGCCAAACCATAAAACTTATCTTATAGGAAGTACACATATCCTTCTTTTGGGGGAAAAGTTCCCTAATTTCCCATAGTCATTAAGTGCTAAAGGCAATGTTAATAATAAAAAGCCAACCCTAATTTGCTAAACTGCAATGAACTGAACTCCATTTAACAAGTGGAGTTAGTAAACTAGACTGGTTAAAAGCTATGTTGTTTTAAAAAATCTAAATGGACCAAATGTGATGTTCAGTGTAAGAAGCTTTTTACTTTCCACATTTCACAGATGTATTCATGTGTTTGTTCCGTCTGTCCTATGTTATCAGATCTGAGACTCTTGGCATACCTAGTAATATCCTGCTCAAGTGTGAGTTTCTGGAACAGCATTACTTCTTCCTAGGATATTTGAATTTTAAATCTAGTTAACATTTGCGGAAGAAAAGATTTTGTGATACTATTTTAGAAACCTAGTGACAAGTAGTAAGTCTTTTTTTAAAGTTGAAGAGACAAAGATAAGTGAAACAGAGGAATCCTACTCTTGCCCTGATATTACATGAACCGTATTTCTAGCTTGGCCTAAAGGCATATGTACCTTTGTCATATTTATGGTTCATTCTTGGGCACCATTTCTTGAAGGGAAAAAAATGAGTTACATATCACTATCAGCAGCTCCAGCCAGGCGGGGCAGGTTAGTTGGTCTCAGCTGAGTCATTTGGGTCCCTTGATTCAGGGATGGGTTCAGCTTGTCTGAAATCACAGGTTTTAAATGCTGAGAGTAAAGTCCATGTTTATTCCATCATGGAGCTTATGTCCTAGCCACCGATGGGAGATCTAAACCTCTTTCTTATTAATAATGGAAATTTCTTATTACAGTTGATATATTTTTAGTCTTTGTGAGTTCTCAGACATTTCTCAATAACTGTCTTATTTCTAATTTTAAGTTGCATGCATTTACACATGTATTTCTTTTTCAGTTGGAATGGGTCTTCGATGTGTTTATCCACTATGATTATGTTTTCTCCTTCAAAGCTATTATCTTAGAGAATGTTCTTACAGCCCATGATATCTATAACTGAAAAAACATGATTTTTTATAAAGTTATCATTAAACAACCTCTAGCTTACATGACTCATACTTCAAATCAGAGAAGATTACCCTTTTGTCTAGTTAAGAGATATGAATTAATAAAAAGTTAATGAAATTTCAGGTAGACTTATCACTGTGTAAACTGCTTCAGAGAGGCCAGTCACTCTGGGGAACTAAATTAACAATAACAGATCTTCCTTATGAGTGCTGAAAATCCAATACTGTAATTTTAATGAGTAAATTAAATTTCTAGAAGTTATTCAAACGTTTTGATATACTTCTCTCATTTCCATAGAGAAAGGCTTTCTTTGAATTTAGGGCCAACTCAAATTGTTGACCTATGCCTTCAGTCCATTTTTGAGACCTATTTTGAGACTCTTCTTATAAAGTGCACGTTCCAATACTGCCAAGTGGTAAATGAGCGTGATTATCAGTCTAGATTGGTCCTGATCAGTCTGCCCCCACTGGAAATGAGAAGACAAAACGGACCCCGAGTTAAAAGATCTGGTTGGGGGGTGGTTTCAGTGTGCTTTTTAACAAATATTGGGAACAGGCAGGCCTTTGTGTGTTTATTTATCTGTTTGGGGTGCTTTCCTTTCTTTTATTTACCTACTAAAGTTCTCCCTCGTTCAGGGCCCTGCGTGAATTGGTCCGTTTTTCTTTAACAAGTATTTTTAATTTTTTTCCTCTATATTTCAAAACATTTTCATTTATAATGACTATGTGCTTATGTGGGCTTATTGTTTAGGACATTGAGTTTATAAGTGTGCGGTGCCTTTAAGAGACATGCAACAGTAATGTGAAAAGTGAACAGTGTGTATCTAAGTGCAGTAAAGTATGTTAGGTGCCATAAAGATATTTGCTAATAAAGAATCACATCTTCCATAGGGTTTTAAAGTATGAAAAATTTTTAAATATGGAATATTTAGTAAATATTTTATTTACTAAAAAATGATGGGTGTGGTCTATCTGCATTCAGCAATTTAAAAACTGAGGCTCCGAGAGGCTAGGTAACGTGCCACTGGCGTGGTCTGGCAGAGGGCTTTCCAATGCAACACTTGTTTCTACTGCCTTTTCCCAGCTCTCCTACTAAATCTCAGCTTTTGCATTATCGATTTTGTATTTCCGGCAATTAGTATTGTGCCTGACATTGAGTTATCACTCAGTAAATGTTTATTTAATGAAAAGGTTTATGTTTTTTTCCATATATACTTTCCAGCTGTCTTTAAGTTGTCTGTGTTCAGATGTCAGTAGGGAAGACTGAACCAAACCCTGTAGAACTGGTTGTACAAAGTGAACCCAGGAAAATTACATGGAACCTTGGGTTCTTCCAATATGAGCACCCACAGAGACAAATAGAGGCTTGCATTGCTTTTAAAAACAATTACTTTTTTTAGTAGTACATGTCTTACAAAGCTGCATTTGGAAAGCCAGTAGTTATTCAACAGATCTCGACAACAACAAATTAGCTAATGATCATTCTTATCAGGGTGCACACTTTTTTTCTTTTAAATAATAACCTAGTGTATTCCAAACATAACATACTTCAAATCATCAAAAGATTCAAGTCCACCCAGAACATTTAAAATCATTTCAGAAATGAAATGCTTTTGTGCAGGCTCTTAATCATGAAGCAAAATTAAAATCTGAACAAAGGCTTAGCTCATGAATCTAAACCAGTTGAGTTTTCTTGGCTTGATTCTGGGTAATTGTGACCTGTTTGTGGTGTTTGTCAAATAATGTTTTGGGCCCCATAGTTTACCAGCTCAGTCCATTAAAAGCACGAGTGGAAAAACGAGTCAAGTTTGAATCTGCCAATGTTCTTTGTGATGTTAAAGCCACTTGTGCCTTTGTACCAATTTTTTTCCTCCAGAAAATGGATATAAATGTGACTATGCCCCTTCCCTCTCATAGGTACTGGTAGAAATTACTTAAAAGTGCTTAGAAATATAATATATTGCTCAACTATAATTGAATGCAGAGAATAATAGAGATCTTATTCTGTAACTTTTAGACACCAAAGTCCTGGAAGAGTATCTCTGACATGCACATCGGTAAGGATTTGAGACCTTTGTTTCTGTTCTCGTCATAGAATTCCACTGACTTATTAGAAACTAGTGCTTCGTGACACTTGTATTTCTAGAAATAATTTAACTGCTTTCCGTACTGTAGCTCTTGGCAGTGGATTAAATGAACTAATCTAATATGCTTGGCAAAATGTTCTTTGAATCAGGTTTTCTTTTTTTTGGCAGCTACCTTTAAACACAGGTTTTAAAAATTGTTTCTAAGAATTTTAAGTTAATTTTTTATGCTGGTCAGAACTTTTGTACCATGATATTTCTTAGTTCTGTCTCAAACCAATGATCTTATAAAACAACAAACTGAATTAAAACACACTTCAAGTACTGTTACTTTGCACTCCTTGAAGAAATAAAGTAACTGGGAATTGTATATTTTGGAAATAATTGCTGATGGAACTAAGTCCATACACCACAAAATTATATGAGTGCTTTGCATTTTCTGAAACATCAAACCCACTCACAGCCTCCCAGTCACCTGCAGTCCTTTGTGACTTTGAATTAGAATTCCTGGCATGAGCCTGGGTCTCATGTGGTCTTCACTGTCTTTCATGTGGCCTAATTCCTGCACTGAAGCAGAGAGCATTTATTTATTTATTTACTCATTCATTCCTTCATTCATTTATTTATTATGGCCTCTGCCCTGCCTTCCACAGTCTGTGAATCACCAGACTCATGGGAAATTCCCAGTCTTTGCTATTCATGTTATAATTTTCCTTCCTTGCTTTCAGGGAAATGGGTCAAAGCTAGAAGAGTATTAGGCTCATTTTCGTTTCTCATCTCTTTACTTTCAAATTCTGGGTGAAGTGGCAAGAATTTTTAACTGATCTTGAGATTTTAGTTTAACTGGAGGCAATTACACCAGAATCTGCTCATTTTCTGGCTGTGGCGTAGGGTGTGGCGTCAGGAGCAGCTGCTGGGCAGGCTCACCTGGAGGCCTGTCAGTCTTGTTTCTTCAGCTGCCTGAAGGAGAGTAGCCAGGATGTCAGCAGGATGGGGAATCTCTGAGGGAGGGAGGTACAGAGTGGAAGCTTCTGGCTAGACTCTAGTGATAATTTTTTACCCCTATCAACTGGGAGCCAAAAGAGGGTAGCTCTCATTTCAGCTCTTGATGCCTGTTTATTACTTCTTTCTAGCTTTCCCTCCCAGGGGTCCAGTGCCATTCTTTAATTTCTTGGATGTTTCTCCTTACAGGTGTGAAGGCATTTTAGAGTAAACCCTGTATTGGCTTGTGGTGAGTCATATGTAGTTGCTTGGTTATACTTAGAATCAGGCATGAAATGTTTAACAGTCTGTTCAGATGCTGCGCTTATTCCCTTTTGATCACTTCTAGGCCTCCGTCTGGAACATTGGTCCTGGAGTAATCCTTTTCCAGCTCTAAGTTTTGCAAAGAGAGGTCTTCATTTTCAGACTTAAGTATCTATCCCATTTTAGCATGAGATAAAAGCTGCTATCCCATTAGCTACTAAGTAGCCACTAAATCTGCTCTCTGAAAATTTTCTGATTAGTCTTCCACTTAGGCTGTGTGCCAGCTAATGGAGGTGAGGATCTTTCCCCTTCAACTTGATCTTCCTGTTTCCTATTTATTACCTCCTGTATTTGGTTTTATCTTTTCTCTGGTGAGCTGTTTCTATAGCCCTCTGCTTCCAATGAGCTCATTCTGCCTTCTTTCTTTTTTTTCTTCAGAACCCACAACTCTATTAAAAAGCTTTTAGTTCTTTTGAATTAAGTCTGTCTACATCTGTCCAAGTCATTTAAACCACCTGTAGCTTGAGCATATTAATAGCAAACACTGGTTTTACCTGTCCTGTATTATTTTTTAGTATTGCATTTTATTGTGTCTAGCTTTGTCCACCCCTTACGCCACAATCTTTTTCAGAAAGAGTGTGTGTGTGTGTGTGTGTGTGTGTGTGTGTGTGTGTGTGTGTGTGAGAGAGAGAGAGAGAGAGAGAGAGAGAAGGCAGTAGAGACTAAGTGGAAACCAAGAGGGGAAAAAAATCTCTAGACCAATCAAGATATTGCAGTTTAAGAAGGAGATCATTCTATATTTATCATATAATATCTCCCTTCATGAATTCGTCCCACTTGTAAGAATACTCACTTCCAGAAAGCACCCATTTAAATGCACAGACTCCCTCCGAACTGAAACATATTTAAAGCCCCATCCTTACATCAAAGTTTGGGAAACCGGGAGATGCCAGTCACTAATGAATTCAGGACCAACATATTCTGAGGTCCAAAAAGTGTTCCTAATGTCCAGCTACTTCTAACTAGAATTGAGACTACAAAAAGATAAGTATTAACTAGATGTCCTAGCCAGAATATGTTCATAGTGATTCAAAGGTGCTTGCAACCTGTTTTGCCTGGTGGATTCTTATTAACTGATAGTTGTTCATAATAAGTGTTTAACTATTGATATTTATTTTCAAATGGGGCTTATTTAACTAATATTAAATGCCAAGCAATTCACGTCTCTCTGAGATAGTAAACATTACCTCAGGATTCTGTGAACTAGAGTTTGCACATTAATAAATAAACATTCAAATTGATGGAAATCATTTAACACAACCATATACAGTAAAATTTTACAAATCATGATCTTTTGCTAATAGCTGGTTTTCTCACCAGAGCAAGCAGGTGACTCAGTCCTATGATGGTGCCAGAGCTCACAGCTGTGTGTTTGTAGCTGCAGCTGCCTTTAGTTCTGATGCTGACCGACCTACTGCCCTCCGGGGTCAGGGTCACCATGGAAGCTAGCTCAGACACAGTGCTCTGCAGCCAAGGGCTCAGCTCCTTACAAATACGACCACACTAGGGCCAAGAAATAGCCATTTCAGTTGCTCACCCTTCACTTAAGGGGCATACCTTTGCATGCCTAGTCTGTGTGTTTGTACATTCATTTAGATGTTAAACAACAATCAGTTGATTATATTAAAGAGGGAGGGTGATATGGATATACATTAGTTTCTGCTTTTTTAAACATTTGTTTTTCTATTTAGTTATGAAAATAATATATCTTCACTGACAAAAATTGTGGTGTGTGCAGAAGTGATCTATAGTAGTATATCTTCCCCTATCCCATTAGTGATTGAGTTTTAAAATTTAGGCTTATAATACATATTCAGTTTTATATATCTGTTCTAATTTACAAAATGAGCAATTTTTCATCATGAAATGTATTTCAAAACTTGATTTTAATAATAGGTTCATTTTTATTTCCACATTTAAGTGTAAGTCAGTGCACTCAGAAGTAGCAGTGGTGTTTAGTGAAATACAGTAACCATTCCAGCTTATTCTATTTTAGTCTGTCAAGTTTCTTTACAATCTTCCTTAGATCTTAACCCTGTGATCTTGTGATGACTTTATTTCCCCTGTTACATCCTTGCTTTTAACCTCCCCCAGTCTAAGATTAATTATGGAAATGTGCAAGTCAGAAATGGAATTAAAACAAATGTATGTAATATCTTGTAGTAGCGAAGGGCATGGACTTTATAGTCAGACATTGCATTTAACTCTTAACTCTATTATTTACCAGGTCAGTGGATATTGTGTCTTAGGTAACTAATTGTTTAGATTCATTTTCATTATTTCTATATAAATTGGAGAATGTAATGTTTTGTAGAAAAATTAAGTACCCAACAAACATTAGTTGCTATTACAATTATCTTTTATTATCATACATTATTATATTATTATAATATAGTATTGTTATATTGAGGAGATACTTTTTCTGTGTGGTAGAAAATATATTATTTTCTCAGTTTTCTTCTGGGAATATAGTGTATTATGTGCATAATGCATGGTTGGTGACTGACATTTGGAGAAATTCCAAGGAAATTGATGTTACATATTCTGCTGTGCAAAGGCTTGCTCAGAAATTGAGGATATAAGGCATAGGGATGTAAAATCTCTGTAACTTAGAAAATTGAGAAATGAAGCTATGAAGAAATATTCAAATATCACATGAATGGGTGTAGAGAAGAGGGTCCAATGCAACTTGAACCTGTACTCAAATTTGCCTTGGAAACTCATCACAGAGGCTTTAATGTTGTTGTGGTGAGCTTGCCAGCTGCGTGATTACCAGCACTGAGCCCTGTACAGAATCACCGACTGATACATCTAGTTCCTGATCTGTTTGACCTTATTCTACTTGGTGTCCTACAGCCTATTGAATCTTTCTAGAATTGAGGGCACAACCCCATCTTTGGGTTAGATTCTAGTATTATTTTATTTCTTCAGTATGGATTTGAATAAGGCCTATGCCTACCTTAGAATATTCATTTCTTTAGGGACTTCTCCAATAGGACCAAGCAAAAGACACCTGCCCATTTGATATTGAAAAATTATTAAACTATATTGTATATCTTTGGGGGGGGCTCTACCCACAGAGACCTCCCCATCCACCATGGATGAGAATAAGTCTACCAAGACATGATCTGCTTGAGGAGGAAAGGTGACCCTTCTCTCTAAGGAGAAGGGCCAGGAGCCTTTTCCTCAGTGCTCTTTTATTGGGTTCAGTTTGCACAGGAATACAGGTAAAGCTCATCAATTATTGTCAGGCAGTAAGTATCAAACAATAGATGACATACAAAGAACTACGAGGGCTTATTCTGAGTCAGGGTCAGTTACCTAAGAGGGTATAAAACTTTGGGAAACGAACTCATTTCCTGCTCAGAACCTTATCAGAAAATTGAGAGCATCCTTAGAAAAGCAGGTTTCACAGGATTTTATGCATTCTTTCTTAGGCCTGATCACCCTGGAGAACCGCCCATTTCTGTCCAGGGCTGCACTGCCATCCAGTTTCAGGCTTAAGTCAGGCAGGGGAAGTAAGGCAGCCAAGAGATTAGGAGTCAGGCTATGTCAAAGCTGAAGGGGGAGGGTCCAGCACCTCCTTTTTCTATAGCCCCCAAAGTCCTTCCCTGAGGGCCCCTTTGTGACTGTGCCTGTCTTAGGTTGTCTCTCCCTTGAGGAATCTTACCCATCATTGGCTAACCAGTCATATGCCTGGGGCCAGGCAGGGTGACGAAAAAGGAGCAGAGGTGGTGCTCCTGTCAGGAAGCTGACCTTTGTCTCCTTAGTGGTTTATGGTCCCAAGGTCTCTCACTCAGCCTTAGCCATGGGGGTGGGGAGTTACAGCTTCTGAAACCAGCAGGGCAGTTGCCAACATATATTAATATTATTTATCTATGCTTTTGTTTATAACACAAATTCTAAACATCTATGAATTCAATTTTTTAAAAAAATTTGGATTAAAAGAATTTGCTTTCAAATCTTATATATGATCAAGAAGTAAATTTGTAAAGACATTTAATTTGCTTCTTTTATAAAGTGTCCTATACAGCCCTGGCTGGCATAGATCAGTGGATTGAGCACGAGCCTGTGAACCAAAGGATCACAGTTTGATTCCCAGTTAGGGAACATGCCTGGGTTGTAGGCCAGTTCCCAGCAGGGGACCATGAGAGGCAACCATACATTGATATTTCTCTCCCTCTCTCCTTCCTTTCCCCTCTAAAAATAAATAAATAAAATCTTTAAAAAATATAAAAAATAATAAAGTGTTCTATACAGTTTGGGAATCTTTGCCATTTTAAGTAGATGCAGAAAGTAAGTTTGTATACAAGTTATTAAAAGGTCCACTTGGCATAAAGAGTTACAGATATTTATATGTATAACATAGATTTTCAGATTCACAAAGTATCTTTACTTAAAAATATATTTATTTTTAATGATTTGTTTAACCCATATGAATTTAATTTATATTAGTACTAGGGTATTAAATTCCATAAGTATAAATAAATGACAGATCACATTTAATAGTGATTTGCCTGTCCCATTGAAATTTTAACAACAAGACCTGTAAAACATTAGTTATAAACCTAACTTTCAGAATTATTCTGGTGAACCAGAAGTTGTGATATTGAATCAAGAGGACAAAAGGGGATATTTTTAGGAAGTATGATTTGGCAATGAAATTTGAATAAAAAATACCCTGTGTTTGTTATGCCATTTAAAATGATATTTTCAGGTAGTTAATTATCCTCAATATATAGTTGCTATACCATGTAATCAAATATTAGGTAAAAATGTACACATATCAGGTATTATAATTAACTTTGAAACCTTAATTTTATGTACACTTCGTATTGTATCTACATCTTGTTTGTATTGCTTTATGAATACTAATGTTTATTTTTTAAAAAAGTTCAAAATAAATGTTTATGTAGACACATATATACAGTTATAAATATATAGATTATTAAAATATTATTTTCAAAATGTGTAGGTGATAAAATATAAGTGAAACCTGCCATTACTAAGGACATTGTTTTCAATTAAACAATTATTAAACCATTGATGATTTTTGAAATACATTCCTTTTTTCAGTGTCTTGTCATTTTACTGGGAGGTGTCTCATTACTGGAGGCACGTATGGGCAGAGTGTCAACACTTTGCTGACTCAGCCATTTTTTACTTCCTGTTGTGTATTTTCTCTGCATGGTGTGCTATTTTGCCCAGTGAAGAAAAAGTTATGGTTGTCTTCAATCATTGCTGTAGAACGCCATTCATGTACATCATGAGAGCAGGAGGTCTTTATAAAATTACACCTTGGGTGCATCATAGGCACTACTTCATACCTACAGTGCAAATTTTCAGAGCTGTGGTATGCAGAGCCGAGGCCATTACCAAGATTTAGAGGCAAAAGGAAAATCATTGTACTTCACAAGCACAATATATCTACAGGTGTAGTTGGCAGTGTGCAAGACCTATAACTGTAATTTTGAACCTCTGGTTTGTCAAACTCTTAAAATGAAAATCAGCCTTGTTTTTCAAGTTTCTTTCCAAGCTACACACATCTTGAGGTCATCAATATTTTTTTCCTAAATAAGGATTTAAATTAAATACTGGAATAGCAAAATGGTTTTTTAAAATATGTTTGAATTTCAAGAAATCTCATTGTATTTTCCAGGAAGGAATAAATGACATTTTCTTTCCTTCACATATTTATACAATTGCATTTGCCCAATCTAGGATGCATTCATTGATTTAGAGGAATAATAGACATTATCATGACCTTTAGTTTTTTCTTCACATGCTTTAGTTATGACATAGAAACTTAGAAGCAGCTTATCTAAGCAATCGAAATAATTTCTTACATAAGTTGCCAGAGGCAAAGAATGACAGATTCATATATACTAAATATCACTAAGGAAATAATATATCAATTTCTGTATCATATGACAGGGAATTTTAATTTAATCAGTAAGTTGAAGAAATGTGTACATTATATAAAATGTTTATTTACATATATTTAAATAAAATTATGTGTCCTATATTTGTCCTATAGAGAAATAAAAATGTATAGGAAATGTTCTTTGTTAGAGGGAGAAATTATTAATAAGTGATATAAGTGGTATACAGTTGTATAGAGTATATTGTGCAAAAATAATAATCACTGATGTTTTGTGTTTCTATAATCTTTCCAAAGGGTCAATTGGTTTTTAATGAAAAAATCTTATTTCTTTATATTCTTATCAGCATATAAATACATAAGTTTATATATTATTCAGATTTCATGAACCAGAATACAGAGGTAAAAATAAAAGTTTTTTTTCTCTCAGGGTCAATAAAGACAGAATCTAAATTTTTAATATCTTCTATTGGATTAAAATCATAGAGTCCTAGACTTTAGAGTTTGATATACCTTGTTTCTTCTTCTTTTTTTTTCATCCTCGCCTGATTATATATTTTTTTTCATTGCTTTTCAGGGAGGGAGGGAAGGAGCAGGAAGAGAGAAACATCAATTGGTTTCCTTCTCATATGCACCCCAACCAGGGATCAAACCCAAAACCTAGGTGTGTGTCCTGACTGGAAATTGTACCCACAACCTTTTGGTCTGCAGGGATGACACTCCAACCATCTGAGCCACACTGACTAGGGTGACATACCTTGTTTCAATCTAAACTGCACTTGACCCTTGTACAACATGGGGGTTGGGGGCACTAACTGTGGTGTAGTCAAAAATCCTTGTGTAAACCACAGCTAACTCTTGATCAACATGGGTTTGAACTGCTTGGATCCACTTATAGGCAGATTTTTTTTCAGTAAATATATAGTTGGTCCTCTGTGTTCCTGGATTTCACATCCTTGCATTCAACCATCTGTGGGTCCAAACAGTATCCCCGTCTATGGCTGAGGATATGCAGATGCAGAGGGCTGACTCCATGTGTGGGTTTTGATATCTGTGGGCTCCTGGAACCAGTCCCCTATGGCTACGGAGGGACGACTGTACTTAAGTTTTGGAGAGTCAAAAAGTATATGTGGATTTTTGAAGGATTAGAAGTTGGGGCCTCTACCCCTGCATTGTTCAAGGATCGAGTATCTTTTTAACTTTTTGAGGAATTTCCATATTGTTTTTTATGCTGGATGTACCGTTTACATGACCACAAACAGTGAACAAGAGTTTCAATTTCTACATGTCCTTGCCAACATTAGTTATTTTCTGTTTTTTTAAAATAATAACCACCTTCACAGGTATGAGGTGGTATCTCATAATTGTAACTTTGATTTGTAGTTCCCTGGTGATTACTGATGTTGAGCATCTTTTTATGTACGTGTTGGCCATTCATATGTCTTCTCTGAAGAAATATCTGTGTCTTCATTTTTGTAGGATTATTGTTTATTTGCTGTTGAGTTGTAGGTATTGCTGATATATTTTGGACAGTAAAGCCCTTAGTTATGTATGATTCCATTCCATATATTGCTTTCTCAATTTGTTGACTATTTCCTTTGCTGTGCAGAAGCTTTTTAGTCCGATGTAGTTCCACTTGTTTATTTTTAATTTAGTTGCCTTTGCTTTTGGTGTCATATCTAAGAAATCATTGTGGTTTTATATTTAGATCAATGTTTTGAAGCTTTCTTTCTATATTTTCTTCTAGTAGTTTTATATTTTCACGTCTTACATTTAAGTTAACCCACTTTGAGTTGACTTTTCTGTATGGTATAAGATATGGGTCCAATTTCATTCTCTTGCAATTGAATATCCAGTTTTCCCATCATTTGTTTAAGAAGTTGTATTTTTTTCTATTTTGTAGTCTTGGCACCCTTGTCAAATGTCATTTGACCAAGCGTGCATTGGTATATTTCTGGACTCTCTATTCTCTTGTGTTCGTCTATATACCTGTCTTTATGCCAGTGCCATGCTCTTGATTGCTGCAGCTTTGTTATAGTTTTGAAGTCTGAAGGTCTGAGACCTCCAGCTTTGTGTTCTGTCTCAAGATTGTTTTAGTTCTTTGGGGGTCCTTTTTGTTTCTGTTTTCTCTTTGTTGATTGACTCATTTTGTTTATGTATCATTTTCCTGAGTTAAGCATCTTTATGATGGTTGTCTTGAATTCTTTGTCAGATATTTCCCATACATCTATTTTTAAGGGTAAGTTTCTGGAGATTAATTTTGTTCCTTTGCTTGGGTCAAGTTCTTTGTTTCTTCATGTGTCTTGTAAGTTTGTGTTGGGATCCACACATTTGAAAAAAAATAGCTACCTCTCCAAGTGTTTATGGACAAGCTTTATACAGGGAAAGACATTTACCAATCAGCCCAGTGAGGATTCTGAGGATCTCTCATGCTTTTTCCCTCAGATGCATCATCTCTGGTGGGCATGTAAATTCCCAATTAGAGGAGTTTGCCAATTTCTCTTTCAGAACCTTTGATCTCCTGCTCCCTCTGGCATCTGTCTTCAGTACTGCATATGCTCTGGAGCTGCCAAAACTTGCCTAACTTCCCTTTGTTCTCAGTGGTTACCAGGCTGTTAGAATTAGCACAAGAAACAAGACGAAAACTGAGTTCTGAGGCAGGCATGCCCCTGAAAACCAGAATGTTGGGCTTAAACTCCTACACTTCCTGAACCCATGAAGAAGCTAGGAATTTGGGGAGGGGGATTTTTTTTTCTTGTTTCACACTAAGCCTGGGAACGGGGCCATGGCCTTTGAGTCCTAAGAATTTTCCTGTTGGCTTCACTGTGGCTACATTTACTCTCACCTGGGGAGCAGAAGCCTCTTAACTTGTCTCTGAATATCTCACAAAAGGAACTGGTCTGTGTGTTTTTGACTACCAGTTGGTATCTCTGGGAAAGGAAGAAAGGCCCGAAGCTTCCTGTTTTACTGTCTTGTATCAGAACATTTCCTCTTTATATTTCTCAAGATATTAATGAACAGAAGTAATTTGCACATTACTTCTTATTTTTTCAGGCCCATAGACATAAGCTGAGCAGTGTGATTTGTGTCTGAGCTGGAGACAGAGTTTGTTTTGTTTTGTTTGATAACAGAACTAGAGGACCAGGCAGACCTAGTGGACACACTGTAAACTTCTGACCTAAGTTAAGGCCAGTCATGTAACATCTCTGAAATTGTTCTCTCATTTGTGAATCTGAATAATAGTGAATGTTCACGAGCACCTTTGTTAAGTGCATTGTAAGAGCATAACGCACTAAATTAGTGTTATTTATTTTATGTAATGACTGCAGGGTATGTCCTGAAGATTTGGACGTTGGTTTTTTTCTAACTCAATTCATACAGTTGGCTCAGTTTGGCAGTTGCTAATTTTTCCTAAGTATAACTAGCATAGCAAAGAAATTCAAGTCTACTGCCAATTCTGAGTAATTAAAATTTTGTTGTATCTTTGCTTTATATTTAGCTTATTTCCTTCATATATATGAGTGCATTCATATCCACTTCAGAATACCCAAATTCTACAATTCAATAACTTGGGTATACACTTTACAATTAAATTTGTGCTAGTTATAAGTAAGAAACAGGAATATAAAAATATGAAGCATTGAATCAAAAGTAAAGAGAATTGGTTTTATGTACTTATTTATCTGTTCCATATTGGTAATTCTTATTATTTATCCTTTATATTGAAATAATTAAGACATACCATTCAATATCTGAAATGCTAAAAGCCATATAGCTAGTTTTGGAAAGTGCTTTATAGAAATGTTACAATATACATAGCATATTTTGTCAAGGAATGTAAAACAGTTTATGACCATTATCTGTTTCATGGGAAGGAAAATACATTCTTCCATATTTAAAATCCCAAAATTTTTAATTAGAGGAAAAGTCTTTTCACAGCCTTTTCTGAATCAGGAGAGCCCACCACCTGGGCCTGGAAACTGCTGCACTGCCCTAGGTTTCTGTGGGCCGGAAACACGAGAATAGCAACCTGGAAGACCTGCGATTTCATACTGTGCCAACGGTGCTGTAAACCATGTGCTCTGTGTATTTAATTGGAACTGAAACCCAACTCAATTTTCTTTCGGACAAATGCTAGCATTGCAAAAAATAACGATGATGCCCACAAACAACCCTTTCAACTTGATGCACAGTTTTGTTTATTCTCTTGCTTTATTGTAAGAGTGGTTATTTCTATAGACAAGGAAGGACATGAAAATAGTATCAGTTGTGTTTGATAGCATTTGTCTATGCTGCGTACTGGGCTGTGACTGACGTACTTCAGTTGATAGGAATTATAAACACCCTTTATTCAGAAAAAAGAGATGAAAGACTTTCAGTAATTAATGTATTCTCACCCTTTCCAGAAAGGTACATGCTCTGCACTTATATGTTAAAGCACCAGGTAGTATAAAAATGTTGATTATGGTATATGATAGCTTTCAGCTTTTTGATGTTTGAACCTTTGCTTCTACAATGCATTGTGCTGGTAATGCCCTTTAGCAATAACTTGATTACTAAAGGGCTAGGAAACTTTTTTTTTTCTTTAAAGGGCCGTATTCGTATTACACATAAATTCTAGTAACAGGAAAAATGGAAAGTATTCTGCTATAATCTGGGACAAATTTTGTTAAACAGTGTTATTATATGGGTTATTGAGTGTTTGAGAGTCTTTTGAAGAGGCTCCAGGCTGTTTCCACGCTCTGTTTACATGGGGAAATGGTTTCAGTGAAAGAATGATCTGAACTATTCTTGAATTAAGCCAAATATTTATCTTATGGAGTTATTGATATAAATGTTGTCATGTTCCTTGGAAATCATGCAGTGTTTATGGAGATAGCAGTTTCCTAGCCAAAATCTTACTCATGAAGTTCAGCTCTTTAACTTGGGAAACGATCGCTCGTTTTCTCCTCTGTGCCATGCACGCTTGGCTTGGCACAAGCCTCTGTGAGGCCAGGTCCCGATGGGTGTGTACAGGCTTTTTTTGTTTTTTTTTTGTTTTTTTTTTTTGAGCATGACTGTGTCTTGGAGCATGGCAGTAGCCTTTATGTGATCATCTATAGTGGTTACTTGTAAAACCTGTTGCTCTTCAGGTTCTCACCCATTATTTTTTTTAATTTGTCATTTTCTGTAAAATATTCACAGTTTCATATATACCATGTTCGGTGTTCTTCAACAAATAGTTGTCTACTTTGTACCAAAGACTGAGCAGAGCACTAGGTTGCAGAAACGCCAGTGGCTTGGTTTCTGTCTTTTTGAGAGAAACTGTGTGATGTACCTAGACACATCCTCCTCTCAATACCCTGCCCCACTCTTTGTCACCTGGCCCTGTCTTTTACTGTAGTGCCATCAGTAAACTGAGGAAGAGATCACTGTAGTCCTTCACGCCCCGCTTTTGCAGAATTGGGCTACCTAATGGTTATACTTAATGCTGTTGAAGGTGTTTGGGTGTATAGGGTAGTGTGGCCCTGAGGGATTATGGCGAAGACATGCTCCCTAGGAAGGCTGGCCAGCTCCTTGGGCCATGTGTGTCATTCAGCAGTTTTTTAGCAAGTCATGCTATGTGGCCAGCACTCTGTTGGCTTTTGGAAAAATCAATGATAAACAAAATAGAGATGATTTGTGTTCACTTAATGTAAATAAATTTCAATTACGACAAATGCCTAGAAGGGTTTGAATCTTCTGGCTCATGCATCTTCTCCCTGCAGGAAATCCAGGTACAAAGCCACATTGTGATTTTTCGGTTGATCAATGATTGTAGAAATAGATGGTTAATGGGTAGGTCCTGATCACTACCTAGCTGATGCCCTTTCTGTGCCCTCCTACACATTTAGGGGTTCCTCTTCTTGGCAGTCCTGGCCTTCAGTACATATGTCTCTGTTATAACAGTCCCCATGACATCGTAATTCTTTCATTTCTGTCTTCTGCAGTTCATACAGTGAGTGCTTTCAACACAGTGATGAGCCTTTTTCATGTTAAATTCCAAAATGTTTGGTCCTTGAAATACTTACGATGTTAACTAATGAATCCACCCATCCATTCATTTGTTCTTTGAACATGAAAGTAAGTTTGAGTCCTTGCCTCTTCTTTTTGTTCTTGGCATTATTTTAAAATATGCCAAGTAAGTTATTACTTTTTTCTGCCCATTAAATGCGGATAATAACACTTATCTCATTAGCATATTGTGTAACCAAGTGAGACCATGTATATATTTTAACATGATTCTTGGTATTCATGTAAGATCTCAGGAAATGTTAGATACTGCTGACCATGTTCTCCGTCTAATGAGGAAAAGTGTGGTACACTTGCCCTAAAATTGCTCCAATCATGTAGAATCCAGGCTGAGACCACATATATGAGTAGTAGGCTACTTGTCTATGTCCTGTCATTTGATCTTTTTCATGTTTTCTTTTGAGAGCAGAGGTTGAAAAAACTCATAGTGGCCTTGCCAGCAAATTCACTCAGATGTTCAATTCCAGAAGGAAAATTAAAAATCATCTTCTCTTATATGCTCCTATTATGAATCCGTAACTGGAACTACAGAAATGATTAAAAATGCTGCTTTGAAGGAAATCGAGATACTGAAATAAATTTGCACTGCAGCCTTCCTGTCAGTGCTGTAGCATTCAGCAATGTACTGTGTTTGCCACCAGGGGGGGCTAGAGGGAAATGAAAGCAGCTCCCTGCAGGAACGCTTCCAGCTGTTTTTTCCATTTGCCCTGGGTGTTCTCCCTCTCTAGATAATCCACTCTGCTCACAGACAGGTTTTGTGTGGTTTAGTCATATCTATGAAGTATCAGGGCTTTGGCCATGTATAAAAAACAAAAGCAGATTTTAATCTGTCTCTTCACCAGAAAATAACTAGAAAAGGCTTTAGAAAAAAGATTGCATGCATTATTTGAGAACATACCATTCATGTAATTAAAGATAAGATATTTTATGCTTATGCTTAAAGTTATTCTTTTTAGTCAATTTTATAAAGAAAGCTTGTGTTCTATGCTTATTTAAATTTTAGGTCTTTCAGAAGTCAGTTTAACTCCTTTCAAAATATGATAGAATTGAGAATGATATTGTCGATTGCATAATTCTGGAGAAGGTTTTCTAATCTTGTATGTAAATTTATGAAATTTGAAGACTTTGCTGTACTCCAACTTTCCTAAGTACAAAGTGGTATCAGGTGTCTATGTATATTTCATTCAGATAGTTTATTTCAAGGTGATTTAAGCATCTGGGAGATGCTGGCATTACAAAAAAATCTATTGAGGATTTCCCTTTTCTTTTCCATTCAGGAACAAGCTTCCCAGATTCCAACATCCTAGGCTTATTTTTATAGCTGATAAAAAGTCAGAAGAAGAGGATAAAATAGTAAAAGGCTAATCATATTATCCTGGAAACCATTCCTGAATGGAATGACTAAATGTCATCAAGCTACATAGACATTTTCTGCAGTCCTTTTGTAATGTTAATGTAGCTAATGAAAATTTATTCATTCATCATTTTAGGAAGAAAAATTATGAAATTTCTCTGTCTGTTTATCTGGATAGTTACCATCTATGTTTTCACTAAAAATGTCTTTGGGGAAAAAATGCTTTTATTTGTGAGCCAGATAGTTTCTCCAGGCTATTTTATTATATTTCATGTGTTCAGAAGACATGGAAGTCCTGAGCAGTGCTGCAAACCATACCGGTACAATGGGGCTAAAGGAAGAAAAAATAGGAATTGTAGAGAGCTTACCTACAAAAACATATAAACTTTGAAAAAGAAAAAAAAAGGCATGTAAACTTTCCTGTACTCATATATCCTATTGTATTAGTTTCTTACTGCTGCTGTAACAAATTACCACAAACTGCTTAAAACCGCAAAATACAATGTCCAGCAGAAGTAAGGCTTGCTTGAGTATGGTTGATAGGATACATGAATGTCTCACACGAGACGGTCAGCAATTTGAACATTTCACCTAAAATGTCATATGGTGTGCTTGAGTGTGATGTTGCTATATTATAGAATTGCATGCTTCTGGTTTGATAATGAAATATTTTTATGTAATAAAAAAGGGGTGTTGTTTGTGCCAAACCCTGTATTTTCGTCCTATAGTTCTGGAGGTCAGATGTCCAAACATATGTCTCACTAAAATGAAATTAAGAATGCAAGGCTGTGTTCTTTCTAGAGGCTCTGGGAAAATTCACTCCCTTGCCTCTTTCTGATTCCAGACGTTGTCCATGATCCTCGGCTTGTGCTCGTCTTCTGTCTTCAAAACCCTGACAGTGGCTGAGGGAGTGTCTCCCATCCCGCTTCCTGCTGACTGACACTGATTCTTCTCCATCTTTCCTGTTTAAGAGCCCCTGTGATTACATGAGCCCAAGTAAATAATCCAGAGTCATCTCCTTTTTCAAGGTCAACTGACTAGCAACCTTAATTCTCTTTCCCATGTAATACTACATATTCGAAGTTTCTAGGGATTCGAATGGGGACATTTTTGGGGAAGGGGACATTTTTTCTCCCTGCCACATCTGTGTATATAGTTTATATTTAGCATTTTTCACCTAGAGTTGTGATTTGTATTTTTTCTCACATCAGCACTTTTCAGTATATATTTACACAGCCACAGAATACTATGTTGAAATAATTCACCACAATTTACTCAACTACTCACTTAATACTTGAAAACTACTTAACTACCAATTATGTGAGAGAGATTCTGTAATTAAATGGGGCTCTAAATTTAAATAAGACAAAGCCACTGGCTTTGGGGAACTTATGAGAAAATGGAGGAAAAACAAAAGTAAGGAACTAATCAAAGAATTAATTAAAATTCTGTCTTGGGCATGAAAATGAAGAATAGGGTGCCATAAAAAGGGGGAAAGAATATTCCTAGAGGGGGGATTCAAGCATACTTTGTCCCTGAAAGCAAGCCGACTCCGCCCTGACAAAGTGACATTTAGGCTGGGACTGGGACTGCAGGTGGGTTGTTACGTTTTAGGAAGCGAGGAGGAGTGTTTGAAGGAAAAAAAAAACAGGAGTGAAGACAACAGTCACAAAGCTGCTGGGCACATAGGAGGACTCACAGAGGTCAGACAGACCCACAGGTGAGCATCGTGGAGGAGAATGGCCTATGGTAAGGATGGAGGGTAAGCTGAACCCAGAACATGCACAGCTCACAGCAGCTGGGTCCATCCCTGTAATGGAACCCAGCAACGATGGAGGCCACATGGGATTCAGGAATGAGGAGCTCTAATGCAGAAGAGAGGCACAGGTAGTTCTCAGGAAAATGAAATTTTAGACAAGATGATGTGTGCCAGGCCTGCGAAGGGGCCAGGCCTGCTTGTTGGAGTAGAAGAGAGGGCTCTGGGGAAAGGGCTTTCAGAGGCAGGAAAAGTTAAAATGATAGCTGGTCTTATGTGATATACCATAGTTATTTATAGAGGAATCAGTGACAGGAACATAGAAGACTATGTAATTTTTCCTGAGAGATAATTTCAATTTAAACAAAAAATTATTTTAAGAAAATTTGACAAATGGCTGGGTGGTTGGGGGGCTGGGTGGAAATGGGATACAAAATAGCCACAAGGATGCAAAGTACAGCATAGGGAATATAATCAATAATATGCTAATAACTACGTGTGCTGCCAGGTGGGTACTAGACTTAGTGGGCAAATCACTTTGTAAGTTATATCAATAGCTAAGTACTATGCTGTACACCTGAAACTAATGTAATATTGACTGTCAACTGTAATTGGAAAAAACTAAATGCTTTCATGATGTAATAAATACATGACCTAGCAGTAAACAAATTTACTTAGTTACTATAACGGGAAGCCTGAATATTGACATCTGTCCATACTGTGACTGGAGAAAACTCATGAGGGAGTAAAATTAGGGATAAAACAGAGAGGAATCCACATCCTCCATATAGGGATTCAAGAGATTGTTGAACTTTGAAATAATAGGAAATGGCCTAGATATTGTTTGTACATTTAAGAAAGTCTAGAAGAATTAGCGAAAAGTGTTGAAATGTTTGTCTTTCAGGAATTGGAGTTGATGTTGACACAAAGGACTGCTGCTTTTATTTAAATCTTTCCAGTATTACTTAAGTTAAAGTAGTTTACGTGTAATGTTTTGAATAAAAATTTATATTTATATTAAGTGAATTAAAAATTAGTGAATGGAGGCTGAGGGCGTGGAGACTATGAACACAGCACAGTTGTAGCTAGAATTAGACTCTGAGTGGCCAAGAAAGAGAAGTGAGGGAGTTGGACATTATCGGAACCTGAGAAGAACCTGTCTTAGGGAGAAAACACTCCTGTGCGTAGAGAGACTTGAAGAGGCTCCACCCACTGCTTCTGAAGACACCTCCATTAGAGAGTGGTTCCAAGCTGCAGGGTCTCAAGTCTCAATGTTGCATGAATGCTTCTTGATCAGTTTTTGTGAAGTAGTTCCCAAACTAGACAGAAGTAAATGTCCTGTAGAAATAAATGTCCTGTAGACATTTATTTCACACAAGTTTAGTCATTATTATTCACATCTACTGAAATGTTATTGCTGACCCTATTTTCATTGCTTCATATGGGTTATTTTGTCGAATCCTCACCACAGCTATATAGAAGTAAAAGTTATTTTCGTATTACATTGAAGAGCTTTGGGCCTGATAGCTAGAAGGAGCTTGAAGGATTTTAAGGGAGAAAATAATGTGATTGAGTATCTTTCAGAAATGGCCCTCTGGCATTATATTAGAAGGTTGCTGGAAATGTCTCAGAAGGGGAGTAACAATGGGAACATTTACAAGACTGACACTGATTGAGAGAAAAAGTGCCAGTGGGTGCAGTGAAGAGGGAACAAATATGAGAGGCATTAAGAAACTACATTTAATCAGACTTAGTGAAAGATTGGAAGAGAGGAAAAGGGTATGATTTGTTCATTTTTTTCCTTAGGTAACTAGGTAGCTGAAGCACCATTCACCTGTCTAAGAATACCAGGAAGAAGAGTATTTTAAAAATAGAGGAAATAGAGTTCAGTTTGAAAAACATCAACTCTACAATTGGGAAACCTGTAGATGGAGGTGTGCAGTGGTTAGTTGCTTTCAAGTCGGAGGGAGGGAGGGAGGGTGGAGCGCGGGGAGAGAGAGTGTGTATGGATGACCATGGTTGGCCTGCATATCTGTATGTTTGGTCTGGGTTTCATCCATATAAATCACACGTATAAATAGGACTTGGTTGGAACCATCTTAAGGACATATGACAAAGTTCCAGAACATCATCTGTGATCACTTGACAAATGTAAACTACACGTTAATGAGAAATGTGGTATAATATGGGGGGGTCACATTTAAATGGTAGCTGGAGATAAAGACCACAGAGGAGATTGAAGAGGGGCTGAGTTCTGAGGTTAAACCAACAAATGACGGTTACATGAAAACTAAGAATAGTGTGCGTAGATTTTCATGGAGAGCAGTGATCAAACTTCACTGAGAGGCCACTAAACCCTGTGGCTATTAGTAAGTCATTCTTGACTTTGTTTAGATTAGATTCTTTGAAGATGTTGAATTAAGAGCTTCTTTTCAGTTTATAAATAAATGATCAATGAAGAAGTAAATGCCATCAATGCGTATTAGACATTTCAGAAGCTAGGAGATAAAGTGAGAAAAACATAGGATGAAGGGATTTTTAAAAAAACTAAGATTGAAGAGGCTCAAGGGAAAGAATCATAAAAGAGACAAATTTGAAGACACCAAGGGGAAGGGGAATTGTGGATCAGCACCTCCGTGGGGAAGGGTAGTATCCAGAGTACACAAGGGGCCGTTTGACTCAGACAACATTTGAGGTATCTTTGTCCCCCATTACTGTAAGGATAAAAGTAAGAACTTGGTGCAGAAATATCTAGCAGTCTGACAGCTTGATGGACTCTATTTCTCCATCCTGTCTTCTATCTTCAGTCATTTTTCCTTTCTTTGACCTGTTGTATTTTTGGTATTTTTCACTTGTATACTTTTTATTTTCATGAAAAATGACCTTGAAATCACAGGCCACATTTGTTTGTCCTTTGAATTGCCCAGATTCCGTGTGTGTGTGTGTGTGTGTGTGTGTGTGTGTGTGTGTGTTGCCACGTGATAATCTTCTAGGAAGATTTTGCTGATATCTTGACTTGTACATGAGAAATACCTGGTGTAGAATGAAACAGTTGTTAAGTACTGGCTGATGACCCTTATAGAAGCTGGAATCATGGTAACTGAGCTTGAGGTTTTCTATTTACGTATTTGGATATAATTTTGCAGCCTGAGCAGATGATCTACAACCTGGCCTCAAAGATCTGCATGCAGTAAATTGTAAGATGTGCCTTATTATTAGTTTTTTAACCTCCAAATGGAAGGGATGAGTCAGCCTGTCTGGGATTTTAAACTGTCAGTTCTAGGGATACTGCATAACCCAAAGCCATTGAATCCAGAAAAGTGCTATTAAAAATATTCTCTGCCAGGCTGGGCCGCCGAATGTGTCAACCTGGACCAGTTTCTTTAAGTAAAAAGAAACACTAACAATCAAAAACAACAGAATAGCCACTGAAGGGAAATAGCAAGTTTATTTACCTTTGAAAATTGGATGGCTTGCTCTTTTTCTTTTTTTTTTCTTTCCTTTTCTTTTCTTTTCTTTTTTTCTTTTCTTTTCTTTCTTTCTTTCTTTCTCTCTCTCTCTTCCTTCCTTCCTTCCTTCCTTCCTTCCTTCCTTCCTTCCTTCCTTCCTTCCTTCCTTCCTTCCTTCCCTCCCTCCCTCCCTCCCTCCCTTCCTCCCTCCCTATCTCCCTCCCTCTTTCTTTCTTTCTTTCTTTCTTTCTTTCTTTCTTTCTTTCTTTCTTTCTTTCTTTCTTTCTTTCTTTCTTTCTTTCTTTCTTTCTTTCTTCTTTCTTTCTTTCTTTCTTTCTTTCATAGCCTTGATGCTTTACAACAAGAGTCAGATATAACTCATTTTACCAAGGACAAGGTGAAGTTGAATCAGTTTTCTCTCTGAAAAGCTAATAATATGCGCATTGATATACAAATGTCAGTGAGTGCATTGTGTGTGTGCACTTGAATGGTGTTGTAAGCCTTTCCCTGCATAGATATCAAAACATTATTATTCTCATGACTGAAAATATTTAAATACAAGATAAAGATATTTTAAAGAAAAAAATGATAAATTATGCAAAATTTGACAAGGTCTTTTCAAATCATATGACACCTCAAAAATGAGTACACCACACATTTGTTTATAATATTTTAGTAAGAGCACTAGAAATTTATCTTTATCTTTGAATATAAATGCTTATTTTATTCTTGGGTAGGATTTGAATTTCAATACAAGTGAGTATGTGTAAAAATATTACTATATGAATTAATGCAAAGGGGTATACAGGTCACTGTAAACAGTAGGAGCTCAAGAATGGTTAGGTGAAGTGAGTGATGTGAAGATAAGAGAGGAAACATACTAAACCTTTCTGTAAACAGCAGAGTTCCCCTTGCAGGAATCAGTTCTTTTCTTAGCTTAAGTAAAGACCTTCTTGTGCTGGCTGGTGTGGCTCAATTGCTAGAGTGTCCTCCTGTAGACCACAAGGCCGTGGGTTCAATTCCTGGTCAAGGCACATACCCACATTGTGGGTTTGGTTCCTGGTCTGGGTGCATATGGAAGGTGATGGATTAATGTTTCTCTCTCTCTTCCTTTCTCTCTCTTTAAAAGCAATGAAAAAAATGCCCTTGGATGAGGATTAAAAAGAAAAGACCTTCATAATAGTTAAGGTGATAATTTGGCTCTTTAATTTTTTTCAATTTTTCTTTAATTTTTGGTATTATTAAATATTATATCATTACAATCAGAAAAATATAATTTTTTGATTTTTGAAAATACAAAGTATAAAAATCTATTTTCTTCCATGTTGTTTTATTTTAAGGTTTGCTATTTCACAAAGCATGAAATAACCATCATTTGAATCTTCTGTTTTAACTCTAAATGTGACCTTTTATACAACGAATGAAGTATCATATGCAATAAATGAGTGCATTCCACTACTTAAAAATAAAACAAAATCTTTAAAAAGTTATCACAATCACAACAGAACATTTTTACCACCAGCCTTCGTTGTTTTAATTAGTATCCCTGTACCCTTCCCATATCCACACTTCCATCTGATACCTGAGGAGAAATTCTGAAGCACATTTACCAAGCTTGTTAGCAATTCATTTAATTTATGTCTTCTGCAGTCTTTCTTCATTATATTTTGTAAAGACACTCGGAAAAAATCTGTAATTGTTGACCACTGTCACATTCCCTATATAATGTATCCAAGTAAGCATATTTCATTTCAAATGGGTGATAAGATATTTCTTTAAAAAAATTACCAAATTCAGTCAAGTTTTATTAAACTACTTTTATTATAGTAGAGGTCAACATATATACACATCTATATGAGCAACAGGTATGAAGACTCTTTGCAGAGCCTGAAGAAAACAGTTTTAGTTTTCTATTGCTATTTAATAAATATGCCCAAAACTTAGTTTCTTCAAAAAACAATCATTTGGGTTGGGTTCAGCTGGATGGTTCTTCTGCTGGTCTTGCCAGTAATAATTAATGTGGATGCATCCAGTTGACCGATTGACTGTGGGCCCCTGAGGCAGCATGGCTTTTCTTTTTCCTGTGTAATTTCAAAACTGCTTCTCTTCATGTGGTCTCTCTGGAGGGAAACAAATATGCTTCTTACATGTCAGTTCATGGCTCCCAAGAGTGCAAAGACTTAGGCTTGGAACTGGGTACAGTTAAAGAAACAGATTGGTGGGAAGAGGACTACATGCACAAAAGTATGGATGCTGGAACCAGTGGTTCATTGGAGGCCACCAATGTCATACTCTCCTGAAAAGACTAAATTCAATATGTAGTACCCATATTTTTTAAATTATAAGATGCACCCCACCCCGCAAATTTGGGAGGAATAATGGTTGTTAATGCTGCTGTTGAGTTCTGTTTACATTTACATTGGTGAACTATTATGTTATTTATGTTATTAAATATTTTACCACATTTTTTGCTTCAAAAAATTTTTTTTCTATTTTCCTCCTCTAAAACCTAGGTGCATCTTATGGCCCCAAAAATATGGTATATAGTTCTCTTGGACAGCACTGTGGAGGATGAGTTTCAAGAGACTAGGATTAGAGTCAAGTCCAGTTCAAAAGTAGTGCAGTATTTGAAGACGGAAGTGATTTCAGCCTGCATTTAGGCCTTTTCTTCTTCTGTTAAAATTTCTTCTGGACTTTTTTAACTCTGGGAGAGGGTGAAGAAATAAAGATATAGGGTAAAGAGAAATTTAATATGATTCTATGTATTATAACAACATTCACTCAGATGAGAGAGGCAGAGGGAACATTTAAAAAAAATCTATTGACTTTGATGTTTCTTTGGATGGACAGGTAAAAGTAAGTGCTAGTTACATGGCCATGTGGGTTTAGAACAAGAAAGGAATCTAGAATGGAGATAACAGAGAGAAGACTTAGGAGTCTTAGCCTACAACTGGTATTTGAGACCTTTGGAGCAATTGAGCTCACCCAAGGATGCATAGAACAATGTCACTTAAAAAGAAAGGTGCCCTGGCTGGTGCAGCTCAGTGGATTGAGCACTAGCTTGTGGACCAAAGGGTGGTTGCCAGTTCAATTCAAAGTCAGGGCAACATGCCTGGTTTGTGGGCCAGAACCCGGCAAACAAGTGATGTTTCTCTCACACACCAATGTTTCTTTCCCTCTCTTTCTCTTCTTTCTAAAAATAAATAAGTAAAATCTTTATAAAAAGTCACCAATTAGAAAAAGAGGAAAAAAGTATATTGGCATCTGTTAGGGAAATTTTGCAAAAGCTACATTGTAATCCTCAGCCCTGCTCCCAACATTACTTGGGTGGAAAAGGAAGCATATATACCTTGAACAAACTCTCAGGTGCTTCTTTTGTATGCCTTCTATCCCAGAGGACATGGGCATAGATACTGTTTTCAAACCTCTCTGGAAGAGTCTGATATACACTCAGAATAAAAACACTAAAGGAAAGTAAGAAGGAAACAGGCCAGAGTATTTCATCTAGGGAAACAAAAGTCACAGGAGAAAAGCCAGAACTCATAATGTTATCTACAGGTGGCAGGTACAACTGTGGAATATTAGCAACTGTCAGAAATAAAAGGATAAGATTTGTATATGTCATTCATGAAAAGGATTCACAGCCGCACCCTGGGCTCTTCAACTACATGTCCTGTACAAATTCAACAGTCAACTGTTTTTCTAGAGATATAAGTGCTTGTAGTATTTCATGTTGATTTTCTGAGTGAATCTGACTGTATTCTAGAAAGGTTCAAAAATGCTTTGCTGTGTTTTTCTAGTTGCCTTTTTGGTAACACTCAGTTTCTCTGCCTCTCCTCAATACCATAGCTTTTCCATTGCCAGCTCTTCTCTCTTGTCCCTTGACAATTCCACTCCATTCAACATTTCCTGTCTCCATCTCCGTGTCCCTCCTCAGATCCCTTGATGTTTACTTCAGCTCCCTTCTGTTTGTTCTGTCATGAACGTCTCTGGATTTGCAGTCTGGTCCAGGTCTAATTAGATTCTTGGAGTCAAATCACATTCAGACTATTAATTATGAAATTCTTTCTTGGGCTTTTAAAATCTTTTCTAACATCCATCTATCTTGTCATTTGTTTTACCTCTTGATCTATTTAATAGATAAGTTAGTGGGGAGAAAATGCCACATCTTGATGCTTCCTACGTAACCTTTCTGTACTTCAGTTCCTCATCTGTAGAAAGGAGGACAGTGCACCATTGTCCTCATGGGCTGGTTGGGAGAGCTATAGAAAGTATGAAATATGAAGTGCTTGCTACAGTGATGACCACTTGGTGAGTGCTCAGTAACTATCGACTGTTATCTTTGCTCCCCAATGACACCCCTTTTCCTAAAGTTTATTAGCTTTTCTCAATAAATCCACCAAGTTATCATTATTGGAAGCAGACCCAGCAGTGCACTAGCAGGCACTCGTGCGTACGCACACGTACATGTATCTTGATTTGGGTGGTGGTTACAAAGACGTATACAATTGCCAACGTTTATGGAGCTCTGTACTTAAGATTCATGCATTTCCTAGATGTAAATCATACCTCAATAAATTACTTGGGGGAAAAAGTATAATTAGAAGCAGAATAGCAGGGTGGTTAAGATTGTGGGTTCTGGAACTGGATTGAGGTTCAAATCCTGGCTCCAGCACTAACTAGCTATGTGATTTGAGGCAAGTAATTGGCCTCTGTATCTCAGTTTCCTCATTAGTTAGATCTGGATAAAAGTACCTATCTCAGGATTGTTGTGAGGATTAAAGGAAGCAGTTTCAAATAGTGCATGGAATATCTTAAATAGGAGATAAATGTGAGCTGTTTTAAATATATATTTTGAAATATATTTTTTAAAAAAACACATCACATATTTCTAAGATATATATTCTTTTCTGCACATATTACATATCTCTACTTAGGTAGTAAATGATTTATTCTATGAATAAACAAGGAATTATACTTTTTTGTTACCCCATTATAGGTCCAGCATTTAACATGATGCCACATTTAATAATTGCAAAATCAACATTCACTGACTGATGAGACATTGATCATTAAGGTCAATCCAGGTTGAACAAAGAAACTTTTTATTGGAAAAACTGATTTAAGTTTGTATTCCTAATTAGTAGTGAAAATTGCATCCTACTGATTTAAACCAAATCCACCCAAAGCATAACTATTCCTTTAGCAGCAAATTTTAAAATGATTGAAATGTAAGTTTGTGAAAAATAAACAGATTTTATTTTAACCTCAACTATTCTACACAACCTCCCAGAAAATTACAGTAATAATAAATTGGAATAATGTCAGATGATGGGAAATTCAAATCCACATGGATAATTGTCTCTTAAAGTACAGAATGGCTATGGTTCTGGAGCTTTAAACATTTAAATCTGAAAGACAAATGTCCTAGTATTTTACAGTGACTCACAGTGGCTTCTTTATTATAAAGTTAAATTGTTCAAATCCAAATTTAATGCAAAGTACAAATTTGTTTGCTTTAACAATCATTTGTATGGATTAAATGAATATCATCAATGCCTTGAAAAGAAATTCACATGTGACAATTTTTTCAATTAATTCAATAATACCATATTACCAATGAATAGCATGGTCTATTTTTTAGTTATATAATAAAAGAGGATACTAATTTATTCTCAGTTATTGTAGTGGGAATTGATAATGTCATTTATTGCATATAAACTGTTTTAGTTCCTATACTTGGTAGATTTTACATGTCTTCTCTTATAAAAACTTTTATCAGATAATTATTATTTCTATGTAGACAGAAGAAAAACTAACAATATGGCATGAAATTTAAAGCTTAAATATGCTTCATTAAAGTTTTAGACATTTTATTCTTTAATGTGGCATTTGAATATGTAGAAAGCTGGTGTAGAATATCAAACTACTTTAAAGACTATAACAATAGCCATCTAGAAAGTGATACAGTAATTTTTCAGAATAAGGGCCATTATAGAAATTGAAAACATACATTACTGTTTGGAAGAAACCTGATTTTGAAAAAGAATACATAGGAAAATTTATATGGAGGAGGCAGTTATTTCATTACAAATCAATTTTGAAACTATGTTAAACAGTTCAGTTTGAAAAAGAAAACAATGGAATTATAACTCATCATTCATTAATAAAGGTGTATTTCCAGTTAAAGAAAGTATTTCACCCATGGCACTATACTGATAAATGCCATTCTTTAGTTAAGACCACATCTGGAGAATCAAATCTTTTTCTGGGGGCCATTTTCTCTGAGGATGCATGGGACAGTGAGAGGTTTGGTTTCCAGTGAGAATAAGCTGCTATGATTCCCCCCAAAGGAGAAGGCTTGCCAGTGGGCTACAGGGGGCAGAAGTAGGACAAATGGGTGAATAATGCTGGGAAATGAACTATGGCTCCTAGAAGAGCAACATCATCTCCCATCAGAGTTTTCCAACAGTGGCGTAACCTGGTCTACAAAGAAGTGAATTCCCAAACATTGAACATGTCAGAAGAAATGCAGTGACTCCGTGTCAGAGATGGGGTGACCAAAGATTTCTGCTTCAGAGAAAAGGACTGAAGGATACATTTGGAGAACTTCTGGCCAAGATGGGGGCATAGGTAGATACACTTTGCCTTCTCCCACAGCCAAAAGAAGAATAATAAATTTAAAAACAAAAAATAACCAGAAATGCCAGAAAATTGAACTATATGGAAGTCTGACAAACAAGGAGTTAAAGAAGAAACATTCATCCAGACCAGTAGGAGGGGCAGAGATGGACAACAGGGTGGAAATGACTTTTGGCGTGGTGGCAGCTGGAGGACCAGGGTAGGCAAGGTGGTGGCTGGAAGAACGGGCTGGTGCATTTTATTAATTTATTTTTTAATTGATTATGCCATTACAGTTGTTCTATTCCCCCCTTCATTCCCCTCCACCCTACCCCCCCCATCCCCACCATTACCCCCCCTTTAGTTTATGACCATGTGTCTCAAGTTCTTTAGATTCTACATTTCCCATACTATTCTTGCCCTCCCCCTGTCTATTTTCTACCTACCATCTATGCTACTTATTTTCTGTACCTTCTCCCCCCTTCTCCTCTTCCCACTGCCCTGTTGCTAACCCTCCATGTGATCTTCATTTCTATGGTTCTGCTCCTGATCTAGCTGTCCTTTTAGTTTGCTTTTGTTTTAGGTGTGGTTGTTACTAACTGTGAGTTTGCTGTCCTTTCACTGTTCATGTTTTTTTAACTTCTTTTTCTTAGATAAGTCCCTTTAACATTTCATATAATAAGGGCTTGGTGTGTGTGCAGATAAACTGAGATGAACAAGTGGGGAGCAAGACAGACTGAGCAACCTGGAATTCCAGTGTGGAGAAATAAAGCCTCAAAATCTCTGAGTAAAAATACCTGTTGGGGTTGTGGTGGCAGGAGAAACTCCGGACCTCTGGATCTCCACTGAACAGGAGAGTTCATTGGAGAGACCCACAGGGTCCCAGAACATACACAAAACCACCCACCAGGGAATCAGCATCAAAGGGCCCTGTTTGCTTGTGGGTAGTGGGAGAAGTGACAGAAAGCCAGCCGAGAGCTGAGCAAGCAGCATTGTTCCCTCTCAGACCCCTCCTCCACATACAGTGCCACAACACAATGATGTGGGTTGCCCCACCCTGTGAATACCTAAGGTTCTGCCCCTTATAACATAACAGGCACACTGAGGCAAAAAAAAAAAATGGCCCAAATGAAAGAAGAGATCAAAGCTCCAGAAAAAATACAACTAAGTGATGAAGAGATAGTCAGTCTATCAGATGCAGAGTTTAAAACACTAGCAATCAGGATGCTCATAGAAATGGTTGAGTATGGTCACAAAATAGAAGAAAAAGTGAAGGCTATGAAAAGTGAAACAAAGGAAAATATATAAGGAACCAACAGTGAAGGGAAAGAAACTGGGACTCAAATCAGTGCTTTGGAGCAGAGAGAGGAAATAAATATTCAACCAGAATAGAATGAAGAAACAAGAATTCAGAAAAAATGAGGAGCAGGTTAGGTCAACTTTAAAAATTCCAACATCCAGAAGGAGAAGGGGAAGAGCAAGAAATTGAAAACTTATTTGAAAAAATAATGAAGGAGAACTTCCCTAAATAGACTTCCAGGAAGTCCTGGAAGCTCAGAGAGTCCCAAAGAAGTTGGACCCTGGGAAGTACACACCAAGGACCATCATAATTATATTACTCAAGATTAAAGATAAGGAGAGAATCTTAAAAGCAACAAGACAAAAGAAGACAGTTACTTACAAAGGAGTTCCCATATGACTATCAGGTGACTTCTGAAAAGAAATCTTGCAGTCAGGAAGGGGCCAGAAAGAAGTATTTGAAGTCATGAAAGGCAAGGATCTACATCCAAGATTACTTTATTCATTAAAGCTATCATTTAGAATGGAAGAACAGATAAAGTGCTTCTCAAATAAAGTCACATTAAAGGAGTTCATTATCACCAAGCTCTTATGATATGAAATGTTTAAGAGGCTTATCTAAGAAAGAGAAGAAGATGAAATATACAAACAGTAAAGTGACAACAAACTCACAGCTATCAACAACCAAACCTAAAAAAACAAAAACAAATACAAACTAAGCAAACAAGTAGAACAGGAACAGATTTCACAGAAATGGAGATCATATGGAGGGTTATCAGCAGGGGAGGGGGCAGGGGGAGAATTTGGGAAAAGTACAGGGAATAAGAAGCATAAATTGTAGGTAGAAAGTCAACAGGGGGAGGTTAAGAATAGTATGGGAAATGGGGAAGCCAAAGAACTTGTATGTACGACCCATGGGCATGAACTGAGGTGGGTGTATGATGGTAGAAGGGAGGGTACAGCGTGGTGGGGGAAAAAATGGGACAGCTGTAATAGCACAATCAATAAAATATATTTTTTAAAAAAGAAAAGGACTGTAGGACTGCTGAGCAAGTTTCTAGCACTTAGCTATCTGGTGAAAAGAAGTGCACAGAAATTTGCCAAGTAGTTTACATGTTATCAGATTAATAGAGTCCAATATCAATAAAATGTTTATGGGCAACTATTCCCTGAAATGTCACTTCTCACTGTGATTAGAGAATTGGAACTAATATTTGTTAGTTTTATAAATAACAACAAAATCCAATTGGCAAAGAGAGAAAGAAAAAAATAGTGATGGGAAAAAAACAGAATTCTTATAAAGGATGATACACTCAGCACTTTTTTAAAAATTTCATTGATTGATTTGAGAGAAAGAGAGGAAGGAAGACGGGGGAGAGAGAGAGAGAGAGGTGGACTTGTTGTTCCACTTATTTATTCATGTATTGGTTAATTCTTGCATGTGCCCTGACTGGGATGAAACCCGCATCCTTAGCATATGAGGATGATGCTGTAACTAACTGAGCTACCCAGCCAGGACCAGCACTTTTTTCTTTCACTTCCCTATGTCAACTTACTATTACTGTCTATTGTTAAATAGTATATAAAATAACCTGAGGTTTGGATTTAGGTTATTTCACAGTATATGTACATTTCTATGCATATGTACTTTTAATTTTTTGTGTTGCTTTCTTTAAAATACTATTTACTAGAACTAGACAGCTTTTTGGGGGGGCGGGGATGAGAGAGGCTACAGTGAGGTCCTTGGATTGACTACGGGGAAGTCACTTCGGAGGTAGTTAAGGTAGCGCAGAGGAGGGGACAAAACCTGGAGAAGGGCAGTGCCAGTAAGATGGATTGATGCACAGGGATGGGAGACACTGGCACTCAGAGAGAATGGACTGGTGAGGGATTGAGTGTGGGGGTGAGGGCAGGGGTGGTCGATGGGCAACTTTTATTAAACTGTTTTTTTTAATTCTCATTTCTAGTTATAAACCACCACTTTCTTATTCAAGACCTCTTTAATTTGACTCATTGCTCAATCAGCTGAGTACATGTTTAGTTTGTTTCATAAACAGACAATTTGAATGACTAAAAATATCTTTCTCTTACCTTTATACTTTATGAATAAAAATGTGACTAAATGTAATGTTATTGGTTGGTCAATCTTTTTCTTTTTAAAATTATAAATATTGCTCAGTAATTGTTTAGGAATTTAATTTTGTAGATGAGTGTGATCACAAATTAATGTCTTTCATTTTCCATTGATAATTTTTTCTGACTGCATACTTTCTGAATTAATTTATCCTTATAAAGAAAGAAAATCTAAGAAGTAGCTGACTATAGGCTCTTATTCAATTGATTTGAATTTTTTGTTAAAAACACTGTGATCTTTTGAACTTCATATAGTTTCATGAAGTTTTCTTTCATTAGTACCATCCATTCTTCCTCAATTCCTCACTCAGTTTACATAAAAATCTTTGATTGTGATCAGTTCTGTATCCTCTGTAAAAATTGTCTTCTGGCATGAAGTTTAGTGCTTTGTTCTTTTTCTCTCTGATTTGGGAGAGTGTTTCAGGTTCATTCTCTATGTTGCAGTTTTAATCATAGGATCAATCTAGTTTTTAGTTCAGCTGGTACAATTTTAATGCCCTTTCAGCCCCTCTGCATTGAACTAATTTATCTCTGCTTATGGCTTTTGCTAGTGGCAACATAAATGTTGCAACATCATTAAAACTTTAAGCGTATAACTTCCATATGACACAGCAATTCCCCCGTAAGTATTTACCCAAGCCAAAAATGAAGCATGAGTCTACACAAAAATTTATACTCAAATATTCATAGATTATTCAGAATTTCCAGAGACTGGAATGTACCTAAATGTGTATCAGCAAGTGAAAAGATGAAAATAAGATATATCCATAACAAAGGTTTCTCCTCAGCATAAAGGAAGAAAAAAGGAAACAAACTATTATACAAATATATACAACAACAGAAATGGATCTGAGAAATATTACTCTGAATGAAAAGAGCCAGATATAAGAGCATGCATTATATGATTCCATTTATAGAAAAGTTATCAATAAGCTTTTAAATCTTACACATAATACAAAATAAATGTGGATGTAATAAAAATGTTAGAAATACAGGAAAAGGAACAACATGCTGAAAATTAAGATAATGACCGTGTTTTTGTAAATCATTTACTGTGGAATCTAGAAGTGTATTTTGAGAACATTATTTGGCACCATCAACAGAATATGAAACTAGGATGTAGAAAATTTAAGGGAAAATCAGCTTGGAGGGAAGAATAGCATTGTTCAATGACACCTGCGCATAGGGTGTCAGACTTCATGTTATTAAGATGTCAGTTTTATCCAAACTGCTCTGTAGGTCCATAACGATTTTAATAAAAATTCTAGCTGGATTTTGTTTGTTGGTTGGTTGGTAGAAATAGTAAACAATTATTTGGGAATGCAAACCACTTAAAATAGACAATGCATGTTTTTTTTTAAAAATGCATAAGGCTATTTACTTATACTATCTGATTTTTTAGACCTACTGTACAGCTACAGTGATTAAAATAGCGTAATATCATGAAAGGATAGAGATACCACTCAGTGGAATAGAATAGAGAATCCAGGAATAGAGATCCACACACATATGGTGAATTGATTTTTGACAAATACGGCCGAAGCAGTACAATAATAAGGAGAGACTTTTCAACAAATGGCTCTCTAACAATTGTAAAGCTTTGATTTTAGTTCATTGTTAAAGAGACTGCTGCTTCTAGTCTGTAAAGCCTTTTTTGTTTCCATCTTTTCCATTCCCCTCTCTTGCTTGGATTTTAGACTCAAATGGAATATGAATGACCGGATTAAAGTATAAACAGTAAAGGAAGTTGTACTGCTATATACGTAATACTGACATGGCTCTCTGGTTCTGGTGTTCAAGGTCTTGGGTTTCTAAGCAAGGGGCTGTAGGAGTACTAAGTCAGATGCCTCTTGCATTGTGAACTTCCTTCAGAGAAAGGTCTTCTATGTTTAATAAGTGGAAGTACATATAAGGCAATGTTGTCCTTGGTCTAATTTGAGAGAACTTGTAGAGTGTGGAACTTCCTAAGAGTTAGGATGGGCTCTTTGCCATAGTTAGGGTTTTATTTATTTATTTTTATTTTATTTATTTATTTACTTACATACTGTGGTGGACTTTTTGGGGGGGGTTAGTGTTTTTACTAGTACGTTAATTTTAAAAAGGTCAGGAAACTAATAATATTTGAAATATTTAACTTTTTAACTTAAAATTCAAAATGACAATGGATTTGTTGAAGATGTGAACTAAAAAGAGTTCAGTTGTTCTAAAATATGTTAGAAGAATATCTTTTAATGCTGCATAACTCCTTTCTGTGTGAGACTTGCCTTTTGAGGGGTGAACTATAACCATATCTCTGCATTGCATTTTGGATGGTGATGAGGAACTTTCTAATACAACCTTATTTATTTTTTTTAAATCTAGGACTAAGGCATTATCTTTAGTTAAAAACTAGTGTCTCAGTAATTTTTGCTGATTTAGACTTTTTCACATGAGCTAATAATGGAAACCAACACTTTTTTTAGTGATAAGAACCGTATCATTCATTGTACATGAAATTGAAGCTATTTCTGTTCTCTTATTATTCCAATTGGAGTTTAGATCACTCAGCCAGGTGATAATCATTGATTCTTGTGAAAGCTGGGAATGATAGACAATGATAAAAGAGCAAAGAGCAACCGAGGGAAGAAATTGCCTAGGAGGAGACTGGGGATAAGCCCCAAGGCGTAGATAAAATATGTTGCCTTGGACAGTGGAGCTGAGTGAAGCAATGAGCGCAGATGAAGCTGGCCACATCTTCAGGTGGGGAGGAGGAATATTTTAAGGTATCATCTCCAGAGACTATCATCTTTTCTGTAAATTAAGAAGAAGGGTCATCTGTTCAGTAAATACTTCTTGAATGAGTTGAAATCACTGAGAGATAAAAGAAAGACAAAAAGTTTTGATGGCAGTAGGGAAGTTTGGGGTCACCTGTAGAGGAGAATACAGTTAACTAGTCAATTAGAACTGAATCAAAGGCTTGCTGAGCAATAGAAAGGTCTCAGTGGGGTTACATTTGTTCTGGGAGTCAATCATGATGGATCTGTAACCTTGTTGGGAGTCCTTGACAGAGGAGGACAAGGAAAACTGAACCTCCAGAGTAAATTTGACAGCAGTGAAGTTTCAAATGGATAGGAAATCAGGGATTTAAATGGGAAAATAGAACAGGAATCAGGAGGCCTGACTTTCTTATAAGAACTCAGGCTAGAAATCCATACAGATATATAAGATCAGCTAATGACTTGAGGTCAAATTATAGAAACATATTGTGGGATCCATTAGTAAAGAGTGGTAACTTAGTTGGCAAGCTGATGATAACAATAGTGAATAGTAGTCAAAGAAGATTTACTGCATTAGAATAGCTTCTACCACTACTCCTGTTAGTCCTACTGTGTTGTGTATGTTACTTACATCAGAGTGAGTAGCATTTTCTTAAAGGGCTATATACCATATGTTTTTGATTTTGTGGGTCATACTCTGTATTGTGATACAATCTCAAGTCTGTTATCAAAACCTGAAAACAGCCTTAGTCAGTATGCAAATTCATTTATATAAAAACTATCAGTGGTTGCCCAGAAACACTAGTGTCAAATCCCTTTAGAAGTCAAGAAAATAAGCCTCTGTGTAAACAACGAGGAGGCCTTATAAAAGTAGACTTCCCAGCCTATTGGATGTTAAAGAGTTTTTTAAATCTATCTACAGGCATCTAAATATACATACAGGTATATATGTGTTTGTATGTGTGTGTGATATTACATATCTAATGCTGTTTTAGGCTCTATGAAGAATATGTAGAAATACAAGAAATAGTATTTTTTCTAAGAAATACCAATCCATTTGGAGGAGATGGAGACAGGAAGATTGGGGGAGTAGAAATAATTGTAAAATATGATATAATTGAGCTGTGCATTACCACCAAAAAACATCATTTTATGACTTTGAGTGCAAAATGCCTGTATACCAAGCAGGAAGATTTCTAAGCCTTTGGATTTGAGATTTGAGAGAGTAGCCAAATGGGAACTCTTTTCTCATGTACAGCATTTTAGCTACTCTCAAACTTTTGGGAAGATGAAATAAGGACTCATTTTTACAGGATTATTACTTCTACTTCTTACTTATGCTAAATGTCATAAAAAAACTAAAAATGAAATGGATGCTTTTCATACCCAATCACACTTTGACAAGCTAACATAGCATTCCCAAATATTTGATTTATTGAAAGTAATGTGTTGCTATATTTGATACAGACTCCTTTTACTTCTTTTTAAATAAACATTTTGTGAAATTATAAAATGTACTTATGCGGCAAGAGGTTAAGTCTGTTGGTTATATTTTTGTGAAGTTTTGCTTAAGAAAATGAAAGATAGGTGGATAAATTCTATTTAATGTTTGCCAGATTAAAACAATCATTTTAAATTGTCAAATCATATTTTAAAAGTAATTTAAATGTAGCATGTGTGTTTGCTTAGTTTTGATCCCATAGAACAGTATCTTAGGAGATCCCAATGCTATAACTTCCTACTGGTGATTTACAAATAAAACATAATCTGTGATTCTCGGTGGATAATGATGGCGTCCATCATTCAGTGTCATGGTGGTATCGCTAGTCACCAGAGTTGGTGTGCACACTCCATTTTTGTTTTGGTTTACTCATTGTCAAATCCCACATTTCTACTGTTTTAGATGGCAAAAATTTTTGTATGCCCAGCTTTCAAGGTCTTGGGTAAGATTCAAGTTGGTTGATTAAGTTCATTGTGATGTCAGACCTGTGTGAGAAACTGTCCTGCATTGTTGACAATGAATTCTCCCTATCACAGAGTGAAGTCAGAAAAATCCTCCCACCAGAATCTTACTCTGAATTATTGAAAAGAGACGTTATTCTTTAATGAAAACCAGCATGATGAAGAAAAACTAAATAGGAGGTACATTTCTAAAGAGTGATTCTGACCAGACAGTGCTGGTAGATAGCAGATGAACAGAAAAAGAGGGGATATAATTAACAGAAGAGGGATAGCCCAGTTCTAATAATTCTGTTTTGTTGAGAGATATGTGAGGATCAGTCAATGAAGAGCTCAGCCCTGATACTGGGTTTAACATTAAAAAATTTTAAATATTAAAACTTAAATGAGGTCATAAAATATACATAATCTACTTTTGCAGAAGATAAAAATATGAGAGGGATCATTAATATGATGAATAAGAAAATGAGTGCCCCAGTTAATAGCTTGAGTTGATAGATTGCATCAAATTACAGCATTAAATTTAAATGTAAATATTTAAAAATCAATTTGGACAGTTTTAAGGTAATGGCGACACCACTTGATAGCAAATATTCTTTTTTAAAAAAGGTTAAACTGGGGCTTTTCAAAAATATCATTATAAAGTTAATATGAGGCAGGAGTATGAAGCAGCTGCTAAAAACAAAAATTTTAGGCACTATAGAAACATACTGTAGTGAGGATCAGAGGAAGTCATGGACCCTTTACACTATGTGTGACATTTGGCCCTCTGTATGCAAGGGGTTGTGCTGCTGTTGATGGGCATGCTGTGATATATCTTAGTGGGTCCAAACAGGGCTGACCAGTTTCCTTCAAATATTTGGATTGTCAGTGGACCACATGCTAGAATTTATTTTCTTTCAGGTAAAAGCTTCCAGAAGTGGACCTGATTCTCCTGGGAAGCTGTAGGTAGTAGCTGCCGGAGAGAGTAATAGGGATTCTTCAGTTTAATAAAGATTAAATGGAATAACTTCTTTTTTCTTTTTAAAAGTTAAATGTGCATAATTATTTTAATATGAATGAACACTTTGAGAAGGCAGAAGGAAGACAGCCCTGATTGGGTGCCTTCCGAGATGGGACCTGAGTGGGGCTCACATTCTTGATGAGTTGCTGGGCCTTCTGGGGCATGTTGTGTGGACCTCAGGTCTCCACTGAAAAACTGAAGTGCACTAAATAACTGTGATAAACTATGACAAATGGTAAAATAGCAAATTCATAAGGTATGCAGTTAACATTACAAAGGGAAGTTCAGAAATAGTTTCATGTAGACTTTATTCCAAATCAAGCCCCCCCCAAAAAAACCCAAAAAACGCAGAACACAAAACTCATAGGAAATGATAGTATACCCACTTTTTTTTCAAGGACAAACAGGATTACAGTTTTTATACTGTAGTTCACTAAGAATTGAAAATTGAGGTGCCCCTGACTACATGACAGCCCCGATTTGCTGACTGATGCTGATGATCTCCCAACTAATTCTAAGACTTTTCTTTTTTATCTTTTCATTTAACTTTAGGGGAGATCAGCTAAAAGGCTCTGTTTTTTTTAGAGTTTCACAAAGATGAGTAAGCCTTAGTTTGAATGATTTGCTCCTATTATTTCTTTAGAATCTGTTAAGGTTGTGAAAGTTTGGTTTAGTGTGGATCAGGGCAATGAAAAAACATAAGGACACTCCATAACAACAGAGAAAAAAGGATTAATAATGTTTTACACCCTTTAAGCCTCTCTACTTCAAAAATTTGTATAGAGCTGTCTCTGAAGGAAGTCTTTTTCTTCCTCAAATCCCCTGTTTACCCCTCTCTAGAGATGCACACACATTTATATTCTTCTTTCATAATCTAGAAATGTTATATGCATCTGAGAATACATTTATATTATATTACATAGTATGAATTATACTTTTCTTCTTTCACAGATGAATTTATAGTCAGCTGTTCTGTGCCGTTAACACATTGCAGTTATTCTTAGTTTGTTATTAAAGAAAATATTGGAAATATTAGACATCTTCAGGGAAATTTTTAAAACATATTACCAGATGGGTGAACATTTACCCTTTCCAAGAATATAAAATTTGTGACTCATTTTTATCTTTGGTTTTCCACTGTAAAGAATGGGTGTCAGCTTCCTATGTAATTTTGATTTGTTTATCCAGCAGTTTTGTTTGTCCATGCAGTTTTCTGTGTGCCAGTTGTGGTCAATATTTGGTTTCCATAAAAGGTACGAGTTTTCTTTGAGGCTATTTTTCCTTGCCACTGCCAAACCCACAACTGATGCACCATTACTTTGACTTTTGTTCTTAATTTAAACTTGGCACAGATCCTCTCTTTGGTGTAAAACATGAAACAAACTCCATTTTGACATGGAGTCTGGGGAGGAAACTATTTGTTTGACGTTCTCTAAAAGGCTATATGGACAGGATGTTTGTGTTACTCTCATACAGACAGAACTGCTACCTGAATATGCCAGGACCCATACGTTCAGGATTGGCACTGCTACTAAGAAAGAAATCTTACCAAGAATCCTTTTTTTTTTTTTTTTGTAGTGGGGGAGGCTTATAGGTAAAAGCAGATAAAGATAAAGACAGGTTAAATTGTCTCAGGTTCCAGGAATGCAGAACAATCCAGGACAGACCCTACCCTCCAGCCCAGTGGCTTTTCACTGTTGCTCCTTCAGGACTGACTCTGCCACGTAGGGTTTAGACCCGTGCTGCCTGAGTGTGGGCCCTGACTCTACCACTTACATGCCTCGGCAAGTTATTTAATTTCCCTTGGTCTTTGTTTTCTCCACTGTAAAATGAGATATCAAAAGCTTTGACTTCAGAGAGCTCCTGTAAGGATTAAACTCACAGGTCTAGTGACTTAGCAAGGTGACTGGCGCAGCATCTTCCTCCTTGTCTCTGAAAGTCGTATATGTGAATTCCCTTCCTGTTTGGTGAGACTGTGGGATATTGCCTCGGCCCCGAGGCAGTCAACGGGGTCCGCCGATATACCTGTAACGGATGAAGGGGGATGGGACAGGAGGCGCGAAGAATGGCAGCAAGACAAAGGATTCTGATCAAGCTGCAAATTTTATTTCAAAATGGAGGGAGTTATATAGAGGAGGGCAGTGGAGGAAGTGCAGTGGATAGGTGGCTTCAAAGCGTGCTCTAGCCTGCGATTGGCCGGGGGGTGCATGGCGGGCGCGTGATCAAGGCACTGATTGGTGTGCCACCCGCATGTCCAGGAGGGGGGGTTCTATGGCTCCTAACCGCAGCATCCTGCCATTCAAGGCTAACCTTCAGGTCTGATTGTATCAGCCTGTTTCAGGCTTATCCCAGCCCCCAACAGGATATAGTCTTTGAAGTGTTAGCTTTGGACATTCTGGCCTCATTACCAGCCTGCTTGAAGGTCCTAAGTTGACATCATAGTCTCCTACTTCTTGTATAGCAAACTGAATGTTTGAATGACCTGAAGGTGCTAATATGCATTTAAGATGTGAGACTTTCTGTCATATTCTATGAATAATTTATGTCTTGTAAACTGAGTTCACCTGCATTTTGGAAAATTTTCAAACTATCTTCTGTAAGAGCTATGCAAGACTAGAAATTGAAAACACATAGAAACAGTAAAAAAAAAAAAGAATCCTACAAACTTGACTGAATACCTGTCAAACTGATCCATTTATTCATATTTATTGGGTGTCTAGAACCTACACAGTAGAGAAAAGTAGTCTTCACTCTCCTGAGCTCCCTGCCTTGCACATTGTAGGCACCTAATAAAATTGTTTTTTTCAGTTGATGTTTATCACCAAGCTTTTCACAGTAAGGTTATCTTTAAAGTATTTATAAGTCTCTATTTTTTTAAAGTTGATAATCAGTCAGAAGTAGAGCAGTAGCAATTGCTGAACTAAGCAGTAGCCAAAAGCAAACTTCATCCCAAAGTCTAATGACAGCTTCTTGGATGCAACTACTGAGTGTTTCTTTTCTCTCTCTTCTTAAAGACAATCCGTAAGTCTGGATCCACTGCTGATTTTGCAGTTTTTACTGGTTAGGTCATATTGAGAATGATGATAGCATTATAAATGAAGTGTTATTTTTTTAATCCTTTGCCACAGTTTAGTAGGAAAGGGAAAGAAAGGAGGGGTGATCTATCACTATCATCCTAGAACATCAAACTCTCTGCTTTTTAAGAAATGGCATGAGAGTTGTAACATTATATAAAAAAACTCTTGTCTAAAGTGAAATTCACTTCACATATGAAGATAATTAGTGTTTATTGAGGCAATAGTGCACGGGATTGTATTTAAAGAAGAATTAAATGAAAGATGTTTTGTCATTTCACTCATGGTTCACTGACAGAGATCCAAAGTTCTTTACATTAATCAGACTGCCACTTTAGTGCCATGAAATTTCACATAATTAACTGTGGTTTTTGAGTCATGACATGTAGGGAAAAATTGGGCTAGGTACACTTGCATTTGTTTCAGAATTATGAATAATTTTAGGTTTATCACCAAAATTATTTTATAAATATTTCTGATACAGGGTGCAGCCCTGGGGGGGGGGTCCAAAAAAAAGATTTGGAATGGTGTCCAGAATTCAAAGTGTATAGGAATATTGGAGAGACATATAGGATGTCCTCACACCTCCCCCCAGGGGGAAGAAATGAATGGAGCAGGGCCATTGAGAGCTATTTTGCATAGCAACAGTTTTGCAGCTAACCTCTGGAATAGTTAACATATCTATAACCTTTAACTGGTTTCATAGATATGTTAAATAGCTGTGGCCAAGTTTGGAGCCAGGGAGAAGGGAGTAGTGGGGACTCAGGATGGAATTAGGGGCTGCTCTCCTGAGGGAGAAGGGCTTGAACTGAGGAGGTAACGAGGGGCTGCACTCCTGAGTGGAGTAGCGGTATGAGAGCTTGGAAAAGACTGGCTCCAGGACATGAGGGGATAACTGCCCAGGTGAAGAGAGGGCCACGCCGTTTGGGGCAGAATGGAGATCCCTGCAGCCAGGTGAAGAAGACAGCCACACGCTTTTGGTGGAGTGCGGACTCCTGCAGCTTTGGTAGAAGAGGCCCACGCGGCTTTGGGGTGCCCCCTTTGGCCGCATGGCCTGAAAAGCAAGAGGGACTTTGACTGGAACTGGGTACAAAGAACTCTTGCCAGTGGACCTTGAGAAGGGTACCACAGTACTTTGGATTAACTAGAGAGAGATCCTGCCTGCACAGTGACACAGCTGACGGTGCCAGCGGCCTGCAACACAGACGTGTGCTCTTTTCCTGATTTACGGTACCCGGAGTTGGGACAGTGGGAGAAGGAAGCGCTGTGTGGGTGTAGGTATATACCCCAAAGGACTTTTATATTTTAGTGGAGGCATTAGGCCTGAATAGCATTAAATAAACATTTTGTTTCCTTTTCACAAATCTCTGGCTTTAAGAGATGTCTTTCCAATTGACGGCGGACAGAAGAGCCCAGTAAATTTTAGTATTTTGTTTTTGGGAGGGGCCCCTGTTGTGTAGGAGTTTTGGGCATCCCTAGGTGGGCCAAATATTGTATTGCCCCCACCCTCGGACCTCTTGTTCGGTATCATTTCTACATGAGCTTCTCCAGAGGCACCTTATCTCATAGGCATCTCATCCCTCGATGTCACCATAACTTTCCGTCAGCTTCGTCCGTGTACAGCTCCTATGTGGCCAGGTACTTCACTCTCCTCAAGTTGATTTTTTAAAAATATTTTTAAAAATTTATCTTTAGAGGGTAAGGGAAGGAGAGAGGGAGAGAAACATCAATGTATGGTTGCCTCCTGTGCGTCCCCCTGCTGGGAACTGGCCTGCAACCCAGGGAATCAAACTGTGATCCTTTGGTTTGCAGGCCCTCACTCAGTCTGCTGAGCTACATGAGCCAGGGCAAGTAAATATTAATATAGGATTAGGGACACAAAAGTCCTCAGTCATATGGAACCAGTGTCAAAGAAGTTAATTGAATTGAATTATTTATTGGCCTAATTCTCCATATGCTCACCTGATAAAGGAACAACTATATGTAATAGTTTTTTTTTAAACTATACCCTGGCTGAGTAGCTCAGTTGGTTAGAGTATTGGTCCCCATACACCAAGGGTGTGGGTTCGATCTCCAGTCAGGGCACACACAAGAATCAACCAATGAATGGATCAATAAGTAGAACAACAAATCGACACTCTCTCTCTCTTTCTCTCACCCCCTTCTCCTCCCACTTCCTCTTTCTCTAAAATCAATCAATAAAAAAAATTTCAAAGCTATAGTCCAATACAAGCTATGGCTATAACCATTTTCCCAGAGTATTATTATTAATATGGGGACCCTCACTGCTCCTAAAGAACTGCTTTACCTAGTCTTTCTCTTTCATGGTCTCTATTCATAGAACACAAATGTAGCACTTTCTGTTATAGCCATGACTTTGAGGTTAACTGAATATCTAATTCTTACCCATACATTTTGGGCAGGTGCAGAAAAGTTTCTTGGTCAATTTTGTGTTTCTTGCTGCTACTAAAATAGGCAGGAAGGCAGCCATGTTGGCTAGTATTAGTGAAACTTTATGAAGATCCTAGCAAAATGTTAGTGTTCCTTTTGGCTTTGCTTTCAGTGAATTAGCTGTTTTGTGAACATTTGTTTGAACTGCTCATGAGACCACTGATTCTAGGAGACTTTCCCCCCACCTTGGAGAGCAGCGTCGTCAGCATCATGCTCCTTGTAATTCTGCTGTTTTGCTCCTGGTTTTGTACTAAACCCAAAGAGTTAGGCAAGTAATGTGGTGAAAGAAGAAAATAAACTTGTAATTCTTGGCATGAATAGTGAGTGAGCCTCTTACCTAGAGATTTCAATATGGTATTCTAAATGATGTTCATCAACTTCAGAGAGAGTTTCTTCCTGAATAAAAACAACAAAATCTAATAGTTTAATTTTGACTGTTTCTAAGCTCGAACCTAAGCCTGTAGGTAGACCTCTGCATACAGTCGTCAACTGCACCATCTTGATATGTGTAAGCCTCTCCTTCTTTTTCTCAAATCCGTTATATTCACAGAATATTTTTTGTAATAGGCTCTTTCTGAGGTTGATACAGATCCTTTATATTGCAGTTAATAATTTCCAGTTTATATTTGCCTAATAAGGCTTTGTGTTAAGCTATAATGTAAGTGAAATATATAACTTTAATATAGGCTACGGATATTTTTATCTCTTTACTCATTCATACCTACCATGTACCAACAGCGTGCTGGGCATTCGAGTGGTATGAAGCCTTCTGCTTACATCAGGTGGGGTTACAATCTCTTTTCTGAGAAACGGACAATAGTTAATAGTTTAAAATAATCAGTCAAGTTAGAAATCATTTTAAGAAATATTTAAAGATAAAAATATTTAGAGTATAATATGCTATACTCTAACATCTGTTTAGAAAAAAGTCTAAATAACTAACTTAGAATTGGCTTTGGAATGTTTGTGTTCTGATTTTGTTCTCACTAAAAAACAGAGGTAAGAAAAGTATGATCCTGATAGAGGTGCATGAGGACTATGTGAAATAACACACAATGAACACCACCAAATATGTTCTTAATGCATTGTACCTTTTATTGTTATTTCTAATGGTATTAAAAACAAGAGATTATGGAAATTAGAATTATAGGAGTTTGAAAATCATAGGATAGAATGATTTTTCAGAATGTTGGCTCAGACGGCTTTTGGAGTTTATGCAGTGCATATCGCGCTTAGTTAATGTTCAATTTATTTTTAAAATTTTAATTTCCTCTCTTATCTCCAGGAAGCATGTATTTTTATTTTTCCACCCAGTATGTATTTCTACTCATTATCCTGGACATGGGAATAATGAAATTATTAGAAAGGGCTAGATTATCTTGGCCATTCTCTTGTTACATTCAGTGATGTCAGTAAGATGAGCTTCTTCAGGAGCTGTGTAGTTTATGAGTCTGGAATGCCATATAAAAAGATATATTCATAACTCTATATTTTGTTGCTGAAGAATACATAAAGATTCTTGGTTGGCTTTCTTTTCAGACTGAGTCTTTCAGTAATGGTTTAAATTTGATATTCTAATTATTCTTATTATATTGTTATTCTTATTTTTTGTTGTTGTTGCTTGAAAGTAGAGTTCCTAATAATTGAAATGTCGATATACTTTGGACGTCTTTGAGAGACACTGTATCTCCTCATCTATATTTAGTTTGTACATTTTAGCTAGGCTATTTATTTAACTGTTTTCTGCCATTGAAACAAATATATTATATTTATTAATACATATATTACATATATTAGATTTATCTCATTCTTGAAAATATTCTTTCTAGTCTTTCAACTTGCTAGAAACTCCTAATTTCACTCTTAGCCTATGAGTTTAGTCACCACTTCCATAAGATGAAGACCTCACAGTTTTCAACTTGCTCGACTTTCACCTTTAACTCTATTAAGTGGCTTTTACAAACTGATGTGGCTGTAACAACAACAACAAAAATCTTCATGAAATCAGAGCTTTATTTCTTGATCATGTGCAGTATTGTCTGAGGCTCTGCTTCCTGTCCTCTTCATCCTGGGATTCCAGCTGAGGAGCTACCCTTTTTCAGGCTATGTCAAGATCACGGAAGACTCAGAGAGAGAGGGTGAGAACCCATGCTGGCTCTTACAGCTTCTGTTCACAGGAGGCACATGTCTCCTATCTCTTCCACTGACATTTCATCAGCCAAAGTAAGTCATATAGCCGCACTTGAAGATAATGTAATAGAAAGTATAATCTCTCTTTTCTCCCAGCAATGGGCCGGGTGGTAGAGTGGAGAGGAAGCTAGAATGTTGAAGCAAAATTACAGTCTACCAGACTACCTTGATATTGTCTTTATGTCTTGGAATGTACTTTCCTCTCTCTAGTTTCAAAATACCATGTAGTCGTTTCCTAAACATATGCTGAGCATCAGCTATTATCTCCTTCCCAGTCAGTAATTTTATATACTTTAATATTAAGAATCATAAACTGAAAGAAAAGTCTGTTGACAGTCCTTAGCTCTTATCTTTCTGTTATTTCTATACATATTGAAAAATTTTCAAAATGCTTTCCTTGACAAAGAAAACAGTATTAAATTAAAAAGACTACCAACTGTATGGGAAAATATATTTGCCAACGATACCTCAGACAAAGGTTTAATCTCCAAAATATACAAAGAACTTACACGACTCCACTCTAAGAAGACATCTAACCCAATTAAAAAATGGGAAAAGGACTTGAACAGGCACTTCTCCAAGGCGGACATGCAGAATATCCAGAGACACATGAAGAGATGCTCAATATCGTTAGCTATCAGAGAGATGCAAATTAAAACCACAATGAGATACCACTTTACACCAGTCAGGATGGCTATCATAAATAAAGCAACAAACAACAAATGTTGGAGAGGGTGTGGGGAAAAGTGGTCCTTAGTTCACTGTTGGTGGGATTGCAGACTAGTACAACCATTATGGAAAACAGTATAGAATTTTCTCAGAAAAAAAAAATCGACCTGCCTTTTGACCCAGCAATTCCACTGCTAGGATTATATCCCAAGAATCCTAAAACATCAATTTCAAAGAACCTATGGACCACAATGTTCATAGCAGCACAATTTACAATAGCCAAGAGTTGGAAGCAACCTAGGTGCCCAACAGTAAACGAATGGATCAAAAAATTGTGGTACATATACACAATGGAATTCTATGCAGCAGAGAGAAAGAAGGAGCTACTACCCTTTGCAACAACATGGATGGAACTGGAAAGCATTATGCTGAGTGAAATAGGCCAGGTGTTGAAAGACAAATACCATATGATCTCACCTTTAACAGGAAGCTAAACAACAAAACGAAGAAGCAAGCAGAATAAAAACAAAGACACTGAAATAGAGAACAAGGGGACAGTGACCAGAGGGGAGAGGGAAGGGAATTTAAGGGGGAAGGGGGGAGGGATTTGGAGAAACAAATGTGAAGGACACAGGGATGAGAGCTAGGGGGGTGGAGATGGGAGGGAGGTGGGGAGCACGGGGGGGGGGGGGGGGCTGGGATGGGAGAAACAGACAAAAAACTGTACTTGAAAAATAACTAAATAAAAAAAAAGAACACACACACACACAAAAATGCTTTCCTTGAATCTTTTTTCTCACTTACCTTTTATGATGTCAAATTTCAGACCACTTGTACTTTTTAAGTAACAGAGATAGGACTGGAGTTCTACCTCTGTGATTCATTAGCTGTGTGATCTTGGGCAAGTCACTCGTTCTCTTTGATCTTGAGTTTCCTCAAGAGTAAAGTGCATATATTAGAACCTCTGGGATTAAAGTGCATTAAAAAATGTGAGTCACTCAGTACAGTGCTTGATGTATTATATAAATTCTCATGCAAGTCATCTCTTGTCTCACTTAACATCAAAATGTCCTAAGTCTTCTCATTTTACGCAGAATTACAACAGAAGTTCTTTTAAGATCTACACATTGCAAAATAACCTGGCCCCATTGCCCTCTTCCTTGCTTACTGTGGTTCCTATGTCTTGGGCTTCTTGATAATTCAAAGCCTCAAAAGTACATGCTAGGCTTGGTTCCTCTGACACTGCTGTTTCCAATAGAATGTTCTTTTTTTTAAATTTTATTTAGTTATTTTTCAAGTACAGTTTTTTTGTCTATTTCTCCCATCCCAGCCCCAGAATGTTCTTTATTTAAATACATAGGAAGGGATTAACCAAAGAACATTTATGCACAACCCATGGATATGGACAACAATATTGGGATTGGCATGGGGAAGGGAGAAAATAGGGCATAGTGGAGGTGGAGAAAGAGAAAAAACCAGGAGCAATTGTAACAGCATAAACAATACAAATTAAAAGAAATATCCATGAGGCTTACCTCATCACTTCATTCTGCTTTGATGTCATCTCATCAGAGAGGCCTGTGACCACTCTATTTAAGATTTGACCCCTCCACTGTTTTCTGCCTTCGTACCTTGACATATATTTTCCACTTTGTTTTCTCATCACTTGATGTATGTATGTTGTTTACTGGTTTATGATTTTTCTTCTGTCTAGAATTTAAACTCCCTCAGAGCAGAGCATTTTGTTTACCATCCACCACAGCGCATGCAGTGGTGCCTGGTCCGCAGAAGGAGCTCCATTAGTGATGAGTAAATAAATGTATCTTATAATCTGCCATTCAAGAGAGGAAATAATAAAAACCAGTGAAAGTGAGACAGGAACTCTGTATCTTCTGTTTAATCAGTGTGTACACAAAAACTGGCGTAGGAAGGAAGACTGAGACCTAATTATGAAATATATACATTTATGTTCCAAGTCACTAACTAATTGAATGCAATCTAATGGCTAGAAATTGCTGACAATGCAAGAAACTGTAAAATATACATGATTATAATACTTTCTAAGAGAAGTTCTTTTAAATGTTCTTATAGGTAGATATTTATTTAAAATGTGAACTACATTTAAGCAGGTGGGTGAAGGATAGGAGTTAAATTGCTTTCTTCCTTGGAAAATAGATAAGATGGAAAAAAATCAAATAGTACTTCTAATTCAGAGCAATGAATTTAATAATAAGGATGTTAATTTTAACAATATTTGAAAAGTTTAAGAATCTAAGGTATTTTAAGAAGCTAAAGTTTTTCATTTAAGCCCATTTCATTTCAGCATATCCCTGTATAATTTGTTAATGAGTTCATTTACATTTGTAACACTATTTCTTTGAAATCTGATGTATGTTTATACTTACCACATATCTCAGTTTGGACTGACCACGTTTCAGTGGTCAGTTGACACTGTGGCTAGTGGTTATCATGTTGGATACCACAGTGTCCATCTAACCTGTGATGCCAGTATATAAGGGTGCTTTCTCATGGCACCTTTAATCCACTGCTGACTTTTTATTTTTCCAAATTTAAAATACAAAAACAATATTTCTTTATTTTTAATTAGTAAGAAGACTTATCATACTAATAGTGATGGGAGCCACCTGTGTGCTAGGAATGTAGTAGGTGCTCTATAAATGTTATGTAGTTCTTCACACACACAAAAGGAAAAGATGTTAACAAGAAAAGGGGACCCAGAAGGGTTATAAAATTTGTCTAAATTCACACAGGTTAGAATGGTGGAGCTGGGATTCAAGCTCAGACAGGTCTTAATTTTTGCCTGATTTAGGAATTTGTGTAGTGTCATTGATCTTTATTTGCTAGGTAACGAAAACATGCCAATGGAAATAAATGCGAAGCTCTAAACATCATCCTCTGACTTTTATATAACTTCTCCATAAAACCATTCCTTGTGCCCAGTGTAGCGAAAGTTAACCTTAGAAATGTGCTCTAACTGGAGTACATTTTAGTTTGGTTATCTACTATGTTTGTTTGAATGAGCATGTTGTTGGGTATTCAGCCATCTACTAACAAAAGTGCATGTGTTGAAATAAGTTTGCTTTAATGAAGGTAGTCTGGTTTTTAAAATATTTCCGAATTATATCCCAGTTTCATTCCATCATAATGAACGACTTCTTACTCTTTTTACTACCAAGGTAGGTGGTCTGCTCAGTAGGGCTCTTTTTTCTGGATTCTGAAGCTGCCACGTGACTTCTGCTTCCATTAGGCCTCAGGGTGCCCTGGGTTTCTCCGTGTGGCAGATGTCCATCCACATGCATATGTTAGTGTCTCTACTGCTTTCCCAGGATCAGTTATCAATCCAAGGGGACTGGACCCTTTTTAATGATGACTTGAATATCCTAGACTTTTGAACATTGTGGACATCAGAAAGTCTCCAGGGTAGGATATGTTTGGTGTTTTGAATCTCAATTAGAATAAATATCAGACTCAGATTTGGCATGAAATACCCATTTGTATGAGGAAAGCAGTGTCTTTTAAGTCACTGAATAGCCATGTACATATCTTTTGAACCTTACTGAAAATTTGAGTCTTACTGAAATAATTTTCTTTTTGTGTAGATTTTAGTTGCACGTTCAGGTAGAGATCACTTTTATGCTTAAAGAAATATCTTGGCCTTGGTCCTATTGCCCAAAATGGAATAGGAGTGGATTTTGGGGGGAGCCACAGAGCAGCATGCAAGTTTACTTTGGAGATAGGGTTTCTTGCCATACATGTAAATTTCAAAGTAAAACGTTAATCTGCATTAGCATCTCTAAGCCTTCGCTGTTGATTTTGGCTATTGTTTAGTGTCACTTGTACTAGCAGCAGTTGGAAAGTTTGAAAAGGCGTTTGTAGACTTGTTTTTCATATTACACTAGCTGTCAGTAAGTAGAACTTCAAAGCCATCATTATTAAGAAGTTGTATTGAAAAATGAATTCCATTTAAGATGCAATTCTTGGAAAAAGCAAAAAAAAACATCAATCACATAGGGTTTATTATGTGGCTTTTGTCATTGTTGACTTACAGGGTAGGCCTCATATGAGTTAAGGACAACATAGAACATGCAGAGAGGGAGAAAGATGGAGGATTATAGCCCTGGGTCACTAGAGTGCAAAGGCTCTACCAAGCTCAAGTGTGATGCAAGCAACTGTGAATCTTAGTAGGTAGAACCATAATTAGTTATGAATGACAGGATTTTCCTGGGGCACAGGAATTTTGTGAAATGTAGTGAAGTAATATTAAGGCCTGGTGACTTTAAAAGCAAAATAAAACCCACCCTGCTATTGCTGACTCTCCGAATGAAGTTTGAAGCTCATCCCAGGCCTTGGGTCAGGCTTCTTGGCACCAGAAGAGATGGAAGAAACTAGAGACTTCCAGCCAAGAAGAGGCCACATCCTCCCCAGTGATTCTGTGGACTTCCTCAGGAAGCCAAAATTGATAGTCACATCTCTGCAAGCCTCTCCTCCCCGCCCCATCATATTTTCATTGAGCACAACAGCAGGAAATACAGGAATCCAACAGGTGGAAGGTATTTACTAGTATAGGGTGGCCCTGGTCAGGGTCCTATTAGAAGGAGAATGCCAGTCCATAGATAGTGCTTCCCACGAAGCAGAGGGTGTTCTGGGTGCCCATCACTGGATGCATTTGAAAATAGGATCCTTGTCTCAAGAAGGTCCAAACTCTTAAGCATGGAAATGAGTCAGGGGAAATTTAGGGGAAATGGGGCAGTACCCCCAGTTCTTTTTTACAGACTTCAATCAGGAAGACCAGGAAGAACATTTCCTGATGCATGGATATTGGGTGATGGAAGAGAATTAACAGATCCTTCAGGACTTCGCACGATATGAGGAGCACCATATCCTGGCTGTGGACCATAGGATTGCAGGAGAGAGCATAACTGAGGTGCTGGTAATGAGCCAAGAATGACCCAGGCACAGAACCTGCAAGTCAAAGGTAACAATGAACCCTGCTGTGATTGGTTACTATCTATAAAGGATGTGTTGGCTCCCTGCAAGCCCCATTAGGAAGACAGTGAGTTTATTTGTAGATTAGCTCCTAAAGTAGCTCCTAAAGACAATGTGATGAGGGAAAACAATTTACTATTTTGAAAAAAACAACTGGTCATAGATTATTTACTACGGTGCCTAACAAATGCCTTTGTTTAGCCTTCCCTTCTTTCACTCCATTGATTTCCACTAGTTTGTTTCATGTGACGAGAACAACATAGAGTGGCACTTTTAATAATTCCATTTGAATTCAAACTCACTTAGAAGTCAAACAAATACTAACAGTAGAGTTTTTGAGAACATCTTAAGTTTATTAGTAGTGGTAGTAATATTGTCCAGAATACTTATTCTTTTACCTGTAAAGTAGTAGAATTATATCAAGGTGGTGATGGAACTGGATGGTTCAAAGAGAGATGAGTGAAGGAAATAGGAAGCAAAGATCCTAGGAAGTACACTGCATGGTTCCCTTGTTACGGCAGTGGGAGTGCTCATGCTCATTGCACAAAGCCATGTGCAAAGCCACGTCAGCGTAGCAGAGTAACAGAAGAACAATAATCTTGTAAGATTAAAAAAATTCTATTTCAAGAAGATTTTTTTAACTTGACAGGTAGTACACATATTTACATGTAAAATTCAGAAATTTCTATCAGCTTCATGCTTTTATTTTGGTAACCGAAAGCCGCACCTTGTAGACACTCTATATACTTTCTATGTATAGAAAACTACTTCAAAACCATGTGGGGAACCCACTGTCTCTCACTGTGGGGGTGACTTTTCTCACAAGTCTCTCCGTCTGCCACAGATGAAAGTAAACAAGACATGACATGATCTGCTTGGGGAGGAGAGGTGGCCAGTTTCTTCTAGGAAAAAAGCCTGGAGCAGTGGCCAGTTTCTCAGGGGAAAAAGGCCTAGAGCCCGCTCCTCTAGGGGCTTTTATTGGGTTGTCATACACAGGAATACAGGGCGGCAAGGATCAAACAGTAGATAATATTTTAAAGAAATATGAGGGCTTAGTCTGAGTCAGAGTCTGTCAGGAAGAGTTTTGCAGAAATTTTAGGGTTTCCTGCTCAGACTCTTAACATATGGATGAAAACACTCTTAGCAGAGCAGATTTCACAGGTTTATCAGGAAGTCTTTGTGATGCCAGATTCCGCCCCCCACACACACACATGCACACGCTCTATCAAGGCAAGGAGCTCCACTCCTGTCTATCAGGTATTCAGGCTTAAGGGGATTAGAGTCAGGAAGTGCTTCTCTCAGAACACATGGGGACTTGGAATATGTCACATAGCCAGGGGGCACGAGTCTATTGCTCACTCTTTGTTGCAGCCCCCCCCCCCAATCCTTCCATGATGGCCTTCCAAGTAGCTTAGGAGTGTGCCCTAGGTTTCTCTCCGCTGTGAGGAGACTTACCCATCATGGACTTCCAACCATGCTTTGTGGGCAGAGAGGAAACTGAGGCAGCATTTATTACTAGAGACAAGCTTTGTCTCCTGTGGCTTGCATTCCGGAGGTCGCTCACTCATCCTTAGCCATGGGGGCAGGTGTTAGGGTTACAATTCCTGAAACCAGGCAGAGCGGTCCACAGTATCTCACCAAAGGAGGAGCTGTCTAAAGCCCTAATAATCCAGCACCGCCTTAAAGATCATTTGTTTCAGTCTGCTGCCCAGTGCAGCTCTCATCTCCCAAAATGCATGATGTTGAGTCAGTGTTGCTAGAACTCTCTTATGGAAAAGGTTCAAAAGATGACTGTCCAATGTATGAACAAATTATGAAAAAAAGTAGCAATGATATTAATCATTTTCAATGCCAAAATTATTTAGACCATATTTATATTGAAAAAATTTACATCTTACCTCTGTAGTTCCCTGGTGCCATTTACTTAATGATGGTTAGATCATTATTCATGACACTTTATTATCCATCATTCTTCCCATTAGTACTGGCCACTGGGGGCTCCCTCAGAGGTTTTGCCTGCGCACAATCATAACCACAGGTAGCTTTGCCTTTCGGTGTGTGGAGGGAAATGTGAATCATAGTTCGTCATCCACTCATGTTAGGTTTCTGTTCAGAATTTCAGAGTGTGAACATAGGATAACACACCTTCAAACCGTATCTTTTCTCGAACTCTTTAGGTCATAGTCACTGCATTCCTGGGATATGATCTTTTAAAATATAGACCATGCCCCTGCTTTATACACATGCCGCCAGTATGGAGGGAGTTGAGGAACCCCTCCTGTAAGGATTGTTTGTCCCTTGACCATACAGCTTAGGACTGGCCGGAGGAAGCATGTCTTTACATCTATAAGAGGCAAGAGAGGACTTTATCAGAAGTGTCCATTAGCATTAGGTGAATATGGTCTTGAAAGGCCTCCAGGGAGAAGATAAGCATGGCCACCCCCAGAGGACTCACTGACAGTTAACTTGAAAAATGTAAAGGTGGAGGGATGACAGCTGTGGACGCAGTGGGCAAGGAGCCCGTGGGACACAGATGCCTGCAGCTACCCATGCCACCCTTAAGTGCAGTAGACCAGCAGCATCTCTGTGGTTGGAACATGGGCAGGCTAATGCATGGGCTAATGAAGCTAAGGCCCTAAGCCTGGACCACTGATTGCCTGGAACCCTGAACTTGCCCTTTGTCGTACATGAATGAACATCACTCAAAATCAGTTATGTATCCACCATTCTTGTGACCTAATCTTGTACAATGCTGTGAAGGAAATACTGCACTGGCCAGTGGAAGAAGTCCCTTAGCAGGATGTTCTCTTGGAACTAGGACAAGGTCACTAAGCCCTGACAGGGGAAGCCCTAGCTCCTCAAAACATCTGGCTGATTTGGGATAAAGCATGGAGAAGACCTCGGACAGAAGGAACAGGAATGAGTCCCACACAGATCTGGTGTGGGTTGGGGGTGCCACAGCCAGAGAGAACTGTAGACCCTGGCAGGTTCCAGGCACCACAGAGGGACTTAGACAATTTCAGTGAAGTAGTATACAGTTTGTTACTTAGATAAGTTCCAGAGATATGCTGTATAACATAGCACTTATAATTACTAATACTGTATTTCACACTTAAATTTCTGCCATGAGGATCATTTTATGTTAAGTATTCTTTTTTTTTTTTAAGATTTTATTTATTTATCTTTAGAGGGGAAGGAGAGAGGGAGAGAAACATCAATGTATGGTTGCCTCTAGTGCATCCTCTGCAGGGAACTGGCCTGCAGGGAACCTGCCTGCAACCCAGGCATGTGCCCTGACTGGGAATCGAACCGCGATCCTCTGGTTCACAGGCCCGCACTCAATCCACTGAGCTACACCAGCCAGGGCATATGTTAAGTATTCTTAACACACACACACACACACACACACACACACACACACACACAGAAAAGAAAAAATAAAGATGAAGGAACTTTTGGAGGGAAGGATATGTCTAGTATTTTGTGAATGATGGTTTCATGGGTTTATGCATATATCCAAAGCCATCAAATTGTACACATTAAATATGTGCAGTTTTTGTATGTCAGTCACACTGCAATAAAGCTGTTTTTTAAAAGCATAGCACAGAACATTTCAAGGAAGGCACTTGAAGTGTGGAAGCCTCTGCTGACTGGTGCCCTGGACAGAGCCCTCTCTTGCCTAGTCCATTCTAGCTGCCCATTCTAGCTATTTATTTATGTAAAACCAGTTTTATTCTCTGCCCTAAGCAGTCTCGTCCTTTCCAAACTCACTCTCCTGGGTTTCTTTAACCGTTCCCACCAGTGGATGAGTGGCTTAGATGCCGTTCTTTCATGGTGTGGCCATCCGTGCACAGGCACTGTCTTTTCAGATTGAGTTGCACACAGTCCATCTGTGTTGTTTATGTTTGTTTGGCATTCACATACTCAGTAATAGAATCTGTTCAATATCAGTAAAGTCACTCCAGTTGTCACTGTCAAATGCAAATATTACCACACGGGCGGTCAGAGTCATTTTGGTGCATGTTTTAAGGCCCACACATAGGACTCTGGCCATTGCAATTAGGACCAGTTGTTAATGATTTTGACATTTCATTGATTTAAACATTAAAATAATTAATTTTATTACTTCACATAATTCAAAAAAGAGAGACTCTTTATTAAATTGGCTTTACACTGTTTAAAACCCAATGAAATATCATCTTTGTTAGTATTATTGCATTTTATTTTCTGGAACTATTTTGCCCTCTTGCAGGAGGTCTGTGCCCCTGAATTATCTACCAGATCTCTCATTCGTAAGTGGAGGGACCAGGCACATAAATGTCAGTGTATTCATGTCCGTGTACAGGTTGCATCTGTGAAAGTAAGTCTGGGTCACTGTTTTGAAAGTGCCCCACTTTGTGTAAGAAAGACCTCGCCCAGGAGGTATCTGGGGATGCATCAGTAGGCCAGCCCTCCTTGTCCGCTTGTAAAATCTCTTAATGATGTGTTGTCAGTAATGTTAGGTTAAGAAAACTACTTAAAGTTTTTATGAACATAAAACATGAGGAAGGCTATTAAATAAAAAATGCCATTTGGAAAGTGGGAATCCCCAGTAATTCTAATCTTTTAAACTTTCTTCTTTATTCAAATCTTGTTAGAAGAGCATCATATTTTCCTATCCATGTCTGAAGGAAGACTTCTGGGAACAGTCTTGCTGCCAGACCAGAACTGCTCAGGACCTGAAGTTCTCTGACCTTTCTTAGGCCCTCAGCTGCAAATCCATGGTCCAGCCACTGTGGCCTCAGCTCTGTGCTCTTTTGCCTCTTCAAATGTCAGTGTCAGCTGCTTGCTCAATAACTCCAAATTTGTTCACTGATCAAAATATGAAAAACTAATTATGGGAGGGTCTACTGAATTGCAAGCATGGTGACACAACTGAGGCTGCGAAGATAAATGATGCATTTCAGGGAGGGGCCTTTGAAGGGTACAGTCTGGAGAAGTGCAGTTACAAAAGAATGTGCAGTGACTCACGAGAACACAGAAGCAGCAGCAGCTGACTGTGTTTCAGGCACTTGAGAAAGAGGGTTTCAAGTTACCAGGAAGCCAAGGAAGAAAAGGACCATCCAAGTGAAAGGAATAGCATGAAGAAAGGCATGTTCTGAAGGAACATGGGGTGATGCAGGAACAGTGTGGCTGGAGCTGAGGCTGGAAAGGTAGAGCAGGCATGGTCGAAGCAAAGGAAATTCACCTTAGGCATGTAGACTGAGAACAGCAAGGCAAAAAGGCAGATAGTGAGACCGTGGGGAACCTGACTACATAAAAAGAGGTTATCGAGGCCAAGAGGTGAGAGAAGAGAGAGAAACAAGAGAAAATTATAATACAGAAACAAGAAAAAATGAAATGAAGGAGGAAGGCATCAATGGTGAAATTCACAGAAGGTTCATGAAACCAGATGAGGAATGTGAAATGATTGTTTAATTGCATCAGTGCAAGATCTATTTCAGCGGACTGGTTGGGAGAGAAGCACTGCTGTAGGTGGAGAGATGTAGGGATGTGATGAAGAGGACGTGTTGTGTGGTCAGAGTACTTGGAGGAGAAAAGAGAGAAAGTAGCAACTGAAGGCATTTCCAGGCGGGCTTTTGGTTGTTGTTCCTCCCAGATAGAAAACCTTAGATCACGTTTATCACACAAGGGAAAAGAAAGAGCCAGAGGGAAGGAGGATGGTGAAGATACAGGAAATAGATATAATAATTACTTTTAAAGGAGGTGTGGAAAATCTGTCAGTTCCTTTCACACATCAGCACCACCTTTTTCTCTCTCTCCATTTCCTTTTCAAGTGAAACTTAACTCGAGTTTGGCAGAGCTATAGTTCACCAGCAAAGCTATTCTTTTTATCTCAGTGTCAGAACCTGGCTTGTTCTTTTCTCAGTGGCTGGCCTATTACATTCCACAGGTATCATGGCCTAATACATATTCATCAAATTGCTGCCTAATTGCCAACAGAATGCTCTAACATTTGAAGAGGATGATTTTAGCATAAAACATTTTGATAGTTAAAGAAAAAATTGGTGGCTACAAGGTCCCAAGACAAGTCACTTAAACACTCTGAGTTTCAATCTCCTCCTACTTTTTTTAGAATTTTTTAAGAGCAGTTTCAGATTTAGAATAAAGCTGAGTGAGGTACAGAGATTTCCCCCATACCCTGTACCCTTCTCCCCACACCCTTCCCCCTTTACCCTCATACCCATAGCCTTCCTCATCTACATCGTTCACTAGCATGGTACATTCTTTTTACCAAGAGTATAATGCCTTGTATAATGCACACCCACATTTTTGTGCACATTACACACAAGATTATTATATGCATGGTATGTGATCAGTATACCCACGTATAATGCACACCCTTATTTTTCCCCTCAAAACTTTGGGTAAAAAAATAACCATTATACATGGCAAAATACAATACATGGACACATCATATCACCCAAAGTCCATAGTTTACAAAGTGTTCATTCTTAATGTTACACACCCAATAGAAATGGGTTTGCAAAAATGCATGACATAAATTCAACATTATAACATCATACAGAGTATTTCTGTTGCCCTAAAAATCCTCTGTACCTTGCTTATTTCTCTCTCCTACTTCCAATCCCCAGCAATCACTGATCTTTCTACTGTATCCATGGTTTTCCCTTTCCCAGATGTCATATAGTTGGGATCTTACAATATGTAGCCTTCTCAGATGGGCTCGTTTTACTTAGCAATATGTATTCAAGTTTCTTTTAGGTATTTCCTTTATGTCTTGTTAGCTCATTTCCTTTTATGCTAAATAATATCTTGTTGTCTGGATGAACCAATTTGTTTATCCATTCACATATCAAGGAACATCTTGATGGCTATTAAGTTTTGGCACTTATGAATAAGGCTGCTATAAACATCTACATGGAGATTTTTCCATAGACATAAGTTTTCAATTCCTTTGTGTTACTACCAGGGACAATGATTACTGATGGCATGGTAATAATATATTTAGTTTTGTAAGGAACCACCCAACTGCCTTCCAACATGGCAGGATTATTTTGTATTCCCACCAACAATGTAAGATGATTTTTAAAAAGATTTTATTTACTTATTTTTAGAGAGAGGGGAAGAGAGAGAAAAAGAGGGAGAGAAACATCAATGCATGGTTGCCTCTCCCACGCCCCCAACCTGGGGACTTGGCCTGCAACCCAGGCACGTGCCCTGTCTGGGAATCGAACCGGCCACCCTTTGCTTTGTTCATTCTACTGATTCACACCAGCCAGGGCAATAATTTTTCATTTGTATATCTTCTTTGGTAATGTGTCTGTTAAGGTCTTTAGTCCATTTTTTAATTGAGTTGTTTGTTTTATTACTGCTAAAATTTAAAGGTTTTTTTTAGGTATATTTTGTATAATAGTTCTTTGTCAGATAGGGGTTTTTTTTTTCCTTTTTTAAAATTATTTATTTATTTTTATTGATTATGCCATTACAGTTGTTCTATTCCCCCATTCATTCCCCTCCACCCTACCCCCCATCCCCACCATTACCCCCCCTTTAGTTTATGACCATGTGTCTCAAGTTCTTTAGATTCTGTATTTTCCATACTATTCTTGTCCCCCCACCTATTTTCTATCTACTGTCTATGCTACTTATTTTCTGTACCTTCTCCCCCCTTCTCCTCCCACTCCCCTGTTGCTAACCTTCCTTGAGATCTTCATTTCTATATTTTCACTCCTGATCTAGCTGTCCTTTTAGTTTGCTTTTGTTTTAGGTGTGGTTGTTAATAACTGTGAGTTTGCTGTCCTTTCACTGTTCATGTTTTTTAACTTCTTTTTCTTAGATAAGTCCCTTTAACATTTCATATAATAAGGGCTTGGTGATGATGAACTCCTTGAATTTGATCTTATCTGAGAAGCACTTTATCTGCCCTTCCATTCTAAATGAAAGTTTTGCTGGAGAGAGCAATCTTGGTTGTAGGTCTTTGGATTTCATGATTTGGAATACCTTTTTCCAGCCCCTTCTTGCCTGTAAGGTCTCTTTTGAGAAATATGCTGACAGTCTGATGGGGACTCCTTTGTAGATGACTGTCCCCTTATCTCTTGCTGCTTCTAGGATTCTCTCCTTCATTTTAATCTTGGCTAATGTAACGATGATGTGCCTTGGTGTGTTTCTTCTTGGGTCCAACTTGTTTGGGACTCTCTGAGCTTCCTGGACTTCCTGGAAGTCTATTTCCTTTGCCAGATTGGGGAAATTCTCCTTTATTATTTGTTCAAATAATTTTTCCACTGGTGGCTGTGCCTTTCCCCCCCTTCTGGTACCCCTATAATTCGAATGTTGGAATGTTTAAAGATGTCCTGGAGGTTCCTAAGACTCTCCTCATTTTTTTTGAATTCTTGCTTCTTCACTCTTTTCTGTTTGGCCATTATTTGCTTTCTTCTGGTCCACTCCATTGATTTGAGTCCCAGTTTCCTTTTCATCGCTATTGATTTCCCTGTGTAATTCCATTCATTTCAATTAGTTTCGCCTTCATATGTATATCTAATTTGTGGCTATAATCAACCAGTTCTGTGAGGATCCTGATCACCAGTGTTTTAAACTGTGCATCTGAGAGTTTTGCTATTTCTTCATCGCTTAGATTTATGGGCTCTGGGGCTTTGAGATCTTCTTGAGCCATTTTGTTCTGTTCAAGCCCGTTAAGTACGAGGAGGGGAGCCTTGGGCTCCCAGGTCGCTGGGTTGTGATGCTATATGTGGGGGCGTGGTCAGGGCGGGGAAATGGCGACCCCCTCTGCTGTTTCTTGCCCCTGGGTAAGGAGCAGAGCCTCAGGTGGTTCACCTGGGCAGGGCCACATATGTCGCTGGGTTATGACGCTGCATGTGGAGGCGGGGTCAGAGTGCGGAAATGGCAGCCCCCTCTGCTGCCGCTCGCCACTGGGGCTGCTGGGTCCCAGTCCAATCGCCCACTCCCTTGCTTGTCTATCCACGCACGGATGCGAGACCACAGTCAACCCGCAGCTCTGCTCCTGTTACATCCCGTCCTTGCGAGCAAGAAGGGTTGGAGACTGCTGGGTAGTCAGAGGTGTTTTATTGGCCAAAGTTTCAAAGTTTTACCTGCGCAGGGGCGAACTCTCGGGGTGCCTCCGGAGACACACGAGTGCCAAAATGGCTGCAAATGAGAGTCGCGCCGAACACTTACAGACTAGGGTTCTTATAGAAGCGAGCAAGCAAGCAACTTCCAGAAGCAGAAGGTGGCAGTTAGCTATTGGCTCAGGGGCTATACTAAGGTGCGTGATCTGACCAAGGACTGGTTACTAGAGCTCGTGGACAGCTCGTGATAGTATGGCTGATTGGCTCTTAAACCTCATGCTGTGGTTGTGGTCTTTTTACTACCCCCCCCCCCCCCCGCTTGGCGTTCCAGGAGCTGACTTAACACAATCAGCTCTGTACCTCCTTTAAGTGCACCCTGTCCTTATGGTCGAGCGAGCAGCTAAAGTTGAGAACAATCACTTTGAGAACAATCACTTCCTCATTTCCCTGGCTCCTCCACTCCCTCTCTGTCTCCCTACGGTCACTCGCTGAGTTGCCCACCAGGTCCAACCCTGTGCCTGGATTTCGCGAGCCCGAGTCCGTCTGACGGAGTTTTCCTGTGCAACCCCGCTCCTCCAGCTGCTGGTTTCGCCCCTCTTACCGGTCAGGCTGAAGAATTTGTTGTTATCAGACTTGCGAAAAGTTCAATTTTCTGTGTTCTGGCTGTGTTTTCTGTTGCTAATATTTAGTTGTCTCTAAACTTGGTTGTGTGCGGAAGCACTGCCTCACCACCTATGCCTCCATCTTGGCGGAAGTCCAGATAGGTTTTTTAAAAAAGATTTTCTACTAATTTTTAGCTCGCCTTTTTAGTCTCTTGTTACTGTCTTTTGCAGAACAGAAGTTTTTAATTTTGATGAAGTCAGCCTTTCATGATTTCTCTCATGGGCTGTGTCTTTGGTGTTGTACCTAAAAAGGAATCAGGATTCTAAAAGACCTCTAGGTTTTCTCCTGTATTATCTTCTGGGAACTTGACAATTTTGTGTTTTATATTTATGTCTGTGATCTATTTTGACTTAATTTTTGTGAAAAGCATAATGTCTGTCTCCTCTTATTTAAAAAAAATATTATTTTACTCGATTATATCTAAGCTGTATTTTAGTTTAAAAATGGAAGGTTCGAAAATCAGGAAATTAAGAACTTTATTCTAAGGGAAGAAGACTGTTAGAAAGTGTGGTGGAAGGTCAGGGAGTCAGAGGTGTTGTTCCGAACTTGGCTTCTTTTGTGGCAGTTTGTACCCTTCCCTGAATCACTTAAATTCACTGTCTCAGTTTTGATCTCTCCATAATGGGTAGCCTTATAATTTTCCACAGGAGTGTGGTGGGGACGACATGCGGTGATCCCTGTGAAACAGCACAAACATGGCACATGGTGGTACCTAATAAACTTGTGTGACTCTCTTCTTCCTTACATTCACTTTGCTCATTGATACTGCCATTCCTCAAGAAAATACTAAAAGCAGACATTGAATGAAAACTTACTATGAGCCAGGAATTGTTTTAATTCCTTTACATGAATTTATATATTTAATCCTCATTTAACACCCTTTGAGGTAGATATTGTTTTTATTGCCATCTTACACTTGAAGAAATATGCATAGGGATTATGTGACTTGTTCAAGGTAACTCATGTATAAAGAAAACAAAAACAAAAACAAAACTAAGCCCAAGTTTAAATCCAGGTAGGTCAGTGCTAGAGCCTGTGTTTTTAACTGCTACATAGAGTTGCTGTATATTTATGAAATAGTCCTTAGTCAAATCTGTGTTTGATATAAATTGCATTTGATATAAAGCTCAGCTATATATGGCTTCCAAACCTTCAAATACAATTTCTGGTATAACTTTCGACAAATGTAAAATGCCCAGTTTGTCAGTAATAACTAACAGAAGAGCCAGCTCCCAGAGTGGTCATGCCATCTGTCAGAAGCATTTTCTAATAGTGCAGCAGTTACTGTACTTGAAAAGAGGAATGTCGATCTGCTTTGTACAGTTAGCCAGAAAACTACTTTTACAGCTGAAACTTCTTCTGTACATTTGCTTGTCCTGAAAGTGTAACTGTATTAAAAGTCACAGGAATGTTTGAAAAGAAATTCTGATCATGGATGAATAAACATAAGTTACTCTTATAAATTAGTGAAATAAAACTTGAATTATTGTAATAATTCAACTAAAATGGTTTACTCATGTAATTTACTCATGTAATTTAATTAAAACCCTTGATACCATTGTTTGAAATGCACTGCCATCGTGGAAAGTCAGCTGTCAGAACAAGGAAGTGGGATTTTCAAAACAGTTAAAATTGTGATTATTAGACACTAATTAGGCGTAGCCTATATTGATTTTTTCTCTTAACCTGGTAGTGAATATTTTTAATTAAAAAAAGTGTCAGTTCCTATTTTGAGATAGTCACTTATCATCAATATGTTTAGTGAAATGAAAGCTTGACCAGTAACTAGAATATTTGGATTACTTTGAAAAAAGAAACAGTTAAGAAAATAAGAGAAAGAAATAGTCTTTTTAGAAAAAATGATGGCTTTGAATTTGAGTATGTTGTGTTTGAAACGCATATGAAAACATAACACACCAGAGAATTATTGGGACTAGAGTTCTAGACATTATATTATTACTATTATTGTTGCTATTTCATTGGCGTTATTACAAGCCTGGAGTTGGGGGTGACGTTCTCTAGTTCAGCGATTTTCAACCTTTTTCATCTCGTGACACACATAAACTAATTACTAAAATTCTTGACACACCAAAAATATATTTTTTGCTGATCTGACCAAAAAATAGGTATAATTTTGCTTCATTCACACTGGGTGGCTACTATTGTTTTGGCTGTCATTTAAAAAAAAATAATGTAAGGGAAAAGAGGTCATTGCCCCTGATTAAATAGTCAAATATTTCATGTTTTAAAAATTCTTGGTGCACACCAATTGAAAAATCACTGCTCTAGTTTGTGAGGAAGAATAATGGTACAAAGAACGTTCACACGAGTGAAGAAATCATAAGTGAGGAGACTCAAATGCCTGTGGGGAGAGTCTTCTAAATGAAGGGAAGTCTGAGTTAGGGACCTCCCAGAGGTTGGCTGCTGCAGTAGATGTACATGCAGATGTTACCGGGGTTGAACAAATCAAGGAACCAGGTCAATCAGTAAGTTGCCTTCCCAAGTAACCAGGAGAGTGTTGTTTAGTAGGGACTTTTGCCCGAACTCTCTAGAGCTTCTGAGAAATAGACTCAGAAAGTTGAATTTGACTTGGAGGCAGCCAGCTTCAACAGTTGCCAGGAGTTTCAGATCTTAGTAGTTAATGAAAGGCTTGGCAGTCACACCTATGTCACAGCTTTTGGAGCCTGCCAGTCATTCTTGCTTTTATCTCAAATCTAAGACTTCACCGTTCGGATTTAGATGACCTCAGAATATGACCAAATATGCAAAATGAATACTATATAGTGACCTTTCATATCTACTAATACTACCTAATGTTTATCATCCTTTTATGATATGCCAGACTCTGTTCAGGGCTTTGTGTGATGGTCTCATTTTGACCTCACATCAGCCCTGAGTTTGATAACCTCAGTAGCTCTAATCACAGATGAGGATGCTGGGGGTCAGAGAGATTGTGTTTCTTGCCCCAAATGACAGTGCTGAGGAGGGGCAGGGCCAGTATAGAAACTTAGGTCCGTCTGATCTCTAAGTTACACTGTTCCTGTGAAGGTTTTTCAAAATGTTGTATGCTTTGTCTATTCTGAGCTGCAGATGATAAAACATAGAGATGGTTTCAAAAGAAAAATAAGGGGACATTGATTTTATTTAAAACATTTTAGTTAATTAGGAAGAAGCAATGAAAACATCAAACTAAATACTTTTATTCATAAATCTTTGATTTCAACTCGACTTGTCACTCCTTTTATGAATATATGTCTTTCTGTAAGGAAATCTCAGAAAACCAAACCCTTGCCAAGGCTAGGGATGGTGCTAACTTTGGCATTGGCTTCACTGAGCACAATTACAATAGTAAGGAGATGCTATTAAATAAGAATTTTCATATTATTTGAAAGCTAAACTCTTTTTTTTGTTTTGTTACCCTTTTATCTTAAGTTTCAATTCTTTTGGATTCGAGAGATTCTATTTCAATGGGTAAACTCACAGTCACATGAGAGGCTGTTTTAAAAGGAAAATCCTTGATGGTTCAAGCAGTTGCGGTCTGTGTTGAATTCTTACTGAGGTTTTGGAAGACTGTTGATGGCCAAATGTGCCCGTGGGACTCACGTGTCACATGATAGCACCCAGACCTTACTTAATGCACTGAACAGATTACGAGTTCTTTCCTACCAGCTGTTCCTGCCTCCTTTTGTTGTTGCATTATGACTCTTCCTGAGCAACAGATAAATATGGACATTTCAATAGCATATATATTATATGAAGACACACTAGTAGTGAAATAGTGAAATAGTTTCTGAGACTCTAATAGCCCAATATGTGAATCATCGTAAATGGGTTAAACAGATGAGTGTTTCTACAGGCTACAAAGGCATCCAATGACATAGAGATGATGACATCATTATGTGATATATGAGTATATCTGGTTGGCAAGCAGAGGTTACTTTTTCCCCTAAAATGTTGATTATTCTCTATATCATCTTATCAGAACCCCCTGTACGAAAGCTGTCAGTTACTGTTTTTTGTAGCAATAGTCCTCACAGATAAGAATGTATTGGAATTATTGTAGACGAAAGCAAAATGACTATGATTGTTAGCAACAAAGATTTCAAAAGAAAAGCAATATTTACATTAACATGTTCCATTTGAAAACTCTGTTTAATTTATTATTTCACTTTGCTTTTTGCATGGCCATGTATACATTTTAAAGAACATTCTGTTCATTCATTCACAGATGTTTATTGAATACTCACTAAGTGCTGAGAACATTTATACCCATAAGAGAGATGCAGTCCCTGGCTCAGTGCAGTGGAAAAGTAATTCTTATCCTAATGGGTTTAAAATCTAGTGAGGGAGTCAGACAATAAATAATATAAATAACTAAAATATGTAATATGTTAGGTGGTGATAAGAGCTAAGGAGAAATATAAGACAGAGAAGATAAATGGAAAATGCAGTTGGGAGATAGGAGGTACAATTTTAATAGACTAATTCTTAAAGATTGTCTTTCAAATATATATTTTGACAACCTTATATGAATTTTACTCAGTGTAGATAATATATAGCTTTGATATATTCATCTACTTAATTATATAATTATACTATATTCTACCTTTAAATTTATGTCTACCAATCCCCTCTGTCATGTTAGTGAATTAAAAAACTACAGGATTTGGTAGATTCCCAAGCACCTCTTCTGTATCAGCAGCTGGTGGACATTAGATATGATTATTCTGCTATTAAGCACTATTATGTTTTTGTTGTGTTGACAAAAACTCTGTTAAAGTTTTATAGTCCTTGCCTGTTAAATTCATGATCAGAAATTGGTCATGGGTAAAAAATGCATGTACACAACATTAAATGCACTAGTGTTACTGAATGAATGTGATTGAAATAGTTTTCCTGAGGATGAAATAGCAGTTTCTAGTTGTGATTGTCACGTTCAGTTGAGCAGTATGCAGGCCCGCTCAGCTACAGCACATTGTGTTCTCCTCGGATGCTCACGTGGCTACGCTCTCACAGATGGGGCAAGGCCTCGTCAGTGCTGCCTGCTGTTTTCTGTGTATCACCCTCCCTAGATTCCCTTCCATGAAGTGGGGAGGGGGAAGGGCTTATTATCTCTCATAAGTTGATTCTGGTCATATCTTTACTTGCTCTGTACAAGCGCTGCTCAATCAACAACATATAAAAGCTGTATTCAAGACATTTCTCAGATGGTATTTTGATGTCACTGTTCCAAAATGCTTACCAAACGTGAAATGAGAGAAAGAATATTTATGGAGGATTTCTTGAAAGAGATGCAGGTTGTCCACCCCTCCAGACTGGGAATTACCAACTCAGAGGACTAGAGAGGCCAAAAAAAAACCCCAAAAAAACAAATGAAGACAAATATGTAACCTGTGATGTGCTTGAGTCACGTGCCATTTAAAGGGCGCTTACTCTTCAGCTGCACAGAATACTCTGCAGGTGATTCCTGAAAGCAGATACCACTTGGAAACCATGCATTGAAATAGACTAGACTCTCCCTCTGATTAAGAAAGGCTGGCAAAAAGGCCATCTACCCAAGCCATTTTATTATTATTATTTTTAAAGATCTTATTTATTCTTAGAGAGAGGGGAAGGGAGGGAGAAAGAGAGGGAGAGAAACATCAGTGTGTGGTTGCCTCACATACCCACTATTGGGGACCTGGCTCACAACCCAGGCATGTGCCCTCTCTGGGAATCAAACTGGCAACCCTTTGGTTCACAGGCTGGTGCTCAATCAACTGAGCCACACCAGCCAGGGCAGCCAAGCTGCCCTGTATATTATTTTAATCTCTGTTAAAATATAATATTCTGAATTGTAATGTAACAGTCAACATTGAGGAAGTTAAATGATAAGGATTTATGAAGCCATGTGGTTCTATTAACTATACTTACATATTATGGAGCCCTTTTATGAGGACCCCTGGAAGAAATTGTCTAGTTTTAGTAACAAGATTAGTTGTGCTTCTACTCTGGACAAATGGGCAACTTTATCTTATGAATAAAATAAGTAGATTTGTAAACTACCATTTTATACCAAGAGCTGGTGGCTTTAGATGTGGATATCCCATTTAAAACAGTTTTTAAATATTTGTCTTTTTGAGCTCACACATTTGAATTTGTGACTGAGCTCCAGCCAATATACCTCATCTTGCAATATGTACTTGTCTGTTAACACTCCAACTTTAATTTTTAATTCTTATTTTCTCTCTGATCCTTCTTCATCCATTTTATTTATTTATTAATCCTCACACAAAGATATGTTTATTGATTTTAAGGAAAAAAAGAATGGGGAGAGGAAGAGAGGATGAAAGAGGGAAAGGGGGAGAGAAAGAGACGTGAGAGGAACATTGATCCATTGTCTCCCGTATGATTCCTGACTGGGGATCGAACCTGCAAACTTTTGGTGTACAGGACAGAGTTCCAACCAACTGAGCCACCTGGCCAGAGCTCCATCCATTTATTTTTAAAGTTATACCTTGTTTTATTGTATATAACTATGTAGGTCCCCTTAGAACTTTTGGGAACAGGATAGATCAGAAATAACTGAATAAACAACTTACAAAATCTATATTGTTCAAAATTTTTCTTCTCACAGTAGTATTGCTCACTAGATATGAGGTAGGTCACAAATGCCAATTTTTTTCTTACCAAATATAATTAAATAATAATAGCAAAGTGTTTACATTTTGACATGAATTGAAATAACTAGGTTGTCCATATAATGAGATCTTAGGTAAAACCATTGCTCACTTTTTTAAAACGTGGTAAGGGAGGTAAATCTATGTCTGATGCTGGGAGTAGAATGCAAACAGGAATTTCTACTTTGTGTGTATACGTGACTGACACTCACCCGTGTGGTACCTTTGCATGAATAAACAAACAACCAAACGAACAAAAAAAAAATGACATCTTGCCCTCCCAGAAGATACAGCCCAATGTCAGAACTTGAGCCTTTGTCCTCAGAGCCTAGAAAAGGTTGTGGACCCCGTCTCTTTCAGGCCAGGAATTATTGGAGAAGGCAGAGCTGCTGGACCTACTCATGTGTTACATGTGAATTTCACCTGCCACGTGTGTCTCCAAGGAAAATGAGATTGAGAACTGATGGGGTAAATTCTAGGTTGGAGACATTTTATAAACATGTAAGTAAAAGTAAGCAGCTCTATTCTCACAGAAAAGGAAGACAACACAGTAGGACAGACATGTGTAATATAGCAAATGACTTCCTTTTTTATGTGTATTGAACTCTCCTGTGTTTAATGGTTCAATACTTTTTGGTAGGGCACAGTCCTCTTGAGAATTCTATGAAAGCTATGGCTCCCCTATAGGAAAACAGGAAAAGGAATAAGCATATGAATGTTTCTATTGAATTTCTGCAAGTTACCAGATGTTAGGAGACAGACTACAGCTATTGATTATAGACAGCTCATTCATTCATCTATTTAACAGTTTGTTCCATAGAAGGGTGACGGTGAACCTTATGAAGGTTCTGTACCTCTTTGACCCTGTGCTTCAAAATTACCAAACCCTAAGTTTACTGAAGCCATGATCTGTGATTGCATCCCTCATAGATATGGCTTCTGAATAAGTCTAAATAAGAACAGAGAATATTACAATATTAAAACAGCAATTAATAGGGATGAATGTGAAGATTCTTTTCCTTATCCATTCAACCCAGCAGTTCAAATTCTGTTAGCATATTTTGGTGCTTAAATACATGTTTAATAGGAAAGCAAGAATTAAGTACAGCATTATACATTTATTGAGTGAAGTGCTGTATAGTCATTTAAAAGGATGTTGAAAAGAACTAGTAATCATGTAGAAAAAATTACTGGATTATACTGTTAAGATAATAAAGCAGACTATGTAAGAGTTTAATTAGTTTGATTGCAATTTATGTTTCTATTTCTTTAAAAAAACTATGCTTAAAAAGACCCGAAGTTCTATACCAAAAGTATTAGTGATTCTCTTTGGTAAATTTATAGGTCTTTTTCTTATCTTTCTCCTCCTCCTCTTCCTTTTCTTCCTTCTCCTCCTCCTTCTTTTTACAGTGTTTTATTTTCCTGATTGTTATAGTGAAAATGTTTTACATTAAACATGGAAGAAAGGCTTATTTTAAAAATAGAAAGTATTTTGCTAGAGAAAGGAAACTATATATAGTCAAATGGAAAATTGTTATTTTTAAGCAAAGAGTTCTCAATCTTCACTTATAAAAAGTATGTAATTATATAACATCAAATGGTCTCTTTGAGACAGAGACAGAATCAACTTGCTTAGTGATTTTTTTGTTACAAGAACCCCAGTGTTTTTCCTCGAGTTCCCCTGCCTGCATGCACTGGCCCAAAGAAATGCATGAACAGGAGTTTGCAGTATGGAAAGAAAAAAAAAATAGTTTCATATTGAATTGACTAATTCAGAGGCAGAGAGCTTATGATCTAAAACCAACCAACCAACAAACAAACTGACTCCCTGATGGTGAGTAGGTCACAGATTACATTGGGCAAAATCATGAGACCCTGAGTTAGGGTTTCAGGGTTGTGCTGGGAGCTGATTGGTTGGATGTGGGATAAGGATAATCAATTATTCTTTAGGTCCTAAGGACAGTTCTGAGGTCTTTTTTGGTGTCCCTATATCTGGTCTCATGGAAAGTAGCCAGGAGGTCATTCCACATTAGAACTCAGGAGCTGAAGCATAACTTAGGTCCAGATGTTATTTATCTTCAGCCTGCCTGGGGTCCAGACTCTGTGACCACCAGGCTGCTGTCTTCAGCAGCCAGGAGAGTTCCTGGTCCTCCGGGGGAAGGCTAGGTCTCTGAGGGGCATATGATATAGAGAGGGGGTTATGATTTCTAGAGCTAAGATTTGAAACCAATTTTTTTAATCTGAGTCATAAAGTAACGACCCTTGGTTTCATATTGCAATTGAATGGCTCAAATGACTAAAATAATTTGTGATATATAATGTGTATATCGGAATTTATAGTGTTAACCGTAAACCAAAAATCAGCCAGATATTTTTCCAGAAAAATGGGTTTATTTGGGAATAATAAGGAACTGCAGTCTGGAACAAGTAACCTCGGTGGGTCATGGGCAAGGCCCCTAAAGCAAAGACAAGGAAAGTCTTTTACAAAGGGGAACAGGAAGTTGGGAAAGGGTGTTCCAGTTTCCCCTGTGGTTCTTTGAGATTTATGTTGGGTGTGAGAGCTCCCCCTTCTGGCCTTTCTTCTTCATTTTAGATGAAATTTTTGTTTATTTTTTTTAATAATAATTTTCTCAAATCATCAATAAAACATTTATAGGCTTTGAAAATGTGAATTTAAAAAGTCTCTTAGGTACAAGCATAGCGTCACTCTATAAATGCGAGAATAAATTATTGGTGTCTATACTTAGATTTTGTTTTGTAATGACACTTTTGTGGCAGTTGGTCACATTACTTAGTTCCGCTTCAAGTGTTGGTTTTGGGTGAGTGTCAGGAAACCACTGAGATTTGTGGTTTGCATTGAAATTTTGTCACAGCACTGAAAAATCTCACCCAGGGTATAGGAATTATTTTTTTTTTACTTCTACCCATGAGTTGGGTAAAACCAACACTAAAATAACATCTCGAGGGGTATAAAACCAACCATTCCAATAAAACGGGCATACTCCGAAATTGAGTTCTTTCTGCCTTGTATATATACTCAGATCATCCAGGACTGCTGAAGAAGAGAACTTTCCACTGTTTCAAACTGCTCAGGGGCAGGGACTAATATGTACAGCTGAGCCACCATGCGGCACAGCTCCATTGAGTTCATGTGAGTGAAGTATGAATGGTACCTCCTAGAACTGGGCAAATACTGAATGAAGTTCAACAGGCCAGGAAGACTTTATTCATGACTATTACAATGAGATTCAGGACCATACAGTAGAGGAGAGAGGTTATTTTAATTTTCTAAAACAAAAGGCAGTAGAGTGTTTAAGCGGGCGGTAGCATTTGCTTGTGGAAAAGTCCTGGAGGACATTAGTGGGTAGATTGGTCAGTGTGTTTGCTAAATGGCAGTTGCTCTAAATTAGGCTCCTGCCTTTTCATGGAGACTGGGAGATTGAAGCCCTCAGTCTTTCTTGCTGATTGCATTTCAGTGGCATGACTCCCAGATCCTTGAGAAAGGCATCTCTAACTTGCAGAATGGGCCAGAGGCTGGAGAAAGATTTCTATCTAAAAGGGGCAGAGAAAGAATTTACAATCATGGATTTTCTTGAGTAAGTTCTGTAAGAAATAGAGAGCAGAGGCTAGTAGTCAAGAAGAAACCTGTCTGTGTTTAGTCAAGCAGAGGGAGTCGCCAAGGCCATCTCAGTCACATTCATTTTCCTTGGGGGGAGCACAGAGGTCGAGAATTTTAATCCCAAGAAGTGGGTTTAGTCCATGGCTCTGTTTTAGATATATTTGGGGGGTGTTTTCTCTTCTCTATAGACAGTGATTTAAATTTTTCCAGTTTTCCTTCTCTACATATCTTTGGGTCTCTCGTAGCTGCACCTTCTCCAAAGGGATCAGCTCACTTGCAATAGGAGAGTCTAAGAAAAGTCTTTGTGGAGCTTAAAAGTGATATTCAGATGAAAAGGGACCAAGTCATTTGTTGCTGTCATTGTAGAATATTTATTACTTAGCTACACTTTCCACATCTGAGAACGGACTTTAAGTTTTTTCTTTTTTCTTTGCCAAGTTATCTCTTCTGTCTTAGTGTGAAAATGGAACCCGTGCTGACAGCATGCCCTTGACTGTGCTTCCAGACTCCTGCAGGTGGGAGGGAGCCCGGGGGAGCGTGGGGAGCAGCAGCGCCCTAGCTCTTGCTTTTCTCATCATGGCCATAGGCAGCCCATCACAGGTTATCCTGGGAACATATTTGTTATATGTGCTTGCACTATCGACTCTATATGTGGTTGTTTATTTGTTTTTCAATTTGTAATATTAAAGGCACCATTTTAAAAGGTGTTGTATTAACTTCAGTTTTGGGTACAGATTCCAGCTGCGGTTCACTGTTTTGCTTACTAGGACTGTTGGGACCAATCCCTTCCTTTGTACTTGTAAAGTGCAAGCACATGACCTTTCCAGGCCTGGTAGGGGAACCTCCCCAGATGCAGCCCAGGGAGCCTGCAGTTGTGAGGAAGGGGAACAAGGGCAGTTTTGGTGGCCTCTGATTGCAAACATCTGACAACCACATTTCCTCAGGCTGTGCCGGGAATATGAGCAGGCAGAAGTATATTGGAGTGAATTCATCAGCCGAATCTACCACAAGAGTGCAGTGCAGTTGGGTTGGAGCGGTGGGAATTATGTAATGAGTAAATAAAGTGATGTGGGAATTAAAGTAAGGGGCCATCTAGTTCCAAGTGGGGGAATGGGGCAGGCGTCATGAAACAGGGTGCATTTGATGTGGGTCATTTGCAATGAATAGGGCTGAACATGGAATTTATAAAGGTGACAATATTAGAGGAAACCACATTAATAAGTGTACGGTTTATTTGTTGATATGTGCATATTAATTTGCCTGGAGTTAAAATTCCATGTGACTAAGAAGGGTATGGATGAAGGGAAAGATGACTCTGGAAAGGCAAATAAAGGCAAGTATGGAGGGCTCAGTTAACAGATTAAGTGTTGTTGCCTTTTTCACGGGGGTGTGTGTGGACGATGGATTGGAGTTATGGTGCAGTGGTTAAAAGAGTAGGCTTTGGGATCAGTAACTCGGGGTTCCATCCTGAGTTTGCCATCCACTAGCCATGTGAACCTGTATGATTCATAATGCCTCTGATCTGCAGTTTTCTCATCAATAAATTAGGAGCAATAGTACCAATTTAAGAGGGCAATTATGAGAATCAAATAAGATCGTGTACCTAAAGGGCCTGGGTGAATGCCTGCACTCAGTAGCTACACTCTGAGCAGTATCTGTGATCATGCAAAAGAGAGGATAGCAATGCCCCTGACCTCAACACAACAGCCTATCGTGGACATGGATGGAACTGTCTCGCCGAGATAAAGAGACACTGATCCTGCTGGACCTGGTTCATTGCCAAATGAATTAAAACATGATTCCAATGATCTCCTGGGAAGAAACTCAAACCAAAGTCAAACGGAATGTGCAACAGAATTATCAATGAAGAGAGGAAGAATTGAGAGAGAAGACAAAAAGCAAATGGGAAACTGAAGGAGATAGAAGCCTGTGGAATTTAGCCTAGAATAAATTCCTTGAGGTGATGAGGCTGGGAGAGATTTTTTAGGAGCCTGAGGCTCTGTGTTGGTCAGGAAGGAATGTATTCAGGCGCTTGACTGGTCTGGACAGGGGGGGATGATGGTTCTTTATCTCATCTATTAATCTATAATTTTTATTCTGAATAACAACAGGAACTGAATATTATGGAGCTTATAGACTTACTAATATATATATACACACACACATACAAAAATTTGTATACTAAGATATATACACATACATACATACATATATGGTCTATCCAGAAGGTACCCAGTGATGTGATAAGAAAAATAGAGAGGTTTATTGAAGAAGATACAAAATACAAGAAACATTGTACACAGGACAATGACTCCTCAGTCCCTTTCTAAGTAGGCACCTTGGGACCTTACACAGTTCTTTCAGTCGCCATCAGCTGCCCCATAGTAATTTTTTGAATCTCATCAATGGTGTGAAATCTCTTCCCTTTCAAAGATGATTTTAGTTTTGGGAAAAGCCAGAAGTCAAAGAGCACCAAATGTGGTCTATAAGGGGGCTGAGTCACCTAGGTGATCTGATGTTTTGCCAAAAAACTGCAGGAGATGTGATGCATTAGTGGGCACAGAGTTGTGATGAACCTGCCAATCACCAGTTGCCCATAGCTACAGAGAAATGTTCAAGGTCAACACAAAATCTTATGCAGATCTATTGCTCTACTCACTCAGTCATCTTGAATGCGATGGCCACACAGTGCACATGCTCACTCAACAGTCTCAGGGCTGTTGAGCCCTGAGTGTTGAGCCTCAGGGCTGTCGATACTGTAGAGTGGGGACTCTACAGTCCCCACCAACTAGTCATCATTGTTCACACATGCACATTCCAGTTCACTCTCCATGGCTGACAGGTCACATCGATGTTGGCAAACCATTCTTATTATATTAACAATGGCTGGACTTTTTCTAGGCAGACCACATTTTGAATGAATTGAGGCTCAGTGTATACACTGATTAAAGTAATAATCTAAATGTGTTGGTGGCTGGGCAGATAGCAGTTAGGCCATGAAGGAAATATAAAACCAGGGCAATATACCTAAAACATGGACAATATAACTAATATCCTATTATCCAACAAAGGAATTTAGAGGTACAGGTGAGAGTCAGCAGTAGAGTTAGCCTATGCCAGTAATCAGTCACTTTGGTCATGAAGCAGTTCTTTGAATTACTATCCTGTGTTTCCTATGATTCTTATATGGATGGAGAAGCAAGAAGTTAGAAGAATAAATGTGGGTGCAGTTGACATTGGGAGATGTATCCACCAAGGATATTAGTATCAAATCACAGAAGTTGACTTGAAGAATGAAAATGAGAATAAGTGAGGATAACGCAGCTTCAGTGAATCATCAGGAAGCTGGAGATCTACACCTGAAAAATGGATAGAACCATGTGCATAGCAGAGGTCTGACCAGCAAGAGCCACAGTGAAGGTCATGTGGTCTTCATTCCTCTGCTCTGACCTCCAGTTGTCCCCATATCAATCATGGTGTCACTTGCTCAACATTAAAAAATCTGAGAGCCTGACCTCTGTCCTTGTCTGTTTATCTGAACTGGGTAGTAAAGGTATTACCCCTTTGGCTTTTTTAGTGAGAAGTAGGCACTATTTCCCAAAACAAAGTGCAATGGTAGGAAATCTCCTAAACAGAAATTGGAATGCTAACTAGGAACGGGTTTGGTTGTAGGCAGATAGGTGTTTTCCCAGGAGGCGCTGAGATAAAGTAGAAGGAGGGTGTAGGGAACAAGAGAGGGCGAAGGGACAAAGAAAGAAGGTACTCTTCTGGGAAACTAATTCAGTACTAACAGCACATTACTGTATTGGGATGGGTTTGAGGAGAAGGTAGAAACTGAGCTGATCTTTGAAGGGTCAATGGAGGAGAAACGAGCAAGAGCACATTTCAGAGAGCAAGACAGATGTAAGTAGAAGCGCTAAGTCTCACCATAATGCCTATCTTTTGTGTAAGCATGTTAACACTTTTGGGGGACTGGCTATGTGTGCACTGCTAACAAGGTGGCCTTTCTGATGAGGGGAATAATGGTGGGCTGCCTTCATTCAGGATAATTTACAGGGGACACACTTTGGAAACCCACAAAATCTGTGGTCATTCCTCCTCCCATTTTACTTCTGGTACAAATCCCTTAGTAATGGAGCCTGTGTGTGCTGAGATGAGGAGATGTTTGTCATATTAAACCTTAAACAAGTAAAAGCTTCGCAGGAGCTGGGTGATCTTAGATGAGCATAGATTTATAAGAATTTTGGCCTGGGATTTAGGATCAAATTCTCTCACCTAAACTGTGGGAGCCCATGAGGTCTTTCCAGCAAAAATCATTGCAGTAGAGATTCTGGCCAAATAGTGTCTCTTAAAAGAAATCCCTATTTAAGCCATTTCTCAAAAATAATTGAAAATGTCTGTTTTGTTATGCTCCTGACTGCGATGTGGCACTATTTATTTCTTTTTGAGAAGTATGGTAGAGAATAAGATAATTCTGATTGTGGTGAAATAGGAGAACCCTGATATTATTTTATTTGGGGTTTTTTCTTTTTTGAATTAAGCTTTATATTTTTGGATTGTTCATCATGCACCCCTTGCCTGCTATCATTTCCAAATGGTGACTATTATACATGTGTTTTAATATTATTCATATGTCATTTTAATGTTGTTCATATGTTAAAACTGAAGTAACGTTTTGTTTTGAAACACTAGGATAATTTAAAGAGAATGTTTTTGAAACATCATTCTATTTAGTTCTGAAGTGGGCCAAATAAAATATTTTTGTACATTTGGGCAGCACATCGACAGCCATGTAGTTCAAACAGGAAGTGTGATTTCTTTCAACATTTTGAAGCAGTTCAGATGGAGGCAACATTCAAGGCGGACCCTTGACTCAGGTCCTGCTCAACTGCTGCTGAGAGCGTGTTATAGATGGAGGTATTATACAGGTGACATTTCCAACTCTGGCCTCCTTCCTACCTGCACGTTGTCAGCCTTCTGGCCTCCTTCCTACCTGCACGTTGTCAGCCTTCATTTCCGACTGCTCGGGGACTCTTTTTCATAGTCCTACCAGCAATGGAATTAAGGTCTTAGAGGGTCACGTTGTTCTTCCAAAGGATGCCTGGGCCCTCATTCTCTCGGCGCACAGGATCCCCAGCTCTGTCCTGCATTCCTCTGCTCAAACCCCACCCATTGCTCCTCACTATATAAAAATCTCAAAAAAAGAGCTTTGATGTTTAAGAACTATTTATTACTTCAAGTTGTTTGAGAAGTACCCCCTTTACCTTCCCATCTACTTAAACTATAACGTCTGAGGCCTAGGGGCTGAGAGCACTAGTGACAACTGGGGAGAAACAGAGGCGTTCTTGTCTGTTTGGCTCACCTGTCCCACCTGTCCTTCTAGACCAGCAGCACTGGCTCAGATGCCTGGAGGGTGAGTGAGGCCCCAACTAATGTGACTAATGTATTTTACTGGCATAGCTTCCTTTAGGAGGCATTCTTTGTCTGCTGGGTCTGAATTCATACACCTCCACCTAGTAATGATTTTTTGACCGAAGTTAAGGAATTTTAATAATGACCTTCTTTGCTATTTAGCACTTTTGGAAAATATTGTATGTGAAAATGATTTACCAGGCTTGTTTGATAGGTCACCATAAAGGTAACATGCAAGGTACAATGTGATAATTCTACAAATATGTACATTTGAAAACGTGTATCTTGATAATGCTTAGGTCTAGTTTAAATAGCAACATGTTTGAAGATATTTTCAGTATTATAGTGTTTTTACTACCTGTTGTTTTGAGACAAAAAAAAAAAAACCCAAGTAACAAAAACAAGGGTGATTGAAGGGCAGCGCATTATAGAGTTCAGGCATATAGACTCTGGAGCTTGATAACTCCACAAGTTATTCACTCTGTGACCCTGGATAAAACATTTCATATCGGCGCCGTGGTGTCTTCATCTATGCAACATAGATAATCCTCAAGGGATTGTATGAATATCAGTAACTCAATAATGTCTTCACCGTGGAGTTTATGGAAGTGTATTACCTGTGTATATGTGTCTTTCATTCTGTTACTGGAGATTATTCAGAAAGATGTTGAGATGTTTCTAGTAAAATTAGGAATCCTGAATGTTAGAAAGAAATGCAACAGGTAAAAACGTGCTGCATTGAATTATTGGTCTGTGGTAGCTTTTGCCTTAAGTCCATACTGAGTGTGATCAGTGGAGGCAGCCTCAGAGCCTGCTGGGAAGAACAGCCTTGTGATAGGCTCCCTCCTGGGATACTGGCCAAGTTTCTTAACCCCTTACACCCCTGTTGCCTCATTTATAAAAATGCTAACTTGGATTACATGACCTAGAAGGTGTCTTTCAGCTCTAAAAGACTATGAATCTTTCAATATACTTCGACTTAATGAGTTTTACACATGGAATACTCTCTCAAAAGCACTTAGCTTCTTTTATAAACAAAGACTTTTTCAGGTGTTTCCTCCTCCTCCTCCCCCCACCTTTCTTCTTCTTCCTTCTATTATGTCAAATCTGTAGAGATTCCAGGCATGACTACTCCTTTCAGGATAGTTAAATAATAGGATTTCCATCTCTAAGACATGGTAATTGAGATTCCATGAGATTAAATCTTTACAGTAGGTTAAAACAGTAAGAACAAGAACTAAAAATAAACTTAATTTTGCCTCCAAACTGTATTTGTTATCTTCTCTATTCCCTTCCTCCTCAGACAGAGTCCTTTCTCTGCTTTCCCTCACCCCATGAAGGGCAGTCCTTTCTACTCCATCTTCCCAGCTGCAGCTTTGGAGCCCTTCGCCAAAGGGTTCCTCTCACCCCGACTCCATCCATGGCCATGACTATTGGCTGCACCTGACATACCTAATAGTGTATCCTCTCCTCATTCCCATCACCACTGCTCTAGTTCAGGGTTCAATCCTTTCTTTCTTAGATTATTCCAACTAACCTATTTTCCTTATTCTGATCTCAAACCCTCCAATAAATTATCCAATTCTCTGCCAGAGGGGGATTTCCTGGAATGTATGTCTGATTATCATATTCTTCCCCCAATACAACTTCTCATCAGCTTTTTTTAGATTGCTTTCTGCCTATATTATCACTTGGTTTATTAGTCATTAGCCCCTCCTTCCCCTTCCCCTCTACACCCCAGTTATTACTGAACTACTTTCTTTTCCCTACTACTATTTTTCTGGTACTCACAGCCCAGCTTTATTCTCCTCTTCCCATAGACTGGAATACTTTTCTTTTCCTCACCTGCGCTGTGTCCGTTAGGTGAGTACCCATGACCCATTCCAGGTTCGACATAACCCCATTTTGCAGATTCTACCTCTGTACAACTTCTCTTCCTACCATACCAGCTCACATAAAAGTAACAAGACTCTCTTTGGTGTCATTACTGGCATTTGTAATATAAATAACCATAAAAGAAATGATAGCAAATTGATTCACACTACAACTGAGATGCACAGTGGACACATGCTTTTTTAAACTGCGCTGGTCTCCTTCTCAGAGGCCCTTATCTTCTAACCCACCAGAAAAAAATAGATAAGATACACAGCACTGGCCCCCTAGGTGAGTCTCAGCACCCCTAGGAGAAAATATGCAGTCTTGTATTTCTCAGTCATCTGCCTCCATTTCAGGCTTCTTTTCTGGACTGGTCTGGGTATAAGGTGTTAAGGGGTGAGTGACTTGAAAAATCCTGTAGGTAGAGAGTTGCAGTTCTTGGGCCCTGAAGCCCCTGTTTCCTCTGATCCCAGGAGTGATGACCTTTGTCTCTCTGGTTGCAGATCATTGCAGGTGAGGATGGCAACTCATATAATTTGCAGCCTGATTTGGTGCTTTGGGCAGGGCCCACCTTTGCACCCTGGTTGACCAGACCTTGCTTGTGTTAGAGGATGGCTGGCCTTTAAGGCTCTTTCTGGTTTTGAGGTCCTGGACATTTACCCCATCACAAGGGAGTCACCATTGAGGGGCCCTCAGCAGTCCCATTCAGCGACTCTCCATTCAGTGTCTAGGCAATATGGAACATCCAGGAGTGCAAACTGGAGCCTTTCTATTAGACTGCTTCCCTCTGGACTGGGGTCCAGGTTATCTTTATGCTTTGTCCACTTATTTCATGATGTTAAAGGCATTTTTCCCCATCATCCTCTTCTCCACATATACCCCATGTTTTCCTTAAAGGAGGAGAAAAAGGAAAGGAGAGAAAAGGATAAGAACCTAGATCTCAACTTGTGCTTTCTGGGTTCCTGTAGGACAATAAGAAAGTTCCCCTTTTAATTGTCATTTCTTCTTTCTTAACTCATCTTTATGGATAAGACATAATGGTAAAATAAGGTATTTTTCTTGCATTATGGAACAGGGTCTGTGATAAGAGTGAGCAGGCCTTGCTCTTAGAAACTTCTATAATGCTTTAAATATATTGTCTCACTTAGTCCTCATAACTCCCCTTTGGCCTGGGTGCTATTATCACTGCTGCTTCACAGAAGAGGAGCTGAGCTCACAATGATAAAGAAGCACACCCCGGTTCCCCATGGCATGTGGTAGAACCTGCATCTGCAGGAGGCACTACCATACAGGCCTCCTCCGTGCATCTTATGATCTTTCATTACCAGCTTCTATTATTATTCTGACTCTCACTCTGTATGCTATAGCCAGTGAATTGTCTTTTATATCCCCCCTCTGGACCATCTGTTTTTCCCTCTGTTGGGAATTTTTTTTATCCCTCTACATGCAGCAAGTACAAATAAAGCTCCGTTCACAAACTCAGGTGGCAAGCAATGAAACAGTCTTTGTTTCATAATTCTATTTAATTTCTATTTTGACCAACCTCCTGTAATGCTGGTAAAAAACCAAAATCAATCTTCAGGTATTTTTAGGGCCTTCTCATATACCCACCTACCATGGCATTAAAATATCTTAGAGTGGATGTCTAAGATATTTTAGACATGAGTGGTCATGGCGGCCATGAGAATCCAGCTCTCAGACCATAAGCTGTAGGGAGCACCCCGGGCCCACTTCCTCCACTGCTGTGTCCTGAAAGCCATCACCACAGTTACACAAGCTGCCCAGAGGCTGCTGGCAGCCACTTACTGAGCATAACAGCAGTATTAAGGTAGGTCTGCTGCTAGAAGATATGGGCAGCTTTGGTTGAAGGACTCCCACAACCTGCTGAACTATCCTTTGATTGCTCAGACATTCGAGACTCTTACACTCTCACCCTTCCTCTCCTTGGTCCTGCATTGGGATCAGACTTGCGTTACAGACTGAAGGCAGTCACACCTTTTAAGGTTCCCTCCCTGTTTCCTCTCCTAAGTGTTTGCCTTAGTAAAAGCTTTGCACATTTAATCCTGTGTTGCTGTGTGTTTCTAAGGAAACTCATACTGATGTATAGATGATTTGATGTATAGATTCATCAAATTATTTCATCCCACCAATTAATACTCACAGGCATGTCTCTCAGTGGATGTTACCATGTAACATCCAATGGATGTTTTCAAGTCAGCTGGCTCTCTGATGGTTTGTTCCATGATCCCAGTGCAAAAACCTACTCAGACGCTCCCTACCATCCTGTGTGACTAGTTGCTCTAGGAAGTGAAAACCTTTCTTAGGTCTTGCTAATGTCATACTGCCCCACCCGGCTACTGCCCCTCTGCCCGAATAGTCTAATGGGAAAACAGACAATAATAAAATGAAATAAAATGAAATGAATGAAAATGAATAAGTAACACAATTACAACTAATAATCAATCTTATGAAGGAAAAAGCAATAGAGGCATAATGAAAAGAATTGGATAATAATCGTACATTGAGTTCAGAAGTGTTTCACTAAGAAGGTGACATTTTGCCTAAATTTTGAAAGAGAAATAGTAATTATCTTTTAGTGTCTCCTATTTAAGGTGTAGCTAAGTTGTACTTTTCAACTTATTATATCAAAATGGAAAGCACTGTTTTGTAGCAAATTTTCCTTTTATAACTGTCTAAAATCTTGGGCAAATAAACTTCTTAAGGTCTCCATTTTAGTATTGTATTTAAAGTAGGTGGGTTTTAAGATTCCTTTATCTCTAACAGTAACAAAGCAAAGTTCATTCTGCCTCCTAGCTAGCTATTGGTCTGGACTATTGAGTTTGCCTGTTATTTATCCCAAAGCCATGCTATTTTAGCATCAACCTTTATATTTTTCAGAGCACAATACAGTAAGGTCAAAGATATTTGGATTTGAGCAGTGACTTGTTTTCAACTAAGAGGCATGACCTTGGTAAAATTTTCAATTCCTTTTTACTATAAAATAAAAGTATTAGTCCTTTTATATGTGGTGAGCATGGAGATTATATATGTACAATGCCTAGCACAAATGAACTCGATACAAAAGAAAAAGTTTCTCACTGGTTTTTTATTATTTCATTTATGAAGAATTGTTGGCATATGCACTGATGTCCTTATTTGACAGATTAGGAACGTGAAGGACAGAGAGCTCAACTTGCCCAGCTAGGAAGTAGCAGAGCCAAAAATGGGACTAATCAAGGTCATAGAACTCTGCTTTGTTTTATCTAATACCTAATTTTTACATGTGGTATTCTATACGGCAACATTTGTGAGTTCTCAGTCTATACATGTTTGTATATATTAAGCTGTTCTAACATTATTTGACTATTTTATTATATGAGTAAGTCAATCATAAGCACATTAGTTTATTGGTTTAATTTTTTGTTCCAATTTAAAAGTAGAAAGTAATTTAAAGATCACTTATTCAAATACCTTTGTTTGATGAGTGAGAAAGAAAATAGGGTCAGAGTAGTTAACAAAAACTGCATAATAATAAATTCACTTTAGTAAAGGCAAGTTGAAATTAAGTATTTCTCTTGATTTTTTCTTTTTGAAACTCATTGTTATTGTGAAATATAAATGGATGTAGTCAATCTTGTCTTAAAATTATAAACATAGTGAAATACTTAACCTTATATAAGTGGATGTAAAACCGAATGCGGGAATTATGGAAACTACTCAATGTAATAGCCGTGTAATGTTAGACAGATTACGTAACCTAAGCCTCACTTTTCTCATCTGTGGAACAATAATAAAACCTCTTTTACAGGTTGTGAGGAAAAGTGAGATGATGTTTTGTGCCTGGATATGTAATGTTAGTTTTATTTTATTATCAGTTTTATTTGAAATCTAATAATTGCTACAACTACTGTTAGAGGGAACTTCCTTTCTTCTGACCTCATGCTGCCATGAGGAGGGTCTTGAGGGCAAGATTCACATATGGTTGACTCTGTTTTTTATAGTGTGTTTATCATTATTAATGCATCATAACTGGATTGATTAATGAATTAATGACATGGAACTATTCTTTCACCCAAATGAATAACTCAGAAATTGCTTCATTGGAGGAGAAATATTGTATCAGTTAGCTTCTGCTACATAACAAAACAGCCACAAACCACCATGTATTAGCAACTCATTTTGTGGCTCAGCTGGAAGGGCTTTTCTCAGCTTCATGTGCTTTTGCTGCATTTATGCATTTGTAGTCTGCTAGCTGGTCTCTGATGGCCTCACTCAAATTTTTGACCATTGGTGCCAGCTCTCAGCTGAGTTACATGTCTATAGCAGTCCAGCTTTGGCTTGAGCAGCAAGAGAGCAACAAGGCACAGCCCGAAGTGCAAGGACCTTAAGCCATCTGTTTGTAGCTAATTTTCCACTGGGCAAAATAAGTGTGGGAGGAGGGGATATAATGGGAGGGTTTAAATGCAGCACATATGATTCATTGTGGCTCTTTATTGTAATAATCTACTAAAATATATAATTTTTGTGCCTTCTTTGTGTTATTGAATTTTTCATTTGGTAAAAATTATATTGATAAATGCTTTGATTTACTTTTCTGTTCATGAATTTGATTTAAAAAATCTAAATCAACACAATTTCTTGTTAAAAATATTGTCGAATTCTATTTTTTGTCAGAATATCACTGAGCCACACTTTAGTAGCTTTGATTGGTAGTAAATGCTAAGAGAGTTTATTCTCCCTGAGGCTGATGCTGCTAGTGATGGTAACAGTGCTTCACATCGCATGGACTCTTCATGTGTGGCAGGGGCTGCTCCAAGTTCTTTTTATAAAGTCACTTATTTTATATTTAGTCTATTACCCTAGTACTGTTACTCTATCTTTACTCTAGTCTACTCTCCTTTTTAATATTTGAGAAACCATAGAGGAAAGTAAATGCTCAGAGGCTAATGAACTTTCCCAGAGCCATGTACATGCAAATGGTAGAGGTGAATAGTATTTGTTGGTCTGATGTCAGAATACAGACTTACTGTAATACACAGCATCACAAATGTTATATGAGAGTGTGTGTATGCCGTATATATCTTGAATTTTAAATGACTGTGTAATTATAATGTTTTATGTTATATGTCTTATTAATTACAATGCTCTGGTATTATTTGATTCTCCCAGTATCTCAGCAGTGGTCTACGTGAGTACTGGGAGTCAGTAACACAAAAGATTAATGACACAATTATATTACTGTGCTAAGAGACATTTCACCATCCCTTCCGCTCTTGTTCTGAGAGGTATAACTCAGTTAAAACATGTCAAACTATGGGTGAATAGTAGTTTAATAATAATAGACTTAGTCTCATGTGGAACATCAACAGTACTGTCATGAAATGGCTTTTGAGGCCTTGAACTTGGCAGCCACTGTGAAGATTCAGTTTGGCTTGCTAAGCATAGATAAAGGCCAAATGAGGGAAGGTAGTGCTGTAGGAAGGGACTGGCCGTATTTATGGATGGACTTTAGAAATGAAACTGTTCCCAAAGCAGAAATGGAACATGGAACTCAACTCCCAAAGCTAACAAACAAAAGTATTGAAGTCTGCAAACTACACCATCTTCACTTTGGCTCTTGTTGTAGGAAAGTGTTTTCTCCTATTAAGTAAATGGGTCTTAGTGAGTGAACAATGGTTTAGTGTTCTTGGGGCTCATGTTCTTCATGGAGAATATACAATATTTTATGGTTACTAAATGTTTATAAAATAACTGCAGGGTTTGCTTTACAAGAGTCACTGGCTAGATATTAGCCTTAATTTTCTAATATTTACTAACAAAGAAAATAGGCATTTTTTTCTCATGGTTTTTAAGTACAAAAAAAGCTACTATGGGCTGTAAACAACTTATAATTTTTCTAGTAATGATTATGTAACTATATTTTTAATTTGAAGTAAAAACACACTTTGGCATCTGTAAAATTGGCTAATCTATCTGTTTATAGCAGAATGAGCTATGAAGAATTAATTGTGGGATATTTTTAAGATCTACTTTTTTATTGGATACAGATTTGTGAGATAAAACATATAAGTAGAAAAGTTCTTGATTATTTCTGTGCTTTTTATGGAAGGTAAAAGCTAGCAGTTACTGGATTTTTCTTTACTTTCAAGTCCTTTTATTTATCTGGGTTGTTCCCCATCACTTTTTAGAATATTGAAATTATTCAGAGTAAATTTTATGATTTCATTAAAGAGGCAATTCAGGAAAAACACGGCAACCATATTTTCTCAGCAAAACTGATGTGTTTCTCTACTTTGCTTACCCGAGCATTAGATTCTGAAAAAAAGAGATTTTAAATGCAGATTGTAATCCAAATTGATTGTGGGCACAATACTTAATCTCCCTGAGTCTCAGTTCCCACAATAAAAACTGGGATGAAACTGCACTCTCTTTCGATGTGAGAGTGCAAATTCAATGATATACATACACAACAACAACCGGGCAGAGCAGCTGGCGGGAAGATATAACTTGGGCTGCATGAATTCCTCCCCCACATTTATATGAGCACATAACACACTGGGGCCATAAGTGTGTATAATACACTTGAGAGTGTATTAACTCTCAAGTGTATTAACACTTAAGTGTGTATAACATGCATTAAATAAACTATTTTTGTGAACAACACCAAACCTTAACTGGATGTGCTTTTAAATATGTAATGGATTTAAAAAAAATAGTTATGACATAAATGTTAATTTCCTGTTCTATTTTTTAAATTTACATCCTCTCCATTTCTTTGTATCTCCCTCACACAAATATACATCTAGAGGGGAGGTGGACTACTTGTTTTTCCCATGAGTTCAGAATTTCTGTTCTGACAGGGTGTACTTACAGTCTGATTTTCAGCAACAAAGAAAGAATTACGTTTCTTTTTCCATTCTTTCTTTGATGAATAGAAATGGACCTTGGGATATTTAATAACTACATCAAAACCCTGAAAAGGTAGTATGCTTCATGCAAATTGGAAAACATAGTATATAAAACTTAAATCTCTCTCTCTTGGGTTTGTTTCTTACTAATACAACACCCTGGAATGCTTGCTGTAAGTTGCCACCTAATACTTCAGTTTATTGTCTGGAGAACGAAGAGCCACCCTTGACATCCTAGCTTCTCCATTCCCAGGCTTTTGTGTGTAACTGCCTTAGCACTTAGCACATCAGAGGATTCATCCTTACTTTTTTTTTCCTTATTTTTATTACTGACACTCTTACAGACGTCCCCATTTTCCCCACCTTTGCCCTCCTCCACCTAGCCCTCTGCCCCCCCCCCCCGTTCCCGCTGACTATCATCGCACTGTTGTCTCTTACTCTGGGTTATCCATAAATGCTCTGGCTAATTATCTCAAGTCCTTTTATCCAGCACCACCCCCTTTTGACAGCTGTCAGTCTGTGCCATGTATCCATGATTCTGTTTCTCTTTTGTTTGTTAGTTTATTTTGTTAGATTCAACATATGAGTGAGATCATACGGTATTTGTCTTTCTCTGACATGCTTATTTCACTAAGCATAATGTTCTCTGGGTCTATCCATGCTGTCACAAATGGTAAAAGTTCCCTCTGTATTACAGCAAGTAGTATTCCATTTTGTGAATATAACAATTTTTTTATCCACTTACCTACTTGGGCTGTTTCCAGATCTTGGGTATTGTAAATAACCCTGCTATGAATATAAGGGTACATATATTTTTTATGATTAGTGTTTTGGGATTCTTAGGATATATTCACAGAAATGGGATCACTGGGCCAAAAGACAGTCCATTTTTAATTTGGGGTGGAAGCTTCGTACTATTTTTCCACAGCGGCTATACCAATCTGCATTCCTACCAACAGTGTATGAGTGTTCCCTTTTATCCACATCCTTGCCAGCACTTGTTGTTTGTTGATCTAGTGATGATAGCTATTCTGAGAGGTCTGAGGTGATATATCATTGTGGCATTAATTTGCATTTATCTGATGATAAATGATATTGAGCATTTTTTTCATATATCTGTTGGCTATCTGTGTGTCCTCTTTTGAGAAGTGTCTACTCATGCTTTTGCCCATTTTTAAAATTATATTTTATTATGTGATTGTAGTTGTCCTGATACTTCCCTGTTGCCCCTCCCCTCCACGCAGCACCCCCTGACTTATTCAGGCATTCCCCCATCATTCTTTATGTCCATGGGCCATGTGTGTAAATTCTTTGACTACTCCATTACCTATACTGCACTTTACATTCCTACAGCTATTCTGTAACTATCTATTTGTACTTCTTAATCCCCTCGCCTCTTCATTCATTCCCCACATCTGGCAACTGTCAAAATGCTGTCTGTATCCATGATTGTAACTCTGTTCTTATTTGCTTAGTTTGCTTTTTGGATTCAATTGTTGATAGATTTATATTTTTGCCATTTTATTGTTCATAGCTTTGATCTTCTTAAATAAGTCCTGTTAACATTTCATATAATAATAATGGTTTGGTGATGATGAACTCCTTTCAGTTTTTTTCTTGTCTGGGAAGCTTTTTATTTGCCCTTCAATTCTAAATGATAGCTTTGCTGGGTAGAGCAGTCTTGGCTGTAGGTCCTTGGTTTTCATGACTTTGAATATTTCTTGCCAATCCCTTCTAGCCTGCAAAGTTCCTTTTGAGAAATCCCCTGACATTTTCATGGGAACTCTCTTGTAGGTAACTAGCTTCTTTTCTCTTGCTGCTTTTAAGATTCCTTCTTTATTTTTAACCTTTGGCATTTTAGTTATGATGTGTTTTGGAGTGGCCCTCTTTGCATCTATCTTGTTTGGGACTCTCTGTGCTTCCTGGACTTGCATGTCTATTTCCTTCACCAAGTTAGGGAAGCTTTCTTTCACCAGTTTTTCAAATAGATTTCCAATTTCTTGCTCTTTCTCTTCTCCTTCTGGCACCCCATGATGTGAATGTTGGAATGCCTGAAGTTGTCCCAGAGACGGCTTATAATGTCCTAATTTTTTTTGGATTTTTTTTCTTCTTCTTGTTCTGATTGTTTGTTTTTTGCTGCCTTATTTTCCAAATCATTGATTTGATTATCAGCTTCATTCAGTCTCCTATTGTTTCTCTGTAAATAGTTCTTTATTTCAGCTAGTGTATTCTTTGTTTCTGATTGGATCTTTTTTATGTTGAGCTCCTCACTAAGTTCCTTGAGCATCCTTATGATCAGTGTTTTGAATTCTGCATCTGATAGGGTGCTTATCTCCATTTCATTTAGCTCTTTTTCTAGAGTTTTGATCTATTATTTCATTTCATTCTCTCCTCATTTTGGCAGCCTCCCTCATTCGCTTCTGTCTGTTAAGTAGAGCTGCTCTGACTCCGTGTCTTGGTTGTATAGCCTAATATAGTAGGTGTCCCGTAGGGTCCAGTGACACAGCCTCCCCTATCACTAAACCTGTGTACTCAAGGTACACCCTTTGTGTGGACTGAATACATCCTCTTCTTGTAGTAGAGCCTTGGTTGCTGTTGGCAGATCAATGGGAGGAATTTACTCAGGCTGTCAGCTGCAAGAACTGACTATGACTACTTACCACCAATCTTTGCCCTCCATGTAGGATCAGCTGTGTAGGGTCATGGTAGTGATGCTCTGACATAGTCTATAGCTGCCTTCTGGGTGTGCTGGTCCAGGGTTTCCCCAGGTGGGAAAGCCCCCACTTATGTTTTTCCTGTAGCCAACCTGCCTGACCTATAAAGCAATCTGAGATGGCTTGTAGATTCCCAGGCAGAGCTAAGCTATGTGAATCTAGGCTGCCCACTGTTAGTACTGGACCTGGGGCTCACTTGGGCCAGCTCTTGCTTGCCTGAGAGGATTTAGGAAGTTGAGAAGCTGGAGCCAAGACCAGTTATTCACATGGAAAAGCAGCTTGGGTGGGCCCATAAGTTGGGTGGGACAGGGTCTCTGGAGATCTCCAAGGCTGGTCAAATAGTGTTAGCCAGGTTGATAGTCTCAGATGTGGCATCAGCTTGCCAGTTCGGTAGGTGGAGGGTTTAGAAAAGACACAGTATCCTCTGCTCACCTTGATGCCAGACACTTCACTTTCTCCCTGTGTGCCACTGGTACTTTTCAAGCTGCTCCCCCAGAGCTGGAGCTCAGATGGAGTATGTCTGAGTAGGTCTGTGAGTGGATTCTTTAAGATGAGCTGCTTGTGACTCCAGAAGTTTCATCCACCTACTCAATTGCCACTGGCTTTCGCAGCCAGAAATTGTGGGGCACTGGAATCCTGAGCTGGGAGGCCTGGTGTGCGACTGGGACTTCTCACTCCCAAAATATCCCTCCCAAATATTTATCCACCACAGGTGGGTGAGAGACCAGCCCAGCCCATTCAGTGCCTGTGCCTCTCCTACCAGTCTGGATGGATGTGGTTTCTTTAATTCCATAGTTGTCCGACTTCCATTCAACTCAATTTCTGACAGTTTTTAGTGATAATTGTTGTATATTTTAGTTGTAATTTTGATGTGGTTGTGTGAAAAGGCAACCCATGTCTAGCAATGCCGCCATCTTGAATGGAAGTCCTCCCTTTGCCCATTTTTTTAATTGGGTTGTTTGTCTCCCTGGTGTTGAGTTACTATCTCTAAATGAGAAGGTCTTTATCTTAGATTCCATTTCAGTTAGCAAACTACTGAGTGAGAGATGCCATGTCTTACATCTTTCTAATCTTATAGCACTTTTGCTCATAGCTGTTGCTGACTAAGTATTTGATAAATGAAGGGATGTTTAGTTTCTCGTGGCCTCATATTGAACATCTTTGAATTGTACACGTAGATACAAAAGTGGGATAAACCACTGCTTAAAAATATTTTTTTAAATTTATTTATTTTTAGAGAGAGGGGAGGGGAGGAGAAAGAGTGGGAGAGAAACATCAATGTTTCTCTTATGTGAGAATGGTTGCCTCTGGACTTCCGCCAAGATGGAGGTTTAGGTGGATATGCCGTGCCTCCTCACACAACCAAGTTTAGGGACAACTAAATATTAGCATCAGAAAACACAACCAGAACACGGAAAACTGAACTTTTCGGAAGTCCGCTAACAACAAATTCTTCAGCCCGACCGGTAAGGGGTGAAATCGGCTTGGGTGAGGAGTTACAAAGGAGGGCTCGGTCGGACCCGGGCGCGGAATCCAGATGCGCGAATCCAGACGCATGGGTTCCAAACCCAGGATTGGACCTAGTGAGCGACCGATCAACCCACCGGGTGAGCGACTGCAGAGGAGACAGTGGGGAGGCGGTGCAGCGTATTGACTGTGGTTGCCTAATTGCGCGCGAGTGAGGGAGTGAGCGGTTGGACCGGCGGCGGCGATAGAGGGCGCCGCCATTTCCCCGCTCTGACCATGCCCCCACATACAGCGTCACAACCCAGCGACCTGGGAGTCCAAGGCGCCGCTTCTCCCACTTAAAGGGCCAGAACAGACCAAAAATGTCGCAGGGAGAACTCAAAGCCCCAGAGATAAATCTAAGTGACGAAGAAATAGCAAAACTCTCAGACGCACAGTTTAAAACACTGGTCATCAGCTTCCTCACAGATCTGGTGGATTATAGCCACAAATTAGAGAAACATATGAAGGCTAAATTAAGGCAAATGAATGGAATTCCACAGGAAACCCATAGAGATGAAAAGGAAACTGGGACTCAAATCAATGGAGTGGACGAGAAGAAACTAAATAATGGCCAAACAGAAAAGAGTCAAGGAGCAAGAATTCAAAGAAATGAGGAGAGTCTTGGGAACCTCCAGGACATCTTTAAATGCTCCAATATCCGAATTATAGGGGTACCAGAAGGGGGAAAGACACAACCACCAGTGGAAAAACTATTTGAACAAATAATAAAAGAAAATTTCCCCAATCTGGCAAAGGAAATAGACTTCCAAGAAATCCAAGAAGCCCAGAGAGTACCAAAAAAGTTGGACTCAAGAAGAAACACACCAAGGCATATCATAATTACATTAGCCAAAATTAAAATGAAGGAGAGAATCCTGGAAGCAGCAAGAGCTAAGGGGACAATCACCTACAAAGGAGTCCCCATCAGGCTGTCAGCAGATTTCTCAAAAGAGACCTTACAGGCAAGAAGGGGCTGGAAAGAAATATTCCAAGTCATGAAATCTAAAGACCTACAACCAAGATTGCTCTACCCAGCAAAACTTTCATTAGAACGGAAGGACAGATAAGGTGCTTCTCAGATAAGACCAAATTCAAGGAGTTCATCATCACCAAGCCCTTATTATATGAAATGTTAAAGGGACTTATCTAAGAAAAAGAAGTTAAAGAAACATGAACAGTGAAAGGACAACAAACTCAGAGTTATTAACAACCACACCTAAAACGAAAGCAAACTAAAAGGACAGCTAGATCAGGAGTGGAAACATAGAAATGAAGATCTCAAGGAGGGTTAGCAACAGGGGAGTGGGAGGAGGAGATGGGGGGAGAAGGTACAGAAAACAAGTAGCATAGACAGTAGATAGAAAATCGATGGTGGGGGCAAGAATAGTATGGGAAATATAGAACCTAAAGGACTTGAGACACATGGACATAAACTAAAGGGGGGTAATGGTGGGGTTGGGGGGGCAGGGTGGAGGGGAATGAAGGGGGGAATAGAACAACTGTAACAGCATAATCAATTCAAAAAAATAAATAAATTTAAAAAAAAAAAAAGAATGGTTGCCTCTTATGTGTCCCCTACTGGAGACCTGGCCCACAACCCAGGCATGTGCCCTGACTGGTAATCGAACCAGTGACCCTTTGCTTCACAGGCCCATGCTCAATCCACTGAGCTACACCAGCCAGGGCAAAAAAAAATTTTTTTAAAAAGAAGCCTTTGGCCTTAAAGTGCTTGTATAAATACAAGAAAATGAGAAACAGTTCTAGCCCAGTGGGTTTGTTATATGTAGGGTGGGGCAAAAGTAGGCTTATAATTGTGGGTACACAAAACACAGAGTTTATTCTTGTATTATTATTCGTTAATTATTTTATTGTTTTCCATATGAACAACTGTAAAACTACTTTTGCCCCACCCTTTATTCTGTTGCTACCTATACCACCTTTTTCTGTTATTCTATTCTTTCCCAACTGAGCCAAGATGTTCAGGGGTCAGAGGGCAGGAATCAGCTAAAAATACAGTCATAACTTTCTATAGCAAATACAATTAATTCTCCTATAAGAATTGACCCTAAGAAAACCAAACATAAGTGATTTGAGAAGTAAGGTGTATCATGAATTTCAGGTTAAATTAATTGCATGGTTTACATTTATACCTCAATCAAGTTAATTTGTGATTTTTAGGAAGAAGAGACTGAAAAAGAAAAAGCTGTTTAATATTATTTCCAGATAATATTAAAGGGAAAACAGAACTATTCCTAAAAAATTCAAATACTTATTTTTGTGAAATGGATACTAGAGTAATATAAATCTATTTCAAGTAAATTATATTAATGAGGCCCTAAAACTACATTTTTCTTGCACACCCAGTACTTTGAAAACTCCTTAAGATAATTTAAAATGATATATTTATTATATAACATACTATATTCAATGACATTTTAATGACAAATATTAAATATTTGTGTCTAGCTTTATTTCCAACTGTATTTTTTATGTTTTAGCCAATGAACTTGAAGAATGAATTACTATATTTTTACTTCTTTAGTTATGTAAAAAATTCAGCATAAAATACTTTGTTAATACAAGTTATTTATTTTTCATATTTGAACTCTGTCCTTTAAATTGAGTTAAATTGCTAATTTCCATTTCATAGCAAAAGCACTGTTGTGTGGCTTTTTCCACGGTGAATTACAAATCAGTTTGGCTTTAACGTTTGGCAGATACGTACTTGGTTTGTGTATCAGATCTGTCTTTGGTTGGGTTCCTGGTTGCTCCAGTGCAGCAAAAATTGGACTGTCAAGTATTTATATTGGCTTGTCACCTTTGCTGTTGTAAAATATTGAATCAAGGGTCTATTAAAACCAGATTCTTAAATGCCTATTTGAACTGCTCTGCACAAGTCTGACCGTGGTTTTGCCTTTTTTCAGTTGAATTTCTAATTCTGTTGGTCAGTTTTCTAAAATTATTATTTATTTTACATAATTTTTGTATTATATCCATTACACGTTTTATATCAATAATATATTATTACTTAGATATAATTGAATAGTTTTTAGTGATACTACATGATTTCATTAATAGGCTGATAACTGTTTTAGAATCAGAAAATACTTGAAAACTTAGGGCAGTCTTGCAGATCCAGAAGGTTTGAATAGATTTCTTCTCCAGGATTAAATCTTTTTGGAGATGTTAATTAAAATAGAACTGAGAAATCATAATGTTTTAATTCTTTAACAAATATTTCCATTACTATTGGTTTCCTGTGCATTTCTATTCATTTCAATTAGTTTAGCCTTCATATGTTCCTCTAATTTGTGACTAAAATCAACCAGTTCTGTGAGCATCCTGATCACCAGTGTTTTGAACTGTGAATCTGAAAGTTTGGCAATTTCTTTATCGCTTAGATTTATTGGCTCTGGGGCTCTGAGTTGTTCTTGAGCCATGTTTTGATGTGTACGTGCCTGTTATGTATGAGGAGCAGAACCTTAGATGTTTACCAGGGCGGGGCCACCCAGGTTGCTGGTTTATGATGCTGTATGTGGGGGTGGGGTCGGAGAGGGACAATAGCAGTCCCCTCTGCCGCTTCCCGCCACTGGGGCCTTCACAGTCTGTCTCACCACTCGGTCCTTCACCGGTTTATCTGCTCTCAAATGTGTGACCGTGGTCAGCCCTCAGTGAGTCCACCGCCTTGTGCCCTCAGTGGGTCTGCCTGCTACTCCACACTTGGCATCCACCCATGGCTGCCGGCGTGCCTGGGTTGTGTGCCTGGGTTGCGTGCCCCGGTTGGTCTGGTGGATCTTTCCTAAAGAACTTGAGACACGTGGTCATAAACTAAAGGGGGGGAATGGTGGGGGAAGAGGTGTGCTGGGTGGAGGGGAATGAAGGGGGGAAATAGAACAACTGTAATGGTATAATCAATAAAATATATTTTTAAAAAACCAAATATTTCTGCCTAACGATTATAAATAAAAGTAGGCCAACATTAAGTTCAGTGGTTTATTGAATTGCCACTTCAATGTTTTCTATGTCAAATTCACTTTATTAAATTTTTATATTAATTTGAAAATATATGCTATTTTAAAATATGCAAAGGGTAATAAAAATAAAACAAATGGCTTTATAGTCAGATTTCCCTGATATGACTGGTAACACATATTCAAGGAAATTATATTTCTTAAATGAAAAACTTTAACCTTTTCAATGCAAAAAAAAGTATCTCTCAAAAAATATGTAAACATGTGTAGCAGATGAATTTTTAAAGTGATAATAATGTGTTAGTTAGTAATGTAGTTATCAGGTATTAGTACAAATTTCTCCACCTCCATCCCTTTACCATATGCTCCTGTTGTCCACGAATATCTATGCATTATTTCTCCATTCTTCCCTTCTCTCAGGAGCACTTAAAAGCAGGATAATTTGCACAGTGTCTGGTCGTGTTTTGTAGCATGTAAAAGCCCCTGCCCTCAGGAATTGTGTGCTATATAACCTTTTTGTCAGGCTTCTTTCACTTAGCATAATGTTCTCAAGGCCTATGAACATTGTAGGACACGTCAGTGCTTTATTTGTTTTTACGGCTTCTCATTGCACTTTATGTACATAACACAATATGCTTATCCATTCGTCCATTGGTGGACCTTTGCTCTGTTTCCATCTTTGGATTCTTATGAATAGTGCTGCTATGAGCATGTATGGACATATAATATTTTAGGATGTGCTTTTAACTCTGGTGGGTATATATCTAAGAGTGTAATTGTTGGATCATGTTTCTATGGCATTATAGGGGTTTAGAGCAAATTATGACCTAGTATTTATTAGTTATTCTAAGGAGAGATTATTTTGTGAATATGAAAACTATTTCATTTGCAAAATTTGTGCAGTAAAGTATTTTTTCAAGTTTATGATTGTTTAATTCACAAACATACCCCATTATAATTATTTTCTACTACATGTAAGTTTAAAATAGTAATTTAATTATTTTTTTGTTTTAGCCTTTAGGTTTTTTATCTTCTTACTACCACAGATCAATCACAAGTGATTCTTGGCTTCAGAGATGCTGATAAATTCCATGACCAGACCTAATTCCACCCCCATATTTTTATTTACCTACAACCTTGGCATTTCATCACAATGTTCTACAAACTGGTAAACACAGGCATAGAAAATTTTATTCCATTACCCTTGGAATCCTTCATTTAGTGAAATGAGTCTTGTCTGTTGTGTTCTTTTACTTCCATTGCCTGAAATAACAACCCCGTATCCTTTGCTAAATTCCGTGACATTCAACTTCTTTAACTGGAACAAATTTCAACTTTCAGTTTTATTCCTTCAACTTGTCTTACACTCTCCTTTGACTGGATATCTATAAACCTTGTTCGGATGGAAACCCAACCAATTAGTGAAACATGAAGATAAATAACTTAAATAATTTTTATTTTCTCCTATGTTAACTTTCATAAATATTTTAGAGATTAGATATTTAGTCCCAATGAAGGATTTGTGGACTTTATTTCTCTTGTAATAAAAACCATGTTTAATCATTGAGCAAAACTCAGGGATGGACACAGACATTGTTAGCAAACTAATGAGTTCTCTCAGACATCAGTGACTGGGCAAATTCACGTACGAGCCAGGAGTCTGTATGCAGTGGACACCTTTTGCTTTTACCTGCCTGGCATTCGTTACTCATTTTTTGCTGATTGAATACTCAGGTCACATTCAGTAACCAGCCATTGTAATTGGATACTGTCCTGGTAGAATGCTGCAAAATTGAGGTACTCTGTCTACCTTTCCTGTGAGGGATAGAGATGTGACCCAAATTTGTGTGAAATTCTTCCCCAGGAATGTGATCCTTGAGCAGAGTAATAAATTTGGAATTAATCTTAGAAGGCCCTGAAGAAAGTGCCCATTAGCATTAGCCTGCCAATCAGATCGCCAGAGCTGGTTGATTACTTATCATCTCTGCATCCTTCTCCAGATGGTTACATTCATGCATGGAGGAGCTGTCCCAAATCCTAAAGTTTTTCCATATAAAATAGCCCAGAAGAAAAGAGAACCCATCAAAATAAAATCACTTAGTGAAAACAGAATAAATGTGTACCTAAGAGATGGCTCATCAGGTAGTGTGAAGGTAGGGCTGGTCAACAACCACGCAGCTGGTGCTAGTTTGGTTCATATGAGTAAAAGGATATAGTCAAATTTTTAGAATCTGGCACTAATCCAAAATATTTTAGTGAAGAGTGCTAACTCTAAAACTTCCAATGCCCTCTTTTCTTTCATAACTGTTTTCTGCATCTAAGGTAATATACCTCAGTTCTTCCGGAAAGTAAATCCTCTTCCTTGCTCTTCCCTTTATTGTACACTACAGAGCAGTGGTTCCCAGAGTAAGGGCCCCAGATCAGCAGCCTCAGTGGCATTTAGGAACTTGCTAGAAAAGCAAGTCTGCAGGCCCCACCACAGATGTCCTCCTTTCTGAGATGTAGATGGGCCAGCCACCTGTTTTTCAGGCCCTCCATGTGGTTCAGAAGTCCACCTGGATTAAAGAGCCCGACTTGGCATCATGTCAGAGGTTGATGGACACTCACCAATATAATATCCCAGAGGAAGTAATGTATCAATGCCTAAGAATTATGGCCCTTCATACGTTGAGGGGAAACTCTGATTTTGGGAGAACATCCTAACGTCTCCTAATATTTCCTGCCTCGTAACAGATTTTTCAAGAATCCTTTGGGAAGACATGGTCTCCAAATCAGACATTCTGCGTCTGGCTTTGATCTCTATATCCACCAAATTCTACACCATGCAAATTAAAAGAGAAATAAATAAAGCAACAGCAAAGCAATGGAGATCTTTATTTGAAATGTTATACCAAGAAAACAGCAACAGGGAGAGGAGGTTGAATTCAAAGAGAATGACGGGGTGGTGCCAATAAAAACAGCTGAGGTGTGGTGGGTGAGCAGAGGCAGTTCCAGAAGGAGGGGAAACCTGGGTCCCGTGGAAAGGACTCAGACACTGTGGAGAAGCAGTTTGTAAACAGATAGAGTCCATGGTAGTGCAGGCCTACTTTTCTTCTTAATTAGACTGGAATTACCCATTAGTGGGACTCACCTGTGATTAAAAATCAACAGCAAAAGAGTAAAATACTGGATGTGTAAGCTTTAAAATAGGTCGAGACTGTTTCTGAGTTTGTTCATGGTTTTAAAGTATTGATTAGAATTCTGCTGCTGTTGCTGCTGCTGCTGTTAATCACTGAGGTTGGAAACCTCAAGATTCTCTTGAGCATTAATCCATAATTTGGGGGAGAGGAAGAGATATTTTTAATCATAGCAGGATGTACTGGCCTTGCTGTCACTGAGGGGTCCCTGAAAGTCCCCGCAATGGGACCTATTGTGAACATGACAGTATTGCTGCATTAAAAGACAAGGTTGTCAGCCCTGAGGGTGGAGGGGTTACAAGCTTCTTGACTTTTAGTTCCAGCTGTATCCACTCCCTGTCAGACATTCTTCATTATTCCAAAGTAAAATTGTAGGATGACTGAGAAAATAATGCAAAAAGCGAATAATGTGCAGACAGGACTTTAGTCACAACTTCCTATCCAGCTCAGTGCAGTCTTTATTTATGGGATTACATTCACTTACATTGTTTATACTGAAGCGCGTGAGGACCTGCTTTGGTCGGGAGGATACTAGAGTAGGCGCTGATGCAATTACTTTAAAAGTCCGAGTGGTGAAACTTGAATATCTTATCCTGTGAAGATACTGCTGTTATTATGCTACTATTTTCTCATTACTAGAATGACAGCGTATGTATTTCAGAAGCACATAGTAAAATATTGACCTTTCCTTTTGAATATTTGGTCAGGCTAATGTTTGTACTATGATTAGGTAGTTTAAATATAGTGTATTAAAAATTCTGATATATTCCCTGATGAATGGCTTTGCAGATTATTATGTATATCATCTCCAATAAGTTGCAGCTTTTAGAACATCATGTTCTGATATAATTATCACTTTATATTAGAACATTTTAGTTCTTATATAAAATGTGGTCGTGGCTTCCTGAGATGTCATAATTCATCAAATCTTTTTCTCCTTACATCTCATCTCCATATCCTTTCTGGACTACACGCTGTAATTTTTACATTTATTTGCCAAGTATGATCTATCAAAACTAGAACTTGGGTTTCTAGAACTTAGAAATGTTTAGGTATTGCAATAAAATAATAATCTGATGTCTAAGGGAAACCGGATAATTTTCTAATAATATTTTATTATATTTTTGAACCTCTTAATATATGAGTTTGCACCATGGGAGGTGAGAAATGGAAATGTATTCTGTTGTGTGTCAAGCTGGTCTCATATATCAAATGATTTTAGAGGATAGGGAGCAAGAACAGAAGTAATGGGAAATATAAGCTAGAATTTCAAAGGCAGGAAGAAGCTTGATGGGAGAATAATGAAGAATAAATTAGTGAAGATTTATGGATAATTGCAAAGCAATTTAAGGGGGAAATGAACATGGTATTCATTGGAAGGGGTTAAGAACTGAATTAAGACTTAAAAATACTAAAAGCAGAAAGTCTGGCAACGGACCGTTATTTTATGATGTACTGTAGTATCAGTGTATCATCTAATGTATTCATCTGTATTTTTAGACTTGATGGCTACACTGTAATATGATCGATATGGAAATAAACAGCTTAGCCAGAGAAGTTACATTTTTAGACAGGAGATATTTGAAGAATTGAACTTCAGAAAAATGGATACAATGGAAAACTGTTCACTTTCTGGATAAAATTGGCTGAAAGTCAGAATTATCAGGTAGACTCTGAGACGATGATACATATTTCTGTTTGCTTTCTTTCGTATGAGTTCATCATTCAGGACTATTTAGAAATTATCCAATGTAAGAATAAATGACTAGAAAATGGAAGGTGAAGCTGCCAGGTAGCCTATTATCTGCAACAATCTTTCATGGTACTGAGCTGTGGACCCTCCATGTGCTTACCTGTCTTCTTCCATGCACCCCTCTGCACCCAGGAAGCTGTCAGCATCACTTACAGATACAGTAACTTGTCCCATCTAGCTTGGTGTTTACTCCATTTTATTATATGCCACCTACTGTCCCCTTCCCTGAGCCAGAATGTGAGAAAAAATAAATGTTATGTCAATAGGCAAATGTTATTTGAATTAAAAGTTATTTGAATAAAAATTTATTTTTTGAGTAAAAAGTTATATTTGAGGAAAAAGTTATTTGAATTAAATAATATGGGTTTAGAAATGTATATTTCAGCTCAATTCTAAATATGTTTATGATCTCTAAACTATGGAGAGAATGTTCACTGTTTTCCACTGAACGTTTAAAGCTAAAAAGCTCAGCAAGAGTAGTAATTCACACGTGTGTATATTAACAACTCTATGAATTCTTGCTAGTTGACAAACTGCAAGGAGAAGGAATGCCTAAACAGCTGTTTTTTTATCTGCTCCTATCAAACTGTGCTTGCTTTTTAAAATTTGATCTTTTTATCCTGCTTTCTAATCTGTTGTACTCCTTTTTATTTCCTGGGTGGCTACTTACTGACCTTTATTTCATTTTATTTATTTTATTTTTTTAAGATTTTATTTATTTACCTTTAGAGAGAAAGGGAAGGAGAGAGGGAGAGAAACATCGATGTATGGTTGCCTTTCGTGCGTCCCCTGCTGGGAACTGGCCTTCAGGGAACCGGTCTGCAACCCAGGCATGTGCCCTGATTGGGAATCGAACCTGGACTGTCTGGTTCACAGGCCCGAACTCAATACACTGAGCTACACTACCCAGGGCTGACCTTTATTTTTAATTTACTATAACTTTGGTGATCAGTTTATGGAAGGAATCTTGCAGGGGCTCAGATGCCAAGGCATGAATTGCACCCTCCCCACCCCTGCAAAAAATAATAAGTGGGTGAAAAGAGAGCAAGCAAACTTTTAAGCTCATGTAAATGGAACTCACTATTTAAAGACTGCCTGGAGTTGCAACACCCTTTTTAAGATCCATGTGTTATTTTACATTTCTCCTGAATATTTTGTGAAGAAATAATCAGCCCTGTTTTATTTTATTTTATTTTATTTTTTTTTGCAAGAAATGCTTTGTTTAAATCAAACACCCTAGAGAAAAACTCAAGAGGAAAAGCTGCTGAGCTTACCTAACTTAAAAAGTTTCCTTCTTTCTTTTTTCTTTCAACTCTGTTGATTAAAAAGCTCTGCAAAGTTTTTCTAGTGATTCTGTCAGGACCACACTCTCGGCCTGAATGGTGACCTTTCCCAAGATTTCTCTAACGAAGCATTTTCCCCTTCTCAGCTCTTAGCATTGCCAGGTGTGTCATCAAATGGTCACTACACATTTGTTATAGTTTTTGTGCCCTGTTTCTCTCAATATTTTTGTCTACGTACACTACAGCAGTTGTGGTCTCTGTGTGGTTGTCATGTAAGATAGCTCCTAAAACCCAGCTGAGAGACACAAGCCAGTGAGGAAAAATCACCACTGGTCTCCCATGTATCTTATTTTTATACTCAAAGGTAAATTCAGCTCTGCAAACGTGTTTCTTAGCATCTTTCCACTATCAGGCACTATTTTTGTACAGTTCTTCAAAAGCATGAAGGAAGAGATCTATCTATGTATGTTAAACCTAACCTTATCACTTAATAGCTTTGAGCTATTTATTGACCGAGTACCTTTTAGATAAGATTCCATAAGCAAAAGACTTAGAAGCTGAGGTGTGGAGATACAAATATGCGTAGAAACTTGGGGCTCGTGTTGATGTTGTGGGGGCATGTAGGGATTCTTCCTGATGAATATAAACAAAAAACAATTTCAAAGAAAATGGGAGTTTAGTAATTTAAATATTTTTAGTAAGCCACACAATCAAATTGGATTTATTCCTCCTAATGTTATTTTAGGGAAGCCCCAGGTATCTTGTTTCATGAGAATGTAGGATATATACAGTAGAAAGTGCAAATATGTCATTATGGCTCAAAGAATTGCAGACAGAGAACTTCAAGAGTGCACATGCTTCTGGGCATGTTTTTCGAAACTGTCCTATAACAATGATATATTTCTAATGAACAGTTTTAATGTTTACTAGGAAACAGGGAAGTGGGCTTTATGGGACAAGAATCTATCTCATTTAATTAGACTTATGAAACTTTCCATTTATGTTTGTTCGCAGTGTTTTGTTTTGTTTGCCTGTTTTTTGTCAGAGTCTGTAGAAAGTTGGAAAGTTGCCAGTGTTGTCCCCGGGACTAAGAATGTGAATGTGAGCACCCTTTGTTTTCAGTGACCTCCCTTAAAAGTTAACACTTCTGCTAGGAAAGTCTGGAGTAAATCAGTGCAGTTGCAAGAATCCCTGTTTGTGTCTAATGGTTTCCATCCGCAAGTGTTTAGAGTAGAGCAGACAAACAACAAATTACTTCTTACCTTTAACATTTGTTCTTGTAGCCTCTCTGCATTTGAGAGAAGAAACTTTTGTTCTATCAATTTCAGAAATATATGAGATTTCATTTTACTTATGATAAAGAATATGAAAATAAATGTATCAATCGGCTGAGTTTAATTAATGAAAAATTAGATTATTTTAGCTCATTTCCCTGATTTTACAATATATGTTCACTTGTAATATGTGTTATACCAGCTCTGGCTGGTGTGGCTCAGTGAGTTGAGTGCCTCTCCAGTTAGGGGAGCTCGAGAGGCAATGACACATTGATTTCTCTCCCTCTCTTTCTCCCTTCCCCTCTCTAAAAATAAATAAAATCTATTAAAAATATCTTATGCCAGATGTTGATAGATTTCAACCTATTCCATTTTCAGCAAATCTATTGGTACTTTATTTTATTTTAGCTGTGCAAATTTCCTCCATATTCTTAAAACCCATTGCATTTATTTCCAGTGACTAGAGAGATACCTGTAAGTTATAGTGGAACTGATTGATTTCAAAGCTTCTTGTTGCTATTACAGAACTTGGCAAAGAGAAGACTGACTCATGGCAACAGTGGATGTTTCTGGGAACTTTTTATGAGACCAGTGGGAACCTCATAAATATTTTTGGTGGTTCCCCCCACCTCATCCTCTTTTTCCTTTATGTCTGAACTGAATACTAGTGTAACTACAGTATAAATATGCTAGTCATTTTGAAAGTACAAGAGTGGACTAATAATGAGAATTTTAAGCTGAGGATATTAAAAGTCAAGCTTCCTCTTTTAATGGATGAAAATCTAGTTTATCACCAGATACTTAATAGCAGGTTACCAGAAAAATGTTTTTATTCTCATTTCTTTTAAGTTTGTGGAATCTCTTTTATTTATTAAGTATGACTATTGAATAAAGAAAAATAGACTAACATTTTAGATACCAAACTTGGTTATACATTTTTTTCTATTCTCGTCCTTGCCCATCCATCCCCTAATGGTTATGAATATTTTGTGGAAGCATTGTGGGGAGATGAGAAACAGAAAGCTTTTCTAATAATATTTTGCAAGAGAATTATGAGTACAGGGAAGGAAATGAAGAAAGCAAGACATGTTAACCTTTGTCTAAATTGTCAGCCTCGTTAAAAATTAGAAGCTCATCATATGTATCTTATGCTGATAATGATGAAAAATTTCATGAGTTAAAAGTCATCTTTACAGAAATTATGTACTTTTTTCTTCTTTTCTTTTTCTTCTTTTTATTTTTATGCTTTACATTGGTTCCAATGATTTTCCCCTTTGCCCTTTCCACCAAGCCCACCCCCCACTTTCATAGCCAGTCCCCACCCTGTTGCACATGTCCATGGATCCTTCATGTATGTTCCTCGAGTAATCCCTTCACCTTCTCTAAAACAGTGCCCTCGACCATCTCCCGTCTTACTGCCGTCAGTCCGTTCTGTGATTCTATGCCTCTTGTTCCATTGCTGGTTAGTTTATATAGTTCTTTAGATTCCTGTTACAAGTGGATCACATGGCATTTGTCTTTCACTGACTGGCTTATTTCACTTAGCATGATCCTCTCCAGTTCCATCCATGCTGTCGTAAAAGATAGGAGCTCCTTCTTTCTTTCTGCTGTGTAGTATTCCATTGTGTAAATGTACCACAGTTTTTCAATCCATTAATCTCCTATTGAACACTTAGGATGATTCTAAATCTTGGCTATTGTAAATAGCTCTGCTACGAACATTGGGGTGCATAAGTTCTTTTGAATTAGTGTTTCAGAATTCTTAGGGTATATTCCCAGCATTGGATTTACTGGGTCAAAAGACACTTCATGTTTAATTTTTTTAAGGAAATTCCACAGTGGCTGCACCAGTCTGCATTCCTACCATTGATACACTAGGGTTCCCTTTTCTCCACATCCTCACCAGCCAGCACTTGTTTGTTGATTTGTTTATGATGGCCATTCTGACTGGTTGAAGTGGCATCTCATTGTGGTTTTAATTTGCATTTCTCTGATGGCTAGTGATGTTGAGGATTTTTTCATCTGTCTATGGGCCCTCTGTATGTCCTCCTCAGAGAAGTGTCTATTCAGGCCCTTTGCTCATTTTTTAGTTGGATTGTTCATCTTTCTGGTGTGGAGTTGTGTGTATTCTTTATATATTTTGGAGATCATACCCTTGTCTGAGGTATCATTGGCAAATATGTCCTCCCACATAGTAGAGTCCCTTTTCCTTTTGCTGGTGTTTTCTTTATCTGTGCAGAAGCTTTTTAATTTGATGTAGGAGATTAACAAATAAAATTTGTTTATTTTTACCTTTATTTCCTTGCCCTAGGAGATATATCAGCAAAAATATTGCTACATGAGATATCTTAAATTTTTCTGTCTATGTTTTCCACTAGGGTTTTAATGTTATCATGACTTATATTTAAGTCTCTTACCCATTTTCAGTTTATTCTGGTGTATGGTGTAAATTGGTGGTCTAGCTTCATTTTTTTTTTTTTTTTTTGCATATACCATTCTAGTTCTCCCAATACCATTTATGGAAGAGATAATTTTTACTCCATTGTATCTCCTTTGTTGAATATTAATTGATCATAGAGACATGGTTTTATTTCTGGGCTCTGTTCCCTTCCATTGATCTCTGTGTTTGTTCTTATGCCAGCGCCAGACTGTTCTGATTATAGTGGCCTAGGACTATGGTTTGATATTAGGTATTGTGATCCCTCCAACTTTGTTCTTCTTTAACAAGATTGCTGAGGTATTTGGGGTCTTTTTTGGTTCCATATAAGTTTTTGTAGTATTTTTCTAGATTTGTGAAATACAGCATGCTTTTCTATTATGGCATGCATTTCACTGTCTTAGCATTACAAACTGAAAATAAGAAGATATTTTAGGATGACATATGTGTGGTTTATAAAACCAAGAAGTATGTGACAGTTAGGCAACAGTTTATATAGCTGTCAGAAATCCTTCTATCATTGTGAAATTTTAAGGAAAAAACAAAACAAAACAAAACCTTGGGGTGAAGACAATATGGAAGTAAAGGAAATATTATCTGGACATCAGCATTTTAGTAAGAAAATGGATGGCAAGCTTAGGATGGCTATATTGTTCGTAAAGGAAAATACAAAAATAAATCTTTCTGGTGAAAAAACAGGTAAAAAGAAAAGAGAAAACTTTGAGGTGTTCACTTAGAGATTTTAAAGAGGGCACTTAAATCCTGCATCATTTATGGTATGTTTTCTATATATTTCTGAATCTAATGGGTGGGATGTCTCTGAGTGAAAAACCTGGTTTTCCAGTTATTGGTCTCAGTCTATTCCAAGCAGTTGAGAATAGGGCTGTTACATACCATTGGGAAGATTGCACAGTGCACCACTCTGGAAGTGAAAGGCACTACAACCACAAGTGGTGGCCTGGATTGCTATTTTTGTTCAGTGGAATAAATGATGTTCATTATGTATATGTAATTTTATACTGCTGACTAGACAACTGAATAAAATACTCAGGACGGAAGAGTTACCATTAGACCCCATGCTTTCATTTTCACCTTCCTAATTCCCCATTCATGTATTCACTTCTTCAGCCAGTGTTACTTCCCCATCTCTCTCTCTCCCTCCATCTCTCTGTCTCTCTGTTTCTCTCTCTCACACATGCACACACACAATCTATCTGTTTTGAAATATGCCCGGAGTTCCTAGTAAAATGTTGCATAATCTGATAAAGATAACCTTTGTGAAGGCATTGATTTGGGTGGATTTTGTGGACAGTCTCCTAGAATGGATATGAAAATTATTTATATATGAAAATTAGAACTTTGTTAGAACTAAAGGAAGTATCTCCAGATCATAGGCAGCAGTTAATTTAATTCACTTTTTGGGTTAAAATCTCAAGTGATTATATTGCAGTAACAATTTTTTATTGTTGTTTGATTACAGTCATCCACATTTCTCCTGTTACCCACCACCACCTCCCACATTCAGGTCTCCCACTCATTATCTTTGTCCATGGGTACTTTATACATGTTCCTTGCCTTGACCCTTCCCCTTCCTTTCCCTATTATCCTACTCCCATCTGGTCACTGTCAGTTTGTTCTGTATTTACATGTTTCTGGTTCTATTTTGCTTGCTTGTTTGTTTTGTTGATTAGGTTCTACTTATAGTTGAGATCATATGGTATTTTTCTTTCACTGCCTGGCTTATTTCACTTAGCATAATGTTCTCCAGTTCCATCCATGCTGTCATGAAGGGTAGGAGTTCCTTTTTTCTTTCTGCTGTATAGTATTCCATTGTGTAAATGTATCACAGTTTTTTGATCCACTCATTTACTGATGGGCACCTAGGCTGCTTCTAGTACTTGGCTATTATAAATTGTGCTGCTATGAACATTGGGGTGCTGGGGTGCGTAGGCTCTTTGGATTGGTGATTCAGGGTTCTTAAGGTATAAAGCTGGCAGTGGAATTGCTGGGTCAAAAGGCAGTTCCATTTTTAGCTTTTTGAGGAAATTTTATACTGTTTTCCACAGTGGCTGCACCAGTCTGCATTTCTACCAACAGTGCACTAGGGTTCTCTTTTCTCCACATCCTCACCAGCACTTGCTTGTTGATTTGTTTATGATAGCCATTTTGGCAGGTGTGAAGTGGTATCTCATTGTGGTTTTAATTTGCATCTCTCTGATGATAGAGATGTTGAGTATCCTTTTATATGTCTCTGGGCCCTTTGTATGTCCTTCTTGGAGAAGTGTCTGTTCAGGCCCTTTGCCCATTTTTTAATTGGATTGTTTGTCTTTCTGGTGTGGAGTTGTGTGTGTTCTTTATATATTTTGTAGATCAAATCCTTGTCTGATGTGTCATTGGCAAATATATTTTCCTATATAATAGTTGCCTTTTTATTTTACTGATGTTTTCTTCAGCTATGCAGAAGCTTTTTAATTTGATGTAGCAATATTTTCACCGATGTGTCTCCTATAGCAAGGGATGTAAAGGAAAGAATAAACAGATGGGACTGCATCAAATTAAAAAGCTTCTGCACAGCTGAAGAAAGCTACCCTGTCTGAAAATATAAAAATAAATAAAGTTTAAAACAGAACTTTAAAATGATTTTTTTTAATTCCTGAGGGAAACTTGACGCATCCTCAGTATATCTGAAATAAAGCACAGGAGAGTTACTATCATTCTGAAAGAGTAAGGGCAATAGTTATATTTCATGTCATAGGATGCTTGGCATATGAGAATGTGTAATATTCTGAGTGACATTCCTATATATTACTTGCAGCTATAAGATACAGCTTTTACAAACTACATATTTATTTATACTTTTTAAATAGATATATTTTAGTTTGTCACCCTTTTTATTTTAACCAGTTCTTATTTATATATAATATATATAAATAGCTGAAAAATGACAACAGTGGCGAAGGAACTATAGTAAAAATGATACTTTTATAAAATAGCATTTCAATATATTATTATGCCTGAAATTATTTGGCTGAACTTCCCAGGAGCAAATTGTCATGACTTGGTTTAGGGTGCCCTTCTTTACTGTTAAAACAGTATCTTTGTGCACTCGTATGCCAAGAGGAATAGTTGTTTTAACGACTTTAAAAGTTATTCATGTCCTTTTTGAGTATTTGTTTAAATTTATAAGGTCCACAGTCCTGTTGGAACACTGAAATTTATCTGGCAAGACTATTGAGATAATTTTGTTTTAATAAAATAGCTGTCCTTTCTCCAGATGTGCGTATTTTTGACTCTGGGGGGTTGGTATTCTGAAAGGGAGAGTATTGATATGCAATGCCTTTTCAAAGCTTTCTACATTTGCTTTTCATTATACTTTATGGTTAAGAGGCCTTAGGAATTTGATGGATGTTATTTGCTTAATTAACTACATCAGTAGCATATTGTAAGGGAGTCTGTAACATGGTAAATATATGCCATAGAGCAAAAATGACCGGTTTCCACCTCTCCTGAGTCAGTCTTCATTTCAGTGGGCATTGTGTGCATTTCCAAAAGTCCATCAGCTGTTTCGTTATTGTCTCCTTTGTACTCATCACCTGACTTTCTGTTTGAGCCAGCTGGTTTACCTATTTTCCCCTGCTCAGTACCACAATAAAGGCGTATCTTGGTGTATTGCTCCCTCAAGTATACTGTATGGCTAAGACTTCTCTTTGCATCAGATTTTTCTCAGATATCAGAAAAAAGTGATGCCAATGGGAATTCCGGCAAGAGAAATCCTAAAACAGACCTCAGGGTTTTAAGTGTTTGAAGCCAAGTCTGGAAAGTAGTTTTAACTCCATACTCACTTTATATCTTATGCTATTTTTTACTATTTAAATGTACTCCTTAGATCTGGAAGACAGTCTAACCCAAACAACCAAACATTTTTTTCAGGCAGTCAGTACAAATGATTTATTCTTTAAGGTTTAAGAAACTTTCTTAGCTAAGTGACGAGCAGACTGACACACCAAGGAAAGTTCTTGAGAGCTAATGTGAAAAATAGATCAAAGTGTTTTTAGAATAGATTGGAGAAAAAAGAAGAGTTAAGCATCTGACTCTTTATTTATGCTTCTAACCATTATAGGCTAACAGGATTCTGATTTAGTCCCCTATCTTAAACTATTAGAAACTGGAAAAAAATATAACAACATTATTCAGCCACTGGACAAAAGGCAGCACAGGTCTATAATCCCTGGGAGAAGTACAATAAAAAGGGAGTCTTATTATGGTACCAGTTTACTTCCTGGAGGTGGTATCTGGGTCACGGATTAGGAATGGAGAACCCAACAAGAGACCAGCTGTGTTGCTATGCCTCAGAGACTGGAATCAAAGTTAATGAAAGCCTAGAGCTCTAAAGTTTCTGAGAGAGATTACCACAAAGGAAGGAGCTGCAGGGAGATAAAAAGTGGATAAAAGACTGGAGAGAGGGAGAGGAAGATGAGGTGGGAAAGGAGAAGGAAGCCCAGGAGGAAGAGGAGCAGGAGGAGGATGAGAGAGAATGAATCAATGAATGGGAATGAATCCTGAAATTTACAAAGGCAGTCACTTCAGTTTTGGGATAGGATTTATAGGTACATGTAAGAGAAGAAACAAAGGCCAAGAAAAGAAGCACTGAAAAGGCTATGATAAACAATTCCTAGAACTCACACGAGACTGGGAATACTTGGTATTTCTCCAGCTAGAGTGGAGAGACCACTTAATACATGAGGTATTTGTTAGAGTTTTGAAAAGTGTATTTATTTTATGAGTGGTGTTAAATTAGTGTTAGACCAAAAGCTGCTCTGTGTCTTATTTAAGCTTGTAATAAATTCTCAAAACTAGCTTAATTGTGTGCCATTGCAAAGTCAAACATACTTGAAATCCAAAGCACAAAAATGTATAAATCAAAATGTCTACTATTCAGTAAAAAATTGTGAGGCATATAAAACATAGTAAGTATAACATGACTAGGAGAAGAAAAAAGATTCCTTAGTGGAAACATGCCCCCAAATGATAGAGATGATAAATTTGTGGATAAGAATGTCAAACAACTATTATAATAGGTTCCATTTGTTCATGAAGGTGGACAAGAACATAAATGTGATGAGAAGAGAAATGGTAAATATAAAAAACACCCAGTGGAACTTGCAGAGATGGAAAATGCATTATCTGAAAATAACATACACTAGATAGAATTAACAACACACTAAATACTATAGAAGTAAAGATTGATGAGCTGGAAAACATAGTAATGGAAGTTAATTGAATGTAAAATGAAGAACAGAGACTTAAAAAGGCTTAAAGAATAAACAAACATTAGTAACCTGTGGTATAGGAGCAAATGGCTCAACACATGTATAACTTTAGCCCCAGAAGAAAAGAGGGAGGCAGACCACTGTTTTTAGAAATAATTGTCAAAAATTTCTCAAATTTCCTAAAACTATAAAGAAAGCCAATGTACACAAAATAGAAGAAATGTAACAGAAATCAAATTGCTGAAAATGAATAACAAAGAGAAAATCTTGACAGAAGCTGAATAAGAGAGCTACAAATACATAAAGGAGCAAAGATCACCATTACAGCAGAATTCTCTTCAGAAACCATGCTAGCAAAAAACAAGGGAGTGACATCTTTAAAGTACTCAATAAGGAAAAACTGTTAATGTAGAATTCTATAGTCAGAACAAATCTCTTTCTAAAAGGAGGTGAAGTAAACTCTTTCAGTCAGGCAAAAGCAGGGCCAGTTAATCACCAGTAAACCAGCAATAAAATAAACTGCAGGAAGTTGCTTAAGGAGAAAGGAAGTGATACCATACGGAGATGTGCATCTGCAAGGGGAGAGGACCACCAGAAACAGACAGTGCGTGAATAAATATAAAGTGCGCTTGAAAATTTTTCTTTAGAGGGGAATTGAGCGTCTTAGAACAAAAGAATAATACTAATGTACTATTTTAAAGTGCGTTAAAGAAAAGGTATAAAATAATAACATACGATTGTGAGGGAGATATGAAAATAAAATATCATGAGGCTTATACATTATATATAAAGTAGTTTAATATTATTCAAGGGTATACTGTAATAAATTAGTGGTTTATATGGTAAATCCTAAAAATGTTAAGAAAGTGCTGTGTATAATTAAGTCAATAGTAGGGATAAAAGGGAACCATAAAAATTTTAATTGAGCCAAAGAATACAGGATAGAAATAAATAAATAAATAAATAAATAAATAAATAAATAACAAATAGCAAACTAAAAATGGTAAAAATATGGTAAAATAGCAGTTTAAACCAATTATATCAATAGTAAAATTAATTTGAAGTTAAAAGGCACAGTTTGTCACAGAGAATGAGTATGAAATAAACCTGTATCACCTATAGGAAATCCATTGTAACTATAAGGACACAGATTAAAAGTAAAGGATGGAAAAGTTATACAATCACTTATCTATCAAAATATCACATAAAATATCAGCTTCCTAAATGTGTAGGAAGCTGATGATAAACCTGTAAAATATATAAAGCAAAAACTGGCGATGTTAACAGACCACATTAAAATAATGATGTTAACATAATAGGAGAGTATCAAGAACTGTGAGTGGTCTGAGATTTTATCCTGTTTACCAGCTGACAAGTTAACCTGGCATGTATTTTTGGGTTCTGGCTGAAGACATTAGACTCCACTATTAGAGACTAGGGACAGTTTGTTATTCACAGCATCAGCAGTAGCCAGAAAACAATTATTTGCCTTTTCTGGTTTCTCAAACCCCACTTCCTACAGGACATTGTGACAGGAACCAGGCGATGTCTAGACATGCAGTGTGTTCCTGGGTTACAGGAAAAGAACTTTGAGCCTAGGGAACATAAATCTTGTACAGTTAGTTGTAAGCAAAACTGCTTCACCTTTTTTCTTTTTTTTTTTCTTAGTGGGAGATGTTATCTTTATTATAATTAAAATAAAAAATATCTACGGCTATTCCTTCACCTCAGAAAGAAACACCATTTTTATCTCCCAAGGCTATTTGCTTTTATCTTCTAATGCTCTTTACTACTCAAAATTCTTGAAAAGATAATTTAACATAATAGGATGGTTAGTTAGGGCTTCTGATAACAAGATTGCAAAAATGTGAGCAATATATTGAAACTTGTTTCCTAACAAAAGGTAAGCTGCAACTAGGAGAAAGTGTTTTTAAAACACATATTTAAGAAAGAACCTGTATCTGTTACAGAACAAAAAGAGTTCTTTCACCTGGGCTAGCAGAACCAAACACTAAACACTGAGAATTGCAGGGGAGGAATATGGGCCATTTTATTATGAATGGCACCATCCAGGAGAATGGGAGGCTGAAGCTCAAAGCTAAACTCCCTGATAGCATGGAGGTTGCAGATCACCTAGGGTAAAATCACAAAACACCATGGGTTAGAGGGTTCAGGGACATGCTGGAGCTGACTGGTGGGAGATGAGATAAAAGTACTGAATCATTTCTTGGGTCATTTCCCCTTGGGGCTCAGGAACTAAGACATAACTTAGGTGAAGATGCTATCTCTAGCCTGCCAGGGGTCCTGACCCTGTGATCATCAGTCAGATCCAGCTACTGTCTTTAGCTGCCTTGGGGGCTGCTGACTATTACTGGGAAATGCTAGATCTCCGAGCGGGTCTCTTTCTCTCTCTCCCTTTATGATTTCAAGGGCTGTTTTAAATGTAAATTTAATCAAAGTCACAAAGACTCTTTGCCAAACCAAAATATGTAAAGAGCTATTAAAATTCAATAAAAGACAAAAATGGGCAAAGGTTTTGAACATTTTGAACATATAACCTTTTACCGAAGATTATATATGTGTGGCATAGCAAACCAGTACATAAAACGATACTCAGCATCATTAAATTATTAGAAGAATTCAAATTCAAACTGCAGTGATATACCACTGCACCTCACTAGAATGGGTAAAATTAAAGCCTGACAAGATGAAGTCTTGATGAGTATGTGGGACCACTGGGACCCTCAGACACTGCTACCGAACTGCTATTGGACATTCAGAAGGTATGCTTTGGAAAACAGTTTGGCAGTTTGATATACAATTGAACTTATTTAATGACCCAGGAACCCCTCCTAGTTAATTTATCCATGAGAAAAATAATATCAACACAAAACACGTGCAAATATTTATAGAGTTTTTATTCATAATACCCCCAAACTGGAAACAGTTCATGTGTCTTTTAAGGAATGAATGAATGAATAAGTAAATTCTACCCTGTACATACAGTGGAATATATATCAGCTATGCAAAAGAAAGAACTACTGATAAACATAACACAGATAAATCTCAAAATCTAAGTGGAAAAAGTGAGACACAGAAATACTGTATGATTTTACTTGAATGTGTTCTAGAAAGTCCAACCCAGGGTCAGCAAATACTTCCTGGTCACCTGGGTTGGGAGTGAGAAGTTGTCAGCAAAGGGCCTAAGAGAAGTTGTTAGAGAAAAGGAAATATTCTATCTCTTGATTATGGTGCTGATCATGTGGAATCATTTTCTTTGAATTGTTGAATGGTATTGTGCAAAGTTTGCTTCAATTAAGTTGCTAAAAATAGGAATAGGACTCTTTATTTTTATTTTATATCTATTTTAGCAAACAGCAGAGTTGACTCACCAGTTGTGTTTTGTCTTTTCCCCAGCATGTTTTTAGTGTTAACAGTTGCTTATTTTATTTCTCTACCTTTCTCATAAATCAATAATAGTTAACAAGTTGTTGTTTCATGAGGTTTTATAATTTGTTTTTAAAAATCTTATATATTAAAACTTTGCCAGGTTGGAATTTTCTTATTGCCTGAAACCCTAGCTTGGCTTCAGAACGCTCTGTGTTTCAGGAGCCATTGCTGCTTTTCCCGTTAGATTTGGTGGGAAGAAATGACAATTCATCTCATTTTTATTTTCAGGTTTTTTTTCTCTGAGTTGTTATTTTAACCCTTATGATCCTGGCCAAACTCTTCAGTTATGCTTCTTGACCTTGCCTCAATAATTCTTAAGGCTATATTCCTTACCACATTAGTAGCTCACATTTATGAAGCACTTATGAGGTGGCAGACTCCATTTAATTACTTCATACATTTATTTTTTTTAATTCTCACAGCTACCTTGTGAAAGGTGTACAATTACTTCCTCCACCCCTATTTTCCAGCTGATAAAACTGAGGCACAGCATTTGCCAAAATCATATGGCTAATTAGTAAGGAAGCAGAGATTTTTAAAAAGTTTTCTTTTTGTTGTTGTTCAAGTACAGTTGTCTCCATGTTCCTGCTGCTACTTTTCCCCACCTCACCTACCCCCACCTCCTGTCCTCAATCCTTCCCTCCTTTGGTTCCCTCCATGGGTCCTTTATACATGTTCCTTCACGACCCTTCCCTTTCTTTTCAGTATTATCCCCTCCCCTCTTCCCCTGGTTACTGTCAGTTTGTTCTTTATTTCAATGTCTCTGGTTGTATTTTGCTTGCTTGTTTGTTTTGTTGATTAGGTTCTACTTATCATTGAGATCATATGGCATTTGTCTTTCACTGCCTGGCTTATTTCACTTAGCATAATGTTCTCCAGTTCCATCCAGGCTGTCACAAGGGATAGGAGCTCCTTCTTTCTTTCTGCTGCATAGTATTCCATTGTGTAAATGTACCATAGTTTTTTCAGAGATTTGACTACAAGCAACCCAACTTTTGAATCTATTCCCTGTATTTACATAGTACAAATCCATTAAAATATGGATCTTAAATTTAGTGCATAGGAGAATCAATTTGTTTAAATTCAATTCTCAGACTTCTCCCTGTTCCACACAATTCTTATTTGGTAGATTTGGGAGGACCCAGTAATCTGTATTTTTAGCAAGTGCTCCAGGTGGTGGTTTCTTGAACCCAGTTTCAGACACTCCACTTTCTGTGATATTAACCTAATTACTTACCTTGTCAGGGCCTTTGTCTTCCATTCAGAGGTGATGCTCTTTTCCCGTTAAATGGGATGACAGCCCCTGGCACACAGTAAAGCCTCTATAATAAGTTCACTTGTGTTTGTTGTTCTAGGTGGTGGGTGTTATTTCAAAGAATTAGTCAACAGTGACAACTGTTTTCAATGCTGCCTTTCAGTCATAGAGAAATTATATTGTCTAATAAGCAAAAAACTTTTCAAAGCGAAAATACATTTTTTGAGTGTGAACATTTTTTCAATTTGATTATATCAGGAATCACAGTGTGTTCTGCTCCAGCATATGTTTCTAAAATACCAATTAGCTAATTTGTAATTGGTAAATAGAATTATGCTGATATAATGTAGAAATTGTGTAGCTTTAATGTGTGATTTTTCCAGGCCAAGGGAGGCAGAATAGTCAGAGTAGAATTATTACCTTGAGTGCGAAAAGAAGCCTTTGGCTTTGATATGATATAGTCAACACATACCCCTTTGGCTCAGTTTTAAGAAAAAATTAAAAATAGTGCCCGTATTTAGGGCTCCCTCACTGAAGGGGCAGGCCCTTTGTCTTGTTTGGCTCTTAAATATTTGCAGAGTGTGCTGTCCCCTGTGCGATCTGTTGGCAAGCCTACTGGCTCACAGTTGGCCTTCCAGTTGGATTTTCCCCACCAGTTCTAATTAAAGTATTGTCAGCACTTCAATTTTTCAAAAATTCTGAGCTGTACCACTTGCTACCATGGTCCAATTTACTCCTGAGTTACCAATATTGTTTTTGCTAGTGATCTGCTCACAAGGTTGCACGTGCTCTGAATTGCTCTCCCAGAAGCAGTCTTGCCCACAGGCCCTCTTATTTTAGGTGTGCCGTTCTGTTTGCAACATGAGGGCTACAGGAGGCATGAGTCTTTTCCTACAGCTTGAACTCTATTTTAGGAACTTGAATATCTCCAGGTTTGCAATATTTTATAGTCTCTGGAAGGATTAGAGTGTTAAGTGGTTTGTATATTATAAGTAACTTTCCTTCTCAGAGTGATCATATAATACCAGTGTTGTACTTATTTCTTATTACTGCATTGGGTAAAGCCCACTAGGGTTACTTTTTTTTTTTATGTTGTCGAGGTTTTTAAGTTATATTTGAATTTCTCCTGTACTTGTGTCAAAAGAACGTATAAATTCGACTTTAGTCATTGGATCTTTTACCTGTAAATCATTCCTTTCTACTTAATAGCACATTATTTTAGAGCTGAAAATAGTAGACGAACAGTCATTTCTTTACTGTAGTCAGATATTTTCTACAATAATAATTTATAATTGTCATAATCACTGACATGTATTAAACACATGCCACTTACATGTCCACTCATTTTTCTAAAAACTTCACTTACAATATTAGTAATTATTAAAATATTTGATGCACATAAATTTTCTAAATAAAATAAAGAGGAGTAAAATTGTCTGTCATACAGAATTCTTTTTTTTAATTTATTTTTTTATTGATTATGCTGTTACAGTTGTTCTATTCCCCCCCTTCATTCCCCTCCACCCTTCCCCCCCATCCCCACCATTACCCCCCCTTTAGTTTATGAGCATGTGTCTCAAGTTCTTTAGATTCTATATTTCCCATACTATTCTTGCCCCCCATCTATTTTCTATCTACTGTCTGTGCTACTTATTTTCTGTACCTTCTCCCCCCTTCTCCTCCTCCCACTCCCCTGTTGCTAACCCTCCTTGAGATCTTCATTTCTATGTTTCCACTCCTTTAAACAAAAATATGAAGAGTATGGAATCAAATAAATTCCTCGTTATTTGTTAGAAAATTGCTAATGAAATCTCAACACTGTCGCGTAGCATTATGTTTACCAAACCGTGGGGCACTTCCTCTGCGCACCCGTTAGTCTGTGTCCCTGTGTTGCAGATGGCAGCACACACGTGTCAGATGCTCTCTCAGAAACCTACCCCATGCTTTCATTGTAGATCCTGACATATTTTTATCAGAAATGGAATATTCTCTGATTAGAATAAAGTTCTTTTATGGACAGAAGCTGCAGTGTTCATATTCATTGAGTACACATTTGAACACTTTTTTGAAAGCATAGGATTTTAAGTAGTATATAATAAGCTTAAGTAGTAATGTTGTACAATAAATTATTTAGGAGATGGTTTTTAAAATTACTTTTTAGATTTTACAGGCTCTTCCACTTTCTAACTGGATGTTTCTAGTCAAATTACCCAAATGAATGAGACTTATCCTCTCTATAAAGTGGAGAAAATAAATGTGCCTGTGCTTGAGCCCTCCATTGGTTAAATGTGGCAGCAAAATGTGCTATGCAGTGTATTGCATGTATGTATTAGCTGTAAATATTTTATTGTCATTAGTAAATTTAGATATGATGATTACCCTATCCGTACGCCCCACGGTTAGTATTTACTATATTTTTATAACCTAGAAAGGCATGGTCTGCTGCATGATTTAGCAGCTTCAGCTAGTTTGCACCATTGCATGCGTTGAACCTGATTTCATGGGGTAAAACAGAATGAACACCATGGTTCATGGCTGTCAGGAGTGAAAAATAGCTGGAAATCAGACAAACAGCTTCATCACTGAGATTGTTTCCGGGCTAAAAGTTCTTCCAACAGCTGTTTGTTTTGGCCATTAATCGTGTCCATCTTTTTTTTTTCTTTTCAGCTGGGGGAAATACGATTTTCTTTAAAAAGAGAATGCAGGCTGGCTATTTTGAAATCAGGAAGAATGCCTGTCCTTCCACTATTGTAGTCTCTCGGCTGCTTTGACACTTGGACTGAAGGACTTTTCCTTTTGTTTTTCCTCCTTTTTCATCCTCAGTGCTCAGGCTCAGACTGCTGTGGTGGGAGGGAAAAGCACCACTGGGAGCTCTTTAATCCTAAAGAGAGAGCCTTGTAGCAGTTACCTTTAAGAGATGTTTACTCCCCAAAGGAGTATTTAATATTACATAGATACTGATTCACTGGAGAGAGAGAGAGAATATGAGATTTGAGCCAGCAAAAAACAAAGATACTTAACTAAAGATGAAGGGAAGTTTTGTTGCCTCTTCCTGAAAGTTATATTATTAGTTTTTTTTTTTAAATCATGATGACTGCTAGTTTTGTTTAAAATATTTGTTCTGGAAATACTAAAGTGGAGACTACCAGACTGAGGTTAGAAGCATTTTCTTTGGCAGCAAGAAGATACTTTTATAGAAGCCATGCCTGTACTTGGGGTTGCCTCAAAACTGAGACAGCCAGCTGTTGGGTCAAAGCCTGTTCATACTGCTCTTCCGATACCAAATCTTGGCACTACTGGGTCACAGCACTATTCTTCAAGACCTTTGGAACTCACTGAAACAGAGAGCTCAATGCTTTCTTGTCAGCTCACGTTAAAATCAGCCTGTGCATTTGGAGAGAAGAATCCCCTCCAAGGGAAAGCTAAGGAGACAGAAGACAGCAAGGTTAGTGTCTGAAGGTTGCCTGCTGACTTATGTAACTAAAATGCAAATTTCCTTTTAGGTGGAATGTGAAGCGAGTTCAGGTTATGTACCTGAAAGGCTGACTATGTAGCTCATGTAAACCTGTACTTACAGTTTATTGTTGTTGTAATAGTCATGAACGAAATTCTCTAAATATGCATATGTTGTTCTTACCTAGTGCTCCTCACGGATGAAATACCTAGTTAGTCCTAGGTGCTGCTCTGTTACTGCCAACCAAAGCCAATCACAACTATGAGAAAAAGGGAAATTATTTTCCTACATATTACACCGTGAAAGGAGAGTTCTTTGTAAAAGTTTCTAGAGATACCATCACTTTTCTCTAAATATCATTTGCATCTTAAACACATTCTGTTTGAATATGTGTATCCTAGACTGCTTAGTTCACTGCACTACGAAGGAAAATGAAATATTATTTTCCTTGATACTGTACATTTGTCTGGATTTTCACTTGTAAATTGAAACCCTACTGTTTTACATATTACCAACATCTTTTTCAATCATTTAATGTGTAAATTTTGTGCGCAGTAGTTCCATACTCTTGGTTTTTAAACAATGCTACAATCATTTTCTCCAGATGCTGTGGGGAAACCTGGCCCTTCGGCTGAGGAACTTCAGGGGGATTCTTTTGTACCTTGATAAACATCCCTTTTCACGCAGCTTTGACTATGACGTCAAGCTTTCCAAAGTAACCCTGCTCACGTCTGGCTTCTTAGGGAATGGTTTAGATTTTACTGTCCCGATGAAATGTAGTTTAAAAATAACTCAAGAGAAGCATCTCCTGTAGAAATCAACTCTACCTACTTAAAAGAAAACCACCCCTTTTGTCTGAAATGTTCATTCTATTGTCACCTGTTCAAATCCTCCAAGGTCCATCCCCAAGTGCAACTTTCTTCACAACATCTGCCAGCTACCCTTTTTTCTCCTTTATTCTCCTGTGATTCTTTGTCTGTAGTAATACTTACAAGCACGTTGACCTATACTGTACTTTAACCATCTGGATAATTTCTCACCACACTAAATTGAAAATATAAATAGCAGGGCCTTATTCTATGCTCCAGTGCCTTCTCCCCAATGCTTTATTCATAAACCTTAACATTGACTAGATTAATACCTGAGTAAATTAATTAATGAATGAACTAACAATTGTTCTGAGAAAGACTTAGTTCTAAGTTCTATAGTCTTGTTGGATAACTTAATCTATAAAACATAAGGTTCAAAATGAATTATTTTCAAAGTACTTCTAGCTCTAAAATTATTTTTTGATGGTTTAAAAAAGCATTGCCAATGTAAGAAAAATCAGTTAAAATAATTAATTGCAGGTTTACAGTTCTCAGTACAATGTATATAATTCAGGGTAAAAAGTAGGGAAGTGTAAATTATCAACAAAAGACTAAAAATGTTTAACTTACTAAATGGTAATGGAAATAAGGAACAAACTGACAGTGACCAGAGAGGGTGGGGGAGGGAATATGGGGAAAGGAAGGGGAAGGGTCTAGTCAAGGAACCTGTACAAAGGACCCACGAACATGGACAAAGAGGGGGGGACTGACTGAGGGATTTGGAAGGGGTGGAGCAGGGGAAGGCAAAGGGGGTGAAATTGGGACAACTGTAATTGAAAAACTATTAAAAAGATTAAATTAAAAATTAAAATATTTAACTTTATGCAAATAATTTAATGTGCATACCATATAACTCTGTCCTATGTACCCACAAGGATTTGTCTGGATTAGATGGAAAGAATAGATGGACCCTCATTCTCTGCTGACCATGCTGTTATCTCTGCAGCTTTAGTCAAATGTTCGTAAATGGACTTGGCCTAAGACTTGACCACGATAAGTACTGTTTTCAATAGAATTTTGGTTGATCTCCGGTTAGCAAACATATCAATCACACATCTGATATTCCAAGAAGACTCTGTGGTAAGCAATGTTGTATTTATAGGGATTTTTATGATGCCACACTGATCAGATTAAAGACTTTTTTAGACAAATGCAAAGAATGCCTGGTCAGCACTTCAGAATATTTTGAAATGTTAAAAAAAGTATATTGAAAGATATTAATAAACATTTACAAAATAGAACTGAAGAGATAAAATGATCAAGGTGGTTGTATTAGAGGTAATTAGATTTGGCTGTAAATAGTAGGAAACTCAACCTAACAATCACACAAACAAGGTAGGAGTTTAAGTTTTCCCCATGTAAAGGTTAAATGGAAGTGAGCAGCCTGTGGCCAGTGGGGTGGCCACATGAACCTGCCAGGGAGGCCCCCTTTGCCTGGTCTACCACCCTCAGTTTGTGGCATCTGTCTCTCCGTCCCTGGTGGAGAATTGAGTTGCATTCAATTAAAAAGGCATATTCTATTTTATTAAGGATTCCTCCATACCCCACTGGCCTGTTTATAGTTCTTAGACTTTATCTAGCTGGGCAATAGAAACTGGAAAATGTAGTTTTTATCCTAGGAAGCTATGTGCCCAGCTAAAAATTATGGGTTCCATTTCTAAGGAAAAAGAGACCATGGGTAGTACCCACAATAGATGACGGTCATTAAAATACATTTATGTGGAATTCTCTGCTAGTCCTTGCTCTCAACAGCCTCGCAGTCTAGTGACAGAGAACAAACCTTTGTATGTGTGAGACAAACATGTGTCTTCAACCCAGCACTCGCTTCTCCACCCCTTGTATTTCATTACTGTAAATGCCACTGTTCCAGCCATCTAGTTTGGAATTCCCAGTTCAATATCTGGTGATACACATCACTATCTCACATCCCATAATTTCTAGGAGTTGGAGATTTTGTAGCTGGGATTTGTCCCCTTACACACATCCTTGTGTGTTGGCCCTTGCTAAGTCTTCTGTCAACTATTGCAGTAATGCCTCTTCTTTGGAAGCTCTCCACCCAATCCATCCAACACATTCACCGGCCTTCTTAATGAAAAGAACTTTGGTCACTTTTCACGCTTCACAGTTTTTTCACTGAGGCATTCTAGTCCCCCAGTTTGTTACCCCCTCCTCTTCTGCAATAGCTCCACCTAGCCACTCTGCTCCAGATGGGCCCATCCTGGCTGTCCCAAGTCTCTGGATCTGTAACAAACAAGTACCTTTTGTTCCAGGTTCCACGTCACATACCTGTGGAAACTCCACCACGATATCACAACAATTTATGTTTTCTCTAGTTATCTCTTGTTCTGATTTCTTACTTGGCCTTAAATTTTCTGTCCCTCCTAATATGGTTTCATTTTCCCATTCTTCCTGGGTATTTACCCAAAAGAGGAAAAGAGTCACTTTGCTTTGGTATCTTTACTTAATCTGGAGATTAAGGTTAAGAAAGAAGGGGTTATTTTGTCAAGGCTCTCTGCAAAAACATACAATTAAGCCTTAGATGTTCCTGTTCATGAAAGTCCATGGCCATGTTACCACTGAGGACTTCTTTTCTGGTCTTCACTTTTCAGTCCCTACCATCCTTTCACCTGGTCGGCCACCTCTTTTTTTCCTCCATTCTCATTTCTGACTTCTTTCTGGTGTTGGGTTCGCTCACTCCTTCCCTCTTGGATTACCTATGCAAATATAATCTTTTTATATTATTATAAAAAACAACTAATTTTTTAGCATTTACCGTGTACCTTATAGGAAATTTTTTGTTTTATTCTCACATTTAAAAGAAGGTATTATTTCCACATTTACAGAGAAATATAAGGCTTAAATAGAATGGGAAATAGTCATAAAACCAGACAGTTTATTAATACCAAAATCCAGAACTTAAACTTCGGTTTGTCCCTGTAGAGCCTTTTTGGTATGTTACATTACACTCTCTTCAAGAAATAATTGATGTATTTAAAAAAAAATTATACCCTGTCTTCAAAATTTCACTCATTTTTTAAGACTCAGTTCAAAAGTCAAAGAAAAGAATAAACCAATTGTTGTGGAGGTTAAAAAGGAGGGAGACTTACATCCAGTTGGGGACATCTAGAGAAAATTCTTTAAAAAGTTGTGGCATTTATATACATGGTGGGATGGATGGTTGTTTAATTTTCTTACTCTATTAATTGTAGGAACAATCAAAGTAGAGATTGTTTCTTATTATTTTGTTTACATAGTGCTAACACTAATGCTTTGAAAACAGAAGAGACTAAAAGGCACTAGTTGAATATTTTTAAAAACATAAATGGTGACATATACAAGTAGATATATTGTATAAATAATATTGTTAATGAGGGCAATTCTTTTGTAGGATTTTATGTCTGAGAGAAATTCTATTTGGATGGAGCACTCAAAAATAACCTTCATCAAGTAGTTGGGATTTAATGGGCAGATATGACTCATACAGAAAGGAAAAGGCACTCTTTTGAGGAGAAGGTTGAGTAGAAGAATACCCAATAAATCATTATAATTTGAGCAGCTAATGGAAATGAGCATTGTTGGTTCACATTATAGATGAGGGCACTCTTCATTATAGGAAGGCTCTTACGTAAGGATGAAACAGAATTACGCTGTCAGTGATATTTAGGAAAAATCATAGCAGAAAGGTACTAATATTAACTAATGTTTATAGAAGCTTGCTGTATATTAGGTATGGATATAGGCACTTTACAGAGTATCCCATTTTAGTCCTCACATAGCCTGGTGATATAGGCACTGTCATTATTCCCATTTTGCAGATGAAGAAACTGGCAGTGGTAAATGACTTGCAATATCCCGATGCTAAAGCATGACAGAATATGGATTCACACGAATGCTGTGTGGCTCCAGATGTTGCTCTTAACCAGCAACAAAGCAACAATGAAGACTTCTGCTAGTGCCAGGGGAAGAGAAGAAGGGCTATTGGTTGACTTGATTTCTATATATATTAGTACGTTTTGTTTCGAGTATTGAATTAGCATAGCTAGTGAATTACAAATAAATCATTGGTGTACCCAAGTGCCTGGAATTATCAGGAGAAGACAATTAAGTTGACACATGGTCTCTATCAAATTCTTTGAATAACAGAAATAAATAAAAGGAACCCCAGGATGGAAATATAGAAGCAGATGTCAATAGAGTAGATGACTGGCTCTGGCCTCCAGCTGTTTCCTTCTTGGAGAAGATGCCTGATTGCTGGAGACTGTTGACAGTCCTGTTGGCTTGCTCACATGGTAGCACTTCCAGAGCTGGCCAGGCCCCCTGCTGCACAGGTCAGCCCTCGGGTCCCTAGATGATTCACCTTCTTTGCCTGTTTCTGCTGTGCTTGCACATGCAGTTACTGTATTTGCATTTAAAGAAACATGATTATTTCTTTTCCTAGTTATAGCTTATGCTATAACCAGGTTTCATGCTTAAACAGTAGTCATTTTCATTGTTTTTGCCTTTGTAGTAGAAACAATGTGAAGACTGTTGTAATGATTCCTGAAATTTACATCGTCTCTGTTGGCAGGAGGCTACGCTATTCAGTGTCATACATATATGAGTATTTCCCTTGAGTAAAAATTTGTAGACATGTGGCATTCTAATGCTAGTGTCTACTATTTTAGATTTTGCTTTACATAATGTTTAAAGAATTGCATGTTATCAGGTGGCTTGGTTGGTTGGAGAATCGTGCTATACACCCAAAGGCTGTGGGTTCAATTCCCAGTCAGGGAACATACCTAGTTGTGGGTTGATACCTGTCAGGGTGTGTACAGGGGGAAACCAACTGATGTTTCTTTCTCCTATCAGTGTTTCTCTCTCTCTCTCTGTCATGCTCTCTTTGTCACTTCCTCTCTCTCTAAAATCAATGAACATATCCTCAGAGGAAGATTCAAAAAATTCTATTGCATACCTTAAACTATGAACCTAAAGAAATTCTGGTGTAAATTATATGTGATTAAACATTACTGAAGACCTCATACGATTTTTTTTATTGTTCTTCAAGTGTCAATATTGTGTTTATATTTGATACCAGTTTTCCAAATGCATTCTTCTTCACTTCTTCCTCCACAATATATATGACATCTTTCTTTCCTTAAAAAAAGGGTACTAAATATATTGTTTATGGAAACATGAAGCAATAGGCATGTTGTAAATTTTTAAGTCATGGAGCAAAGTCATTGCTCCATGGCTGAAATTTATGCTATCACATCTCCAACAATTATCCTCAGTCAGTCTTGAACTTAAAATGTTAGATGGCATAGTTAAAAACAAAACCCAAAAGCACCAAGTTAGGGGCTCAAAGATTTGAATTAAACTTCTTCCAGATCCTAAAAAGATAAATCATTTAAGCTTTCTAAATGTCAATCTCTGTGTTTACAAAAAATAAAATGAGGGTAATTGTTCTTTATAAAACTTTTCTAAGGGTAACATTTTTATTATCTACTCCTTTTCTCTTCCCACTTTTGTCCTATCAGTTATCATATTTCTCTTCTTTTTTTCAATCACTTCCTCTCCAGTGGATCCTTGGTAGCATGACTTTTTAACCTTGGAACTAGTGACATTGGGACCTGATAATTCTGTACTGTGGGGGCAGCCTTACTATTGTTACAAGATATTTAGCAGCATCCTTCAGTTGTGACCAAAACAAAAACCAAAGATGTCTCCAGAAAGTGAAATGCATCCACGTGGAGGGCAAAAACAAAATCCCGTCGAGAAACACTGTGTTAAAGTCAGCTTTCCAAAGTGCTCAGGTCTCTATCATCTAATAATAATTAATAATAATTTTCTTCACCCTGCTTCATTTGATACCTCTATCTTTCCAACTTTTCAGATACATTTCTTGAATGAGTAATTTGTATTTATTGCCACTATTCCAGCGTTTGCATTTGCCTTACTTTTCTTGACCTCTGACTTTTATTGTGTTTTCCTGCAGGTTACTAATGAGTTTTGCAAACAGGTCTCTTCTTGGTTAACATTTTAACCTTTGCTTTCATCCTGTTTGCAGCATTTGACATCTGTTGACCACAGTTCTCTTCGTGGAATGCTCCAGTCTTTACTGGCCAAGTGACCTTGGCAAGTCAATTAATGTTAAGTCTCAGTAGGTTCATCTGTAGAATGAGGATAGTAATATAAACTATCCCATAAAATTGTTTGAAGATATCTTGCATATAAACTATAAACTATGTGCTAACAGAGTGACTAGTATGTACTGTAATTAGTGGTCAATATTTGTTACCTACTATAATATTATAAAAGTATCTATTGGTTTAATATAAAAAACTTAAGAATTGGAAGTAGAACAAAGGAGGCAGTGTTTAGTGTTCTATATATGAGGGAATTAACATTTCAACCATGTTTTGAAGAATGAATTTGCTTTAGCCAAATAAATGGGGGAAAAAGAACTTCTTAGATAGACATGAAAGTATTTAATACTGTGCTGTGTTTAGAAAACTACAGATTTTTTGCCAATTCTAGGATGTAGGACATAAACAAATGAGACAGATGAAGCTGAGCTGAGGCAGTGGGAAGAGGAGTGTTAAATGTCCAGAAGGAGATTGGACTATATAGAGGATAAAAAGAGAATGTCAGTGTGACATGATTAAGTCTGTATTTCAGAAAGATGGTGGTGAAATGAATCACAGAAAGATCCAGCAAAGAGAGAGAAATTAAAAATACAGAAAAGAAGAAGGGTGTGATGAAGCAACATTTTGACTAAAATCCCAAGCTTAAGCAGTGGAAAAGGGACAAGTTTAGTAAAGGAATCTATAGATATTCATATTCATTTAGTAAATATCAACAATGCACAAAATTCTAAGTCTTGAAGAATAAATATGTTTTTCTTCAAAAGCTTACATTTTACCTGGAAATGATAATTTGTGAACTTGGCAGCAAGTAGCCATTGAAACGAATGATAATTACTAACACTTCTTGAGTATCTACCACAAGCTGGATACTATACCCAATTTATTTTTATTCCAGTTAAATATATGTAGAGACTGAGCTCAGACTGGTGCTAGGGTGGAGCAGGAATTCCAGCCCAGCTCTGTTTGACTCCAGTATTCCTAATCTTCATCTCCTTCTCTGGCTCTCTCTCACAGCAGTTCGTAAACCACAGTCAAGATCAATGTTATTCTCGTCTCTTTTTGTGGATACTGAGTCACATAATGGGAGAACAAAGAAAACCACAGATTCCTGCCAGGAGTACTGAATTAATCTTTGACTAATTTCTTTGAACTCATCCCCTCCCCCCTCACTGCCCACCAGTGCTCCATTTTTGCTTTAAGAAATATTTTCTTTTGGATTCCTAGTCACTAGGGCCCATAGAGAAATTCAGTATCTGTGGGAGAGTTCATTAATTGGATACATGGCAGGATTTCCCCATTTTTCCCAGAAAAATGAAATGATTTGTTAAAAAATGTTGCAATTCTGCCTGGAGAGAAAATTACCAGATGGGAGGGCAGTGGCAGAATTTTACCTGATTCCCAATAAAATAACATGACACAGTGTCCATAAAAGAAAAAGTCCAAGCCGAAGGGAAACCACAGGCCACCTCTTTTTTATGTATTTTGATGTGGGATGGGACTTTTTTGTAAAACCTAAAACCTGTGGTGGGCAGGTTCATCATTTTCTGTCATGAAATGTGTTAGAGTTCATTTTATAAACGGTCAAAATGGCATTGAGTCGGTTAAGGTAATACTAACTTCTACAACAAACTCAAGGTTTCAGTGGCTCAACAGAGGAGGAGTTTTTTTATCTTTCAGCTATTCCATTTGTCAGGGGTTGACAAAGTGTGGCCCATAGGTCAGACCTGGGCTGGTGCCCAATTTTATCAAGTAAAGTTTTATTGGCACACAGCCTTGATGTTGGGTTGTGCGTCATCTGTGGACACATTTGTGTTAGGGCAAAGCACTGAGTAGTTGCAATAGAGACTGTGTGGTCTTCAAAGACTGAAATGCTTACCTCTAGTCTTTGTAGAAGGAGTTTGTTTTCCCTTCCAACTTGTGATTCTATCATCCCAACTCTGGCCAGCCATCAGTCAGTGAAAGAGAGAAAATGGAGGATTTTATAAGAGGCTTAGAAATTTAATATGTCATTCCCACTCTTATATTGGTCAGAACTTAGTCCTATGGTGATACATAATTACAAGAGGGACTAAGAAGTATAGTCTAGCTGTGTACCCGCAAGTTAGGGGAAATGGTTTGGTGAACTATTAGTGAGCATTTGGTTGACCAGAGACTGCCTAATTAGTCAGATGTTGAAGATTAACCAAATATTGGCCATATTAAAACTATTCTAAGGTGCCCATAAGTGTCTTCCAGATCATCTAGAAGTTGTCCTGAATTATAGGGATATGTCTTTAAAAGCAAACCATTGAATAATTGGGGGACCATATTTATACTCAAGTTGACAAATGTACAGAAAGAAAATATCTTACAGCTAACCCAGCTTTTAAAAAAATAGACCAAGTCCATCTACTCCAAGGTGTCATATGAACTTCACTGTGGTCTCATGACTCCTTCAGCTGCTCCCCTCCTTACGATTTGGCTAACCATCTTCAGTTTCTCCTGTTCCAACTTGTTTACCCAAACTCAGGTCCTGAAGCAACTCTCTCTTGGTCCTGTACCCTTGTTTCTACTTGCTTGACTACTCAGTTTTTAGCATTCTTCTCTTGCTGGACCTGAAAACTGTCCATCAAGCTGGCAATCAGAAAGGCCAGGGCAGTGTAAGATCTGAATTCTGGAAGTGAAATTTAAAGAATCACAGTCAAGTCAGGAGTCACAGTGGGAGGAAGCATTTGCCTTGCTTCTTCTAGATGTTGTCAAATGGTGGCTGCATTGTTGTGTGACGGAGTTAATTGCTCTCTTGGCTGGGAGCTACTATGTAGCTTCTGTCAACACAATGCAAATTGGTTCCAAAGTGACCTTCTGGGAATGCATGAATAGGCCATGGACAAACCCACCACCAGTACTGACAGAAGGAACTCATACTACAGTTCTTCCAGACCATGGTAAGCAAATATGAAGGCCAGCACATAGAACAACCTCATTTCGAGTGCAAGGTAAATTTCTAATTGACTTAATTGGTCTTTAGATTGAGTTGTGCGTCTGGGACTATGTGTGCTCTTGTTCCTACTTTGACAGTCTTTACTGTATAGCTTTAACGTGGGTCAATTTAAATTGCTCACTTTGGGAATTCTACAAGAGTATCCTGGTTATGTATTTCTCTTTATTGCCCCTGATGCCTATATTTTTAGTACAATCTTGCTGTACCTTCTTTTTTGTACAATTTATCGAATTTCTACACAGTGATTTTTTTTTACCAGAACATTTTATGTTATTATTTTGACCCATATATTGTTTGGATCCTGTTTCACATTTCCTTTCTCTTAGAACCATCTGCTTTTTATAGTTTTGCTTCCTTCCTCTGGCTGGCCTTCTGATATCCAGACTCCTGTGTTGCCTTCTCCCACTGAACACAAGTTTTATCATCTCCAACAATGGGTTCCTCCTCTCTTTTCCTCTCATTCAGGAGAGGCCTATTGTATTCTAAAACAAGGCTGCTCTTCCACACATGTAAACTCTTCTGATTGTCCCTTCTAGGTCTACCTCATGGGTCCCAGGTGACTTATTGTTATTAATCAGTCTTCCAGTCAGTTAGACCATCATCAACTATTTATCACATACCATGTATAAGGCGAGGTGTGTACATTTCATGCATGTAAAATAGTTTATTTTAACATGATAGGCTTTGTGGCCAATTTACTTGTGACAGCTGGTCCTCTTTTTTAGAAATTTATGTTCATTCTTTTTTGGCAATGCTAAATCCTACTTAATATTATCTAGAGATATCAGAATTAATTATAATTCAGATCTTTAACAACCCTAACTTTTATTGTACATTTGAGGTGTGTTTGTTTCATTCAGAACAGGTTTGCTTCCTCCAGTAGTGACAGTCACATTGCCTGTCCCTTGGTGAGGGGACCACCTTCAATTTAGATAGAACCACTGATTTAGATCCTGCCTTATTTGAAAAGGGATTTAGCAGAATTAAAAAACATAAAACAACATATAAGATTTCAAAATATATGCAAATAAAATGGCATTACAAGAGGAAAAGAACAAAGGGTAATGCTAGAGGAAAGGCTGGTGTAAGAAATTTTTGCCATGAGGTTTTGTATAGGTGTTAGAAGTCCCCCATACATTTGGTTCTGCAGTTTTGAATAGCTGATACTTAAAGGTTAGGCTAGTGATGTTTTCATCAGTGTCCAAAGCATGAGCTAATATTTTCTCAGGAGATTCACATCTTTGTCTGGTTCTGGGTGTGTGAGGAATATTTCCTAGGGGTATTTATAGAGACACTATATTATTGAAACAACAATTTTCTCAATAATACTTTCATCCCAGATTTTAGTTATTATTTTCTCCCCATACCACTATCATATGAAACCATTAAAATAATTTTAATTAAATCCACACAGGCTGACCAGCTGTACTGATTTTCCCAGGACTGCCCTCATTTTAGCATCGAAGGGTTATGTTGTTGGAATGTCTTGGTCCAGAGCAAACCAGTAGGGTTGGTCACCCTAATTCTGAATCATATTCCTTGTTTCTCTCTTCAGCTTTATTCCATTTTTATAATTGTCTAATTATTAATTCCAATTTTGTAGTAGTTTAAAATTCATTTTATATGTTTTTATCTTTAAAGTCTTACCTTATTTAAGGGCTTATTGTCAGGTACTGTCAATTCTGTCCTCATATTTAATAGAATATGTTCTTTTTTTAACAGCAACCATTCAAGTCAGAAGTAGTTTCTGTTACAGAACAGAGAGAGTTCATCTGCCCCATACTAACAGAGCTAAACACTGGACATGAAGAATTACAGTGGAGAAATATTGGCGATATTTATTGATGAATGACACCATCTGGGAGAATGGGAAGCTAATAGCCAAAAGCCCAGATTCCTACAGACCATATAGGGAGAAATCACAGGACAGTCTGGTTTAGGGGTTGGGGGTCATGCTGGGAGTTGACTGGTTGGAGGTGAGGTAAGGAACATGAGTCATTTCTTCAGGTCTTGGACAGCTCTGAGGTCTTTTCTGGTGTCCCTATATCTGGTCTCATGGGAAAGTAGCCAGGGGTCATTCCACCTTAGGTCTCCGGAGCTGAAATGTAACTTAGGTCAAAATGTTATCTTTAGCCTGCCTGGGGTCCAGACCTGTTGACCATCATCAGGAGGAAAGGCTAGGTCTCTGAGAGAGAGAATCTGTAGAGCTAGGATTTAAAACTAGATTTAATCAAAGTCATAAGGACTTTTCTGTGAAGCTTTTAGTTATTCAAAGAAGAATTATTTTTATGAGATTCCAATATATACATTTTCTCCTTCTGTATTCATACCATTTTAACTAGTATTGGCAATAATGGATGTCTTGCTCTTTCCTTTTGTGTGAAAAGCTTAGTAGAGTTGTCAGTAAATCAAACACAGCTCAGCTCCCTGACTTCATCAGGTAATTTCCAACATAAGTTCTGTGGACCTTGAGTTGCATGTAGTGATATCTTGAGATACTGCATTTAGTTTTCCTTTTCCTTTACCTTCAGAGAGTACACACACACAAACAGGCCTTCCATTTCACTTTGGTGGCTTCTCCATGAGACAGACAGGACGTGGTCTGGGACAAAGTCCACACTTTAACAATAGACCATTGACAGAATGTTTGGGGAGTAGAAGGAGGAAGAGAGCATCTGTCTACACCAAAATTAGCAGAGACGGCTGTATGTGTGAGGATCTTAGGTTTCAGAAATATGTTTTTTAAGGTCACCCATTTTCTTCCTCTGTTTTTACTGGATGAGGAAAGTTGACTTCAAGATAACAACACATTTTAAATTCAGAGGAGGAATTGCATCACATTTTGTCTAGTTATCCCAGGCAGAAAATTAATTCCCTCAGGCACATTTTGTTTAGCCCTTATGTATGGTCTATGTGAATCAAGCTGAGAGAATTCAAACAGTGAGAAGAGAAAAGCCAACTAAGTGATTATAATAAGGGGGTTTGAGCAGGAAAGAAGTCCTTCTAGACAGTGGCCCAGGTGCTGACTTTACCTATAGTTCGTTCTGCGAGAAATCTGAGAAAAATGCCACACAAAGCGTGGGTTTCATAAGCACTGGTATATCACTTTCTCTTCTGTAGACTTGGTCAGATCATAATTAAATTTTAAAATCATAATTAAATTTTAATTAAATTCAATATTTTGAAGGTTGTAAGAAAATCTTTGACATCTTATTCCTGTGTCCATCCTGCTGCATTTGTGTCCTGTTTCACACCCCCAGGGGAAGTTCCCATACCAACAGGACTACCCTGCCACAGTGTCGACCCTTAGGGATGTACTGAGCTGGTATAGCTGCCATTGTGTTGAAAAGAGAGTTAGAGTGAGTCCCAGCGTCTGCCTAGTCTTTTACTTTCTTCTTTTTAAGTGCGGTTGTGTAAACTTTCATTCAGATGTCCTACCCCCTGGATCCTCTTCCGGATGTGCTGCTGCTGCCCAGGGGACTTGGCAGTAGGCGCTTCCTGTTGTGCAGCGGCTCTCATTTATAGGACATCTGTAAAACCACAGCACGAACAGTCAGACTAGCAAAAGGGGCCTCTGAGCAACATAGTAAAACTTGAGAGCACATTCTCCAGCCAGGAGAAAGTGCCCTAAAGAGCTGATGTGATTTAGGATGAGCAAGGCACAAGTCAAGGTGTGGGGCTTTTCCTCTCTACCAGAAAACAACACTTGGATTTCCTGGCAGTGCAATTATGTAATGGTTGTGGTTTCTTTTTGTAAACTGTGTCTCAGACAGGGAAGAAAAAGGAACCAACTGGATTGTGTAACTTTATAAATAGAAACAGCCATGTTAAAATAACAAGGCTGCTCTGAGTTAAGCCAATGCATTTTGCTACTAACTGCAAAGCTAGGCCACTGAATGAATATAAGATCCATACCATGGAGCAACGTCTGAGGTTTGCCCAAGAATGCTTAATGGGTAAAATCAGTGAGAAGTTCTTCCTTCGTCCATTTACTTCAGAGTATTTTAGTCCAAATAAATCAAAACCTTTTCTCTGCTGGAAATAGTCAAGTTGGAGACACACAGGAACTTGTCCTCCACTACAAATAATGAATAATGAGCTCATACCATTTTTAATACCGCACATAATTTACTAAACACTTGGAACCATTTATCCTGGCAATGGCATAAAGGATCCAGAGGTACCTACCTTATTATCTGTTGAGCAAAATGTGTGCTGCATTTGTCCTATTTTCTGGAACACTAGATGATTTAAATTTCATTGCTGCTCTTTATTTTAAAGGGCAGAACCCAGGTACATGGAGAGAAATCTTGACAAAGGCCAAAAACATCACTGATCTCAGTATGATTCCATTCAGTTTAATGTATACTCTGAAGGAGAGATTGTGCTGCATTTGCCAGTTAGCTGAGGTTTATAGACTGTAGGTTTTGAATCTCTCAGGGATGAATGTATAATAGGAGTGTTTTCTTTGATTTCTTTGTGGCTATAAAAGTGACACTAGTTCCTCCTAGACACTGCTGACAAATTAGTCTTCCCCGTCATGGCTGTAACCTTGGCGATCATTCAAGGCTCTTCCTAATCTGAGTGAAATGAATTTTCTCATTTAAACTCTTACTTTAAGGAGAAGCCTATTTGATTCATGTTTACATCCCCTGACATCCGTAACGCATTCTCTTGGATACAGTAGGAATTTGAACATATTTGTTGAATTAAAAAAATAATAATGAATTTTGTATTTTTATTTTCTTGCTTCATGACTTGCCTTATGCTTATGTTTAAAAAAGAGCTATCCCAGACTCTATTCGTGATAGCTTGGATATAAATGTTGGCTCTGCTGTTTGGGTACATTTCTACTCTTTCACTGATTCAAGATCAACTCTTATTCATGTCCTGGCCTTAGTATACTGTCATGCCCCACTTAACAATAGGGATATGTTCTGAGAAATGTGTTGTTAGATGACTTCTTTGTTGTGCAAAATTCAGGGTGTTCATACAGGAACCTAGGTGGTAGAGCCTCTTACTATAATTTTATGTGTTGTGTTCGTACATAACTGGCAGTACAGTAGGTTCATTTACACTAGAATTATCACGGACCACGTGAGTGATGTGTTACACTATGTTCTGATGGCTGCCTCACCAGGCGATGGCAGTTTCTCAGCTTTATGTTAAGCTTATGGAGCAGCCATTGTGTATGTATGCAGTCTGTCATTGACTGAAATGCCATTGTGCAGCCCATGACGATAGCGTAACAGTCTAACCTGAGCAAATCTGTCCCAGTTCAGTGGTGGTCTGATCTGTCTCTGAGCCCTTCTCATCAAATGTGGAATATTCACAGTGGAGGGGACAGTGGAGGCTATTCTACTGTGTGTGTCTCTTTTATGTACATTGGTAAAATTGACCAAGCAAATTAAATTGGAGTGTTTTAAAACCATATCATCTTCTATAGTGAATATAAAAGTTAAGACCTTAGTGTCCCATTTGTTGATGACTTTTACTTAGGTTACTTCAACAAATCTGCTTGGGAAGATGCACATGACTTTAACATCACGTCCGAGACTCCTCGTCTTGCAGAAGCCCAGCCATAGCTTCGGGCTAGAGAACCACTGAGGAGGTGTGATGTGTCCGAGTCATGCTCTGGCACTTAAAAGTGTCCTTGATTCCTTTGATTTGTTGGTCAGCTAGACCATATCTGGTGAGATCGTTCTAATCAGCAACAGTGGCCATGCACTATTGCCAAGGTAGGGTTATGGACATTAGTAGAGTCTGCTGGTCTGGAGTGATGTATGATCCGGATCTTCCTCCCCCCAAGTCCATTGTAGTGTAGTAAATTCAGCCAAGTGCATTGTAATTTGTGTGTTTTGCATAAAGGGCTTTAAGACACACTACTTCTCAGATGTAAGAATATATTACTCAGTATTTTCTATAATATATTTCTTCTCACTCTTAAATGGCTATCCCTGCTGATTGTGATAGAAAAAGATTGGTGTGGATGGGAGAATCCTCAATTAGATTTTTTTCAGTGTAAGAAATACTCATTAGAGTAAATATTTGATCATTTAAATATTAAACTTTTTGTCGGTGCTGTTTTCGTTTCTCCATGGCTTGCCTTTTCTCATTTATAAAATGGCATCTCCAAATGAGTAGGTGCAGCATGTTTAGGGAAGTCTGTGTGTCCCTGGGGTTCTAGGGAATAGAGTGAGAAAGGACCTCTGGTTTGCTTGCTACCATCTGGGTTCTTGCTGTTCTGTGCTGCAAAGGCCCACACAGCTGGGCCCTGAGCAAGCCACGCTTCTCTGCTGAGGCTTGGGCTCTGGGTCCTTAGTGAACACCCACTGCTGATGACCATCGCCCAAATTCCACATCTGCCTGCTCCTAATGCCAGCTCTCTTTGGGAACAATAGTCCTCTGCACATTTTTGCATGCTTGCACTGGGATGCACAGAAACTTCTGGATTCGTGCATGTCAGGAGTGCTATGTCAAGTACTATCTGCCTCACCATGCCCTATTTCCATTTTCCCTCAACTGTGGCTGATCAGTGTTAGCAAGGGACACCCTGCGTTGTAGTCCTCCCAGCTCCCAACTACCAGATGGGACTGGGACCCAAGGCCTCTTAGCTTTCACCCTGAGGATTTTTCTTATCCAGCTGTCACTCCCAAGTATGGAGGCACCAGATTTCATCTCGGATTCTAATACTGTGTTATCTTAGACACATCCCTTCTGAATCTTGCTTCTTTCCTGCTATTTGAACTTTTATTTATTCTCACCATCACAGTTAACTTCTCTGAAAATATCTTCTGCAAGCTCTGCATTATGTTTTATAGTACAGTGGTTTTGTACTATAATTCTTGTTTTCAAGGGGTTTTCGTGATAGGTAAAGGGAAGCCTTTGAAATCTGGGAAATTCTTTCTCATTTATTGAACCCTGAATTTGAAGAATATTTTGTCACTGTGGCTTAAAATATATTTGTAATAAAGTTGAGCAATGAGTTTTTTTGTTATAGGCTGGATTCTGTCTTGAAATAATTAATGTCATTGTTGCAATGCGTGGAAGACCCTAAGTTTCCATGGGTCAGCTAAGAAATAGAAATAAATAAGGACATTCTCTTTTTTATGTCTCAAAAGTTCACTCCCTCTGGCATAAATACAATGGGAAATATATATATATTGATTTGGTGAAACTCACAACCATTAATGTGTATTTTTCCTGGAATATTATAAGCATTTCCTAATACTGACCTTAATGTCTATTATATTAATCATGAAAAATCAATAATAATGGATATCACTAAATAATACTTTCCAGACACTGTTGGAGGTGCTTTAAATGCATCTCACTTAATCTTCATGTGTACTATGCTTAGCCCCAGTTTACAAAAAGAAAAAAAGAAAGAAAAAAGAAAAGAAGAGGAAGAAAGGAAAGAAGAAAAAAGAAAAGAGGGAAGGAAGGGAGGAAGGAAGACGTAGGGGAGCCAAGTGACAGGAGTAGAATTGACTTAGCCTCCGATGTGATTCCTGTGGATGTAGCATGGAGAGGTAAGAACTTTTACCTCGGTAGCAGGAACTGAGAAGTGACTTCACTTGGGAAATCGGATAAAAAATATAACACAAATGATGGCTCTTAGGAACTATAAAGTGAATTTTGAAAGTGTGGATAGATGAGGACTTCTCATCACAAAGTTCAGGTGTGACAGTGCACTAACCGATCTTCCAAATAGCAGTTTAAATCCTAAAAATTCCCTTTATACATGAGCATAATAACGCAATATCCTTTATAATAAGTTTGTGAACTTAGTAAAATATGTAGCTAGTTAGGAAACATTTAAACTTTTATTTTTAAATGTGTAATGAAGCATAAGAAACACAATACCAAAAAAGTGCACCTATTATAACTATAGAGCTCATGTGTTTTCAGAAACAACCTACCTGTACAACTAGGACAGACCAGGAAGTAGGTATTGCCAGCATCCCCTTGGGTTCTGGTGGTAGAAACCCCCATCCCAATTTCTGACAGCATGGATTAATTTTTCCTGTTATTATAATTTATATATGAATGGGATCATGAAACATGTGCTCTCTTTGTCTTGCTTTTTAAATTAATCATTATGTTCATAACATTTACCCATATTGTTGCATGTGAATTCAGATTATTTATTTTCATGGGTATGTATTATTGTGTGAGTTTTCCATTCTGGAAAACTCTAGTGTGAGTTTGGAGTTCCATTCCAAACTCTAGTGAGTTTGTTTTTCATTCTGTCATTATGTGAACATTTAATGTACAGCTGGGGCTATATGAATAATGCTTCTGTGACCATTTTTGTAATGTGTTTTTTGTGATCATATCAAAGAATGGCTGTTGGGTAGATACCTAGGAGTGAAATTGCTAGGTCGTAGACAATAAGTCAGTGAGTCAACCTTCATAGGTTTTGCTGTTTTCCAAAGTGGTTATACCATATTGCTTTCCTGCCACCTTGTCCATGTCTGTGGGTGCTCCACCTGTCTGCTCATGTTAGCTCTCCTGATTGCTATGAGCTCACAATTCTTAGTGTTTTCTGTGTAGTGGGATTTCATTGTAGTTTTGATTTACATTTCCCTGATGACTAATGGAATTGATCATATTTTCAAATATTGAACATTTGGATATCCTATTTTGTGAAGTGTCTTCGGGTTTCTTGCCCACTTTTCTTCTGAGTATTGAGTCCTTTTCCTTAATGGTCTGTAGGAATTCTTTATGTTTTCTGACTATGATTCCTTTTTTGGACACGTCTTGTCACTATATGTTTCCACTCAGTGGGTTGCTATTTCAGTCTCTAGGAATGGCTTCATTTGCTAAATGTAAATTCTTAATATAATCCAATATGTCATTCTTTTAGTCTTATGACTTTGCGTATTTCAAGGTCACAAAGCTATTATATGTAGAAAAATATTATTTGAGATATGACATTGAATATGTATAACATATTCAATAACTATTTTTATTCTATATATGAAAACATGCAAAATTGTTCATTGTATGGAATAGAGATAATCTTAGCTATATTAAAAATTGTCAATTTCATTTTGTATCAATTTATTTCTGAATTCACAAAGTAATCCAGTGAAACTTCTCATTTTAATGTAGGATCCTTCAACAGTTATTTGGCACAATCTTTCTAATAACTTGGAATCAGTGTTTCAAAAGGCATATATTTTTTCTTGTACTGGGGTAAAAATTGTCTCTGTGTAACATTCATTTACTGGTTCTAGTTCACTGGTGTATTATTCCATTCACTTATTTATTCGGCAAACATATGTGTCCTACAATATCCCAGAGTTCCATAGTTTCAGGGATATGAAGAAAAATAAAAGTTTTGATGAACTCAGAGTTAAGTCTTAGAAGCAGGTATGTTAAAGTGTATATTTTTTTATCGCTCACAGCTGAACAAGGTGGTAGAAAAATGAAAATGTTTCATTTTATTGTTCTATTCTTTGAGCAGAGGGCTTCAACTATTCTACACATGATATAGATTCTAGACTCCTTATTATCCTGGTTATTCTTCTTTAGACATAGTCTAATTATTTACCGACATCTTTAAGTTTAAAAAAGTAAAATATTTGAGAACTATTTCTACACCTAAAAGTACATATTTGAGGAAAGCAATAGTTCCATGAGGTTTTACTGGCAGAGACCATGGTTCCATTAGCTCCTACAAATGGAAGATAGCTTGTTTCTGTTGATTTAGCTTAAAACTGACTTATCCTTTTTTTTTTTTGGCAAGTTTCACATTATTTGCATGTACTAAATTGAAATTGAATGAATCTGAATAAATCCCCCAGACCTCAGTCTTATGATTATTGTCAACCTGAGTACACACCAACATTTTCACAATAAAACAAACACACTAAATTGCTTGTCATTAGAAACTCCCCAGGAATATTTAATGATATGGGGCTATATTATTTTCATATGGAGGTAGGTAAAAAAGACAGAATACGGAGTTTTATAATTATCATAGCTCAGTTGTGTGTGTGCGTGTATTGTATATGTTGAAATAACTGGAAGTAAACATACCAAAATGTGCATAGCATTTATCTTTGGATAATAACATGCGATTTTAAATTCAACTATGTTAATTTCCAGTTTGTTTTCTTCTCAGTCATGCTAGTTACTCCTTTTGTCTTTCTAAATCTTTAAATAGAATGAGACGTCATGTAAAGCTTCTAAGTGTAAGCATCTATTACTTAGCAATGCTGATCAGTACATCCTTTTGGATGTACCCTAAAAATATTCAGGTAGACAGTGATTAGTTAATCAACATTCTTTAATTGTAATTGTCTAAATATTTGTGAAATTACCTGTTGTTCTAGTGTAAGCCTGAATTCCACTACATTTTTGCCAAGAAATTAAAATTTTTACTAAAAATCTGCTAAAGTCAAAGTATCAGTCTTTGTTATTCTCTTGACCATCAACTTAGTAACACTGTCACAAAATGAAAAGTTAGTCTGATATAATCTACTCTTAGTGAATCTATAAATACCTAGAGGGTATTACATTCTATTTCTAATTTCTCATAATAGCTTTGTTCAGTGACATTTTGATATATTCCAGAAATTCTACAGTACTTTGCAGCTCCTCCCATCCACAGTGTAAAGGCATCTGTTTCCTCCCATGTTGCACCTGGCCTGGCCTGGCCTTGGAATTTACTTCAAGAAATAGAATGTAGATGAAGAAACACTGAAAATTCTCAGCCTAGGCTTCAAGAGCAGCTTTCTCACTTGCTGCTTTTGAGAACTTTATGTAAATAAGCCATGGCCAGCCCACTGGGTAATGAGTGTGGCACATGACCCAGGGTTCCAAACAGTAGGTGGCTCATGTAGAACACATGAGTGAGTCATGGGTAAAGATTCCTGAGTGAGCCTGGCCAAATCAGCTGAACAACCGCTCAGCTGAGCTTAGCCCAAATTGTCAACCCACAGTCTCATAAGCTAAAAAATAGTGGTTTCATTTCACTAAAGTTTTGTACATTTAATAGCAACTACAGATATGTTTTAGATTTTCATGATAAGGCTATGAAGTTCATTTGTATGTAAGTTTTATTTTTAAAATTTATGTTTTTATAAATTTTAGAATATTGTTATCTCCACGGCAGTATTATTTTTCAGAAGTCTGTTTCAGCCTGGCACATGTGTTGTGGAGTAAAATCAGCGCTATGTCATTATATTTTCAATGCACATCTATTAGTAACCTTACTGCCCGTGCAGTTTTATCTCATTAAGGAAAAAGTGGGGCTTTCAGGTCTTACTTGCTTTACCAGCTCATCCTTACTATTGGTTCCCATAACATGCAGCTGTTTAAATCTGAGTATAAATGCCTCTTGAGGAAGTGTGATAATGACAGAATGAAAATTAGGAAGAAACACTGATAAATGGCTCATAAATCCAGAGTGCTGGCTCTTGGCATCCTCTGAGTCCCAAGGGCTATTTTCTGACAGGGAGGGTCAGTTCAAGATTGGTTGCTTTTGTTCTAAGGTGTGAAGATACACATTGGAAATCTAGATTTATTTCATTTAGGACTGTATTTGGCTTAACTCAATCTTTTAATAAAAGGTTTTTAACTCCAAAAATAGTTTTAAAATATTCTCTTGGGATATTTTCTGGTGGAAAGAATATCATAGAGTTTTGAACTGATGTAATAAAAAAGTAAAATAATAAAAATAAAATAATTACTATTAAATTATTTTACAATCATTAAATTGAAAAGAGAAAAATATAGATAGTTAATTACCACATTTTTTCCTAAACAACATGATATATTTGAATATTAGGAAATATATATATTTTTTAATTTCTCAGATATTATGAAATTATACACCTTTGGTTCCCAGGCCCATGCTCAATCCACTGAGCTGCACCAGCCAGGGCAGGATTATACACCTTAAAATTCAAATAGTTTAGATGGACAATAAGAGGGAATATTTTCTAAAAATAAGCTTTGCAGATCTTGAGTGCTTCTAAGTTTTTAGACTTACTTTGGACAATGAAAGAATAAGAATGATTAAATTCTAATTTTTTAGACTTAATTCATCTTTGCCAAATATTTAAAACTATTTTTCTGACTTTACATTGCATAAATTTTTAACTTTTTAGAAACAAATGTATTTATTTGTGATAATCTGAAAAGTTAGGTATCAATTGGAGGAAATGCAAACCTATGTAGTTCTGATAAATTTCAGGAGGAATTAAAGTCTGAACATTGGCGCCAGTGTTTCATCCAAACTCCAGCCCAGTCACTTACTGAGGGAGTGACCCCAAACGCATTACTTACCAGGGATCTCTGAGATCCCTGTCCTTTGTCTTCAGAATGGAAATGTAACGTGACCTTCACAGAGGTTTGGTAGACACCCTTTTAGTTTTGTTAGGTATCTTTTCACAGTGCCTAGAATATTGTGGACCTTCAATAAACGACAACTCTTGTCATATACTTTAAGATTTTGGTTTTTATTTTCTTTAAAATCATGTGGTAATTGTAGGGTTTTTTGTTTGTTTTATTTTTAATAGTGATGTTTGAATAGAATAGGCAAGTTGAAACAAAACGTTTCTAAAATATTAGAAATCTAACCCAATTCTAACACTAACCCTGATAACAAATATTAAAAGTCTTAATTCAGCAACTGAAATAGAAATGTAATCAATTCTGTTACTTTTTAATATTCAGTAACATTTGTAATGATGAATGTTAAAATACCATTATTTTGGTTCCTAACAGTTCCCTTTGCCTGAATTTTAAACCATTATCTTTAGTTATATGTGACATTTCTTGGATTTCTTCAAGGATAAGAAAGAAATAAGGTTTTGGACAAAGTCTGCCTTAGGTAATCTTTTCCTCAAAGGGATTAATCAGATTTGAATGTTCTTGCAAAAAGTATAATTAAGTGTTCAGATATAAAACCATGCCTTAAACCTGGGGAAAATAAAAATCTATGTTATATAGACAGAAATGACCTCCTACTGACTCTTATTTACAATGCCATGGAGCTGGTTATGTTTTTATGAGAAAAAGTTAATGAGTTTTATTTTTTATTTTCTATTTTTGCTTATTTGTTTTAGGTGCCTTTGTAAGGACAGAGATTACATGAGTAAAAATAAAACTGCAGGTTTGCAGTTTGCCAAGATTAAGAACACAGTTTGCATTTGAGACAAAATATAGTCCATATTTATTTCATGGGCTTAGGGGTTTCAAGGGGTCACTTCTATAGGAGAGTTCCAAGGGAGTTAGGAATCCAGCCTATGATTTTCACTTTTGGCAGTGGCTTCTGAAATAAAACACAATACCTTATAATATTTCAAAAAGTTATCCATCATCCACATTGTAGAGTACATTGCCGTATTTTAAGCTCTGGAGTATGGCCTGAAAAATTCCTTATTCATGGGAGGTGGGAAACATGAAAAGAAAAATGGAAATGGGAGACAGGGGGTTTAAAGGGTATTGGGTTCCATGTGTGGGTGAAGAATTTAACTCAAAATACATATGTTCCAGGAAGTGTTTTGTGAGGACTGTGTTGTTAATTAAGGTTTCCAGAGGTTCAGAAATACCCCAGGTTCTCAGGAAGTATAATGCTTATAGCCACCACGTTAAAGTTAGTACCTAGGACGTCAGCCACTTACATACATAGTTTTAATAGAAATTGACCAGAAGAACCAGTGAGAAAGCAGCTGTTGAAGACAGATTGGGAACTCACAGCCATAGTTTATTACTGCTATGTCATTGTGGTTTTGCATACTGTGGGAATTCAGTTTCTAGAACTAGAGGAGTCTCCTCATTTTCATTGTCCTCTGTCCTCTTCAGGGAAAGCAGAAGCTAACAAATCAAACATTTGCTCATGCTAAATCCCAAGGAAATAGTTAAAAAGGAAAATCCCGCTGCATAAGCATGCTTACCCATATAACAATAGCTGCTTTACCAAAACCCAAGCCAATCCAAATAAAATCTTAACAAAATCTCATTCAGTACATAACTACATGCACAGTGCTTAACAGAGAAGTCGCCTGGATAATTCGGTGGTGGTGCCTGCTTTGAGAGGTGCGATGCTTCACCCCTACCTAAGACCCTAGACCTTTTGTGCTGATTGACTGTCACTGCAAGTCTAATGTTATTTCTTCCAGTTTATGTTCATTACTCTATTTTTGTATGAGTAAGAATGTGTCATTCACAATAAAATTGTTTCTGTCACCCCATCAAAGAATAAGAAGCAGAAGCCAGTTTCCCAGCTGGTTGAGGTGAAATCTTTCTTTAGTCTTTTATATAGAAAAGAATAAAATTTGTTTAGCTGTGATATTCTTTAAGTAATGAAACCATTAGCGTCATTCATCATACTCATACTTTCTCCTTGGGATTCATTTATGTTCCCAAGTTGCCACCTTAGAAACTCTATTGTAAAGACCTGGAAACTCCTACTGCAAATGTTTCTCAGGAGCAATCTAATATATAAATCCACCTTAAAATTACTCAATTCTGTCCAAAGGAAGTCTGTATCCCTTAAGATATGGCCTTTCGCCCCCAGGGCATAAGTTTAATGGTACAGGAGTAATTTTTCAGGCTTAAGGAAAATCAGATGTGGCTCCCTTGGAAGAACAGATTTCTGGGTGTTTATTTCTGCTTTTCAAGAAAATATATAAAATGATAACCTTGCCCTGGATTTGAACCCTGATATGCCTCATAATTATTGCATTTTTCTTCTTTTGTTCACATTGTTACATTTCATTTTTTTTATAGTTAATTCTCTGTCATCCTAAGTTGAATCAGCTTCTGCTAACATGTAAAGCACATTTGGAACATTTCCTTATTCATTAAAAAGAATGTGGTAGCTCTACATGTATTGATAGTGACTTAGACTTAAGGTGTGTTGAATGGACAAAGTAGAGTTTGAAACATGGTGGGTAATATGCTTCCACTTTTGTAAATGAACACAACAGTATATCTGTATGTGTACATATGCATTTATGCATAAACCAGAAATAGAGGGGAACATAGAGAATGGTAACAATGATTGTCTCCAGGGAGGAAAGAAAAATGGAAAAGCTTAGGAATCAAGAGTAGAAGTGGGCTTACTTTGCTTCTATATATCTATATCTGAATAGAATTGTACATATCTATATATAATTGTACATATATGTTATATATGTGTGTTATGTAAGTATAATGTGTGTTTAAACTTTACTTCTATTTATCTATCTAAATATATATAAATAAAGGTATATACATATAAAGGTATATATATATACACACACTTCTATATAAATATATAAAGTATAAACACATGCATATATACCCATATAATACACATATGTAATTTATATATGTACAATTATATATCTTGTACATGTTTTATATATGTTTTGTACATATATAACACAAAGAAGTTTATATATGTACAAACTTCTTGTACATATATAAAGAAGTTTACAGACATGCACATTACATATATAAAAGTAAAGTATACATGTAAACATATAAATACACACATACATATATATATACTTTGTATTATTTAAACTTTTTACTATGTACATTGTTTAAAATTGAAGAACTTCTGCTAAAATGTTGCTGAGCTTTAAATGTTGCTGCTCTATCCTTTTCATACCTAAATTAGAAATAGCCATGTCCCAAAGTGGTGCTACACCAAACACTCACCAGTATCCAAACAAAAAACAGACAAAAATTTATTTATTTGTTTAATTGCTGGACATTTTTCTCTTGTTAAATGTTTTCTGGGTTTGGGCACAAATTGCAGTTATTTAATAAAGTGTTATTACTTTGTGGTTGGAATAAATGATCTTTATTTTATTTGAATAAAATACAAAATCTAAGACTATATTTGATATTCAAATAGAATTAAGTTAGCTTTTAATGTCAAAATATTAGTTGCAGATGTGAACGCTTGAAGTCAGGTTTGTAATTTTAAAGAGAGCTCATGTGGGTTTAGAACCAAATGGGAAGGGTGCTGGCAGTGTTTTATATAATTTTGAATGGCAATGAACTTAGTATTTCAGTAATTGTTAGTCAAGCTGTTTCAATTGGCCTACAAAAGGGAAATAAAGAACTTGAAAATCAAAACTATCTACCACAGAGTAGGTAAATTTGATCATTTTAGACTGAATTATTTGTATACACTCTACAATATTTATTGTGTGCATGTGTGTGAAGAAATGACAAAGTCATTTAAAAGCATAGCACTTGAAAATCTCAGTTTTTTTCTTATCATGGAGACATTTGTCTTGAGTATATATATGCTTCAGTGGAGAATTCAGCTTGACTCTCTAACCATGGTTGTCTCCTACATAGAAGAGATAAAATTAGCAAGCAATTGCAAAACCAGGTAGTCCTGTGGCATTTACAGGGTCATTATTAATTAAAATACTTTTTAGCTTAAAAAAGAGGAACTATACATCCTTCTTTTATTTTATTTTGTACAAATAATTATATGCATCTATCTCATGAAATTCGCTTATGTAATCAAGCCTGACCAGAGGTTTTAGGACATTTTGTTTAGTGTTTCTATTATTTATGGTGTTGCTCATGATTAGAAAGGATGGCATTTTGTGGGTGAAATTAATTTCCTTTACATTCTGGTCAAATGCTGAGAAATCTGGAATGATATTCTCATGAAACCAGCTTGTATACCTTTCTTAAGAGCATGTTAAGAAATGCCTCAGCATTGTAAGTAGAGTTTAATGTTGTATTATGAAAAAATAAAGCAGGCAGTTAAGTAATACATTGAATATGGCCCATTGAACCCTCTAGACTTTCAAACCCTGGGAGATAAACAATAGCGTGTGTAACTTGGAGTTTGCTCTTACTTTCTGGCCGGATATGGAAGCCAATTTGGGTTGAAGTTGGTGTTGAGAAAGGGGCATTTTATGAAAAATAAAAACAGAAATCTTGTAGAATGCTATCAAAGAAGCTTCCTAAGGTATTAAGTAATTTCCCTGAAGCTTGTTTACTATTCTGTATTCATTCACATACTATGTCTAAATGAAATTCATTTATTTGACCCATTAGAAAAATAGTTCCTCCCTTCTCAGGCTACTATGAATGATATCAATGTGAATAAACATTAGGTAGGATTAACCATCTTTACTGATTTATATAAATTGCGTTTGTCTTAAGTACCCTTAAAATATACAATCAAAGGTCAAGAAGGAATTCCACAGAGAAAAAACATACTTTTTTCTTTTTCATTTCTGACATGTTTTCTAATGTTTCCATGGGTAATATTGTGATGATTATTATTTTAATTAACAAACAAATACAGCTCTTTTGAGATCTCCCCAGATGTGAGATACACATTAAAATGAATTACATTTCTGTTCATGGGTCTCTGAAAGAATTTGGAGCAAAGTAACAGTCTATTAATTTTCTTATTTGTATTATGAAAATGTTTTTGAGATGTTTTTAAATTGAGTGTCTAGAAAAGAGCTGTTCATCAATTGTCCCTGAAGAGCCTTTGGTCCAAAGGAACATTTGGTGTGGCATTTTAATTATCTAAGGTTTAATGACAAAGATAATGAAGTATTTTGCTTTCCTTGAATCTATTTTGCTTGTCAACAAGATGAATTTGCTTTGGGTTCTTTAATATCAAAGTATGTTCAGGGAGGTGAAGAAAAAGTTGGAGGCTCCTAGACTGATGCTGAATGTATTATGGCCAGATGTGGAATCTGTTGAATAATTTGAAAGTGTTTACTTTGGCTTGATGTTTTGTTTTGAGATGGAAACAAATGAGAAAACAATTATTAAATTAATAATCCTTCCTGTACCCTTCCGAGCAAGTCCCACTGAGTGCACCATGTATATGATAACAAAAAATAAATAAATAAAAAGGCAGTGTCATTATTAGCTTTCTGTTTGAATTAATCAAATAGATGAAAGCCCAAAGGGAATGCATTGTTTCATTGGTGTGATATGTGACCTTTTTTAAAACATCAATTTGAGTAAAAATAGCTTATCTAATGTTTCCATATTTATCTGGCAGTAGTTTCTTGGATGAAGCAACTATTTATTTTAAAACTTCAATGGGGACAGGATGAGGGAGGATACTGTCACACTCAACTTTAGAAAGTCATCAAAGCTTCACCTTTTTTTCTCATCTTAAAAAAAAGGACTGAAGTATTTAATTTTTTATATCTATCATAGTAAACACACTGTTATATTTCAAAATCCCTTTCTTTCTTGCTAATGAAAACATGTTGCCAGTGATGTGATTAACTGTATGCATATCCTTAAGGAATTGACATCTTGAAAATGTTTGTTAAATTATTTGCAGCTGCTCATACCAAATACAACAGGTTTATATTTAAAATGGAAGGGTTGGGAATGACAACTGTATAAATACTAGAGAAACGGAAATGCAAAGTGTAAACAAATAACAATTCTGCTAGATAGGTACATCAGAATACACATTTCTTTGAAAGTTTAACTTTTATGTATCTAAGGATGTATCTGAGAATGGTTAAAAGGAATCATTTGTATTTAAAATTAATTCTCTTTAGCAGATGTCAGGAGATATGCTGGGAAGATGCTCTGACCACTGGTTAAACTTTTACAAACCATACAGGAATTTTTAAAAATCTCTTTGTACTTCCTTGTTTATAGTCACTATTTGAACTATTTGGTAGACAACTTTTAAAGTCTTCAAAATTGTTTTACCTATTTTTTGTAAAAACAAATATTAGCATAAGGTGTTCTCCTGAACATTTTAATAAGATAGCTTTAAAATCTATTAGTTTGAGTTGTGATATGTCTGACCCTTCATTTTACCGTGATCCCTTTCTCTGCTCACTGACATAAACATATATGGGGTTCACCCAGTTAGCAACACTCCTATTGTCTTAAAGTGTCCTTTTGGACCAAAGAGCTTCAAACTGACTACATGGGGAAAAACAGTCCTATAACCACAGAGTCCTATTTTAATTTATGTGTAACTGTAAAAATGTGCCTTTTAAGACAGATAATATAATATAAATGGAGCAGGAGAGATGCACATTTTTGGTACATCTTAGAAAGTACCTCAGACATGAAGGTTTATTTAAATATTGTGTTGAAGGATTCTAATTTCATTTGTACTTTCGTCATACCATTGCTTCTTCATGTACCTTTTATTTACATCTTCTTTATATTACATATATATATATGTTTTTTTTCAGCCCTTCACTGGGTTCTGCCAAGTTATGCCTCCCTTAACCTTCAGTCCCTTACCTTCTGAGAAAAAAAAAAGACCTGATAATTTGCAAATGCATCTCAGTGAAATTAGTTTAAACATACCTTGATATGAGGCTTTGGGTGCTTTTCACATCAAATGATTCTTATTTTAACTACCTTTAAACATATCACATGTACACACTAGCATCCGTCCACTGTAGGAATTTCCCTGGTGTGACAGGTTGGGGGGCCTTGCTGTACAAATGACACCCTACATAGTAAGCATTTACAGAGCTCCGATGCAGTGAAGGATGTTTTCTGAGGTGGCTGGGAGAACTAAGGTTGTGCAAATCCTGAAGGCTAATCTCAATAGAAGTAGACTTCCCTCTGACTATTTTACGATGGAGTCTCTATTTTCCAATTCATAGTCTCACTTCTTAAATACTCCCTTTTCTATCTAAAGTCCCCTCTGCCCATGAGCTATGTGTCATATCACTGATTTTATATCCTTCATAGTATGTAGCTCAACCTGTAATTCTCTTACTCATTGGTTTATTTGTTTATTTTTTAGAATGTGTGCACCATGAGGGGAGAGGACTTACCTGCCTCATTCATTTTACCTCTGCACCTTTCTGTGTCTTGAGTAGTGCCTTCACAAAGTCGGTCCTCAGTAAATATCTGTTCAAATAATGAATGAATGAACTAACTCATGAGTAACCGCACAAAAGTGCATAAGATATATGAAAAGGTGTTTGTATTGTCAATAAATTATGAAGTTAGATTAAATGTAAATGTGTTATTTTTTTGTTAGCTTCTTTTGCAAGCATAGACAATTAAACTAAAATTTATTCACTTTGCAGTTCAGAACTGTTTTGTAGTTCACATACATGAGTCTGTATGTTATCCTTTTTTAATTTTATTTTTCTTTGAAGTGAGAGGAAAAATGATGTTAAACATTTCTATTTTAACGATAAATAATTGACACTTCCCTTTCCCCTCATAATGTCTATGAGGCCACTGAATATCCCAAGGCCTTTCCAGCAAATACAGTGGAACTTGTTTTGTTACCCATTCTTCTGCTTTACAGATCTGTTTTCCAAAGGAGAATTTGAGGTTCTTTGGGACTGTGACTTTCTCCAAAATATAGGAAATACATCTATTAGTTAATGTGTGATCCATTGGAATCCATTCAATTACTCCTGTTGTTAGTAGTAACATTTTGTTTAAATGTTCTGTATATTATAATTTAAGTTAATGATGGTAAGAGCAATATTCAAGGATGTTTGTAAGTTGTAAGATAATGTATTTAACAACAAACAAATGAACCAGGTTTCTGCTGTGTAACTCTCTGCAACCTAAAACAACTGATCCCCTTCCTCCGTATGCATATGTGGCCATTCTGGTCTGTTTGGTGACTGCTGTGAAACAAACCTCCTGTGTCCCCTTTTCTCTCACTTTGAGGTTCTTTACTTTAGGCATACTAGGTAATCACTATACACTTTTCTAAATGCATGATAAGACAGCCTGCCATTCTTAAGAATGTTCCCATTGGCCTCATATTGTGGGAGTTTGTCAGCCTGTCATGGACAATATGTAATAACATTTTTTAATTTGTGAGTCAATTACATTTTATGAAAAATAATTAATAAAATTCTAAGCATATAGTTTGAAAACAGAAAATACTTTACTTTTACCTAAGGTGAAAATCCAAATCCTCAAGAAAAAAGCATTATTGAATACAGCTATATTAATGTTGAATGATTGGTCAACATAAATAAAATATGAACCATTATGTGGGTATAAGGAATTGTCTTCCTACATCTCTGGAAGAATTGAGCTTGCGTACCTAAGGCTTAAGATTTCATTAGAATGGTTTTTCGTGTTCATATAAAAATGCTAGATACAAGAAAGGAGTTTTTTAAAGACCTTGGTTGGTAGGAACACATCAGCTCGAATAGATGCTGGCTTTTGCAGAGCCCACAGGCCTTTTGGTCATTGTAGCCAGCGGCTCTTTGATTTGAATCAGGGAAGGCAACCTTTGGACAGAAGCCAAACATTTTCTTCTGTCCCACATCAAACCAATTACTAAGATTTTACACAGTTTAATTATGATAACAGAAAATTATTGAGTAAAATTTAGACAGGTTTACTCTTTGGTTAGTTATAAGAAGTTTGCTGTTTGATTAGGATTTAAAATTTCATAAGACTGAGACATAGATCACTGCTCTGTGTTCTTCTTGATAATGCTGTGAATAACTCTTGAGTAACTCATTTAGTGGTTTTAAATGGAAAGAAATTCTCTTAATATCCAATCAGAATGTTGGCCTATACCTAAATTCTCCGCTCCAATAGAGAAAAACATCCATTCCCAATGCAGGACATTCTTGAAAACCTCTCACCTATGCTTAGCCTCCTCTTTAATGTAAACAAATAAAACTATGAACAGACACATTTTTTCTTTAGAACAGTCAGATGACTTGGTGAGCATTAAATTTAGTAAGGTGACAGTAAAAAAAAAAGGCAATAAATTTAATTTTAAAAGGTAGCTAACATTTAGGAATGATAAATGCCATTTTTCAATGTGGAAGTGAAGTCTAAGATACGTAATTTATATTTGTTCCCCTTAACATTATATTTCTCACTACATGTTGATTTCCAGTAATCTTTTCTCTAACTGGGTGCCTGGCATTTCCTAATGTGAAATGCATGTACAGGGCATAAATATAATTAAAAACATGTAGGAGTTGTTATTAAAACATAGGTTAGTATATAAAATCCTAAGGGATCTAGTTAGTGAAATTAGCATATAGCTGAGCTTGGTAATTACAAAGGGATGAGAGTCAAATAGCCCTTGAAAAATAATGAATGGATGGTGTTAGGAAAGGAGTGGAACAGGTAATATGCTTTTAAACAGAATCAGACATGTAGAATATTCTAGGGTATAAAAATAAAATATAAATGTTTCCAGAACTGCCACATTAAACCTTTAAGTAGACCCCATAGAACAATTCAGAAAAGTAAAAACACTGAAGTAATTAATTTGAAGTAACTGGTATAACAAGTAATTTCTTTCATAAGAATAGAGTAGACCCTAGGGTGTGTTGCGCCCCACTTCTCAGGCCTGAAAAAGTATAAAAAGTAGGCAGCCTGAAGTTCTGGACTGTGCTGACCTATCGGATTTGAGGGTGCTGAGGCCCCTCAGGTGTGGATGTGTCTCCGTGAGGCACTAGGGAAGGCTGGAGAGTGGAATGGGCTCACACCAGATAATGTCCTTCATCTCAGGCACTAGCTCAGCAGTGTGGATCTGATTGTTGTAAATCAGAGTAGGTCATTTTCTTTTAGTCCGCAAATTTTGCATATTGCTATAACTTAGCTATTGAAATTAGGAAGAACTTGAGAAAAACGGTTGCCAGGATTACTGGGTAATGATATGGAGAGAGAGCCAGGAGATATATTTCTATGAACTGAAAACAGATCTTCCTAAGAAAATCTCAACTTTTACATGAAGCCTGGTTTATTTAAATAATTATATTAGTAACTAAAACATCACTGTGTGAGAACTCCCTTTGCAGATCAGTACAAGGAGAGTGAGAAACCTATACTAGCTGAGAATGTAAGTCCTAACTAATATGGTGGAAATGAGGTCAAGGGCAAATGAGGGCAAAAAGCTGGGCTTTGAGCCTGGCTGATTCAGTTCTTAGGCTTGCCTCTTATCAGCCCTGCGACCTTGGGCCAACTGCCTAACCTCTTTAAGCATCAATTATCCAGTCATTATAGAATTCAATTAACTAATGATATAAAGTTCTTGACATAGAGTAAATAAGTACACTATTTGAAAGAATAAATGTCAAGTAAAAACAATTTTGTATTGGAAAATATGTTATAGTACCTATGGTTTCTATGAAATGAATCATCTTATACATTATGCACCTGCTCCTTTATTAAATAAACAGAATTTCATGTTGATGGATGTGATCCTCATCACATCCGCCAGTTTGAATGTGGCATGCCCCTCCCTCATGATATTTGGAAGTATCATTTCTATTTGGATCTCTCTTCCCTCGCTATTAACCTGGTTAACTTTTACTGATTTTTATATGTTAGTTCAAAATTATTTTGTTGGGTCAACATCCATGATTACTTACCTCCTGCTCCATATCTAGATTACTTTTCTCTGCTTTATACTCATTTTTCAACATTTTATTTATTTATTTTTTAGAGAGGAGAAGAGAAGGAGAAAGGGAGGGAGAGAAACATCAGTGTGTGAGAGGAAAATCAATCGGTTGCCTCTCGTACACCCCTGGCTGGGGACCTGGCCGGGGACTTGGCCCACAACCCAGGCATGTGCCCAGGAACTGAAACAGCAAACTTTCTGTTCACAGGCCAGTGCCCAACTCACTAAGCCACACCAGCAGAGCAACTTTGTGCTCATTTTTGATATGGTTCTTTCATTCAGAGCCCTTATCTCAGTTTTGAGTAATATATTTATTATTATAATTTTTGTTGAATATGTTTTTTTCATGTAAGGCCACATGTTTTATAGGAGAAAAGCCTGTGATTTTTTTTTGCTTATCAATACATTTATAGTGTTTCAACACATACTAGGCACTTAGTGATAACGGAGTTAATGTATGATGTGTGTGCTCAATTCCATATTGCATATCATTTTTATATTGGGTAGGAAATACGTAAATACTGTGTTGTGACCCAATTCAGAATTTATGTCTATGATAGTTTACCAAGAAAATATCTATATATGCTACTGCAGAATGATGTATAGAAATAGTATATATAAAATGTCTAATAATCAGCACAATGCTAAAGTTTCAGGCAAGAATATATAGGGACTAAATAAGTTAGAACATAGCCTAGAAAATTGGAACACTTTTCTTTTTTAATTAGTGAAACGTTTAGGAATCAGAATCAGGGACAAATTTAGGGGCTGAAAATGAGATTTTAAAGTCAGTAAGTCAGTTGGTGATGGTGCTTCTGTTATAGATGCTGGATGATGTGTGGACAGGGAGTTTACTGCACACTGGGGACAGCAAAAGAAATGAGTGGAGTGGAAAAAAAATAACCAGTGTTTAAGGCGAATTGGGAAGAGGAAGAAGGACAGTGGGAGACCTGGCAAGAATAAAGGCTAATATATGCGATCTTACAGAGAGGGAGTGGGTTTTCATGTGAAATCAGAAAACCACCAGTCATTTTTCATGAAATTTAAGGATGTCCATCACCTTCAACCTGAAAGCAAGTGAAAGCCTAAGTAAGTATTGCTTTGTTTTCACCATTTTTACCATTGCTTCATGAAGGGTTCTGTTCTATTAGGGTTTCCTGGAGACAACAGGGATTAAGAATACATGCATGTATGCCTATGTGAGTGCGCCCACACATGCCCACACACGTGAAGTCATCCAGCACATGAAAGTGAGGGACCAGGATAGGAGGTCCATTTATGGTAGTTTTAGCTCTTGAATCTAAGTATTTCCAAGGGTGTCAAAAACATATATGCTCAGCTCACTCCTTAATAACTTGTCAATTTAAACATGTAGATGAAATACATTTTTCTCCTTTTTTGGAATTAATTGGGTGTCACTGTTTCACAAAGTTATACAGGTTCCAGATGCACAGTTTCTCAACACATCATCAGTACACTGGGTTGTGTATTCACCATCCTGTCTTCTTCCATCACCATTTGTCCCCCCATACCCTCCTCCATTGCCCCCATCTACCCCCTTGCAGTCCTGCACTGTTGTCCATGTCCGAGTTTTTTTTCCTTTATATTCCTTTTTTCCCAATTCTTCAGCTTCCTCCCCTCAACAGCTGTCTGTCTGCTTTCGGACTATGTGTCTGTCTCTATTTCTCTCGATACTTCATTTTGCTGATTAGATTCCATATATGAGTAAAATCATATGGTACTTGTCTTTCTCTGATTGGCTCATTTCATTTAGCATAATGCTCCCCAAACACATTTGAATACTGATCTAAGTGGACAGACTCTTATGTGAGAAATAACTCTTATAGATCAGCATGCCAGCATATAAGTAGAAAATGAATTTTAGTTTAATTGCGTTTGAAATTTTCTTCAATTTTCTTCAAACACACAGGTATTTTGTGTACTTTATTAGCTTGCAGTTTATTGGTCAAGTTTTTCCTTGACCATGAGTAAAGATTGATATTTCTTTAATTGAACACGAAGTAAGTTAAGCCTATGTTTGACACAAGCTGAGAACAATTGCCACACGTGGTGATGCCCAAGTTGAGTGGTACTCGTGTCAACATTACATACACTGTAACTTCTCCAGAAGTGCCAGTCTTCTGAATGCAAACACAGAGAAGGACGGGACTGATCGGGGAGCAGTTAGTGGAAATGTGAACTTCGCAGTTGGGGATGAACATGGAAATGTTGGAATTTCGGCAAAGACCATGGTCTCGGGGAAGATACCTCTTGGGAAAGCTGTGGTTGGCAATTCTAGCACCCAACACCAAATTTCAGGATAGAATCACTATTTCATGACAACCCTGGGGAACCGAAAAAATGTCTAACAAAGACGCAAGTACTGAGAAAGTTGATTAAAACTTCATTGCTTCCAGCTGAGGTTTCAGTCACTCCATTTTAAATCATGTTTGACTAGACTTTAATCTCTCTTCTTTGAAGACTTTTTAAAATTTGGAATCCTTTAAATATGTGATCGTGGCACAGGTTTTAAGCAATGTGGACCTGCATTTATATCATTTCTCTTTTTCTATGGTGTTGATTATACATAAGTGTGTTCATTTCAGAGAAGGTGAAAAATACAGAAGAAAGCTTAAAAAAACCTCTAATCCCACTTCTCAGATATAATTTTAATACATTAGTGTAATTACTTCCAATTTTAATGTATATGAAGATATGGATTTTGTACAACCTTATTCTTTTAAACTAATATTTCTTAAGTATTTTTCCTTATCAATACATATGCTGAGGAACTTGATTTTTAATCACTGAAAGTATTCCTTGCACATTTTCTGTTAACATTTATTTTAACATATGCTTAGTGTTTTACATTTTTATATGGAATTTTTATTTGCAATTTTTAATAAAGTCTCAGCCAAGAATTGTGACTGGTTCTTTAGTGTAATTATCTAGAAGAACAAACGTTAACATTTTTGAGTATATATGTGTGTGTGTGTATGTGTATGTGTATATATGTATATATATATACACATATATATACTGTATTGTATTATATTATAACATGAAATTTCTCTTAATCTAGTATCAAATTGTTCTTCTAATAACAGTCTGTAAGAGTGTTTCTCTACAATGTAGTCAACCCTAGGTGTTAATATTCTTTTTAATCTTTGCAAATGGGTTGGGTAGATTTAAAAAACACCTGAACTTAATTTGCATTGTTTATTTTTTCTGACACTTGGGCTTATTTAGATCACACCCACTGTCTCTCTCACCCTCTGTAGCAGGAATTTTTCAGGTGTGCAGTCCAGTCCACCTCCCCCGTTGCCTTTCAGTTCCCACATCTTTGTAGTCTTCCTCCATTTAGATCATCTTAGTCTTGCTTTTCTCAGCTTTGACGTTTTGAAGCGATGGGGCCAGTTGCTTTGTGGAATATCCTCAGTCTGTTACGCTGTGGTTTGTCTGATACTTGGTTAGATTCCAGTGGCAGGAACACCCCAGAAGTGGTGCTGCGTTCTTCGCATCGATCCTATCAGGTGGCAGGTCACTGTGACTTGTTCCCATATCAGTCAACCACCAACTCTGGGGCATGACCTCCAAGTTTCTCTACTGTAAAGTTACTGTTTTCCCGGTCCTTGTAAATAATTAACCTGTGAGGAGGTTATTGGAAGTTATGTGAACATCCTGTTCCTTATTGGTGGCTCTTGACTGAATCATTTACTATAGTGATTTCCAGACAGTGATTTTAAAGTTTATCATTCCATCGGCATTTAATAATGAATATTTTATTGTAAGCAACCTTCTCTCTCTCTTATTTACTTCTGCCGGTATGGATCCATGGATTCTGATTTTATTCAGTTGGTTATATTCATTATTATCATCATTTATTTTGATGCTCAAATTGTCCCAGATTTGGCCAGTGGCAGCTTGCTTCGTCAAGCTAGTTTCTGTGCCTGTCACTCTTCGTGCACATTTTTACTTCTGGAACAAGATGGTCCAGGCTTACTCTCCCAGCTCCAGCCATTTTTGCTAAAAAACCTCTGGTTCCTTTTTGTGGAGAGTGATACTACATTTCAAGATGTAGAAGCGAGGTGTGCTCTTTCCCACTACGGTGTCTTTGCTCATGCCCCCCTTCAGAGGACAGACTGAGGAGAAAAGCTGTTTTATACCATTCTTGCCTTTCAACATTTTATATTTGTAGGTTCTTTCTCTCACCATGAGAAGCCTGGCTCCCAATGAAATCAATAGATTTGTTCCTTTGCTCAATTTACGCTACTCATAAACTTGTTTCAGAATTACTATGCCCACACAATTACTAACAATAAAACTACTAACTTAAGTTTTCTTTGCAGTCCTTTTAGTCCTCTTATTGTGAGACAGAGCCGTGAAAGTACTGCAGCTAAAGTTACTGGGAGTCTTTCTTTTCCATTTTTCTTGAACGTGCTTTTTGCCAAATGGGTTTAAATAGTTAAATGTAATTGTTTCTGTTTATTTCCAACTTTGAAGTTAAAAAAAATTTCTGTTGACTTAACTTTTGGCACTTTAATTATGATGTGTCTTGGTGTGGCCCTCTTATAGGGCTCATCGTATTTGGGACTCTCTGTGCTTCCTGGACCTAGAATCTGTGTTCTTGACCAGGTTGGAGACATTTCCAGCCTTTGTTTATTTAAATAGGTGCTCTGCCCCTTTCGGTCTCTCTTCTCCTTCTGGGACCCCTTTGGTCCGAATGCTGCCATGCTTGATGTTCCTCCAGAGGTTCCTTCAACTATCCTCATTTCTAAAATTCTTTTTTCTTTTTGCTGTTTCAGTTGGGTGTTTGCTGCTACCTTGATATTCAAATTGCTGGTTCTATCTTCTGCTTCATCTAATCTGATGTTGATTCCATCAAATGTATTCTTTATTGTAGTTACCATATTCTTCCTTTCTTACAGGTTCTTCATGTGTTTTGTTTTATATTTTCTATCTCATTGTTGAAGTTCTCACTGAGTTCCTCTACATTTCTCCTGAGCCCATTGAGTGTTCTTATATCTAGTGTGTTGAACTCTTTATCTGATAGATTGCTTATCTGTTTCATGTAGTTCTTTCCTGGGTTTTTGTCCTGGTCTTTCATTTGGGACATATTTCTCTGTCTCTTCATTTTTTCTATATCTCTGTGTTTGTTTCTATGAATTAGTTGAACAACAGGTTTCTTGGTATTGAAGGAGTGACCTTGTATAGAACCTACCCCTTTGTAGACTGTGTGTACTGGGTCCTAAATGCCTAGGAGCAGGCATGTATGTGGGCCACAAGCAGTCCCAGGGGCAGGCCTTCAGGTATTACAGGAGTAGAGACAGGCCAGGGAAGATCCGCTGGAGCTGGAGCTGGAGAGGGCTCAGGCCTCAGGCAGTCCGGGGAGCAAGCCACACCAGGACCTGGTGCTCACCCTGGGGCAGGTTGCCCCAGGCTACTGTTGAAGTGGGTGTGGTCGGCAGGAAGTCCTCAGCACAAGCCACACCTGGGCAGGAGCTGTAGCTGGGGCTGGTGTGAGCTGGGTGGAGTCCCGGGGACTGGTCACTGGGCTGGAAGCTGGAGTTTGAGCAGACCACAGGGAGCTACTGAGTGGTCTCTCTCTCATTTCTCCTGTAGAAGTTGTTGTGCAGCCCTCAGAATTGCTCTGTCCGTAAGTGTAAATTTGATGTGTTCCTGTGAAGAGGTGAGTTCGGGGTTTTCCTGTGTCCCTACCTTGGGCCGGAAGCCTACTTGCATTGTTTTACTTACTAGTGAATACTTGCATGTGTGTAAAGTGTAAACTTTGGTATAAACTTTTGAAAGAGTTTATAAACTGTAGTCACCAGTTGGGGGTTCCTCCAGAGCAAGTGTGCAAGTCTGTGATGCTTTAGCTTTTTGATCTGGAAATGAGGTTAATAATACCTACCTTATTTGTTATTATAATGACTACAATTAATTATTCATGCAGGAGCAACTTGATTAATAAATTATTATTTCATTCTTCGTACTCTCTACAAAGTTTGTTTCTGAGGTTAGCAGCTTTCATGAAAAAATGTATCAAGAACATTAGAAGAAATTAACCACAGTGGCATGACAAAGTTATAGTTCATTATAGGAAAAAATGCTTTTAAATACTAGCCACTTGGCAAGACTGGAGATTTACATGACAAGTCTTTAACTGCCACCAATAGAGGTAAAACAGAGGTTTTTATGGTTATTGGTTTGATTTTTATATAAAGGAACACTTTTTTTTTAAATTTCACCCAAAATAGTTTTGGAAGTCTATTTACCTTCAATCTACCAATAGGACTATAAACCTTTAAAAATGCTTTCTTTTTGAGCACTCCGTACACAGTTGCCTCAGGACCTTTGTACTTGTCGTTTCTGTGTCTAAAATGTCTTACCCTTGCTATTCACGAGGCTCACTACTGAGTGCTGTACAGCTTTCTGCTCAGATGATACCTCTTCAAAAAGATCTCCTTTGAGTATATTTCTCACAAGAACACCTTGTCACTCATCCCATGACACTGCTTTAATTGTTATTCACAGCAGTTATCCATGAATTAAAATGACTGGTTTTCTGATTAGGATGTCAGCTCTGTGAGCACAACGACTTTTTTCATCTACCGCTGTGTTCTCATTTCCTGTAGAACACGCACAGTCAGTGTATACTGAATGGAGGAATTGATGAAGGAACAAATTGAATCTAGTATTGAGGTTAACATTTGATTATGTAAATAGATATCTTTTCAATTTTCTGTGAACTTAGAAGTTTTTTTAAGTGAATGTGACAGATTTCTAGCAGGTAGAGCGTAGACATGCTGATTATAGTTGCTTTGTTTTCATTGTGTAATGGTTCTTAGGGTTCCCATTGTACCTATGCTTTGCTCTAGATCAGCTTTTAGCCATCTGTATTGTTTTCCGAGAATATAGGAAAGAGACCTGAATTGTAGGTTTCTCTGCCCTTCACACACTCTGCCCCAGGTGGTCCTTCCCTAGTGTCCCCAGCTCTTCCGGGGGACCACAGCTCTCAGCATGAGGACCTTGACACCCCAGGCCTTGACAGGGCTCAGAGGTTGGTAGCTCTACCACCCCCACCAGAGCTAATGATCTAGTTATGTGTTAATAAGGGGGTGTGACAGGACAGCCCACATTAAGCAAGTAACCCTGAAAAGTTCCCAGGCTCAAAAGTTTCTCCTCCTTGCCCTGGCTGGTATAGCTCAGTGTATTGAGCACGGGCCTGAGAACCAAAGGGTTGTGGTTCGATTCCCAGTCAGGCCACATGCCTGGGTTGCAGGCCAAGTCCCCAGTAGGGGCCACATGAGAGGCAACCACACATTGATGTTTCTCCCACTCTCTTTCCTTCCCTTCTCCTCTCTCTAAATATAAATAAATAAACTGTTTTAAAATTTTTCTCCTCTACACTATGGGCTTTTAAAACAGCAACTTGTTTTAGTAGATACCTAAATCAATTCTTTATATTCTGCAAGATTCAGATTCCCAGAATTCACATTAAATGGGAATTAAAATAATATTTGACCCACAAGGCTATCTAAGCTGAATGAAATCATGTATGCGAAAAAATTTTTACAGCTATAAAGTGCTCTGCATATGGATGTACATAATTATTATGTGTAATTATCACAGTTCATGGTCTCACAAGCCAGGTTTTTTTAAAGTTGTTTTGCTATAAAATTTCAAAAAGCACTTTCTCATGTTAAGCCAAAGTCATCTTTCCCATAATTCTGTAGCACAAAACAGGCAGTAACAAATCTTGCAGCTGTGGGTTGAGATCCTGCCCCTCCTACTTACCAGACTGGATCTTGGATAGAAGACATCAATTCTCTACTCTGAATTTTCCTCATTGATGCATAATGGTGATAGGCTCTTCCTTACAGGGATATTGTAAATGTGAACATTTTTGTAAAAATGTGCCTAACTTAAGTGACTAATAAATGGTTGTAGTTATTATTCATAGGAGCTTTCCTTTTATTATTCAACAATATGTAAGTGAATAGAAGCCCCAAGCTTTTCCAACTTTCCAATGGCACTTCAGAAAAATGTGTCTGAGCCTCTATTCCCAAGTAATAAAGACATAAGTGGCCTAATGCTGCTCCTCTTACTGTATTTCTCATTCTGGACAGACAGCAGCAGGAAGCCTGAGGGAGGAAGCCTTTCTTTGGCAAATGGTTTATATCTGCTAGTGGAGTTGCATAATGTGAAATGTGCAGGAGGGGGATAACCCTGCAGGCAGTGGGAGTTCTCTAAACTGCTGGATCCAGAGCCCGTGTGAAGTATGCTCAGACGAATCCTGGGGCAGCTTCAGGAGACGCCATCTACACAGACAGCATGAGAGCAGCGCCCTCTGGAGTTGTACAGCGTACAGATGCTGTCTCCATGTGCCCTGCCAGTTTCTGACTGGCTTTCTTAATTATCTTTAAGGTATACTTCCTAGATATTTGTACTTTCATTTTTCCTTAGTGGATCTCAAATATAAGTGTGCATTTATGTGAGTTTTTAATGAGTATAACAGTTTTAAAGGAACTTTTGTTATAGTGATGTTGACCCCGGGAGCTAACTTGAAGGCTGGCCTCTCCCCCTGCCTCACTCTGGCACTCGGCCCCACCATGTTCCAGGTTGAACTCGCAAGTCACTGTCGTGTTTGCGAATGCTGAATAGCTCAGCTGGACGCTTCCATGCAGTGTGTGTCAGGCAGACTGAATCACCCATCAGCATTCACTGAAAATACTGGTTTTCTTTTACAGCTTTGCCACTGGTCAACAAAGAATTTGAAATTATGTTTGGTTAAAGAGCTGTTTTCTTTTTACTAAGCAAGAGAGTGCAAGACAGAGAATGTGCATCAACCAGCATATTTCCCATTGAAGAGAATTAATTTCTATTTTCTTTCTCTCAAAGATGGTCTCTGCTGCTTTAGGTTTTTGCTGTGACCTTTAGTTACTCAGCCGTTTTTTGTTTGTTCGTTTGTTTCTCTTAAATTTCAGTTCATCACAGGGAAATCAGAAATCACTAGTCCAGCTTAAAATCTTTCCTAGAAAAAATATTTTCCTGCCATTATTTTATAATAGAGACCCCCAAAAAGTTACATTTGGCTACCTGAAATATTTTTTCATGGGATCTTTTAGTGATTTCAAATAAAGTCCAAAGTAACTTCTCTGGGAGGCCCCGCCCCTACGGTAGCTTGGATGCCTGTCTGTTTTAGGCCGTTCAAGGAAAGGAAGCAGAGCTGGCTGCTTGGGCCAGTCAGTTCATTTAATAACTGGGTGCCTAGAACCAACTCCAAGTGTGCATAAATGGTAGCTCTGATTTTTTCTTGACTTACACAGTTCTCAGATTTACCATCATTTACTGAAACTTGCAGAGGTGTCCATCCTGCACCTGCAGGCTACATGCAGCTTGGGATGGCTATGAATGAGGCCCAATACAAAACTGTAAATTTACTTCAAACATTATGAGATTTTTTTGCGTGTGTTGTTACATGTTACAATGTACATGTGTCCCAAGATAACTCTTCTTCCACTGAGTTGCAAAAAGTTTGGGCACTCTTGAGGGAGGGGAAGAAATGTTGATAGTACCGAAATATTATGAGGTCCACACCATTTTAAAAAATGTTACTACAAAAATGTATGTCTTAGAGTTACCATGATAAGGATTATGATGATGATGATGATGATGATGATGATGGAGCATTTCTGGAAGCTTTATCATTGAAAAAGTTTATATTCATGGAACACAGCCTCTATGATGATTAGTATGTTAAATGCGGCATTCGCTTTAAGGTAAAGGAATGTAACAATTGAATTGTCTCATCATTGTTTCTGAAAATATGAAACAATCCCTAGATAATGTCATATTTCAGAAAAAATAGAACATTAATCTTTCTCTGAGGTAATAAGTGTTTTACTATAGTGAACTATGGTTAGGTTTTTCCATTTGTGTCACAGGCCCTGAAACTTTACTGTTCTAATTAAGCACATGGTCGATCTGGAGTCTGGAGAACCTGGTAGTTTGCCAAAGGCTCTGCTGCTACTTGCCTCATGTTTTCAGGAAAAAATTGATAGCAGCTCACAGCAGTGCCCTGTGCAGAATAAGGGCAGAATAACTGCTTAATACATGCATGTTTGTCAGCTGTACAATAAAGTCAACCTAGAAATAAAGTCATGTTGATTATGTACGAAAGCTGGTTGCTTTTTGTAGTTGGTGCAGGTGCTCATTTGTTGAACAAACATTATCAAATGCCTCCCACATGGGAGTGCACTTGACTTGCCAGTGACACGCTGCCCAGCGATGGGTGCAGGCACTCAGAGCAGTCAGGACACCAGGATCGCCGACTCCGGAGCCAGTGCTCATTATTTTTTTTAATGAAAGTGCTGTTGACATACAATATTGTATGAGTTTCAGGTGTACCTTTATATACCTTACAAGGTGATCACCACAATAAATTTAATAACCATCTGTTACTGTACAAAGTTAGTGTGATACTACTAACTATATGCTCTATGTGGTATGTTATACCTCCATCACTTTTCTTAATTTTATAACCGGAAGTTTGTACCTCTTTCACCTCTCCATCTTTTTTTGCTTATCTTACCACCCTGTCCCCTCTGACAACCATCCATTTCTTTCCTATATCTAGGAGTCTATTTCTGTTTTGTTTTGAATGTTTGTTTTATTTTTTAAATTGCATGGATAAGTGAAATCATACTGTATTTGTTCTTCTCTGTCTCACTTATTACACTCTAGGTCCATCCATGTTGTCAAAAACAGCAGGATTCTATTCTTTTTTTTTAATTGATTATGCCATTACAGTTGTTCTATTCCCCCCTTCATTCCCCTTCACCCTACCCCCCCATCCCCATCATTACCCCCCTTTAGTTTATGACCATGTGTCTCAAGTTCTTTAGATTCTATATTTCCCATACTATTCTTGCCCCCCATCTATTTTTTTACCTACTGTCTATGCTACTTATTTTCTGTACCTTTTCCCCCCTTCTCCTTCTCCCACTCCCCTGTTGCTTACCATCCATGTGATCTCCATTTCTATGGTTCTGCTTCTGATCTAGCTGTCCTTTTAGTTTGCTTTTGTTTTAGGTGTGGTTGTTAATAACTGTGAGTTTGCTGTCCTTTCACTGTTCATGTTTTTTTAACTTCTTTTTCTTAGATAAGTCCCTTTAACATTTCATATAATAAGGGCTTGGTGATGATGAACTCCTTGAATTTGATCTTATCTGAGAAGCACTTTATCTGTCCTTCCATTCTAAATGAAAGTTTTGCTGGATAGAGCAATCTTGGTTGTAGGTCTTTGGATTTCATGACTTGGAATACCTCTTTCCAGCCCCTTCTTGCCTGTAAGGTCTCTTTTGAGAAATATGCTGACAGTCTGATGGGGACTCCTTTGTAGGTGACTGTCCCCTTAGCTCTTGCTGCTTCTAGGATTCTCTCCTTCATTTTCATCTTGGCTAATGTAATTATGATGTGCCTTGGTGTGTTTCTTCTTGGGTCCAACTTCTTTGGGACTCTCTGAGCTTCCTGGATTTCCTGGAATTCTATTTCCTTTGCCAGATTGGGGAAATTCTCCTTTATTATTTGTTCAAATAAGTTTCCCACTGGTGGCTGTTCCTTTCCCCCTTCTGGTACCCCTATAATTTGGATGTTGTAATGTTTAAAGATGTCCTGGAGGTTCCTAAGACTCTCCTCATTTTTTTGAATTCTTGCTTCTTCACTCTTTTCTGTTTGGCCATTATTTGCTTTCTTCTGGTCCACTCCATTGATTTGAGTCCCAGTTTCCTTTTCATCGCTATTGGTTTCTTGTGCAATTCCATTCATTTCAATTAGTTTTGCCTTCATATGTTTCTCTAATTTGTGGCTATAGTCAACCAGTTCTGTGAGGATCCTGATCACCAGTGTTTTAAACTGTGCGTCTGAGAGTTTTGCTATTTCTTCATTGCTTAGATTTATGGGCTCTGGGGCTTTGAGATCTCCTTGAGCCATTTTTGTTCTGTTCGCGCCCGTTAAGTATGAGGAGCAGAGCCTTGGACTCCCAGGTCTCTGGGTTGTGACGCTGTATGTGGGGGTGTGGTCAGAGCAGGGAAATGGAGGCACCCTCTGCTGTTTCGTGCTGCTAGGTGAGGATCAGCGCCTTAGGTGGTTCACCAGGGCAGAGCCACTCAGAGTTGCTGGGTTATGATGCTGTATGTGGAGGTGGGGTCAGAGCGGGGAAATGGAGGCGCCCTCCGCTGCCGTTCACTTCGGGGACCGGCTGGGTCCTGTCCAATCGCCCACTCCCTCGCTTGTCTATCCACGCACGAATGGGCGACCACAGTCAACCCGCAGCCCTGCTCCCTCGCTGTTTCCCCCGAGGTCGCTCGCTGTGTTGCTCACTAGGTCCAACCCTGTGCCTGGATTTCGTGCGCCTGAGTCCGTCTGATGGAGTTTTCCTGTGCAACCCCTCTCCACCAGGTGCTGGTTTCACCCCTCTTACCGGTCAGGCTGAAGAATTTGTTGTTATCAGACTTCCGAAAAGTTCAATTTTCTGTGTTCTGACTGTGTTTTCTGTTGCTAATATTTAGTTGTCTCTAATCTTGGTTGTGTGAGAAAGCACGGCGTATCCACCTATGCCTCCATCTTGGTGGAAGTCCAGGATTCTATTCTTTTTATGTGGCTGAGGAATATGTGTATATACATATCATATCATACACTTTTTATACATTCATCTATCGATGAATGCGTAGCTCAGGTCCATGTGTGGCTACCGTGAATAATGCTGTAATGAATGTGCAAGATTGCCTGCTTTCTGCTGGTCGTATCTTTTATGAATCAAACATGTAAGGATATGCTCTGATCTTCAATTGGACTTCCAGTGTCCATTCTGAATTTCTCTGTCTATGCCTAAATTCCTCCCTTAGTTTCTATTTTGAGTCAATGATCCATTAACACGCATGTAACTACATTGCAGTGATCACAGTCCTAAAGGAACATTACTGCCATTAAATCTTTCTGTTTTGAGAATATTTTTATTTAAAGAAATATGCAATCGGAGGGGAAGGCAATTCCTCCTTCCTGTTAAAAGTAACAATAGTTATCTATTTACTTAAGATAAATATCTATTTCTCATCCCTGTTATCAAATCAGCCACCAGGTCATGCTTATTTTATGTCTTAAATGTTCCTTCAACTCTTTCCTACCCTACCTGTCTCTACTTTCACTGTTGTAGTTCCAGTCATTATTATCTTTTCTTCCTGTGCTCTCGGAAGGCACCTTGTTGATAGTCCCAACCCAGCCTTACTAACTCCCAGCTGATCTTCCACTGCTGCCTGAGAAATGTAAACATGACATCTATGTGAAGGCTCCCCCCTCCCACTGTTGCAGGAGAAGTTGCATCTCAGGACATAGTGCACACAAGTGCACGGTCTGGTCCCTGCGTTCACATGGATGGCCTCGTGTCTGTGCTCCAGTAATGGTGAGATGCGTCTCCTCACGTAACCTGCAGCGTGATGGTTACTTTTCCCCCTAGCTCCTTTGAACTTTCATGCCTTTTCCAAGAATCACTACAATGTGTGTGCCTCTGTCTCAGACTTCACACCTGGTATGGAATATACATTCTCCATGTCTTCATCTATCACGTTAGACTCCAAGTCCCTCATGGACAGGGGCCATGCCTTCCTCATATTTTATTAATGGGTTTAATTTATCTTAAGTTTAAAATATTTCAAACTATAATTCATATATTTATAGTGAAAGAAAAGTTTAGCCCTCACATGAGCATGTGAAAATATGTTTCGTAGTTATACCATGCACATGCATGTAGCATCTTCTCCAATCTATACAAAGAGCAGCTGTTATAACTTTAGAGCTATATACTATGTTGTACATTGTGTATGGTGTGTTATAAATGGTGACTGTCCAAATGCATGCAGTAGTGACCTCTCTTGTCCTGTAGCTGTCTGAGGCCTGGCTTGGGTAGTAATGGAAGGGGAAAATAAGTGAAAAACCTAATAATTAGAACAGAATCTTTGAATTATATTTATATTAGTCTCATATAAGCCTATTAGTCTCATAGGCTTTGTTTTATAAATTCTTATTTAAGCAATAATTTGCATTCAATGAAATGTTAGCTCTTGGTTAAAATTTTTAAAATTATTTTATTGTTGTTCAGTTACTGCCTGAGAATTTTAGTATTTGCAGCCTAATTTAATTTCTTTAACTGTAAAGATTATACAATAAAGAAATATAATTTTATATGCTAGCTCATATTTACTTTATATCTGGTTATCCATGGTTGGAATTAGAAAAACATGTCTGTCTCTTTTGAATTTACAGAACATGTTTGGCCTTGATATTTATACAATCCCTCAAACAGTAAATAGTCTGTTCTAGTTTGACTTAGGAAAATACCCCTAAAGAAGATGCCACAGTTAATATCACTATATCAACTACAGGATTAGAATTTGAAGTGTGTAGATAACTTTTTGCATGGAGTGGGTGCCCCTCTCTGAGCATTCGTTGACTGCATCCCAGAGCATCCTCAGCCACTGTCTGTGAACTCTGTAGGAAAGCTTCAAGCTCTGAAAATAGCTTTGAGTCACATCAACATCTGAAATGCCTCTAACATTTCAGAAAGCAGTTCAAAGGGAAGGAATTTTGCCCAGTATTGTAATACGATAAATGATTTAATGGTTTAGACACAAGAGTGCTCTATAAAGCAGCCTGCAGTTGGTCAGGTATTTTCCACCCTTTCTTCTCTTCAGCAGGAGAACCCCATCACTCAGGACCCCCTGTTAATGTGGCATTCCTGATGAAAGATGAGAGCTTTTCCTTGGCACTGCTACCTTAAAAATTAGCAAGTGAAACAAATGGAAGTAACAAAATATATCAATATGATTTTTAGTGATTTAGAGATGGTCTTTTGTATCTCTGCTATGATTCAGTGCGAATTTACTACCAAAAATTGTTTTGATATTAACTTAGTAAATATTTCTGTGATGAGCATTATTTTCATATTAAGTTGAACTCAGTATATTTCATAAACTGCCTTCTCTCACATCTTCTTGTTTATATTATTGGCAGCATAATATGTATCATCCATTTGGGTTAGTGTCCATCTTGCTCCCCTTACTCTCAACTCTAGATGCTTTTTGAGGACTAACAAATTTCTAGTCCTATTATTTGTGGCTTGTTACATTTGTTCAAACAGTAACAACCTAAGTTAAAGCAACTAAATATGATAAACTATGTCTTGTAAATCACAAACAGAGCCAGCAGTTTTACACTTGTGCAGTAAAACAAGTAGAGCTGAAGGACCTGGGCGAGCTCCTCAAAGCCCTACAGAGATGGCGTTCGAGCCTTTTCTTTGTGGTCCAAGGCTCTTCTGTTAGCACTGTGCTGCCTTCCAAGGCCAAGTGCATCCTAAGTGCTGGTGGTCTCTGGTCCAGTTATTTTCCTTCACATTAAGGGGCCATTGATCCATTCATTCTCTCCTCTTTGCTGCTCTGTGACCTACAGCCTTGCCAGTGTGATTTTTCATCTAATCGTCTAGCAGAGGCCTCTGAGAAAACAAGTCACCCACTCTGTTAGTTTTATGGGGTTAAAAGAATTCACTTACACAACAGTGTCTCAAAGTTATTGACCATGGAGCACTTTTATAATGATAATTTTGGATCAAGTTACTACACAAACAAGGTGCTCACAGATGATAGGTAACACCAAACAGAAGGCAAAAATGGTCTTAATAATTAATTACTTTATAAATTTTCAAAATGTGACTTCTGTTTAATACATAATAAAGATGTAAAGCTATCAGAGTAGAAGCATTCGGTACAATGGTTGGTTGGTAAATACCGCCCATATCTTCCTACTGATGGAAAACTAGTTCTTTGTGTATCAGATGATCACTGGAGACTTCCCTGAGTCCATCGAAGAGGCAAACTCTGGAATCCTGTTCCCTGGATTTCACTTCAATTTTACCATTTATTGACTGCATAATTTGAGAAAAAGTTTTAAGTCTGTTAAGCCTCCTTTTTCTATTCTTCAATGTGGGGTAATATGAGAAAATAGATATGAAGTGCAGCACTTGATGAAAAGGAATAAGTTTATCTTAACTAGTAAAAGGAAAAGTAGAGGGAGGCAAGGATTATTGGGTAGGTAATGTGTGATATTGGTGAAGTAAATAAAGTAAGAAGGTCTATAGTGATGAGTTCCATGATAACTATTCTTTTTGACCAAGTGAAAGCTGTTAATATTTCACTGGATATTAGTTTTCCAAAGAACAGTGCCTAGAAATACAAATATAACAGTGTCCTCTGTATCTGATAATAGCATTTTTCTTTACGAGGTGTAAAAAAGTTATTTAAAAATATAATAAGATTCAAAGGAACAAGGGAAGACTGAGAAAAGAAAGTCGGTAGCTTTAAGAACCTCAGGAATGAGTTAAACAACCAAGTAAAACTAACATCACGACATTAATTTTCTAATTTCAAAGTCTCTGGATGCCCCACTCTATCAAATTCAACATTTTGGGGGGAGTTTACTCATCAGTCAGACTTTTTCTGCTGGTCATTATGAAGTTTTTACTCAAGCATGAAACTTAGAAGAGTAATTACAATTGTCAAAATATGAGAAGAAATAAAGAGCCTGTTGAAGTTCATAATAATATATTTATATGAGTTGAACTGCACAGAGTGCTTATATTAATTTGTCACATAGATATGTTAATAAAAAGGTCATTTTATTAAAAGCAAATTGATAATAAACTCTACCAGTATGACAAAACAAGAGATAATCAGTCTATTTAAAAAGAGGAAATTGATATGTAGACAAGTTTAATTTGACTCTCAAAGGATGGGGTTTGATCAAAGACAAAATCAGGTCTCCCATAAAGTTTTTTTTCTCATTAAAAAAATATATTTTATTGATTATGCTATTATAGTTGTTCCATTTCCTCACCTTCATTCCCATCCACCCTGTACACCCCCTCCCACCAACATTTCCCCCATTTAGTTCATGTCCATGTGTCATAAGGTCTTTAGCTTCTGTATTTCCCACACTACTCTTGCCTTCCCCCGTCTATGTTCTACGTACCATCTATGCTACTTATCTCTGTACCTTTTCCTTTTTCTCCTCCTCCCACTCCCCTGTTGCTAACCCTCCATGTGATCTCCATTTCTGTGGTTCTGTTCCTGTTCTACTTGTTTGCTTAGTTTACTTTTGTTTTAGGTGTGGTTGTTAATAATTGTGAGTTTGCTGTCCTTTTACTGTTCGTATTTTTTATCTTCTTTTTCTTAGATATGTTCCTTTAACATTTCATACAATAAGGGCTTGGTGATGATGAACTCCTTTAACTTGACCTTATCTGAGAAGCACCTTATCTGCCCTTCCATTCTAAATGAAAGCTTTGCTGGATAGAGCAATCTTGCATGTAGGTCTTTGCCTTTCATGACTTGGAATACTTCTTTCCAGCCCCTTCTTGCTTGCAAGATCTCTTTTGAGAAATCAGCTGACAGTCAGATGGGAACTCCTTTGTAGATGACTGTCCCCTTATCTCTTACTACTTCTAAAATTCTCTCCTTCATTTTAACCTTTGCTAATATAATGATGATGTGCCTTGGTGTGTTTCTTCTTGGGTCCACCTTCTATGGGACTCTGAACTTCCTGGATTTCCTGGAAGTCTATTTCCTTTGCCAGATTGGGGAAGTTCTCCTCTATTATTTGTTCAGATAAGTTTTCTACTTGTTGCTCTTTCTCTTCCCCTCTGGTACTCCTGTAATTTGGATGTTGGAATGTTTAAAGGTGCCCTGGAGCTTCCTAAGCTGCTCCTCATTTTTTTGACTTCTTGTTTCTTGATTGTTTTCTGTTTCGTCATTGTTTTCCTCCTTCTGGTCCACTCCCTTGATTTGAGTCCCAGTTTTCTTTCCATCACTAGTTGTTCCCTGTGCATTTCCCTTCATTTCACTTAGTGCAGACTTCATTTTTTCATCTAATTTGTGACCAAAGTCAACCAGTTATGTGAGCATCCTGATCTGTTTTGAACTGTGCATCTGATAGGTTGGCTATCTCTTGGTTGCTTAGAAGTATTGGCTCTGGGGCTTTGATTTGTCCTTCCATTTGAGCCATTTTTTGGTGGGGGGGTCTGGTTGCACCTGTTATGTAGTGAGGGGTGGAGCCTTAGGTGTTCACCAGGGCGGGGCACCCCAGCCCCTGGGTTGTGACACTGTATATGGGGAGGGATCAGAGAGGGAACAATGGCACTTGCTCAGCTCTGTTTTGGATTTCAGTCCCTTCTGCCACTTCCCACAAGCAAATTGGGACCTTCTGGTGCTGATTCCTGGGTGGTAGGGCTTGTGTATGTTCTAGGACCCTGTGGGTCTCTCCAATGAACTCTCCTGTGAGGCTGGGAGTCTTTCCTGGCACCTCAGTGCTTTTAGGCTTTATTTCTCGATGCTGGGGCCCTGGGTTGCGTGGTCTGCCTTGACACTTGTTTTCATCTGGTTTATCTGCACGCAAATGTGTGATCACGGTCATCCAGCCACCTTATGTCTCACTGGGTCTGCTCACTGCCACCCTGCTCCCGGGGTCTACCAGCCACCACTTTTTCTTGTCGCAACTCCTCTCTGCCCTTCTTACCGGTCTGGATGAATGGTTGTGGGACTTCCATACAGTTCAATTTTCTGTCAGTTCTGGTTGTTTTTTTGTTTCTAAATTTTTGTTGTCCTTAATTTTGGTTGTTTGAGTAGGCACAGTGTGTCTACCTATGCCACCATCTCTTGGCCGGAAGTCCCCCATAAGGTTTTAAACAGTGAATTCAGCAACTTGAATGAGAATTTTGTCAGCGGTGTGTAAAGCAGAGCGAGTGTTTCAGAGCTGATGTAGCATCTTCAAGGTGCTCTAAGAACATCTTCTTAATTGTTGTTATTAAAATGAAAACACCGACTGTAATTGTGATATTTCTTTCCCCTATTTAGTTACACCAATATCGTCTACAAAGTAGACCAAGAGCTACCCATTCGATCTAGAGAATATCAGCGATTACAGGGGAAAGTGTATTTTTGCCCATCAGCACTTCTGTCTTCCTTTGCCTAACTCGTTAACACCTGGTTTCCCCTTTTAAATGTGTGTGGTTTGATCTCCTGAACCGCAGAACTTCAGCTTCCTTCTTACCCCCTGACTTCCAGAAACTGCAGCAGTTTGACCTTGGTCTGTTGACTTTGGAACTTGGCCCAGCACTTTCCCAGATGCTTTCCCCCGATGGTGTTGCCGCCACCCCCCCAGTGCGGCTGTGATGAACAACACCTAGAAAGGTTTCTCTCCCTCAGTAAGGTTCAAAATATAAGCCAAGGTATAAGTTAGGAAAACATACACATCTGTTGTATATCTTTACATCTTTCTCTAAGTGTTGTATCATGTTCACATAAAAATGTAAGTTGGGTGTGGAAAACTACTGATTATAAAGCAGGCTTGATTATTAAAAAACAAAAATCCTTGGGGTTTCATTACTTTAAACAACACTAGCAACTGCAGCAAGCAGGACGAACTAGCCATTATCTAGCACAGGAATTGGAAACTCAAAAAAAATGTTTATAGGAGCCAGGCAAGATGAGAGAATGTGCATGAATTGCTGAGAGTGCCAAGTAGCGGCCTGGGTGAGGAGAGCTGGTAAGGGCAGAGGGCAAAGTATGGGCTCCATGTTAAAGGCACAGCTCAGCTCACTGTTGAAATGCAAAATTGGTCCAGTGTTGCCAGATCTCCCCATTTCTCAAAAGAAGCCAAGAATTTGGAGTTTTATGTGGAATACTCTTGAGTTTCTAAAGTTAGCTAAAATCTGTTTTAAATACTCTACTTGCCAAACAAATCACCATTGGAGAGCTTGGTCCAGTTTAGTGCCTCTGCAGGCGTATTGTTACGGGAAATGAAGCGACCAGACACCAAGGGATTCTGGAGTACGAGGTTTATTCCTTTTTACGTGCACGGGCCCAGAGGAGTCAGTCTCCAAATTCTGAGCCCCGAACAAAGGATTCTTGGGGAATATATAGATTAGGGGTCTTCCTATCTACGTGGCAAAGCAGGATACAGAAGCAGAATGCGGTAATTAGTTCTATCTACGGGGCAGAAGCAGAGTTCGAAGGTAAATGTGAAAATTGGTTCTATCTGCGGGGGGGTGCTAGCTCTAGTCCTAGTGACTGTCCGGCTATCTGCTTTATCTGCTCTTCCTAGATGGCCTTATTGTTCTCCTGTGGCGCCTGGGGTCTTGGGTGAGCAACGGTCTCCTGGGACCTCTCCCTTCATTTCCAGTCCTCACTATCCGGCCACCCGCCCTCCCAGACGGCCCCATCATTCTCTCTAGGGCGCCTGGGGTCTGGACAAATAAAGGTTAAACAGAGGTTTTTCAAAGTTTCCCATATCAGTATCTCACGTATTGCTACATTCTGGACACCTGTAGAGGAACAACTCATTAAAAGATTCACACATTAGCATGCGTTTGAAAGAGATTTGAAATGAGGAGTTCCAGTATAAGAAAGAGATAAGGAAAGGATGGCAGTGTTTTTTGAAAAATGTTTTCACAGATTCATCTACCAGAGGCCTTGCATGCCTGGGGCCCCAGAAACAGAGCTCAGGGCAAGGAAGTGGGATGTCAAATGTGAAGGTGAAGAGCAAAGAGCAGCAGGAACAAAATAACTGAAAAGCGCAGAGACACTTGCTGGTCTGCCTGGGGCTGCCCCACTTTAAAAGGGATTTTAAGAACAAAGAGTTGGTGGTATGTGTGTGGGTGTGTATTTTTTGTGGGAAGGAGAGAGGGAGGGGATAATGGATTGTGGATGGTATAATTTTCAGAACTTGCCGGTCAGTCATTTTATGGTAAACAATTAAGGGAACATTTTCTGAGTCTTGGGCATGTCACAGGATATAAAACTTAGAATACTCTTACACTTCCTAAATATGGGATAAGAACCTGCTTTTCTATGACTTTGGCTTTCACTTTATGTGGTTAATGTTCTCAGCGGGTCTACTGTCAGTGCAAAAGTTTACTCCTGGGCTTTGTATAAAAACATATTAACAATTTTATGTTTTCTTTAATATTTAAAAATGTTAACTTTAAGTAGGCATCCTGATTCTCTTTCAGATGCCTTCTTTCCATCCACTCCATCCTATACATATATATATATATATATATATATATATATATATATATATATATATATATATATTTTTTAAGTAAATGATGTCTGGAAACATTTACCCAAATGTTTCTTTTAAAACAAAACACACAGATCTGATAAGAGGGTCATGTTTCCCGCCTTTGCAAACAGTGCACATAAAAGTATAAATTATAATTTATAACCACTGAAAGTGGTATTTAATTTTATTCTGACCTTCTGTGTCCAACTGGTTTGTTTTTAATCTTTATTTCCAGTAAAATATAAGAAAAACAATTTTGCTATTTTTAAAAATATTTTATTTATTTATTTTTAGAGAGAGGGGAAGTGAAGGAGAAAGAGTGGGAGAGAGACATCAATGTATGGTTGCCTCTCATGTATCCCCTACTGGGAACCTGGCCGGCAACCCAGGTATGTGCCCTGACTGGGAACCAAACCGATGACCCTTTGCTTCACAGGCCCATGCTCAATCCACTGAGCTATACCAGCCAGGGCCAATTTTGCTACTTTTAGGACAGTGGAAATATGTCACAAAATTTAGAATGTGCTAATGTTAACAAATTAATGAATTAAGCCATATGTAGTAAGGTTGCACTTTTAATTTTATCATCATTTTTAATACTAGTAACCAAACTTTTTTTGAGAGGCAGATCACTATAGCCCTACTCTCTACTTTGTCAGACCACAAAATTCATCTAAAAGATTGGCTGTAAGCCTATGGGTTCCCTGTAGATAAATATAAATTTAGCCCATGGAGCTGACTGACATTAAAACAGGTTTAATAGTGGAAATATTAATGTAACAAAATAGGCTACTGCTAAAACAGTCCAGGAGGCCCTTGATTCTGAGTCTTTGTTTCCAATCAGAAAGTCAGTTCACAGTACTGTTTGCCAGGCTCTTTCTAGGGTTTTGGAGGTAGATAGTTGAATAAGGCAAGGTGTTACTAAGTCAAAAATTTAAAGGGGATTGGCACTAATATACATGGTTAACACATAAAAAGTATACAACATAATACAACTTGGTCTAAATTTGTTTTGTTAGTTCGGGCAGAGACATTGGTATGCAAAAGTATTTCTCTACAAAACAAAATCAACAGAGCAGTTGCACCTTGAGTAGCAAATGGTCCCTGCCTCTATCAGAGATGTACTTGGTAGGGAAGGGGGCTGTGCGGGCCTGGAAGGACCATGCCTCCTCTAAGAGGGTAACTCTCACTCAGCTCCAGCTGATGATTAACATGTAGAACTTCAGACCCAGTGATGCCAGCTGCCCTGGTATTTTAAGAGAGCCTAGACAGCCAGTGTGTATATGAAATCCGTTTTTTTACATGTTGGTGTTAACTTGTGTGGGCCAAACAGAGCAAAGCTGTAGGTCATGGCCTGTAGGAGACCAGTGAACAGCTACAAGTTGCCTAGACCAGCACCTCAAGTGTGGACCAGTGGCAAGGCATCACCTGTGAGCTTGTTAAAAATGCAGAGCCACAGGCTTTTCCCAGACCTACTGCAACAGAATCGGCTTCAGCAAGCCCCCAGGTGATATGCAGGCTCATAAACATTTGACATCTCTGGTCTAGGAATTCATCAGAAAAAACAAATGGATCTTTCTGTAAAGGCCATGACTTAATTCTTGGCCCTTTCTTTTTAAAATTTTCTTGTGGGTTTCCCATCCCAATTTTGCCTGTCTTTGACACTTGATCTGTCCTGGAGAACAGCTCATCTAAACTCTGGTGGACGTAAACCTTCTGAAACCATCACTGGGCGTTTGTGTGCGTGACTAGCGCACACCATCCACCACCTCACAGTTTTAACCTGGTAGGAGGTTTGAGTATTTCCTGGCATTCCCCATGTAACCCTGGAGCTCTGACCTCATTCTCTATGGCCCTTTCTTGCCATTTTGCCTCATCTCCATTCTCTCAAATTTTTGTTTCAGAGGAACGAAGTGGTCTTTTCCAGGGTAGGCCGTGGTTACACCTCTGCTGACTTTCGTTTCAACTTAAACTTGGTCACAGCAACTTGAATGGCAAGCCTGTAGGCTGTGCTGGGTTTAGGACTCAGTGGGCTCTGTGGCCTTTTCTTCTGCTTTTTTTCCACCATGGACTGTACCTGTCGTCTCCATCAGCCACTGTGGGCTTTTATTTTGTCTTTTTCTTCTTTTACTTTTGGCAGATTGTGTAGGGCACAGTGAGGGTGTGGGGGCATGCGTGTATAATATGGCTGTGTTCACTGGTATTCAAAGCATTGTGGTGATTGTGCAATTCTAATGAGGTCTCAAGAGAAGACATCAATGCATTTGCTATGGATTCTGCCCTTACGGAGCTCAACTTCTGGTCTCATAGCTCTGTTTCCACAAACCCCGCATCTCGGCTGCTCTCATACTGGAGTGCTAGAACTCATCATTAATTTTTATTATAGGGACCTATTTTTATTTGGCATTTCATTGCTTTTGAAATTAATATCTCATTTGTTATAATAACCATTATATCTCTGGTATCTTTATTCCCTTTTAATAAGAGAAAAATATGGTAATTATAGAACTTGTCTGACTAGAATAAGGCTGCACACACTTGAACCAGCACTGGATTCCTGGACTTTGGTCTTTTTCGAATCATGTTATATCACTATTTCTCTCCCAAGCATGATTTAAAAATCTTCTTATAATATATTTGTGTTTTATTTCAACTCTTATCAAATTAGTCAAACCAGCTGAATATGTTTTATCCTGTTAAAAACCTAAGATAAATACAAGTTAAAGTGTAAATTTACCAAAACCTTCTGACAGATCATACATAGACTATAAGAGTAAGAGGGGAATCGAGGATGACCCTGAGGTTTTAGATCCATCCACTGGAAGCACACAATTGCTGTGGGATGAGATGGGGAAAATGTGAGGGGCCAGTTTGGGCGAGGGAGGGATCCGCAGCTCAGGTTTGGAAATACATACTACGTTTGAGATGTACATTAGTCAGTGTTCTCCAGAGAAACTAATCAAAAAGATATGTATGGAGAGATTTGTTGTAAGGCATTGGCTCACGATATTACAGAGGACGAGAAGTCCCACAGTCTGCCTTCTACAAGCTAGAGACCACAAAGCCAGTGGTGGAGTTCAAAGGCCCAGGCACCAGGCAGCTAATGGTGTGGATTCCAGTTGCGTCTGCAGGCCTGAGAGCCAGGAGTACCAAGGGCAGGAGAAGATCAGCCTCTCTTAACTTTTTATCTTCTGCAAGCTCCTAGAGAACTGGATTCAGCCCACCACCATGTGGAGGGCCATGAATTCAAAAGTCTCTTTAGAAAAACCTTCACAGACACACTCAGAAATAATGTTTTATTTGATATATGGATATCTTGGGACCCCACCAAGTTCACACATTAAATGAACCATCACAAGATGCTTTTGGATATTCAAATAGAGATATGGGGCTCACCGTTGTAAATGCACATGTGGAATTCAAGGGGGATGATAACTATAGCTATAGTTTTGGAGTAATGATGAATAGATAGTATGTAAAGCCATGGCACTTGATGAAATCTCTGAGGAAGAGAGTGTACCTTGAGAAGAAAAGAGGTTTACCACTGATACTGGAGCAATGTCAATGTTTAGAAGTCAGCGGGATGAAGAAAAACATCAGCGGAGACTAAGATGGAGCAGCCAGGGAGGCAGGAGGAAAAGCTGGAGAGGGTGTTATCCTGGAAGTCAAGTGAAGAAGGGCTTCAAGGAGGAGAGAATGATCTACTACATCAGGTGCTCCTGACAGGTCCACTGGATGAGAACTAAAAATCGACCAGTGAATTGACCACTTGGAACACCATCATTGATCTTGACAAAGACAGTACGTAGGGAGGGAGGGGAGACGGGGCCATACACTTGCCTTGGACAGAGTTTCCTGAGGGTTAGATTCTGGGGAAGCAGGATGACCTATCCAAGGCTAGAGGAGTCAGATTTGAACTGGTTATTCCTCAAGGTTTAATGTGAATTTTGGAGCAAGGACAGGCATGAGTCTAAATTTTTAATATCTGAATCATAAAGTGAGGCATATTTTATGTGTTGAAAATTTTAAAGTTGTATACTTCTTTTAAAATAAACTGTTTATGCACTAGTTACCAGAGAGGTTCATGATTTAGTCAACTTAATTTCTGTTCCTAATGTCCTTTTTTCTTCTGTTTGTTCTAATCTTTTCTCTACTAGGTACTAATTGCACTTCTTTTCTTTGGCTACTATCTTGATATCTTGACTGTCTTTTTATTCCTTTTGCCTCCAAACCTGCTAAATAGACTTCTCAGTGGAAGAGACTATTTCATTCCCATCACATTTTTTCATGCAGACCGGGCCTGGTGCCTCCCTCTCTGCTTCTTTATGGAAGGACAACCTGGCAATTTTATTTCTTGATTTGTTTGCTTATTTTTCAACATGCCATCCTCAACTCTGCTTTCACAGCCTAGTCATCTTGAGGGTGAGAGAAGGCACAGATTCTTCTCTTGTTCTAATGTTTCCTTGACTGAATATTAATCTGCGCCCCTGCTGAACATGAACAAAATTTAACACAGGAAGTGTTAGCTGTTAAAAAGTCCACCTGAGTCAAATGTGGGCTGTGGAGCTCACTTGGAGACTGCTCACTCTGCGTACCCAGGCCTGGACTACCATCGCCATACAGCCTCTCTTCTCTCATATTTTAATCAGCAGTAAAACTTTTTCAGACTGAGCTTCTTGCTCCCCTTTCTCCCAGTCTCATCTGAGCTACTCTGGCTCTTTAGACATGAAGCTTCTCTTCTGCGGTTTCTGTTTTGGGTTCCTGGCTTTGCTTGCCAGTGCAGCTCTGAAATTCTCCAGTGACAGCCTTCAGGCACGCCCTCTGGATTTAGCAATAATCTTCCGCCATAAGTGTATTGGGGGGGGGGCGGTGCTTGGGGAGGAGGGGTTGGGGAGTATGTGACTTAATCATGCATGTCTTTATTTTATTCCTATCTTTGAAACAAGTGATGTACATTCTTAATTTTTAGCATTATATTTTGGTTGTTAATACATTTTAAAAAATCATCTCCTGAAACTTCAACTACATATTCTATTGATGTTAGAATTTCTCTGAACTCTCCTTCTTAATCATCTCTAATTACGACACTGCTATACTTGAGATTGGCTTCTAGACTTACTTACCATGCTCACTCCATGAATTTTGATCAGCCCCACTAAACTAGTAGTTTGATAAGCCATTTTACTGAATGAACCTATGGTTGCTTTGATGTTGTGTGAAGATCCCTTATGAAACTGGGCCTATGAAAAATGCAACAAAGATTACCCCCAAAGGAAGGTGGTCATGAAAACCAAGCTGACAGGAGATAGAAAGACACAACAGTACTTAGTAAATTGATTTCAGAACTCTTGCCAGAGTTTTAAATTCTGTCCTAATCTACTTTGGGCTTTGGGCCAAAAGTTGTTTTCATACTATTTCATTATACTTCTGTGTACTCTGATTTTCCTTCTACTCCTTATCTGCACAAGAATTGGTGTTTACTTTCTTGCTAGTCGTGTCCTATGGTTGCATCCACTTAAGCAAATATCTTATTTTTAAAAATACTAAGAGACCTGAAATCAGTATGTAGTCAATGCACAAATCAAGAAATGAGAAGTTATTCTCCTACTTTGCCCTCAGTGACCATAAAGTGAGTATGTTCTCCCCCTGGTCACTAAATGCCTTTGAATATATCTGAAATTATTTTATTAACCTTCCCCCTCTTTGCATGACAAAATGTTATACATGTCTTCAGGGACTCGGTTGCTTTTTAAATACCAACTTGAATCTCAAAATTCAGCCTCAAGATGAACAGATGTATTACAAGCTGTAGTAATTACTTTGAGTGAAAACAAGCCGTATTTACAGTTGTTACTGATAGTATACAAGTGGGGAAAGTGGTTTTTCCCATGCATTTATTTGTGTCATCGGTGAATCATTATTGTGAAAGGAATCTGTTTAAATTTTAGATCATTACCTCAAATACTATACTTATGGTGGGGCAGGGGGAGTGGCAGGGTTTTAAAAGAAGAGATCGCTGTTCCCCAAAGTAGGCGGTGTGCCATGAAATCGTGCCCCTCTGGTCACTTCTGATTAGATGAACAGTGGATTTTTTTTTTATCCAAGCTGTCAATTCTGTTTCTTCTTCCTGGAAGTTGTGGATCATGAATGTAAATAGTTACCTATAGGCACTGTATATATTAGTTCAGAAATGTCAGACCTGGACTCGCCATGGAATCTGCAGAGCAGAGAAAGCCAATTTATCCCGTGAGAGAAGATAGAAGTGGAGAAAAACAGGCATGACATGAGACAGAGGCAGGGAAGGGAGGGGAGGGGAGGGGTGGGGAGAAGAGTCAACACAAACCAGCGTTTATTCCCAGGGGCTTTCCAATTCATTTTAATTACCTGCTTCTGGGTTCTCCAGACCCAGCAGAACTACCCTTAGGACAGACAAATCTCTGAATCTTCATAATAAGCTTTCCTTTCATCTAAATTTTTTGTAGGAGCTTATATTTATTGCAGTCCACATACAAAGAGCCCTTTTTTTTAGTAACACAGTAAGACAATAGTTGAACTGCTAGAAGGAAGGATTACTAGAGAGAATGGTCTCAGTTGAAGGGTCCGAAACATAACCTTCAGGCCGTGCAGTGGATGGCTACCGTCTGACCCAGAGCCAGGCACCCTGGGCTGAAATCCCAGCTCCACCACACACCAGCTGTGCATATAGACCAGTTTCTTGACTTCTCTTTCTGAGTAAAATGAGATAAAAATAGTACCTATCTCACAGGCTGTTTGGAAGACTTAATTATTTAATTCATGTAAGGGTTTGGATGAATGCTTGGTACATAGGAAATCTACCTGTGTTAGCTATTAAACTATTGTTTCAAAACATTTTTTATTCACTGGGAGTAAAATAGCTTATACTATATAACATAAAAAAGAGTAAATATTATACCCAGGTTGCCACCTTTTATCATTACCCAGTAACTAAATCTTTTTGCACTTCACCACTACCCTGGCCCATCTGTATGGCTTTGGCCACCTTCAAGCAGTCTTCTAAACTCCATCATCTCTATTCTCTAAGAAGTTATCTTGATTGTCATTCATTCACCCCAAAATGTAAAATCAGAATTTAATTCCAAAGCTCTCTGACTAGCGTTCTGGACTCTTGCGGTCTGATTTTTAGTCACCCTCTTCTCTGTCCCCTTGAAGCCATTCTCCTTCTGGTCCCAGGCATGTCTTTCATCTCTAACTTTTGTAAGCTTGTTTTGAGTTTCCTGTGTGACTGGCTTGTGATAGCTACTTGGTACACAAAAGTAAATACAGTTCCTCCTGTCACGGAGCTCACGAGTGTTGGGGAAAGCACGGGCATGACAGGTGTTTTGTCGTTTGTGTAAAAGGGATCCTGGGAGGGTCAAGAACATGGGCTCAGTGGATGTGAAGAAGATATGACTTAAAGAATGAATCGAAAATTGCCAGCTGACCAAAACTGGGAAAGGGCACTGACATCAGAAGGAACAGCATGTCCGAAGGCCTGGAGTCAGGAGAGTTGAGAGTTCATTCAGGTAACCTGTATTTACCCCAGTCTGAGCCTTATATCCCTCTCCGAGGACAGCACTTCCTGCTTGTCTTGCTACAGGCTGAGCCTTGGTGGGAATAGTTTCTAGCAGCCACCAGGTGAGAGCTGTTAGGATACCTCTCATAGCTGAACATCTAACTCAGTTCCACCTCTTCCATGAAGCTTTTCTCACACACTCCAGACCTCCTGGTTCTTCCACTGGGATAACTACGGGGTTGGCTGAAGGGTCCATTATGTTTTTTTCCATATGATGGCTCTAGTAGCATTAAGTTGTCTTTAATTTCATTCAAAATAATTCTGTTATATTGTATTGTGACAGCTATTATATGAGTTGAGTGTGCATTTAAGAAAATCAAGATTGGTACATTTTTGTGCAGCCGTTTTAATATTGAAGATGGAAGAAAATATACATTTTGACACATTATGCTTTATTATTTCAAGAAAGGTAAAAATACAACTGAAATGCAAAAAAAAAAGATTTGTGCAGTATATGGAGAAGGTGTTGTGACTGATCAAATGTGTCAAAAGTGGTTGGTGAAGTTTCTTGGCACTATTGACATTCTGATGAAGTAATTATTTACTGTGGGGCTATCTTATGAACTGGGAGATGTTTAGCAGCAACCCTGGCCTCTACCCACTAGAAGCCAATAGTGGGAGACAGCCAACATACTCAAAATATCTAAATCAATAAAGTTATTGGTAAAAGTGACAAATGTGTTTTTTTTTTATTTTATGGAATAAAATGTAACAGATGTCTTGGCTAACTCAGTGGTAACACAAGTCACTGGTTATCTCTGTCATATACTTTTTTTAATTAAATATTTTATTGTTCTATTAAAGTTGTCCCAAATTTCCCCCTTTGCTGTCCTCCACCGACACAGTCAGTCCCTACACCATTGCCCGTGTTCATGGGTCACTCATATATGTGGTTTGACTAGTCCCTTCCCCTTCTTTTTACTTTTATTCCCCTCTCCCTCCTCTCTGGTCTATTAGTCTGTTTCTTGTTTCCATGCGTCTGGTTCTATTTTATATGATATTAATTATGTTTATTCATCTGTTTTCTATATATGTCTTTACAGTACTCTATGATAGGTGATGTTATTATTATTATTTTTCAAAATCCTCACCCAAGGGTATGTTTTATTGATTTGAGAGACAGAGAGAGAGAAAGAGAGAAAGAGAGAGAGTGAGAGAGAGACATCACTGTGAGAGAGAAACAATTATGAGCTACCTCCTGTAAGTACTCAGACCAGTGATCGAACCCACAACCCCTGATTAATGCAGTGTACTGAGCCACCCAGCCAGGACAGGTACCATGATTATATCTGATTTTCAGTTAAGAAAGCGAAGACTCCAGCACCATCTGTTAAGACTGTAAACCCTAATAAACAGCTGATATATACAGTATGTTGGACATATGCATGATACAGGGCACGGGAAGAAGTTCAGTAAACATTAATTGAGTGTAATATTTCTTATTCAAATAGTTCATGAGTATCATATACTTGCAAGTAGGTGTGGTTGTAGCTGAACTTTTCTTTCTCACTGTGAGTGGCTGAGTAATGTCCGTGGCTTATGGATTGCCACATAATTTTCTTCCATAATGTTCTGGAAAGTCACAATAAACCACCCCTGTGTAGAAAGTACCATATAATGTGGTTAACATTGGTTTTTAGCATGTTTTCTTGTATTTTATTCTTATTTTAAAACATAATGAGGTCTTTTATATAAGTAGCAATCGCAAATTATATGTTTATTTTTCAGCAGTATGTTACAAGACAACTTATATTCAGAATTACTTGTTTGCACATAGACTACTTATTACGTACTGGAAAATATACATAAATATTAAAATCACTGTTGTAAATATAATATAAAATCAACAACATATGCCTCTAAAAAGTATTGGAGCTGACATATTGTTTGTGATTTCTTGTGGGCTAAATATATTTTGCTTCGTTGAAAAGCTTGAAAGTTATTTATTTATTTATTTAGAAGTATAAAATGGTTTTTAAATTGACATCATGGACCAAAATGTGCACAAATCTGTCTGCTAGAAGAAAAAGAAACAATGATGCCAATATATTACTTTACCCTTGTTACTCTCAACCTCTAGTATCCAAACAGCTTGTGGTGATCATATAAATTTCATTTTATAATGTTTGGCTTTTTCACTATTTTTTCTGAAAATAATAGTTATCATTAAAATGCATGCTTTTCTTTGATACCTGGTTTAGATATAGTTAAAAGACATTGATTAATGGATGGTTTTTCCCACTGATTTACTAATGACAATATTTCAGAGGAGTGTTCAACATATTATTCTAAGAGATTTTTCTTCTTTGTATAAATTATAGATCAGATTACCTTTTCTGTATAATGATGGTGCTTTATCCTTGCCTATGAAAATAGATTGGATAGTTTAAAGAATTTGAAAGTGAAAACAAACCATAAATTCTATAGTTCAGTGAAAAGAACATAGATGTGGAATTAGGCAGACTGGCTTTAAATCATAAACCTTCCATTTATTTTTTGACCCTGGTCTAGCTCCTTAATTTCTCTCAGCCACATGTTTTTTATCTGTAAAAGGTGATAACAATATTTGTTATCAGTGTTGTGAGGATTATGTACTAGATATAAAGCCCTTAATATAGGTCGTGGCATGTAGCCAGTGCTCAAAATGTGGCTAACGTTATTATTAGATTTATATTTGGAGTTATAGAATTTTAAAAACAATTGGATCATTGAAGATGAAATATATATTTTTTAATATTTTATTTATTTTTACAGGAAGGGGGGTGGAAAGAGAGGGAGAGAAACATTACTGTGTGAAACATTAACCAGTTTGCCTCTTGCACACCCCCTACCAGAGACCTGGCCTGCAACCCAGGCATGTGCTCTGACCAGGAATCAAACCGAGGACCTTTTTGTTTGCAGGACGATGCTCAGTCCACTGAACCACACCAGTCAGGGCTGAGATGACATTTTAAAACAGTAAATAAAAATCAATAAATGAATCAGAGCAAATGTAGTTGATAATTTTTCAGGGACGTTTTTCTTCTTTGATCTTGTTAAAACATCAGTTCCATTTAGAGAGTTCTGTTCTATCCGGATAAGGACTCCAAACCATCGTGGTCAAGGGTGATCACAGAGAATACTGATAGGAAGAAGGAGCACAAGAGAAGACAGGAAACTCGAAGTGTGCAAAAGAGAAATAACGCTGTGAGGAGACTGTGGCTCTACATGCCAATGCTTGTAGGCCTGGAGGGCGGGCAGACTGCTTGTTAGCTCTCTCGTAAGTAGAACTCGTTAATTGTTGGAACATTAGCAGTTCTGCTACGCTTTTGCCATTTAAAATCAGCCTCTGACATGATGTCTAGCTGCCTTTTAAATGCATCGCCCATTGTAGAATATGACTCAGTGGGAACAGGGCATTTATTTTACAACTTTCTTATACAAATAATTTTTCATGAGTGCTTTATATATTATAGAATAATGTGACTAATCTTTATGACTATCACAAATTCTATTGAAGTGATTGGACTAGCATCAGAGTCTATAGTTACACTGTACATATTTAAAAGTCTCATAGTTTAAACATACAAAAATGAATGTATAAAATGAGTTTATTACACATTTCCCTTGATGGGATAGATATCTTTACAGACTAAGATATATCAAAATATATATACGATCATTTAAATATCTTGCTGTTGCCATTCCTGGGGCATCTTTACAATGTTACTACTAGTTTTATTTTAAACTTCTTTTGAGAATAGCAATATTTTACTGTGCAGGCATTCTTAAACTATGCCCCACAGAAAGTTTAGTTAGAGAGGAAATTTGGGGTATTATGTTCAACAGAATGCTAAAAAGTTACCATGATCTAAAAACTCTTGCCTATGGCTGTGTATGTGTTTGCCCTGCACTTCAGGGACTTGCTGGGGGCTGGCCAGAAGAAGCATTAAATCCTGCCTGGGCGACTGCCCGAGCAGCAGCTCCCTCTGCACCTGACCATGGTGACGTGGAAAGCCCTGGCACCCCAGTGTCCTCTGCGGGAGTACTATGCTGAAAGCATTATGGCTCTGCCATGGCATCTACACTCAGGATGTTCCCCTAGAGCTCAGAGAGAAAATGTGCACCCCAAGAAGCTGGTGATGTGCCTCCAAAGACATTTTGCTTGAAAACTGAGGCATGAAAGGAAACATGGGAGATTATAAAGTAAAATGCAGAGAGAAAGAGAGCAAGTGAGTGCACAAAGTGCTGAGGTTGTCAGTAGAGACAAACAACATAAGAGCAGAGATGGGCAACCCCACAGCTTCTTTATTTCAGATAGAAGTGAATGGCCATGTTTTTGTATTTCTACCAGCCTATAGTGCAATACCTAGCAAATAATTGGTGTGTAGTAAAATGATTCTAAACCAATGAAAGAAAGAGTACTCACAGGGCAGTGCTGTGTCATTTCGAGTAAACACTAGCTGTAGAGTAACTAAGTAGAAATGAGGCTGGGGGCAAAGCAAAGAGCCACTGGGGTGAGAAATGTGATTAGATGCTTCAAGTGTCCTGGTGAAAAAGAATGTCAGGAGCAGGGCATCTGTCCCAGCCTTTGTAAGTTCTAGATTTCCCTTGAAGAAGCGGGATTAGAATCTGGCATTTTCATAAACTGTATCCAATTTGTTGGCTAGTGGAGCATGAAACAGCCACCAAAATTTTTTATAAAACTGTTGCTCCATCATGCCAGAATTGTTAAGGATTTTTACTCTCATTCTTGTGTCTGCATGTCTGTTAAAAGGCCAACTAATAAGGAGAGATTATAGGATATTTTGGGTTATTATCAATTTAGATGTAAAGAGTCACATCCTATCCTGGACTTTTTCCACAATAGCCTGGCAAATGATTATCCATTCTATATATAAAAACACCTGTCATCTAGCACTGTTTCCCTAATTTTTTAAATGTAAAAATATATCTATAGACTGACAGAGTAAATTTACTCGTGAACGTTTGCAGTAAATCAGCCTTCCAGATTTGAGAAATGTATTTGAAGTTTAAATTATTTATGATATTCTCTATTTCCATTAAAAATTAATTGATTTTAATATAAAATTAATGTCTGAAGTCAGTTGTCATTAAAGTTGATTTCCATGGAAGATGGAACATGTTATTTAGAAAGATTCTTAGGTGACTGATCCCACCTTTTTTTTTCCATTTAAAGAAAAAAATTATCGTTGTTCAAGGAGAGTTTTTTGCCTTTTCCCCGACCTCTCCCCACCCAGCCATCCCCACCTCCCTCCCCTGATTCCACCCCCACCTTGGTTTTGTCCATGTGTCCTTTATACATGTTCCTAAAAACCCTTTCCCCTTTTCCCCAATTATTCCCTCTCACCTCCCCTCTGATTACTGTCCATTTGTTCTTAATTTCAGTGTCTCTGGTTATATTTTGCTTGCTTGTTTGTTTTATAGATTAGGTTTCACTTAAAGATATGATCATATGGTATTTGTCTTTCACCACCTGGCTTATTTCACTCAGCATAATGTTCTCCAGTTCCATCCATGCTGTCACAAAGGGTAGGAGCTCCTTCTTTCTTTCTGCTGCGTAGTATTCCATTGTGTAAATGTACCATAGTTTTTTTCTGACCACACCTTTTGTAACTCAATACCTGTGTCTCAGAAACTCAGGCTTCATAATCAGGCAGTTCCATGTTTCAAGTGAAACTCATCCTCTTCCTTTCTGTGTCATTCTGTAAAAGTAACTTAACCCTAGGAAGCCTTCTGTTTCGTCAGTTAAAAGGGAATAATACTTACTGAGTTTATGGCAACCATTAATTGAGGTGATGTAATGAAAATTGCCAAAATGTAGTACTATCAGCGGTTGTATTGTGTCCCCTCCAAAAGATATTTTGAAGTCCTAACCTGGTGTTACCTGTGAATATGACCTTACTTGTAGGGCCTTTGCTGATGTAATTGACTTAAAATGAGATCAGACTGGATTAGGTTGGGAGATCAGACTGGATTAGGTTTCCCCTTTATGAGGAGAGGTAAATTTGGATACAGACATGTAGGGGAAACTCCATGTGACCGTGAAGGAAAAGAATGAGGGGATGAATCTACAAGCCAAGGAATGACCAGTAACTCAGTTACAATGCTATCATGCTGATTTGAATTGACTTGTTCCTAGTAAACAAAATTTGATGGGTTGAAACATCTTATAATTTGTAAATGCTCACAGATCAATTGTTCAGTAATTCACAGTAGACTTTTTACATAAATTGGCATCAAACTAGTGATTTTTGGAAATATACATTTTCCCCAATTTGGAAAAAAATAGATTGATCTCTATTTCTTAAAAGCTTATTATTACTGTATGATTATTTCTGTAGTTTTAAAAACATACATTTTTCCCAGAACTTTGGTAAATATGTTTGAAGATTTGAGTTATGTTTAATGGGCCTAGATAATTTTTTTACTGTACTTTCTTTTGTCTTTGCTTATTTCAGTGACCCTTAGGATTTTCCAATTCTAGGTTACTAGTTATGTCTGAGTCACTCTTCTGTTAAAGTTACTTCTAAGGTCCATTTATGACATGAAAAAAACCCATATATAGCTTAATTGACTTCAAAACATGTCAACATATATAGTAAACATGTATGGTTATATGTCATTTATACATAAATTCTTTTAACTCATATATCATGTGTACAGCAACTCTTATACCCAGAGGAGAACCACTTAGCTAATCTAAAGAAAGAATCAAAAGGAAAGTCCAAATGCATGTATCCGAAGCAGTTAGTTAACTCACAATAGTGATTGGTAAATGGGTAGAACATTCTAAACAGTTCTTGTAACATTTACTTCATTCGATAAGCCACTATAAGATGATTATAATTTCTAGCAAGAAGGATAGTTAAGATGATGATGACAGCTAACATACCTGGTATTTAACCATCATCTAGGTAAGCATCATTCTACTAGTTTTACATGTATTGTACTAACTGTTTAGTTGATTTCTTTAGTAGGACAGTCTTAGAGAGGTTGTCATTCAGAAGACTGGACTTGAATTCAGGGAATATATGTGTGCCAGATTACCACACCGTGTATGCTCAGTTAAGAGGCAGGAAGCAAAATAGAACTTGAATGTTTTGCCCCTTTTCACTTACGTTTTATATTTAGAATATAACTAAATAAAATGTTTATACAGTTCTTAGCTTATGCTTTGCTTCATACTTTTTATAGAGTATTTTTTAAAGTATGATTCTTTAGTTATGTGCCTCCTTTTCTTTCTGTTTACTGAATATACTCTTTTTTCAGTCTGATGTGAGTCATGAATTTCTCATCTAGCTCTTTGTGTGAGAGTGTACTGTGCTTAGTCTATAATGTACAGTCTTTGATTTTTTAAAAATTCTTTTTGGGTCTTAATCATATCCAGAGCAGAAGTCCCCCTTCACCTTCTGAGCCATGAGCCATTTTTAAGGAAGCCAACTTGAGGTTTTACGATGCTCTGCTTTTAATTGAATAAAAATTTCAGCAGATGTTTTGCTGGTTAATGCTTCCCATAATTTTTACATTTTGTCTCTATGCCAGCTTTTTAAACTGCTTCACGAGAGAATCATCTAATCTCTTCTGCAGACAAATACTTATTAGTCTTATCAACATGTAAACAAATCATGCTTTTGATTCACTGTCAGGAGCTTCAGTCACTTACTCATCGAGCAGTCCACCCATCAATCGAGTGGGAAGGTAGATGAAGTTTTTGGAGGTACACAGATGATTTATACTGCTTGTACTTCAGCTGGCCTCTGAGTTTAGCACTTACTTTGATATTGCACTGGGGGTTGCTCACTCATCTTTTCCTGCAGATGTTACTATGTCATGAAATTGTAAGATAGATGATTATGCTTTTATGTGAAAATCACACTTGAAGGGCAACTTCTTGTTTTGGGGATTTCATCAAAATAAATTAAGGTCACAGGTACAGATTAAATTCTCCTAACAGCTTTGCTGGCACCCTGTGGGATATAACCTGCATGTCTTGCTTTTTTTCCCTTGCATGACTGTGGAGTGACAATCCATAGGTCCTGCCCAGTCTGTTGTGGACTAAAGTGAATGTCAAATATCATATAAGAAGCAATTTTTAGGTATCTATTTTCATTCAGAAAACAAACATTTTCCATGCAAAATAATAAACTAAAACTCTTTACTGGGTTAAAAAATACATAGGTGCTTTATTTTATGATCTGGTATTTTCATTTTATGCCTAATGCCTGGGTCGCAGCGTATATATTATTTACAAAATAACCATATAAATTGCTTTTAAAAATCCAAGCCAAATGTAGCGCTTTAATTTCTGAAGGTCATGCAGTTTAGTTGTATAAACTGTGTGTAAGAGATATGTTCCATCTTTTGATTCCAGCTGTCTGAATCTCGGAAACACCCTAACAAAACCTAAATGTCTCCCTTCATGCCTTCCAATCCTCCTCTCTTCCTGAGCTCTGCAAAAATTTCTCCACATTTCTCCACCCTGGATTTACTTCCTGACCAGCTGCAAATTTTCCTTGACTTTTGCCTCCTCCCAGAGTGAAGTGGCTTAATTTCAATAGTAACTCATTTTTGTTTTCAAATACAACTGTGGACACATCCTAGATCTTCACATCACATATTTTATGCAGAAAAAGGCACCAGTAGTGGCCATTTGTGTGAATGATTAAATTAAACCTAACATTTATAGAATGGTGAAAAACTCTTCCTGGCATTGCATAACGTGTGGAGTTTGTTTAGGGCTTCTCCGAAATTTCCACTTCTATGGCCCTCTGGAGATTTGTCAAATAAATAACAGATGTAGAGATTATCAGTTACTGGTGAATGTTTGACAAAAACAGGAATGCAAGCCAGGGATTTCACACTGGGTCTCTTTATGTTAAAAGAGAGAAAAGGTCTTCCAACCAGAATCCAGTATTTTAACTGGATAGTGTATTCTTTGCTCCATTTTATGTAATTTTTGCCATTTTGTATCTGCATTTCTTTTCAGGATCAGAAGAGTGAATTTTCTATGAGCTTTGAGTATAATCACTTTATCTCAGAAAAAGAATTAAATTGACTACAATATTATCTTCTTTCTTAGAGCAGTAAAGACAAGCAAGGTGTCAATTGGTGGAAACCTTTGCTATGTGCGCTCATTAATTGCACATTCAATTCTATCTCATCAATATGTATTGAGCATTTCCTATGGGCTAGACCTTGTCCAAGCCACCGGAGACACAGCAATGAACAAGACAGAGCACTGAGTGACATGAAGCTTAAATTCTAATGAGGGTGTGGACGTAATTGGGAGACAAATCTGTAGTGTATCAGGTTCTGATAAGCACTTGTAGAAAATAAAGCAACACATGGGGTTAGACAGTGATGGAATTGCAGTAAGGGGAAAATATCTTCTCAAGAAATTAAGGAAAGCCTCTCTGAGATGGTGATGTTTGAGCAGAAACATGAATGGAATGGTTAAGTGAATAAATGAATGGTTCAGTGAAGGATTTATCTATAGAAGAACATTATAAGCATAGGGGACAGTGAATGCACTGCTCCGAAGTTACATGAGATGTAGGTTACACCATTTTTTTTAAATGCTGAAACAAAGGAATGGTTATTATTTGAAAATCATGACATATATACATCTGGTTCAGTATTTTATTAAGGGGAGAGGAAAGAATAAATCCAGAGACTGTTTTGAAGGGAGAGACTGAAGCCCCTATCTGGTTGCATCTTGTGGGAGACCTGCTCCTTCAACTCCAAGGTGCAGAATTGAAGAAGAAGGGATGATCAATTCTGCTAAAAGAGCCACAGGTGGTAAGGAGATTCGATTAGAAACAAAGTTCAGGTCTTTAGGTCTTAGTCGGGAAAGGCGGGTTTTCTATAGTTTTAAGTGTACATTTTAACAAAAGTCTAAAGTGAAAAATGTACCTAATATCTTTTGTTGTTGTTGTATTAAAAGGTATTTTAATGTATAAGTGCCTTGGGGTGATAGGTTGACCTTTCATGTAGTGGGCGGGTCCCCTCTGTGGCCTCAGGCCCTGCCAGCTCTCCCTCCCCCCCACTTCAGTCTGGCTTCCTGAATTCCAAAGCCACACACCCTTTTCCCCTCTTGTGCGAGGAGTGATAGCCCTGGCTTCCTGCTCTTGCTAAAATCTGGGTTAAACTTTCCTTGTTTGTCCTTGGCTGGTCCATCATTTAAATCAATGGCTACAAATAAACACTTTTTAAAAAAATGTAAAACACCTTTAGTATTTTCTGTTTTCCTGGCTGATCTTTGGACAGTGGCTTTTTACGTTCAAAGGGAGTGGCCATTATCAAATTGTTACTGTTATCAAACTACCACAGAACATATAGATGCAGCTGGCTAGGTGATTCATTCAAGAAAGGGTGAAGAATGGACCAGAGAGCTGGTTCGAAGGGACTATAGCAGAATACTTTCAAAGACAAGATAAAGGGAGAATTGGAATTTTTCATGACTGAAAAGGGAAGATAAACTTAGGTTTGAAACGAGTATGAATACCACAGAAAGACAACATGCAGACCAGTATTTGGCGTCCACGGGCAAAAAGAAATGGATGCGTGGAGAGCATGCTTTTAATCATGGATCAGTCTGAGGCAAGGGTCAGAGTGTGGTCAAATATTTCTTTAGCTTCAAGCTAAATCTCGACCAGGCATCCACATGAGTTGAACACAGTGGTCACACCAGCCCTAACTGGTGTGACTCCGTTTTCTGGGCATCATCCCACAAAGTGAAAGGTCACATGCTTGGGTTGTGGGTTCGGTGCCCTGTTGGAGCACGTACGAGATGCAGCCAATCAGTGTTTCTCTCCTTCTCTTTCTCCCTCCCTTTCCCTCTCTCTAAAAAATAAAAATAAAAGAAACATTGGTCAGACCAAATAAAGTAAACATATGTAAATTGGTATATTTATAACTTACTTATTAAAAGGCCCATATGAATATTTTTAAATGAGACTTCAAGTGTTAGATTGTAGGTGGAAGAGGAAACCTCAACCGTTGGGTCATGGACTTCAAACACTGGGGTCCAGCTCACCTTCTACAGATGTTCATGCAGCAGTATTGCAACTCTGTAGAAGTGGAAATGGGAATATATCACAGCAAGGGGTATATCTTGTCAAATTAAGTCATTGCTTTGTGCCGTCCTTCATTACCACCCTGTTTGACCAAAATACATAATTAAGAAAAAGATCTCAAAGTCTGTAATTTAACCTGTTTCTTAAATTAGAGGATGTTACCTAGCAACCACTGAAGGACATCTTTTTCAAGGCAAAATCAATCATACTAATTTAGCAAACATCTGTTTTCTTACGAGAATAGATGTGTGTTCATTGAGACAATCTGTTTGTATAATGTTTTCAATGGCAATTATATTCCCTTTGCTTTATATTCAATCAGATCAATGGAATTCTGACTCTCAAAGGGCCACTGTTTACTGAGTGTGATGAAAACATAATTGAGCTGGTCATTTTCGTGGCCTTTTGTCATTGTTGGGGCTTTGTGGTTAGCATTTGAAGGGAATAACCCATGATTTCTATAAAGTACTGTATAACAATTTATATTGTGGTTTTGGAAATGACATTGTAAGTGCAGCAGGATTAGAACTTACCACGATTTTAACCAATATCCATTGTAAGCATGTAACCTAGAGCATAGTATCAGAGTGCCAGGGTTTGTTAGGCATAGTTAACAGTCCAGCAGGTGTGACCTTTGGCAAAATCCTTAAAATCCCTAAGTCTTATTGTCTTTACTTTACCATAAAAGAAAGAAATAAAAGAAAAAGAAGAAGAAGAAGAAATAATAACACTTTCTTTAATGTTGTTGTTCTAAGAATTGCATTAATTGTACCTCTGTAGAACATAGCACAGTGCCTGACATAGTAGAAGCTCAATACATTTTATTATTATTGTTACTTTTACTCAAGTATGTGTAATCAACACTCTAAAACTCACAATTAATATATGAGTAAAGAATACAATACTATATATTGTACTTAATTTTCTCTGTGACTTTATTCAACTCACCTTTATTCAATTTTATGACATTTGTCTCAAACATGGATTTTAAGAATGGTCTAAAATTAACACGAAGATGAAAAAAAATAGATTTAAGAAGCACATGATAAAGAGCACAAAAACTGTAAAATGAATTAAGTCCTAACTGATTTTTTTACTTTTAATTTCATAGAACAAAAATAAGTACTCCATTGTGTTTTACAGAAAACACAATAAATTTGGAATTGTGTAAAATTAAGGTTTTAGAAAAATATATATGGTGAAACTTAGAAGACGTCTATTAGACATCTGAAAGGCAAACACAAATATTTGAATTTACTTTTATGTACCAGTGCTCAATACATTCTAGCTCAAGTTGCCAAATATATGCCATCTTTTTCCTCTTGATTTGTAAACATACATCCGAATGTTGACCATCAATGTTTGTCAGAAAAAGTAACATCTAGGCTTTTAAAATTATACTTGAGATGCTTCTTGCTTTGGGAAAGAGAAGTTTATCAAAGAATAAGGTAATATTGATGACTGTTTTGCCTTGTGGGTGACGTTAAAAGTTAACCATTCTGGTTCTTAGGAATTATCTGCCCGTATTCTTGCCAAAAAACCTCAGAATGGTAGGGCTGTAGATATTTGAGTAGAGAATCTTGGTTAGAAAAGTGGGCTTCTACTTATTTCATTATAAGAATGTGAAAAGGACCCATTCTGAGGGCTCAGCTGCCAGTGAAGCAGCTGAAATTTAAGGCTAGAGGTCTGTGGAATATTAACACATTTTGAAAGGCTTAACCTCAAATTTAGGCTAGTTTGAAAAACATGTGAATTACATTGTTGTTTTTGTAAACCAAGTAACTGAGGGCATGCATCTTTAAGACATAGAATTTCATAAATACTAATTTGTATTCGAATTTTAATTTGGAATTTTAGAGGTTAGTAAATGTTCTTTGGCCAAGTCCATACCAACAGTAAAATAGTGGAGTCATAGGAATGAAGACCAGTATTTTATTTCTATTGCTGTTAGAACTGGTAGAGAATTGTAGCCATGTGGCATAATGTACTTTATAATCCTGTACACTGCAATTAGCCATACTATATACACTAGCAGCCCGCAACCTGTAACCAACAAATCGTGATACTATTAACCCAGCTATATTTGAGTCACAGAACAGTGCTGTGAAGGGCTGCAGCTTGGAACTGACTCGGGCAATAGTTTCTAAAAATGTTTTTCATAGCTAAATACATTTTCCTTGGCATTAATGTGAACCTTCTAATATGAAAAAAATGAAAAATCTGTGGGAACATACAGGGTTAAAGTGATATGTTCTTACAGAAAGCTGTTATTTTATGGGTATTTATAAAACAGTACAAGGACAAATAGCTTAAAAATTTAATGTTACCATTTTTACTGTTTATACTAACAAAGAAGAGAATATGATGTCATTGGAAATATATAGGTATTAAAGAGAAAGAGAAGCAATTTCAAACCTCACTCTGTGACTTGCTATTTATTGATTTTGAGCAAATTAGGAAACTGATCTGATCCTCAGTTGTCTTCTGCATAAAATGAGTATAGCAATGCCTACCCATTCATGGAGTGTTTTGGAGGGTAGATGAAATAATACTCTTCAGGTACCGGGCACATGTAGTAAATACGTTAATGGGAACTCTGGTGATTAGATCACAGATCCACCTCTGAATCTTTGTGTCAGTGACCTTGGAGTGCAAGAGCTTTTGATCAAATCTTGCTTAATGCAGTGACCTTTTTACCTTTTTTTAAATGTCATGACACATAAACTAATTACTAATATTCTGTGGTACAACAAACATATATTATTTTTTTGTTGCTGATCTGACAAAAAATAGGTATAATTTTGATTCATTCACACCGAATAGCTATTGCTGTGTTGGTAGTTGTCATTTCTTTATTTGAGAATCTAAAAGGAAAAGAGGTGAGGGCCCCTGACTCAATAGTCAGGTATTGCATGTTTTAAAAATTCTCACGGCACAAAGGGTTGAAAATCTCTGGCCTGAAGGAAGGTACTGCCTCTACCAGCCCTGAAGATATTCCTTAATTCGGCCATTAGTTCCAAACTACCTGCTCTCCCTGAAGATGCCAGAACAGCTGCCCTGGGAGAGTTCCTGCTACTGTGCTTTAAAATCTTTGAGCTGTGAACTAGAGCTTTGTATTCAGTCTCCTGATTGCTTTTCCGGCTACTGGGCTCTAATGAACACCCTCCTTTTTTTTTCTGACCTCTTGATCTTTTAATTACTCTCCCACCTCAGTTCTTCTACTTCTGGGAAAATCCCTCATCTGTGTTAATTCTGCCTTTTGTAATTCTCATCTGCCCTCCACCCCAGCTCCCCATGTTGTGCTTCACAAGGGTTGGCTGCACTTTCTGACCTGAATAGACCCCCTGAAGTGTTTTCCTCTTTTGGACCATGCGTCAGTTTTTGCCCTTTCCTTTGTCCAGCTTCTCTTGTCCTCTTGACGTGTGTCCGTCAACCTAAGTGTGGCCCACACCCCTCTTACCTGTGAATCTCTCTGTTGGGACGATAAATAATAGTGTTTGTACTATTGATTGGAATCCAAAGCCTCAGAGGATCTTTTTTCCTAGAAGACTCCAAATTGTTTTTTTAGTGTTCTGTATGTTTTTTTAAAAACACCTGTACCATAATGCTTTGAAATAAATCTTAATTATATGACAGTATATTATAGAAAAATTTTAACAGAAAAAATACCTGTAAATTATATCACTCTCATTATAGATAATTGCTATGCCCTGCATTTGCTTCTAGTATTTTTTATATGCACATCTCAAAATTCTTTTTAAAAAATATTTGTATTTATTTTTAGAGAGAGGGGAAGGGAAAGAGAAAGCATGGTAGAGAAATGTCAGTGTGTGGTTGCCTCTCATGTGCCCCCTACTGGGGACCTGGCCTGCAACCCAGGCATGTGCCCTGACTGGGAATTGAACCGTGATCCTTTGATTCACAGGCCTGTGCTCAGTCCACTGAGCTACACCAGCCAGGGCCAAGATTCTTTTATATTCTTATTTTTGCATCATACTTTTTCATTTTCCTGTACAAGTATCCTAATTTTATTTTTATGGCTATTTAATATTTCATGGTATGATAAACTATATTTAACAATGCACTTCCTGTTATCAGATATTTATATTATTTCTGACTTTTAATACTATAGTTAATATTATAACTGACCATTTCATGGCACATAAAAGAAAATAAAGGAATGTCTCAGGGGTATATGGCAAGCCTAGAGCCAATTTGAGAAATAAAAAATATATTTTCTATTACGCAAAAATTCTACCAACTAAATTATGATAGTGAATAATTCTGAATTTAAAAAAACATTGTGTTTTTACATACTTTATAAGCCATAAAATTTAATTACATACACAGAATGCACAAACGTCACAGCTAACCTAGAGAAGATGCTCTTGATGGATTTAGAAATTGTTATCTTCCAAAAATTTAAGTATGTATTGTACTGAAATTTGGAACCACCATTGCCACTGAAACTGCCACCAGTAACAGTTGCTTGGAAAGTGCACCTAATCCCACATTATTACCTCTTCCGTAGGTGTATAAAGTAGGACTATGATTATGACACCTATTGTATCAACTGAGAAGGACACCAGTGAGATGACCCGTTTGTAAATTGTAAAGCGAAATTAGGATAGTAGATCTATTTAACATTTAATCCTATTTTATCATTATTTATTGAAAAAAACCACCAAAACGGTATACAAATTTCAACAATCCCAGCTATGGAAAGATTCAGCCAACCTATGCCTACACCCCCACCCCAGGACCAGTAGTAACAAGTCTACTGGGACTGCTGAGCATCCAAGCTCAGACCTTCAGAGGGGAGGGGATTTGTAGCAATGAAGAGCTCATAACAAGTATTTAAGATGTATACTAAATGACTTAATGAAAAGATAGTCAGGAATGAGGAGAAAGGCCTCAGCAGGGATTGTGCGGTATAGGGCAGTGGTCTCTGGATGGGAAACCAGAGTGTTGGGAATGGACATGAGTCCTCTCTTGGACTCCTAACTGAATTCTTAGACATAGGAGAGTTGTTCTGTCAAGAGTCTTTGGCTTCGAAGAGAGTGTCTCTGTAATTTAAATCAACACCAGCAGTAACACTCCTAGGTTTCAGGGGCTCGGCGCAGTAGCTGTTTATTTTTGTCACACAGTCCAAGGCATTTCCTGGTTGTTGGGTGTCGAGTGGGGATGCTCTGTTTTTCATAGTCACTCAGGAACTCATACCGATGGAAGTTCGGCCACTTTCTACATGTGGCTTCCATGTTCCAGCTGCCCCGAGAGTAAAAAGGATAGGGACGTAGGGTATGGGATATTTTTATAGGCTAGGCTTGGAAGAGATGGGTAACACTTTAGCTCTCATTCCAGTGGTGAGAACTGGTCCACATTTCTCCACCTAAACGAAGGAAAGGAGAACTGAAATCAGGTTCCTGTGCCAGAATCTGTTTGTTGGAGTGTATTGCAGCCCATGGAAGGGAAAGAACCAATTTTGGCAAAAAAACAGCTAAAATGTAATAGGTTCTGGTGTACTGGGTGTGAGTAGGGGGCTTCCAGTCATGAAGCAGCTAGAAGTGCATCTCTGGTTGGGTCAGCTCTTTCCAAAAAAGTAAAAACTCATCAATTGTCAATATACATAGCTGATATATCTCTAACCTTCCTTAGAATAGAGCAGGTAATGTACATCAGATATGGACTAAGGAGAAACTCAAGATAAGCACATTTTATGGAAATAAATTTGTTTCTATGTCCTGTTAATGAAATTTAAAAAACAAAAAGTAGTTGACCTCAATATGCATGTGCAATAGTTATTTGAAATTATCGTATGTTTGCGGCAAATACGTGAATGTAATTCATGGGTAGCATGTTTCATTGATTACAGTAGTGATGCCTTATTCTGTGTAACACATCTTGTCTTTGTGAATGTTTCCCATTACTGTTAATCCTCACAACAATCCTGTGAAGTAGGCAGGGCAGATAAGGATGCAATCCCTGCATTAAACAGGAGGAAACTCAACATGTAGTCAGTGGTAGCACTGGGAATGGAGTCCAAATTCTCTGACTTCCGTCCCCACTTCCGAAACCCCTCAAAATTTTAACTCTTTTTTTAGAGGGTTTGGAAATTGGGGAACAAGTACATCAACTGAGATCAACTTCCCTGTCTAGCAAGAAGTTTTGTTTCCTGACTGTTCCTTGTCGGACAAGTGTTTTAGACCATGTTTCATTCACACACTTCTCGAGGAACAACTTCAATCACAGGAAGAGGTTTGGAAGGAAACAGACCACAAAATTTGGTTTGAAGGCTTGGGTTTGAACTATTGGTCAATTTAAAATCTTTGGTTTTTATTTGCCACGTTATATTGGTATATAAAAATATGAAAATATAATGAGTATTCTGCATTTTTCCATTTTTTAAAAATGTCCATTTTATTTAATATCCAATAATTTATAAGGGATTCAAATAGAATCTTTAGCAGTCTAGCAATTGGGGTACATTTAAAATGAATGGATTTCAGGATGAAATTTGGAGATTTTTTTCAGGTCACTGTTAATATGACTTTTAAAGTCTTAGATTTCTTTTAGCAGTCAAGAGGGGTGCGTGAGCAGTTTGACTTTGCAGTTTTACAAAGCTGCACAGAAGCAGCCAGAACTGGCTGCCGGTCTTGCAGTTAGTTACGTGGCTCTAGCCCCTACCTGTGGTGGTTTGGAGCTACAGCATGTTGCTGAAGAGAATCCACCTGCAGGAAGCTGAGGAGTAACTGGCTGATTGGAATATATTTTGGATTTTCAGAATGTCCTTAACAGGCGAAACACCAGATCTTAGCATGTGACATGTATGTACATATGTGTGGTATATGTCTTATTACAATTTATGATAGCTTGAAATTTTTCAAATATTTATGAAAATGGGGTGAGCTCTAGTGGGAGTGAACAAAATCTTCCAAATAGTGTTGTGCTTGTCTAGAGTTCATGTAATAAAAAGAAAAGAAATATGGCAAGAAAACAAAGATTTTGAAAAGTTGTTTTTCCCCCTGACAATGACTAGGCAGGTGTGTTAGTAGTCCTTTTATTCCCATTACTTTTCGCTGCTGCTTCTTAGCACAGCGGGAAGTGTGTTTTCTCTCAGCTTCCAAGCTTTCTGCCTTTAGGCAAAGTAAATGTAAACCACTCCTTACTCACCTCTTTCTAAACAAATAAATACGGGATTTTCTGTCTTGAGAATACTTTGAAAGAGATGCCCAACTTTAGTGATTTCTTAAATCACTAATCATTTAAAAGATTTAAATACAGGAAGAAAAGGTTTGCAAATAACTCTTCAAATCAGTATATTGTGGGCTTACTGTGTTTCCCTGGTAGCAAGAGGAGTTTAGGAGGTAAGGGTAGATACTGTATAGACCACTATTCTTTTTTATCTTTTCCTTACACTGAAACGACATTCTCTTTACACTGAAATGCAGTTTAAAGTGTTAGAAATAAAACCATTTTTTATTTGTGAACAGCACTGGTCTATACCAGTAGTTCTTATACGTTAGCATACATCAGAATCACAGAAAGGGAGGCTTGTTAAATCTCAAATTGTTGGCTCCACCTCCAGAGTTTAATAATTTGTATTTGTAACAAGTTCCCAGATAACTCAGGTGCTATTAGTCCAGGGACATACTTTGAGAACCACTGGTTTACACTAGATGTTTCTATCAGTCAGTTCTTCGCTGCTAATTATCAGCATGTGAGTGGAAAAACCCGGTCAGAAGCTCAGAAACTCTCAAACTCTGAAATGCTGAAACTTACACATATTTATTCTCTTTTAAATTTGTGTTTTATTAACACTATATTTCTACACATAATGTCTGCTATATTATTTGGTCTTTGAAGATGGTTGCTAATATTTACCTTAAATTTATTTGCTCCATTTACATCAATTATCAGATTGAGATAAAAAGAAGGTAAAAATATCAAGTATGCCTTTTTTACCCTTAGAAAATTATGAGAATAAAAAGTTCCCTGAACTGTTTTTCTAAAACACTTGTTGGCAGAGTTTACTGTCCAGATTTCACCTCATGTTGTCACCTGCATTATTGGAGTTTTGCAAGCTGTTAGGATGCATTCCCTGTAGAGCCCTGGATCGATGCCAGGTGTCACAGCACTCAAACACAGCATTTCGCCTGCATTTCGAAGTGGATGTCAGATGCAATGGAAATAACTGCAGGAGGCTGGGATTAGGGAAGGCTCATAAATGAAACATTTTCTTTTGTGGGAGCTCAGGGTACAGCTTCTGAGCCAGAACATCTGGGTTCCGTGCAGCTGTTATGACCTGGGAAGAATACTTCACCTCTTGGTTTCGAGATTCCCATCTCTAAAATGGAATAATAGTACCATCTTATGAAGCTTTGAGGACTGAATGAGTTAACCCTTTTAACGTGTTTACAACAGTGCCTCACTCTTAACCCCTTTTTTAGTAGATATTCTATCTTGGAGAAAGAACACTATACAGACCCTTTCTTCATGCTGCTTGTAGCACTGAAAATGCCATTGAAGTTAAGTGAAGTAAGATTTAAATTATTACCAAAATTTTGCTATATAACTATAATATCCAAATCCTTTCTCAAATTTAAAAACTGCCATATTCTGCCACATTAATTGCATGGTGGCTATTTCATGATCTTAAAACAGAGTAAGTGGTTCTTTGCTATATTTTTAATTTCTGGCAGAGTATCTTTTGGATTGTCCACACTGATGATGAAATAGACCAGGATGATTCTCACACTTAAGGTTGGAGAAGGAATAGCGACTCAGGAAACAAAGCATTTGGAGTGAGGTGCAGGATTAGAGAGGAACACATACGGCCTCACATGAATGCTGAGGAGTCTTCCAAAGAGAGTGGAGAGTGGTGATTTGGACAAAGAAAGAGGCAGCTAGAATGCCACCTGATAGGCAAGATGAGGGAGGGACTAGGTACTCATCATTGCAGAGAACACCTTGTGTGTTCTCAAAATTGGCTCACCTGTTCCCTACCCCCTCCCGCCCCCTCCTCATGGACAAACTACATGCCTTAGCCTTTTGGACTTTGCCCATAGCACCCAGAGCAGTGCGGCTCAGTCAGTGTTAGCTTATTTGATTTGATTATGTGTGCCACAGTTTGTTAGGACCTCAGTTTGTTTTTTTTATAAGGAAACTGCAGGTGAAAAAATTAGAACATACTGTAGTTAGCACAGCAAAACCCTTTTCTCCCTATCAGCTTACATTTAGATCTGTTTTTGTGCATCTAAAAATGTCCTGTCCCCAGTATGAAAATAGATGTCATTATGTTCCAAGCAAATAATTTGGGGCTACAAATCTAAACCGACAAATGCAGCTGTAAATGAAAACATAACTTTTGTTATTAAGTGAAAGGCCATGTTCTAAAAACATAAATTCATTCAATCCTCAGAATAATCCCATTCGTAGATAATACCGTAGCCATTTCACAGCTGAGAAAACGCTGGCACTGAGAGAAAATAAATGTTCAATCAATGGATATTGAGTAGCAGAGCAGAAATTTCAACAATATAGAATGACCCTAGCCCTGGCCAGTTGATTAGAGTGTCCTCCTGATGTGCCAAGGTCGTGGGTTTGACCTCCAGTCAGGGAACACACAAGAAGTAACCGATGAGTGCATCAATAAGTGGAACAACAAATTAATGTCTCTCTCTTCCTTTCTCCAATATCAATAAATAAAAACATTTTTAAAAAGAATAATACTTAAAGAATACATGCTATTGTCTAATAGTCCCTAAAATTCATGCTCATAGACTGACATATAAAATATGTCAGAGTACCTTTTATCTTTATAATTTTTAATTACTGTAAATTAATTATTACATATACAATTATGCTGGAATTTATAAGTAGCCATTTGGTCAATGTAGTCTTAATTCTTCTGAATTAAGTGAACTATAATTATTGAGATGGCATTTATATTCATAATATTGTAGTTAAAATGATTGAGGAAAACTGGCCAGAACCTTGAAGACTAAAATGCTCATTAACACTGCTACAGAAAATACTAAACATTGTATTGTTCTCAATTATTTCAACTTCTTCATCAAAAGCCTATAATTCTTACCACAATCCTATAAAATACATTATTTCACATTTTTCAGCATATTTAACTGAAGCTCAGAAGTTAAATACTGTGATTAATATCTTTTGTGGAAATGAACCAAGGACAACTTTGGAGTTCAAATCCAAACTCCAGATGTGATTTCATCATTTTGTTGTATTTATTTGAATAGATTTGAGTGGGAGTCGATAAGGTTGTTTGCATCCTCTCTCATCAAGATATTACATTTATTAAAGAGTTTTAAATACATTTATATTCTGTGTGTCCTTTGATGACTGTCTCATTAAAGATATACCTTATATTTCCACCTTTTATAATTTTCTTATTTTTATTTTTTAAAAGATGAAAATAGTAGTGAAAGTGGACACCCCTGTGTTATTCCTGATCTTAGAGGAAACACTTTTAGTTTTTGCCCATTGAGTATGATGTTGGCTGTGGGTTTGAGTATGATGTTGGCTGTGGGTTTATCATATATGGCCTTTATTATGTTGAGGCATTATCCCTCTATTCTCACTTTGCTAAGAGTTTTTATCATAAATGGGTGCTGGATTTTATTAAATGCTTTTTCTACATCTGTTGATATGATCATGTGATTTTTTACTTTCATTTTATGTGATATATCACCTTCACTGATTCGTGAATATTGTACCAACCTTTCATCCTAGGAGTAAATCCCACTTGATCATGAAATACGATCTTTTTAATGTGTTGCTGGATCCAGTTTGCTGGTATTTTTGTTCAGGTTTTTAGCATCGATGTTCATCAAAGATAATGGCCTATAGTTTTTTTTCTTTGTTGTGTCTTTACCTGGTTTAGTAATTAGATTAATAATAGCCTTATTCAACATAAGATTTCCAAATCTTAGTCACAGCAATCAGACAGGAAGAAAAAATAAAATGCATCTAAATTGGAAAGGAGGAAAAACTCTCATTATACCCAGATGACATGATAGTGTACATAGAAAACCCTGTAGGCTGTACCAAAAAACTACTAGAATAAATGAATTAGGCAAAGGAGCAGGATACAAAATCAATACTCAGAAATCGAGGGCATTTCTATACATTAATAATGAACTATCGGAAAGGTAAACTAAGAAAATAATCCCACTTTTACTATTGCAACTAAAAAAATGAGGTAACTGGGAATAAATTTAACCAAGGAGGTATAAGACCTGTATTTGGAAAACTCTAGGACACTAAGAAAGAAATTGAAAAAGATACAAATAAGTGGAAGAATATACTATGTTCATGGATTAGAAGAATTAACATCATTAAAATGTCCATACTACCCAAAGCAATCTATAGATTCAACACAATTCCTATTAAAATACCAATGGCATATTTCACAGATATAGAACGAATATTCCAAAAATTTATATGAAATAAAAAAAGACCCCACTTAGCCTCAGCAATCTCGAGAAAGAAGAACAAAGCAGGAGGGATCACAATACCTGATGTCAAACTATATTATAAGGCAGCTTTAATGAAAACAGTTTGGCACTGACATAAGAATAGACATATAGATCAATGGGACAGAATAAAAGAGTCCAGAAATGAACCCATTTTTTATGGTCAATTAGTATTTGATAAAGGAGGCAATAAATGGTATTGGGAGAAGTGGACAGCTACATGCAAAACAATGAAACTCTACCACCAACTCACACCATTCACCAAAATAAACTCGAAATGGACAAATGACTTAAATATAAGTCATGAATGATACCATAAAAGTTCTAGAAGAAAACATAGGCAGTAAAATTTCAGATATGTGTAACAATATTTTTGCTGATATATCTTCTAGGGCAAGGGCAACAAAGGAAAAAATAAACAAATGGGAGTACATGAAATCAAAGGCTTCTGCACAGCTAAAGAAACCATGAACAAAATGAAAAGGGAACCAACTGTATGGGAGAACATATTTACCAATGATAAATCAGACAAGGGTTTGATCTCCAAAATGTATAAAGAACTCATATGACTCAACACCAGGAAGACAAACAATCCAATTAAAAATCGGCAATAGAGACTTTTCTAAAGAGGACATACAGATGGCCTATAGACATGAAAAAGTGCTCAACATCACTGGATATCAGAAGGGTGCAAATTAAAACCACAGTAGGATACCGTCTCACGCCTGTCAGAATGGCCAACAAGTGCTTGCGAGGATGTGGAGAAAAGGGAACCCTAGTTCACTATTGGTGGGAATGAAGACTGATGCCACCACTCTGGAAAACAGTATGGAGATACCTCACAAAATAAAAAATTGAACTGCCTTTTGACCCAGCCATTCCACTTCTGGGTATATAGCCAAAGAATCCTGAAACATAAAATCAAAACAATGTATGAACCCATATGTTCATAGCAGTGTTATTTATAATAGCCATGATTTGGAAACAGCCTAAGTGTCTATCAGTAGATGAGTGAGTATATAAAGCTATGGTACATTTACATAATGGAATACTATGCAGCAGTAAAAAAAGAAAGAAGTCTTATCTTTTGCAATATCATAGGTGGAACTGGAGACTAGTATGCTAAGTGAAAGAAGCCAGTCATTGAAAGGCAAATACCATATGACCTCACTTATAACTGGAATCTAATAAACAAGATTAACTGCTGACTGAAGTAGAATCAGAGGCACAGAAACAAAGAGCAGACTGACAGTTGTAACATGGGAGTGGGAAGGGGTGGGACCGGATGAAAGAAGATGAAGGGATTAGTCAAAGAACATACAGGAAGGACCAGTGGCTGTGAACAACCATGTGGGGATTGACTGTGAAAAGAGGGGCTGGGGTAGGGTGTGGAAAGGGGGAAAATGGACTATTGTAAGAGTATACACAATAAAAACATTAAAAATGAGAGAAAATATATATAATACTTGAAATACACATTTACAAGTTTTTAAATCATTTTACATTTCCCTATCTAGATTATAAGATCTTTTAAAGGCACTGATATACTTGAAGGGTCTTAGGTATCTTTTTCATATGTTTTTTAAAATAATTTGCATAGGACTTATTTTTCACGGAGATTTATTTTGTATTCATTCATGCAACCTGAATTGATTTCTTTGATTCTAACTAAAGTCAGAGCTATTGCCTGAGCAAAGTTTCACATGTTACAAGCCTTTTAGGTTTGGGATTTCCCGGTAAAATTGTTTCGTAACTAAATCCTAGGCTTTCTCCACAAGGTCTTGAAGCTTACCAGCTGGCTTCCCATTGGTTTTCTCGCCTAAGTCCCAGGAGGGATTTGCATAGAGGCTAAGGCACTATGGACATGCACTTGGAAAATGAAAATATTTTGTGTTCCTTTTTAACATATTTAATTCTGTGTATATTTAAGTAAGTATGTTCCATAATATACCACCTTCATAAAACAAAGTCTCTGCATTATGGCGTTTTATGGTGATGATGTCTTGATGGAGGCATTGCAGGTCTGGACGAGAACCTGGCAGCCTTAGAATTGGACCCGTTCCTCTGAGTTTGGATGGTGGACAGATCTGTGGCTGCAGTGAGTCAGAAGTCAGGAGGAGTCAGAGATATGAGTAATGTCAGAAGCCAGGAGTACAATTGCTTCAGTCTCCATTGCCAGTACTCTCTAATTTTTAACTTCTGCCAGATGATAACTTTAACAAAAATTTGTTGGAAAGCCATCATAGCAAATAACACTAGATGCCATGATAATGATAATAATACATTTATTGTTTCTCCAGGGCTAACTCTGTGACAGGTACTATACAAGTGCTAGCTTAGTTCTGACACACTCCTGCAATGTAAGCAGTAGTATTTTGATTTTGCAAATGAGGACTCTGAGTTTTAGAAATGATGAGTGACTTGTTCCAGGTTCCAGTGGTGGTAATTGGTCTGTGGGGCCTCCAGGCCCGGCCTGCCTGACTCCAGAACACATGTTCTTCATCCTTAGAGTCAGTCAACCGACCCTTGTAACTCACTGCCTGTGGCTGAGTCAGCCTGAAGCTTCTACTAGAAGGTCAAACAATGAATGCTGTCATACACACACACACACGAATTTTAAGCCAAAGATGGCTCAAATTTTATATATCATTGTGCATTTATCAACTTTTTATGTAGCAATATTTTAATAAAACTTCTAAAACCATTTTCCATACATTTATATCACTATCTTTGATGTTCTATTACACATAAAATTGATACCTCTGTCGAAGGATATTTAATTTGATTAAGTATGTTTCAATGACATCTAAAGTTGTAAGAGACATCTTTACACACTCATATGCCAGTATCTTTCAACACTGTCTTTGCACACTCATATGCCAGTATTTTTCTAGGACCAAAATCTAAAAGTGGAGCTACTATTTTTTTAGTGGATCCTAGCCACAAATATTCAAAAATATAACAGAAGTGTTTATTTTACAAAATACAAAGTGTATCTTAATGCATATATAGTAGTGATTAAGTTTCCTAAAAGGCATAAACAATTGGAAGCATTCCATTGCATAAGTATGTGAGAGCAAAGTTTCACCTCCTTCCCTCATGTTCATGATCTTTATGTTGAAGATGCTAAAGTGTGAGAAAAATAACTTGTACAATTGCCTCCTGAATTAGAAAATAGGCACATGATTTCTAGATGGACACTCTGTTACTTGATCTCAATTAAGATTTTATTCTTGTATTATTGCAAATTTTATCTTATAAGGATTTGTACTAGTTAGAATCCAGAACATTGAGGACTTCCCCTTTACCTACACACTGGTAGTGTGTAATGTGGTGTCATGTGGGAAAGTATAAAGTTCTAGAAAAATTCTAGAATTATTCATACTAAATTATTCGAAAGTGGGTGTGGTTGCAAGTTGTCAGTGGACTTTCATTTCTGACTTATTTTATTCTTATAAAAAAGTGAGTACTGGGCCCTGGCTGGTGTGGCTCAGGGGATTGAGCACTGGCCTGTAAACCAAAGGTTTGCTGGGTCATTTCCCAGTCAGAGCACGTGCCTGGGTTGCAGGCCAGGTCCCCAGTGGGGGGCACACGAGAGGTAACCACACACTGATGTTTCTCTCCCCCTCTTTCTCCCTCCCTCCTCCTCTGCCTAAAAATAAATAAATAAATAAAATTTCTAAAAGATTGTGTATTGGTTTTGTTAGATATAAAAGAGTGTTTATTTATAGTTTGCTTGGCATGCAGTTCTTATGATTTAGAATACAAGTTACCTTTCCAGTCTAATTTGTCCTAGTTTTAGAATCCTGTTTTAGTTATAGATTTATGTCCTTGACTTCTTTTCCTCTCTGTTGGTCTGTATCTCATAACCTCTGTGGGGAAGGCCCTTCTCTTCACTTCTTATGTTCAGGGTCCATTATGTTCCCAGTTCTGATCCCAGTGCTTCTATTACACTTTTTTATGTACACATGTCTTATTTTATTCCCTCCTCAATTCTCATTTTGTGTTCTTCTATTATATTACATATTGTGGTGTGTCTTACGATAAACTTACTGATATGTTTATATGAGCCACCTATGAAATTGAAAGGTCTGAACACTTATTTATTTCCTTTCAGTTAGATTACATCAGTAGGTGCCCATTACATTTGAAAAATTGGTAACATTTTATTTCTTTGAAATTTTGAAGAGTTCCAGCTTTTCCTTATGTCATAATCTGTTATTGAAGAGTCACCTTTACTCTATGTCAAATTGCCAAAGTCCTCAATTCCATATTGTAATTTCTGTCTAATAATTGCATTTGCTTCCTCTATTCTCTCATATAAACACATTTCAAGAGGCTGAAATGGAAGATGACAGTCCAAATAAAGTGTCTTAGGCATTTGCAATTATTTCCTACAATGATGCCAAAACATTGTCACATACAGTATCACATGTGACAAATTTAATAAAGTCTTTTCAGAGAAACACACGTTTTTTTCTAATAAGGTTTCTGAGGAAATCGGTCCAGGTGGCTCCCTTCCAGGGGAAAGAGAGTGGAACCCCGAGCTGATTTGCAAACAAGAGTCAACCAGGAAGGGAGTTTTGCTGTGTCACAAGTGACTGGTCCCTGGTTTTGAAAGACAGTGAATCATCTCCCTGTGTAACAAGAGATAAGTGCAGGAAAGAGCTGTTTAAAAATTATTTTACAACTATTTCCTTTGGAGCTCTGACTTTGTAGACTGGAATGTGATTCAGAATCGCTTTCCTTGGAATCCAACGTTTGTCTTAGGCATTTTTATTACCTCTCTTTCCCTCAGCTCATCTCACTTCTTCCCTCCCTCTGTCCCGTAGATTTACACCGACTGGGCCAACCACTACCTGGCAAAGTCGGGCCACAAGCGGCTGATCAAGGACTTGCAACAAGACATTGCAGATGGAGTGCTGCTAGCCGAGATTATCCAGATCATCGGTAAGCCCTGCTCTGTGAGGGGAACCTTGGAAGTCTCTGCTCACTCTTTTTCGTAAAATGCAATTTAAGTTAAGTGCATACAAATTTCGTCCCTGTGTCTCTGAGATTAATGTAGCTCTCCCATGAATTAATTAAAAAGTGTTTCTGTGAGAACGTTTGAAAAGGCAGTTTGGCCATACTTTAAAATGGTTAGAGCGGTATCTTTCATACACTGGATTGTCAGAAATGAATGTTTCATTAAACCATATGTCTCCCATGTGTGCATTTCATTAGCTAGGGCAACTTACATACTCAGAGATTCCTTGAAACTGTATCCTGACCCAGTAGGGACAATTGTGAAGTTTCATGTCAGCAGTCACTTGGCACAGGCTAAAGAATTAGCAGCAACTTCCTTCTCACTCACGTTTTTTGTTTTTAATTTGCCTGACTTGTGCATATGGAAGTGGTGGCTGCTAACAAGTGTGTCCTCTTGTCACAGGGCTGGGGAGATAGAGTGAGTGCAGCAACAGCATTTTGCTCGGTGTTGGGTTTTTTTTCCCCCTTAGTCTTGTGTTTCACTTCAGTGCTTAAGCATTATTCTTTTTTTCCTCTCTTTTATTTTATTTCTTGGCTTTAGCAAATGAAAAAGTTGAAGATATCAATGGATGTCCTAGGAGTCAATCTCAGATGGTAAGAATCTTATTTATTCTAAACATAATGCTTATTTTCACCTCAAGATTTCACTGCATTTGTTAATGGATTAGAAAATTCTTTTGCATGTCTCACTTGTTTAAAAAAGCATTCTTAAACATTCTGCCACATTCTATCATATGTATTTTTGGGGTGCAATTTATGAACAATAGATAGCATTACAATTGAAAATGTATGACTCCTGAGTAGAATATCCCCAGGTTTTTTTTATCACATCCTTAACATCTTTTTTGTTTTGATGTCTGAATAATTTAATTTAACACTGGTCTTGGTGCTAATAAAACCCATTTCCAATTTTAATTGAAGCCTTTTTGTCTGGAAAATTGACTTGAACAAACAGAACTTACCACCTGCGTTCATATATATGTGTGTGTGTGTATGTACATATACACGAGGGCACATTTATATAGATATATGTGTGTGTATATGCACATTTATATTATGTTTGTTCTTTATAAAGTCCAATAAAAACACATGAATTCTTCAGCACTGTTGGAAGTGGCTCTAAAGGCTTGTTTCTGGAAGTTTGCTGAGCAGTGACTAATTGTGACATATGAGTCACAGCCTTTTCCAGAAAGTCATCAATCTAGGGGTCTTCCTCAGTCTTCCTCAGTCTTCTCTTTTCTTTACCAACTGGTAAAACTTTTAAGTTTTATAATAAAATAATAAGACAATAAACTGCTGAAATAAAAACTTACTCCTTTCTTAATGAAATAGCCACAACTTAATGTTGCAGGACAACTGGAAACACAAAATGCTTTAATTGAACTTACATCAGAAGATATAGTCAAGAATGATAGCTAAAATCCGCAGTATAAGGTTTCCTCCAAAACTCTTTTTAGCACAGAATAGACATTTCATATAAACTGTATGGGTTCTTAATTGTCAGAGACTGAAAAAAAGAGAAAAATGAACTTTTTTGACCTGCTAACCTACTTATGTGAGGAAACTAAAATCCAAAATAATAAAATGAATGTATTTTTAAGGTGATTAACTAGAGCATCTGTGTGTGTGTGTGTGTGTGTGTGTGTGTGTGTGTGTGTGTTTAACAAAGGCTCTAAGGACCTAGTATAACATCATGAACTCTGAGTAGCTGTTGTGAAAAAAGTCACTATGAAGAAAGACTCTGTAAAACACTTAAGTTTTAAATGTAAGGAAACTTCCTGATTTAATTACTCTGGGCACAACATGACTCTATGGGAATTTTAATTATAGTTGTTTCCTGAGGTTTTACCGAAAGCATTTACAGTGCCTTCACACTCTGCTACAATGAAAGCTGTGAGGTGTTGGTAAAGATGGGCAACCTCTCTGAGCCTCAGCTTTCTCATCTACACAGTGATCAGGAAATCCCCAATCAGGATATGATTCTGATGTATAATTATGGACATTTTTTACTACCTAAACTGATATGGAAATGCAGAATAGTATTGCTATAAACTTTACAAAGGGCACATCCATGAATTAACACCTGCTAAAAAATTTTAGGGCTTTAATATTTAAAATCTCTATAGTTTTTGAGTATCATATCCTATGTTTCTTAATCCTAATGACATTGGTTTTGCTTCCATTATTTCAACCATAAGATAAAGGTGTTAGATACTAAAACTCTTACCTTCTTGCTATCATTCCAATTTTGATTCTGATTCCAGGAATCTGATGAACAACCAAGCTAATACTTATGACAGGAAAAAAACCAAAAGCCTCCACAGCTTATAAATGGATAGAAATGCAGCCCTTAGATATTTATCTGAAACATCTGTACCAAATATTCTATACATCTGTAAAAATATCCTCATGAGTATCAGACTCTATTAATTTTTATTACTTCCTACTCTTTATTAGCCCCCAAATGTCATCTAACATCTAGTATGCATGTTATGTTGATATTTTTGCTTCTGATCAAAATGAACTAAAAAAAAAGGGAGAAGCAAAGCCTGAGAAATGTAAATGCTAGGAAAGGTAGCTTTTCCAGGCAAAAAGTATTAGTTGGAGTTTGAGTAAGAATAACATGTATTCTAATTTTTTTCTGATGTGGTTGAACTTTGAATAAAATTGACATACCCTCCCTATGTTGACTCAGAAGAATACACATCATTTAAATGTAGCTTTTTTGGTTGAATTATTTTTGCCTCTGTTCTTAATTGGCATTGGCACCATGTTATTAATGAATCAAAAGTCCAGATCTTAACAGAGTAAGAAAGTAGAGGAAAGAGAGTTATGACAGCACGACTAGACTTATGAATCTCATCTATCTGTTCCATACAGGATGTTTCCTTTCTCTTTACTGTACGACAGCCAAGAGGCACGGTGTCAGGAACACCAAGTGCTGTTGTTACAGAACTACTTTGACCACATTTTTTAGGTATCTGATCTTTTATGGCCTTTGGCTATTGTTTGTGTTTAATAACACAAGGTAAGATAAAATCAGGTCAGCTACTATTTCTGGTCATAAATTGTCTTGATTTCAATTTTAGACTTGATCACTTTTATTGGATTATTTTAAGCCTTAAGAGAATAGAAGTTCTCTTGTGGCATGACTCTACAATGTACTGACAGATTCCTGCAGCAGTCTTATTTGGCCGATATTAACTCAGCACCTTGGGTATCGGGTATGGGGACACTTGAGGATTGCAGGAGGAAATATTTAAATAAATAACAGCCAATAGTATTACATAGGCAAGAATGAAAGGACTGTTGAAGGAATCCTTATGGTGCGCCCCCGAAACAGCTAGAGGACCCAATGTTGGGAGCACAGTGAGAGATGTTTGGAGGGGAACGATGGAAGCCTCAGCAGGCAGAACAAAAGGAAGGAGTGAATGGGCTATTTTCTTTGGGTTTGAGAGCCTTTGGAAGACTTAGAGCTGGGCAATGGCATGATCTAATGTGAATATTAAAAAGGTCGCCCTCGATGCATTTTGGGAACTGTAGAATATGCATTGGCCTCAAATGAGAGATGAAGAGTATAGAGAGTATAAAGTGGTCCCTCATTTCTTGGCGTGCATGAGTAAGTGATTACCATTAAACAAGATGATTAATAGAGGGAGAAAACAGGCTAAAATGTGGAGGAGGGAAAGATGACAAATTAATATTTTGACAAAGAGAGTTTGACATATCTGTTGGAATAGCAAGCAAGAGGTGATATCGGGTATTAGGCATGTGTTTTTGAAGGTCAGAGTAAGGTATTGGTTAGAATGTACCAAGTGCATAGGTAATGGTGGACGCCACAGACAAGGATGTGATCTCATAGATCTGTGTAATGTCAGAAGGGGAGAAAGCCGAGGTTCTCCCGTTGGGGAATATCAGTACGTTTGTGGTGAACAGGTGTGTAGGAGTCCGAAAAGGAAAAGAGTGGTGAGAGAGTGAGCCCATTATTGAGAGAGAGAGGGGATCAACAGATGCAGATTGTTAATCCTTAGGAAAACTGTGGTAGCTTAAGCTGTAGTACTTGAACTAACCAAGTGAGACAGGACAAAGTAAGATAAGCATATGTGGCAGATGCTGTCAAATGCTACATTGCCAGCTAGCTGGTGTACCGGAATGAGGAGCTTTGCTCTGGTAATTAGACAGGCATCTGGGGCCTTTATGTGAACGCCTTCTGTAGAGTGCTTGTGTGGTGAGGAGCAATAAAGGGCTGCAGGTATCCACTAAGTATTGACTAATCTTTCTCGGAGTTTCCTGTTGAAAAAAAATAGAAACACATGTCATTTGAGAAGCAGGTAAGATGTGGGGAGTATTTGCAAGGGGGGAAGTAAGCAGAGGAAGAGGAAGCAGAAGGGAGAAAGGAGGAGGAACCAGGGAAAAGGAAGACAAGCGGTGATGCCAAATTTCACAACAAGTGGCAAAGGAGGGGATTTAAAGTCTGTATGGAAGATTTAATGCTGGAAAAGGATGGTGGCACATTTTCCTTGTCATGTCATGACATGCCATGTCATGATGGGTTATGACTGCATGAAGATGTGGGCATTTCAAAGTGGGTTACATAGATATTGAAGGAATTAAAATTGATATGATAACAATTTCAAGTATTAGATAATATGATTGCACTCATTTCCATGTGATTCTCTAATGGTTACATTATAATGGAAAGAAAAATTAAATCATAGAGGTGTCTAATAATAGGTAAAGAAAGTGCAAAAATAATTTCTCAAGTAACATGGACCAAAAGAATACATATTTAAGAAAAAATATGAACTTGTCCTTTTAACAATTTATTACCACAGTTATCAAGAGATTCTGATTTATATTCATTCCAAGTTTTAAAGTCATGGCTATCTTGCCTTAACAAGCTTGAGACTAAACTCATCCTGGAAAACAGACCTTAGTTTGTAGGAGCTTGTTCAGCACTATATTTAACCTCATCTAAAGATGAAGTTACCAGTATGGGCAGCACCTGTTAAGTGATTTCTAGGTGGGTGGTATCAGGATTTAAAATATATGCTGCATGCCACAACTTTGGTGAGATTACATGAGGAAATAAATTGGTAAACTATGAATATCAGGAATGTCCAGAATGCCCAGCAGATTAAAAATAGCAGGAGAAAAATGCCCAACATTTATTTGAAAGGCACAGGCACAAGTGCAAGGTTCTTAGACAAAAAATGTAAAGCACGCAGGGGAAAGCTGTTTTGAAGACAAATTTTTCTTTATTTTAAAATAGACCATTATATTTAAGGAGCTTCACACATGCAGGGAGGGATTAGAAAGTCTGACTATGTGAAATAGTTGCAGACCAAGTATTGGATTATGTGTTTTAGCTCAGGATCTGGCATATATGGTCACAGACTGTCCTTCCTCTTTGCCGCTTGCTCTCCTTACCTCACCCTGGTTGCTCATTGTTTTCAGCCACGACCTTCGACCTTGTTTCCTATCTCATTATGTTACTGAAAACTTACTGATACGAGAGAACTTTTGGAATTCTTCTGACTCTTTTCTTTTTTTATTCCTACAAGATAGAAGATTAGGTTCCAGTCTTACCTTAATTCTCTGATTCCATAAACCACAAGGCCATGGCTTCCGGAGTAGTTACTATATGGATTTCATAGGCATCTTTATTCCATTACTGTCATTTACGGTTAGCTGGACAGTGAAATTATTCTCAGTAGTAACAGTATTCAGTACTTTACTAGCCTTCTGTCCTTTAAAGTTTTAATGCTTCTAGCCACTGCTCGTAATTGCTGCTGTTTTAAAAAACCTATTTAGTTAAGATAAGATGAGGTTTCTAACCAAATAGGGAAGAGACAAAATATTGGAATGCCTTAAAGGTTTAATAAAATTTTATAAATGGCATACTGCAGGATTCTAGCACTATGACTCAGAGGAGAGGAATATGACTAAGATAGTCCATTCACATGATCCCCTGACATTTTTGAAACTGTTCATCTCTTGGAATGGCTAGAAAAAGATAGCACAGTGGGCAAGTGCTTTATACAAATATAGCTCTGATCACTAAAAAAATACCAAGCTAAATCTCTACTTTGTAGTTCCTTTTTTTCATACAGGTTCAAACTTCGGAGAAGTAATCATAAGCTACTAGTATTTGGAAATGTATAGTTATAGTTGCTGATTTTCAAAACTGAGTTAGTTTTAAAGGCTATTCTGTAAACCAATAATTTGAAGTTAAAATGAAGCAATTGAAATAACATGAGGACGTTGGGAGAAGTGTGTTGTGTTGAAAGGGCCACTGAAATTCTAACTCTGTGTCATGGGGCCCAGGAAAAAAAGTTTGGTAAGCGCTGAAGCCTCCGCCCAGTCTGCAGTGAGGACTTAGACTCTGAAGGCCACAGGAACTCTGACTTGCGAGGCTGATTTAACAAAACACCAAAGACCATGGTTTTGGCTTGGTTTCTATCTTAAAGATATGTTTGGATTTTCAATCATTATAGCTTTTTGAAACTACATTCATAGGGAAGTGAGAAAGATATTTCCTAAAATACATTGTCTACTTTAGAAAGAAAAACAATAACAACATGGAAATTATATATTTTTACGGAAGTTATCTGGTCTGCCATTCAGAAATGAATTAAATCTTGAAAATATAAGAATGATTCTGCATTGATTTTGTATTATCTTCTGAGGGGTGCCCTATTTAAATTGGTTTGTACCATTAGTAGAACAAGTAGAAATCGAAATAAAGTAATTAATTTTGGATTAGATTCTAGATCCAGATTCCACATACATATTTTTAATTTCTTTTCAGAGAGAAGATATGATTTTTTTCTTTTATTGGGAGGAAGTTTGTAACCTTTATGTAAATGTATATATTAACCATGGAGAAATGTTGATACTGTTTCTACTATGTATTTTTTATTCTTCATTGAATTTATCGGGGTAACATTGGTTCACAAAAGCATGCAACTCAGAAAACATCACCTGCACACTGCATCGTGGGCCCATCACCCAAGCATCTTCTCTTTTCATCTCCATTTGTCCTCCCTTAGCCCACCTCAAACCGCACCCCCAACCCCGTTTCCCTCTGGCTGCCAGTTACCACCACACTGTTGTCTGTGTCTGTGTGTTGTGTGTGTGAGTATATATGCATATATATTGTATACACACATATGGTATGTGTATATATAGATAAACACACACATGTGTATTATATAATAAACATATATATGTTATTTTTGCTCTATACTTTCACCTTCTTTCATCTAGTCCCTCAACCCCTCCCCTCTGTCAGCTGTCAGTCTGTGGACTCAATCTACTGTGTATTTAAATACCATCCACTTTCTTTAACATTTAGCATGCTCTTTATCCTGATAATTTAGCTTAAAATGCTATGAACTGTTTCCCACTGATAGGCCAGTTCCCTGTAAATAATAAGTAAACAAAAGTAAACAATCAAACCTAGCATTATAAAACATACTTTATAGCAGTCCCTTCATAATTTTACTTTTTTTTGAAAACTTACTGCTCTATTTTTTCAATCTCTTGAAATGTAATAGAAAATTACCACTTACAGTACTCTAGTAAAATATATAACAATGGAACCATTTTTAAAACCTCACTTTGGAAAACAATATACTAAGCTATGAAACCATTTTAAATATGGTATCGTTAGCTTCAAAACCTATGATGGTTAAATGATGTTATAAAAAATTGCTTCTCTGAGGAGAGAAAAGGGGAACAAAATAAGGGAGAATATTGTACACTTGATTTCAGTACAATCATTTGAAAAGTTTATCTTTGATGAGATAAATTATTTGAAAATCAGTTGACATGTTTAAGCTAGTTGCTTTATGACATTATATTTAAATGATTTAAATATGAGTTAAATTATCCCTGGCTGGTGTGGCTCAGTTGGTTGGAACATCATCCTGTGGACCAAATGGTTGTGAGTTTGAGTACTGGTCAGGACACATACCCAGGTTGTGGCTTTGATCCCTGGTCCAGACAAGTATGAGAGGGCAACCAATTGATGTTCCTCTCTTCTCTCTCACATTGACATTCTCTCTCTCTGTCTCTCTCTTGTCTCCCTCTCTCCAGCTTTCCCCCACCACTTCCTCTCTCTGTAAAAGCAATGAAAATAATGTAAGGCGAGGATAAAAACATTTCATATAAGCTAAATTAAACTGACTTGTGTGGATAGGCACAGACAAAAATTCATGACATTCCTGGTTACACTGAAAATTGTATTGCCCCTTTGATTTGCTTTAGACATTGAAATCCTACCATGGAAACAACAAGTTTTAGAGATGGACCTCAGAGTTCAGCAATATCAGGATCTCTTACCAATTCACCTGTTGGTCGAATGTCAACCACGTGTATCTGGTGCTGTACTAGATGCTTTCTTGCATTTTTCATTTAGTCATCCCAGTAAACCTCCAAAGGAATGGGTCTCATAAAGGCTGTCTGTGTTCCAATTTAGAAAATTGAAAAATCAGTGTTTGCTCTAATGTCTATTTGGGTCTAGGCCAATATGTTTTTATACTTGTTAACAAATACATTTAACAAAATAAGGCCTAGGATACAAGTCTTTACATTGGAATCATTATTTCTTCCCCTTCCTCCTCCTTTTCTTTTTCTCTTTCTCCTACACCTCCTGCTTTTCCTCTTTTTTCTTCGGTGTTTTGGGTCATTCTCCTCCTTCTGATTAACTCCCTCTCTTGTTTCCTATCTTGCAATATAATAGCCATTTTCTTGACTGTTATATACTTATTTTTTTCTATCAAAGGCAGGAATATAAATTTTCCTTAGTTGGAAGAGAGAGTGGGCATGTGAGATAAATAATGGTTTATAGATTTTGTAGTGAAATTATGCATTTGGCAAATAATTAATTGTATATCTAACTTTGACCCCAAATAAAAATATTATTCAAGTATAGAACAGTTTTATGACTTCATAATAAAAAGTAAGATTCCTTGTTTTATTGTCTAAAACTAACTGAAAAGCAGGAATTTATTAAAAACTCACAGAGTATATATTCAAGTCAATTAATACTGATGTAATTTTTAATGTATTTATAGCACTTTCAATTGGAAATTATAGTTTATAATGAAGTTTTAATATCTAGCATTGACCACAAAATTAAACAATGTTCATTATCTCTAATTACCAAGTCAGTTAAAGTAGAATAGTAGAATTTTTAACAAAAAACATTACTTAATAAAATCCTAATGAATTTTTCATTTCTGTGTCCATACCTGTATATATACATCTATCTATTCACACATACAACACACAGTTTTCTGATAGTGTATGTGTATTTATATAAAGCATTTCTAGTATGGATATATATGAGATCTGTCTGGAAAAAGTCCAGCTATTGTTAATATAACGAGTACTGGTTTGGGTGGCATCAATGTAACCTGGCAACCAAAGAGAGTGGATGGGAATGTGCATGTGTGACCAGTGACGACTTCACTGTACTAATCAGTGAGGGTGATAGATGCCACTGAGTGAGCTTGTGTACCATGTGGCCATCACATTCAAAATGACTGAGGGAGTGGAGCAATGAATCTATCAAATTCTGCGTTAAGCTTTCATATTCTTCTGCGGAAACTGGATGATTCAGAAGGGCACAGCTTTGGGCAACTGGTGATTCCATGGCTTCATCATGACAGCACGCCCACTCATGCATCACCTCTTGTGCAGAGTTTTTCTGGTGAAACATCAAATCACTCAGGTGAGTCAGCCCCCCTACAGCCCAGATTTGGTGCCCTGTAACTTCTTACTTTTCCCCAAACTAAAAATCGCCTTTGAAAAGGGAAGATATTTCAGACTGTTGATGAGATTCAGGAAAATATAACAGGGCAGCTGATGACAACTGGGAAAACTGTGCGAAGTCCCAAGGTGCCTACTTTGTAGAGGACTGAGATGTCATTGTCCTATGTACAATGTTTCTTGTATCTTGTATCTTCTTCAGTAAATGTCTCTACTTTTCATACTACATGGCTGGATACCTTCTGGACAGACCTCGTGTACATACTCACACATATATGCCTAGTATGGAGCTAACCTCTCTATAAACATCCTCAGTCCTCACATAATATACCATGTAGGAACTAATTCACTCCCATTTTACAAATATGAAGCTGAGGCCTCCAGAATGTAAAAACGTTCTCAATTTCTTATAATATAAAAATTGCAGAACTAGAATGCACACCCAGTTTTATGTGACTGCAAAACTTTTAATTATTGTACAAAAGTGCTTAATTAATAAACCAACTCCTTGTTTCTAACCACAGACAAACTAAACAGAAAGATCAACTGAAGAGATAAATAAAATTATTATCCCCTACCTCTCTTCCTATCCCACAACACAAACTATAATATGTTGAAATGGGAAAGGGAAATATGCAGCTTAGCATTGCAGTGACACAAGGCATCTAATTAATTAACTAAATAAACTGTACATTTCACCTCCCCTCCTCACAGACTTAACAAATCAGACTTAGAGGCCTGGAACTCTACGAGCTCACAGAATCCAGCTCATCCCAGCTGTAGTCCACTGCTCTACTGAATAGATAATTAATTAGTTTCCTGTGGCTGCTATAATAAATCATCACAAACTTGGTGATTTAAAACAATAGGAATTTAATCTCTTACAATGCTAAGGGCTAGAAGCCTGAAAACAGTATCGCAAGGCCAAAATCAAGATTCGGCATCCTGATGTTTCTTTCAGAAGTTGCAGGGAAAATCTGTTCCTTGACTAGTTTGGTTTCTGGTGATGACGGGCATTCCTTGGCTTGTGACCTTGTCAGTCATTCTGTATATTAATCCATCAAGATATAAAAATGCATTGGCTATTTGAGAAATAATTTGGAAACATTTAAATCTTGTAAACTTAGAACATGTATGAAACAAGTGGATTTTGCATACTACCTCTGTCTTCATCATCACATGACAAAATTTCATTGTTATACTCAACCAAACATTTAGTGAGCACCTGTTTTGTGCCACAGTATGTCCTAGCTACCCATCAGTCATGTAGAGAGCTGGGGTCAGAGGCTGGAAATGGCTCGGTCAGGACGCCCAAATCACAGTGGTAGGAAGCATCGTGTGGCCGAAAGAGCAAGCTTACTGGGCCCTGTTGGGGTGGAGTTTTATTTCTGACTCTGCTATCTATTGATTGTGCAAATTTATAAAAAATATGTCATCTCTGTAAGCCTCTATTGAGTAGGAAAAAATAATATCTAATTTACAAGAGCTTATGATGAAAATGAAAAGGGTTTTTTTTGTATTTAGAGTAAATAACATAGATGCTTAAAATACTTTATGAACTTTCTTCATGTGCTAGGTTGTGGGATGGGGAGGAAGAAGTAGCCTCAAAACCATTTTCCTACTTCTGTTCTTGACATATAATATGGGGTATTTTAAACTGTAGCTTCTTTACCCAGTACGTGAAGAAGTCAATATGTTACAAATGTCACTTTAAAATGAAATACACTAAAATAGAAATTTTTAAAATCAGAATACAGTGTAGATTGTGTGGTAGAAATTTATTTCTAAGGCTTTTATTACTATCAATAAAGCTATGCATGTACTGTGTGGTCATATAAAATGCATGTCTTCAATGCAACACTGATTATTTCTTTTTTTTTTTTTTTGCTTGAAATGCACCTTCACCTTCCTGTGGTTTAAGATCAGATGCAGACCTTTCACAGGATGTGGCGGACATTCATCCAACACTGTTTATGTCTGTGGCCTTGTCTCCTGCCACTGCTCTCCTGCAGGTTTCGGGACTCTTGCTTCTGGAGTTTCCTCCCCCTGCTCCCTCCTAGGAGAGTACATACGTTCTTTAAGCTGAGGAAAGACTACCGACCTTAGGAGAGGCCAGTTTTTACATCAGCCAACAAAGAAGTTGTAGAGAGAGATTTAAATAAGTTTCAACTCTCAGTATTTCCAGCTACTCTGAATTCCTTGCAGGTGTCTTGTGTGATTTCTCAGTGCTCCCAGCTACTCTGAATTCCTAGCATGGTTTTCCAGACATGACCAGTTCATGTCATGCTCTTTCTTGAGTTCGTCTCACACCACATCCTTATATTTCATTCACTCTTCCTTATCTTTCAGGGACTAACTCAGACTTCCTTTTAGGCAGAAATAATCTGGGGTTCATGTAATGAACTCTGATTTTGACATATTCTGTCTGTGTGACCTTTAGCGTGTCAATTTAATGATCTAATAACACTTTTCTCATTTTAAAATGGTACAGAGATGGCAACTTCAGAACAAAATGTCTGTATAACTCTGTTAGATAAGTCTTAGATAATAATAACTTTCTCTGTTTCTTGTCCCTTGATCTCTAATCAGCAGTAAACCCTTCTATGTGCTTCTCTAGGTGTCCGTGTTCCTCTGACTAGAGCATTTCTGAATTATGTTGGAATTCTCTGTCTCTCCTATAATACTATATATATATTTAAGGGCTCAGCAGTGTGTTAATAAACTAATAATTGTTTTTTCCTGGTTTGACAATGACTTTTCACATTTTTAATATTTTTAGTTTTATTTTTTATTTACAGTTTACATGTAATGTCATTTTTAGGTGCACAGCATGGTGGTTAGACAATTATATTCTCACAAAGTGACCTTTCTGAGATCACTTCACTACCCACCTGGCACATACATAGTTATCACAACATTATATTCTCTGTGCTGTACTTTACATCCCCATGACTATTTTGCAACTAACAATGTGTACTTCTTAATCCATTCTCCTTTTTCACCCAGCCCCACCCCCACACACACACAGTCCCTTCCCTCTGGCAACCGTCAGTCTGTTCTCTGTGTTTATGAGTCTGTTTCTATTTTGTTTGTTTATTTTGTTCTTTCGATTTCACATACAAGTGAAATCATATTATATTTGTCTTTTTCTGTCTGATTTATTTTATTTAGCTAGGTCTATCCATGCTGCTGCAAAAGGTTTCATTCTTTTTTATGACCAAGTTATATTTCATTGTTTATATGTACCACCCCTTTTTAATCTGTTCATCTATTGATGGGCACTTGGGCTGCTTCCACATCTTGGCTATTGTAAAAAACACTGCAATGAACATAGGAGTGCATACATTCTTTCTGATTAGTGTTTCAAGTTTCTTCTGATATAAACCCAGAAATGCAATCACTGGGTCATAAGGTAGATCCACATTTAATTTTTGAGATAATTCAATACTGTTTTCTGTACCGGCTGCACAGTCCGCATTCCCATCAAGAGTGCATGAGGGTTTCCCTTTTCACCACGTCCTCACCAACTCTGGTTGCTTGCTGATTTATTGATGCTACTCATTCTGATGTGCATGAGGTGATATCTCATAGTGGCTTTACTTTGCATTTCTTTTTTTATTTTTTAAAGTAGTATTTTTATTGATTATGCTATTATAGTTTTCCCAATTTCCATTTTTATCCCCCCTCCACCCAGCACCTCACAACCTTCCAGCATCCCCCCCCACTTAGTTCATGTCCGTGGGTTGTACATGTAAGTTTTTTGACTTCTCTGTTTCCTATACAATTTTTTATCTCTCTCCATCTATTTTAGGCCCACTAATCATGCTTCTTCTTCCCTGTACCTTTTCACCCCATTCCTCCCTTCCCTCTCCCCACTGAAAACCCTCCATGTGATGTCCATTTTTCTGATTCCTTTTCTGTTCTAGTTGTTTGTTTAGTTTTTGTTTTCATTGTTTTTCTTTTCCTTTATGTTCATTTGTTGATAGCCATAAGTTTGTAAACTAGACCACCTAGGAATTCATTCATTTCTTCCAGCTTGTCAAATTTATTGGCCTATGATTGTCCATAGTATTTTCCTATAATCCTTTGTGTTTCTGTGGTGTTGGTTGTTAATTCTCTTTCATTTCTGGTATCATTCATCTGGGTCTTCTCTCTTTTTTTCTTGGTGAGTCTGGTTAAAGATTCATCAATTTTGTTTATATTTTCAAAGAACCAGATCTTGGTTTCATTGATGTTTTGTTTTTAATATAGATTTTCATTTATTCATATACCAAAGGATATTTTTTCATTGCTTTTAGAGAAAAAGGAAGGGGAAAAGGGGGAAGGAGAGAGAGAGAGAGAGAAAAACGTCTCCATGAGAGAGAAAAATTGATTGGTTGCTTCCCATACGCACCCCAACCAGGGATCAAACACACAACCTAGGTATGTGCCCTGACCAGGAATTGATACAAAACATTTTGGTGTATGGGACAATGCTCCAACCAAGTGAGCCACAGTAGCCAGGGAATTGTATTTTTTTAGACATGATTTCACTTATTTCTTTTAAATATTTTATTTATTTATTTTTAGATAGAGGGGAAGGAAGGGAGAAAAAGAGGTAGAGAAACATCAAAGTGTGGTTGCCTCTCTCATGCCCACTACTGGGGACCTGGCCTGCAACCCAGGCCTATGTCCTGCTTGTGAATTGAACTGGCAACCCTTTAGTTTACTCAATCCACACCAGCCAGGACTGATTTCATTTATTTTTGCTCTGATCTTGATCATTTCCTTCATTCTACTGACTTTGGACTCTATGTTCTTTTTTTCTTTAGTTCCTTTAGTTGTAAAGTTAGGTTGTTTATTCTAGCCTCTTTTTTTTGAGATAGGTCTGTAATACTATGAATTTCCCTCTTAGGCCTGCCCCCTAGATTTGGGGTTGTTATGTGTTGATCTTGATTTGTCTTAAGGCATCTTGACTTCTTGTTTGATTTCATTGTTAACCCATTCATTGTTTAGTAATGTATTATTTAAGCTCCATGTGTTTGTGTTTTTCAGATTTCTTGTTGTAATGGATTTTTAGTTTCATACCATTGTGGTTGGAGAAGATGCTTGATATGATTTCAATCTTCTTAAATTTATTGAGACTTATTTTGTATCCTAACATGTGGTCTGTTCTGAAAAATGTTCCATGTGCACTTGGAAAAGAATGTATATTCTGCTGCTTTGGGGTAAAATGTTCTAAAAATATCAATTAAATCCATCGGGTCTAATGTGTCATTTAGGGTCATTGTTTCCTTGTTGAGTTTCTATCTGGCAGATCTATCCATTGATGTTAATGGAGTGTTTAAAGTTCCCTACTAGGACTGTATTACTATTTCTCCCTTTATGTCCATCAATATTTGCTTTACATATTTAGGTGCTCCTCTAGTGGGTGCATAAATGTTTACAAGGATTATATCCTCTTGTTGGATTGGTTCCTTTATATCACGTAGGGTCCTTCTTTGTCTCTTATTATAGCCTTTGTTTTAAAGTCCATTTTGTTTGATATAAGTATTGTTGCCTCAACTTTTTTGGTCCCATTTGCATGAAATATCTTTTTCTGTCCCTTTCAATTTGTGTGTGTCTGGATATAGGTGGGAGAGACCAAGCTGCATACTGAGGCCAGCTGCCACCAGTACAGGGCCTGAGGCAGGTCAGCAAAAGGCCCAAGGCACCCCAAGATTTACCATCACCTGCCAGCTATCCTTTAGTCTCAGCTACCAAAAGAGCCTGGGCAGTACCTGAGTTGCATGTGACAGTTTCTCAGCTAAGCACCAAGTAGGGGCAAGTGGTAGTCACCAGGTTAATGCAGATTTGAACTTGGTGACAGTTCTGGGTCTGAGTCCACTGGACAATAGTCTCATGGTGCACTGAGGCCAGCCACCACCCACCAGTGGCCTTCAGACCTTTGTGTTGGGGCATGGTCTCAGGCAGTCAGCAGGGTAGAGCTAGTGCAACTCCCCAGGCTAATACAGGGGGGCAGTCCCAACACAGGAACTGGTTGGAGGCATGGGAAAAATGGCCTTCATTTCAGTCTCCTGTGTGTCTCCAGTGTGTCTCCAGTACCACCCCACCCCAGCTTGCCTGGAATTCCTCAAGAGTTTTTCAAGAAAGACTACAGTGCGGGCCTAGACTGGCGGCTACAAGCACAGCCCATGGCCTGCAGGAACTTGGCAGGGAAGGGCTGCAGCAGGGAGTTGTCAGGGTGGGGCTAGTGTAGCTCCCAAGGCTAAAGCCTTGTGAAGGGAGTGCTTGACCAGGAAAGATGGCATCTGTGGGCTGTGTGAGAGAGGGACTCAACATGTACACTGGTGGCTGTCCCTCTAACCCTCGCCCTGAAGCCACACAACGCATCCTCACCCTGTATGACTCCAGCACCCCTGAGCTTTCATCCCTTCATTGGAGCCAGGGTGAATGCCTGCGAGCAAGATGTTGTGTACTTTCCCTTTAAGAGGATACCAGGGTTTCTGGCAGTCTCCTGTCTCACCCAGCTAGACAGGAATCCCCACTGGTTTTCACTGCCAGATGCTACTTGGACTCTTCTTTCTGGCTCTGGTGTTCTGGGCTAGTGAGCCTGACTTGGGGTTGAGACACCACACACCTCAAGGGGGACCTTTGCGGCTGAGGTATGTCTCTGGGTTCTCAGCCACTGCACTTGGGTGCAGGGCCAGCCCTTTTCCATCTCTGACCACCCCCTGCCCCACCGGTCTTGAGGTGGCTTCTTCTGTAAATCCTTAGTTACTTCTGTTCAGTTGGTCTTTAGATGGTTATCTAGGTTGATGGTTTTCTAATTTAGCTGTAATTCTGATGTCCTGGAAGGAGGTGAGTGCAATTTCCTCCTAGTCCCCCATCTTGGGTCACTCTCCAATGTGATCTAGTTAAACAGCATCCTTTTGTGGGCATTGGGGTTGTTTTGAATGTTTGGTATTATTAATAATCTTATAAGTAACTTATTTTTGGTGAACCTTCTAGTACTTTTGTAGACCTTGGAGCACTTGTCTAATTATTTGGAATAAATTCCTTAAAGCAATGGAATTTTCTGGAGAGGAAGTTCTCTCTTTCTTTGTAACATAAACCAGGCTTTGTCCAGCCACAGAGTTACTCTGAAAGAAGGAATAATAAGTCCTTTATATTGTCATTTTCTCTGTTTATATGCAAGAAATGTAGTGGGTCTGCTCACGTGGGAATGAGTAAGAAGCCAAACGAACTGCCCAATAGCCACCATGTGAAAAGGAAGGACCTCTGTGGGTCATGAGGTGATTTCTTTGTGGAAAGGAGAGAGGGCTGAACTAATAATTATGTGAATGAAAATAAACATCTTAACCAATTTTATTTAATGCAAAAGTATTACTGCATTTTATTTTAATTCACCAGACAACTTGATGTCTGGGTAATATCTTGGGCTAAAAATCTATATAACTCTTTGAAATCTATGGTAGGGTAAGAGTTTGCTCAAACCAAGTCATCTTACCTATATTTTTAGTTGAAATCACCGTTATTTAATCAATTTATGTAATGGTACTACAGCACACGTTTATAATAAAAATAGGAAGTGTAAGTTAATCAAAAATAGCACAAGTCAGAAAACACTTCACCATCCAGAAAAGGTTAAGAACATTTTATATTCTAGACAGTCTCCACATGTGACTCACAACAGCAGTACCTAGCACCCAAGACATGCCATAACCAGGGTGCATTGTCTGTAGTGAGGACTTAGTCTGTGAAGTTGTATGCCTTCCTGGTTTACAATTACTTAACTTTTTATACTGCAGTAGTTTAGTCAGAGGTTCCAAGGGGCAACAGAGCTGCCCCTTTAACTGGAGGCTAAATTTAGCTCTGTAAACCTAATTGCAGAAAGTCAAGATTGGCTCGATCTCTTCTGGAGCATCCTGTGAGCACTCTCACTCCTCCTTGCTCACACAGGCATGTCCACCTCTCCTTCAGAGCCCTGTTGCACCAGATCAAAATCAGACTTAGCTTTTGAGTTTAGAGAATGCTCCTTGTGTGAAGCTTCCCCAGATGTGTAATGAAAGTTACTAAGTCCATTCTCTTCACTGCCATACAGTGTTGTTTATAATTCTCTTTTGGAGTGTGTGTTATGGTAATTTATGAATTGTTTTTGTCTCTTCAGCTGTTTCAGAAGCTCACATAGGCAAAACCTTATAGTTCATTTTTATATCCCTTCACTGCCTGCAGAGCTCTTTACCCATACTGAAGAGTCAGTAGCTGCTGATGAATTTATTAATCATTGTGTTGGTGGTGTGGTTTAAACTGAATCAATAACTATAAAGGTAGTGTTAATTATATCCACATACTTAGTACCTAAAAAAATTTCTATTAAGTACCCATAAGTAAAAGTGAAAGAAAGCTGTGAATGGACAAGATATAACTTTGTTAATATTGTGAAAGATTCCTCCAGTTACATTTCCCAAAACAGGTTACATGAATATCATAGTAAAAATACTAAAAGGCTCAGTGTCCTAGAACATGCAAATTGAAGTGTGTGAGCTCCAAAAAGAGCTGTGCTAATTAAAAAGTCTACATTTTGGAGGAATATTTTATTCCACACTAACATTAATGAATACTAGTATTTTCAGTATACACATTCTAACTGTTCCTCATTTGAAGCCCAATATATAATTGAGCAATAGATATGCTAATACTTACCAAGTTTATAAGAGTCAAGATAAATATACAATTATGAAATTAGACAAGGAAATTTCTGTTTTGAAAAATGGCTCTTATTTTTTCCATGGGAATGGTGGAAGATATTGGAAATCAGTCAATCTTTTTTAGAACATATAAGAATAGTGACTCTGCCCTGAAACTTGTATCCATAGTACTGAGCATAATTCCAGGAATAAAGTTGGTTTAATAAATGTTTGAAGACAGAATGAATGAATGGTTTGGTTTTGTAGAATCTCATCAAAATTAAATAATAATGTTTGGAGACAAATATTAATTATACAAGTAGAAACTACTCGGTTGTAAAATATGGGCCTTATATTGAATTTGTTTAGTATCTTCAACAAAGAGAACATACACAGCAGTCCATTTTCAGTTCAACTTCAACGAAATTGTGGTTTTGGTTCAGCCATTGTGTAATATTAATGATTTTTGTAGAATCCCCAACACTCTCACGGCTCAATGTGCCCATACATTTCAAAACTTCTGAAAAAACTGACTGTATCTAGAACCTAGAATCATTTTGTTTTGCTTCCCTATACAGTCAATATTTTATGGTTATTTAACCATGTTTAAACTTAACAAGAAAAAGAGAGGTAACGTAGGTGTTTCATGCCAATAAAATGTAAGCTACAAACAGAAGGACCCAAGAAATCGTGCATGACACAGTCACAGGCAAGTAAAAGTCCTGGAGTGACCCTCCATGTGCCACACATGTGGCTGTGACCTGGCCAAGTGAGAAGCGTGCTGCCTCAGCACTGAGAATGGATTTGCTCTTATCACCACTGCACATGGAGCTCAGTCTCCGGTGCTTCCTTCTCTTCTTTGGGACTCAATGTTTCTTCTTCGTTTTTTTATATCTGCACCCTCTTGGTGATTCAGTCTGGCCTCATGGCTTTAATTACCATATGTATGAAGATGACTTCCAAATTTAGAACTATAGTCCCAAACCTCCTCAGTGAACTCCAGCTTGTGTGTCCAACTGCCTACTCAGAATCTCCAAGTGCATGTCCAATAGATGAGACAACATGTCCAAAAGTCAACTCCTTGTATTTATCTATGTCTTTTTCCATTTTAATGGACAAAGACTTCATCCATCAATTTGCTGAGGCCAAAAACCTTGGGGTCATCTTTGACTCCTCTCTTTTTTTATGCCATATCTTCCCTGTTAGCTTTCTTCAAAACGTTTCCAGAATCAGACCATCTCTCATCACCTTTATCTGGAACATGATAATCTTTCACTTTAATTACTCATAACAGCCACCTGACATGTTTTCATACTTTTATCCTTATATGCCTAGCATCTGTTCTCAGCAAAACAAACAGCCATCATGTTACTTTTATTCTTAATTCAAGTAAAACTTATGGAGGAGAATGTAAAGTACTCTAATAGAAATGGAGGTCAAACAAACAGAAGGTGTATAAAGCCCTGCAATCTTCAGCATGTAGCTAATCAATTTTTTACATTGTGTATGCACTGGGGTCATCATCATTCAGATCCCAGCAAAGGACACTGCCAGTGTGCCTGGTCCCCATGCCCCTGTCCAGACAGTGTCCCTCCACAATTCATCACTATTCTAACTTTTTAAAAATATACTTTACTGATTATGCCATTACAGTTGTTCTATTCCCTCCCTTCATTCCCCTCTACCCTGCACACCCCTCCCCCACCATTCTCCCCTTTAGTTTATGCCCACATGTCTCAAGTTCTTTAGATTCTATATTTTGATCATTTTTTCCTATGTCTATGAGCCATCTGTATCTCCTCCTTGGAGAAGTGTCTTCATGTCCTTTGCCTATTTTTAAAATACTGTTTATTGATTATGCTATTACATTTCTCCCATTTCCCCCTTCATTCCCATCTACCCTGCACACCCCCTCCCACCCACATTCCCCCCTTTAGTTTATGTCCTTGTGTCATAAGTTCTTTAGCTTCCACATTTCCCATATTCTTACCCTCCCCCTGTCTATTTTCTATCTACCATCTGTGCTACTTATTCTCTGTACCTTCTCCACTCACCTCCTCCTCCCACTCCCCTGTTGCTAACCCTCCATGTGATCTCCATTTCTATGGTTCTCTCCTGATCTAGCTGTCCACTTAGTTTGCTTTTGTTTTAGGTGTGGTTGTTAATCATTGTGAGTTTGCTGTCCTTTCACTGTTCCTATTTTTTATGTTCTTTTCCTTAGGTAAGTTCCTTTAACTTTTCATGTAATCAGGACTTGGTGATGATGAACTCCTTGAACTTGACCTTATCTGGGAAGCACTTTATCTGTCCTTCCATTCTAAATGAAAGCTTTGCTGGATAAAGTAATCTTGGATATAGATCCTTGCCTTTCATAACTTGGGATACTTCTTTCCAGCCCCTTCTTGCCTGTAAGGTCTCTTTTGAGAAATCAGCTGACAGTCTGATGGTAACTCCTTTTTAGGTGACCGTCCCTTCATCTCTTGCTGCTTCTAGGATTCTCTCCTTCATTTTCATCTTGGCTAATATAATGATGATGTGCCTTGGTGTGTTCCTCCTTGAGTCCACCTTCTTTGGGACTCTCTGAGCTTCCTGGATTTCCTGGAAGTCTATTTCCTTTGCCAGATTGGGGAAATTCTCCTTTATTATTTGTTCAAATAAGTTTTCCACTGGTAGTTGTTCCTCTTCCCCTTCTGGTACCCCTATAATTCTGATGTCGGAGCATTTAAAGATGTCCTGGAGGTTCCTAAGCCTCTCCTCATTTTTTTGTATTCTTGTTTCTTCATATTTTTCCGTTTGGTCATTTTCTCCTTCCTTCTGGTCCACTCCCTTGATTCGAGTCCCAGTTTTCTTTCCATCACTATTGCTTTTCTGTGCCTTTCCCTTCATTTTAATTAGTTTAGCCTTCATATGTTCCTCTAATTTGTGATTAAAATCAACCAGTTCTGTGAGCATCCTGATCACCAGTGTTTTGAACTGTGCATCTGAAAGTTTGACTATTTCTTGGTCACTTAGAGTTATGGGCTCTGGGGCTTTGAGTTCTTCTTGAGCCATGTTTGGTCTTTTTGCACCTGTTACATATGAGGAGCGGAGCCTTAGGTGTTCACCAGGGTGGGGCCGCCCAGGTCCCTGGGTTGTGGCGCTGTATGTGGGAGCGGGGTCAGAGAGGGACAATAGCGGTCCCCTCTGCTGCTTCCTGCTGCTGGGGCCTGTGTGGTCTGTCTCACTGCTTGCCTCTTCACTGGTTTAATCTGTGCACGAATGTGTGACCTCGGTCAGCCAGCTGCCCTGAGCCCTCACTGGGTCCACCCATTGCAACCCCACACCTGGGGATTTGCCAACCACTGACCAGGAGCCTGGGTTGGTCTGACCAAGTTTTTCTATGCAACCCCGCTCTGCCAGTCACTGGCTCCACCCCTCTTACTGGTCTGGCTGAATGGTTCGTTGTTGTTGGCTGTAGTATAGTTCAATTTTCTGTGTTTTGGTTGAGTTTTTTTTTTTTTTTTACTAAAACTTTGTTGTCTTTAAACTTGGTTGTACAAGGAGGCACAGTGTTTCAACCTACGCCTCCATCTTGGCCAGAAGTCTGTCACTATTCTAACTTTTGTTTTCATGGTTTAGTTCTGCTCACCCTGAATTTCATATAACTTGAGCATCACATAGTATATACTATTTTGTTGGCTTCTCTTGCTCATCTTTACCTGAGACCATCTCTGCAGGTCAGTTGTTTAATCTGTAAAGAGGAAGATAGACTGAGATTGGTCATGTTATATTCAGCACCTTCAACTCTATTATTTTTTCAATAGAATCATTTAAGTTAAACTCACTTTGAAGTGAATCAATATAAAAATGAACTTTTCATATAATAAATGTGTATATCCTGGCTATAATCATTTTAAAGCAAAGACCATCTCATGAGATATCGTTAATTTTATACAAAATTACATTTAAAGAGGAAAATAAATAGTTGTCTATTTTATAAGATAGGTTCTTGAATCATTTTTTTCTTTTTATTTTTAAGGGACATTTTGACCTTGCTGTGAAACTAAGCTAGAGAGGACTTTGGCAGGACTTCGTTTGTCCTCATGCATAGGTTTTGATGAGAACTTAATGAGACAGAAAATAATACTTTGCCAAGTATTAACTTTAAATCTCCTAATTACTTTAGAATTTCAATATTTATAACTTGGTGGTCATGAAGGGAGATGATCATGAAGAACTGGAACTATCTAGTTTCCTACACTCTTTTAAAAAAGACTTAGACATTTAACTGCCGTATAACACCATGGCCACTGTTGAGATCAGCCTGTGAATCAACATAAATGGTTGGGGTTTTTTGTCACGCTAAGTTGTTAACAAGCTGGTTATCATATTGAAACTGTTTAAAAGCCATGGCATCAGTCTTTTGAATTACAAAGGCAACATATGTATTTAATCAGAGAATTATTCAACCAGCTATAGAAATACAAATACAGTTTTGTCCTTGCTGGTGTGGCTCAGTGGACTGAGCACTGGCCTACAAACCAGAGGGTCCCAGGTTTGATTCTCAGTCAGGGCCCATGCCCGGGTTGTGGGCCACATTCCCCATAGGGAGTGCGTGACAGGCAACCACCTACTGATGTTTCTCTCGCTCTCTTTCTCCCTCCCTTCCCCTCTGTCTAAAAATAAAGAAATAAAATCTTTAAAAAATATGAATACAGTTTTAAAAATAAAGACTTGCTATGATTTAGCATGAAAGTATGCTCATCCCACTCATGTTGTATCAACTCCTTGTCCATCTCATTTATCTTTAGGCATACTTAGCAGACATTACTGGTTGACTCTCAAATACCCACATCCTAACATTCCCAGACTCACACAAGCAACCATGTCCTCCTGCATGGGTGATTTAGTTGAGACTCATTTGTGAAGAGATCTTATTTGTGGATCACAACAGGCGGTTTTTATGAGTAGGTGGGTTGCTAATCTGTGAGAATGCCATTCTTGACCAGGCCTTTATGAATTGTTTGTAAGTACCAAACAGGACAATGCACGCTTTATATTCATTCTGCAATTAGCCAAAATAATTCTAGTTAAACTCTGGTAAAGATCTCTAGTATGAAATGAATGTAAAGCATTCATTCTTTCCTTATCTTTCTCTCTGGTTTTATTCTAGTTTGTTTATTTATTTAACTATGATGCTCTAAGTTACTTTTTCCCTGCTCTCTGTGTTACAGATTGAGAATGTTGACGTCTGCCTTAGTTTTCTAGCAGCCAGAGGAGTCAACGTTCAAGGTCTATCTGCGGAAGGTAAGGGAAAGCGCAGTTGTCACAGATGATGCCCGAGTTTGTAAAAGATGTTTTCTTTATAATGCAAGAAATGTAAGTTGAAAGTGCATAGCTCCTTAGTACAATAAAAGACATGAGTAAAGTTTCTAAACTAATAGAAATGTAAATGCAATGGTTATTATTGTATGCTTTCGTTAACTGCTTTTTATATTACTAAGTATATGGGAAGGGGCAATTAACAGAACGTGTTTTTGATATCACCAGTCTACAGTATTTTTAGAGTCTTAACTAGAGTAATTTTGGTGGATAGATAATGCTGGATATTACATAGACTTAAATACAGGTAATGATAGTATAATGCTCAAATATTTTATCAGTATGATCAAATTGGCAATTCTAGTTTAAATATTTCATAATTTCAAATAAGTCAGCATGAGCTCTTAAATAATTAGCACTAACAGTATTTAATAACTGTTATATATAAAGGCTTTAAGTCTTTAAGGTTTAAAAGATCATCATTAAAATTGAATACAGAAAAGTAGAAAAGGACAGCTACTTCTGTCATCTTTTTTCTGAATCTTTGTCTACCATATATATATATATAAATTAAGGAAAAAGTGTCAAGTGCTATTAACAAAAAACAATTGCTAAGTTATGAAATAGCAAGTCCTTTGAGATCTAGATCAATGACAACCATTTTTAATTAGAATATTAATTCTTATATTAAAAAATTCTGCTAGCTACTGTTAAACACTGTGAACATTTAGATAGTTTAAAGTTTCTACTACAATCAGTTGGCTCTGAAAAGGCTTTTTTTTATCACAGACACTAGAAATACTAGATAATTTTAAGTTTTTAAATGTTTGCTATTATTGGACAAAGAGGAATTGTGTGGCTTTTCAAACATAATGAATATTTGGTAGAATTACTGACTGACTTTTCTCCATTTTTCTTCTGTATTTAGATTTCTTTAATATTACATTTCACTATTTTTAATGAATTTTTATTGTTGTTCAATTACAGTTGTCTCCATTTCTCCCACTACTCCCCCTTTTTATTATATTTACATTTTATAATGTCTAATATTAAATTACATATTTAAGAGCCAAAAAGCTTAGGCTCAGACCTCACTGATTGTTCTGTTACTTAGAATAAAACTTGATAAAAATCTCCAAGATAATATTTTACTTTCTAGGTGGTTAAAAGCAAGCTAAAAATGCTACTATTTTACATATATCTTCCCTCTCACATGGCATTCTTTATTAACATAAACCTATGGATTTTTATTTATTTTCTAAAATATATGAATGCTCTAAATGACTTTCTAAATAATTTAACCCTGCATCATAATAAAACAAGAAACACATTGAAACTCCAAGATCATTCAGGTTTATGTAAGAAAATACTTTCTCACTGAAGCCTCATACTGATCAAGTCCACTCTTCTATATTATGCCAACTGTGAGGAAAGCTTGGGTGAAAAAATGGAAGAAAAACTTACAGCCTCATTTCATATGAATAATTCCACTGCATAGTTTGTATGACTTTATAAATCATCAGAGAGCAAGGATTCGAAATAGCTTATTAATCTTCCTAAACTCCAAAAAGGACATAAAGCCTTAACCTCATAGTAGGGTGTGTTTTATTGCTAGTAGCAGGTTTTATTTAAAATACAATTACTGGTTGCATAGCCTTATTTCAAGCTTTACTCTATATCTTTTCGTATTTTTTCAATTATATCTTCAAGAGAAAAATCTTGAAGAAAGTCTCAGTTTGTAGCTTACACTGTGCATTTAAACTTGTTGTTCCATATTAAAAAAATGTACACAGACCCCTGTGTTAGAATTAGGATTTCCATTTTATCTCAAGTCATAAGTAAACTGATCTTTATTATTCACTGATATATACCCTGAATTAAAAATAAAAGAATTGGACCACCTGAAATTGTACCTATGATGTACTCAGCTCTTTGGAGTATATATAGTATGTGCGTATATCTATATATATGTGTATTTTAATAAGTTGTGTGGTGGAAGTTTAGAAAGAATGTTGACTGCTATAAATTCAATTGCTATTATGAGTTGCACCCAACCCATCAGTATTTATAATGCAGGACAATGACATTTAAGTGGCTTGCTTGCTTCGGTTCACAGCCATCGCTTTGTGTGTGACAGCTGTGTGTATTTGTGAGGGGAGCTGAGTACCAAGTCAAACGACTAGCACGAGACAGAGAGGCTGTCCATTTCCAAGAAGAACTAACTGTAGAAAATTGTAGTCCAGGGTCAGCAAAGAGCATCACTCAAGTAAACTTTGTTCTCTGCACCCTCCATCCCTTCACTTTCTCCCTAAAATTTCAAGTATTTGGAAACAGTAGCATGTTTCAGAGATTCAGAGGTGCTTGCTTTTATGACCGAGAGAATCAAATTACATTTTTACATTCATAGATATACCATCTAAGATAATGGCATCTAGAATTTCATTTGTAAAAAATAAAAATGGTAACCACATTCATTTCACATGATACTGTTTTTATGTTTTCCCTTTGATACAGAAATAAGAAATGGAAACTTAAAAGCCATTTTAGGGCTGTTTTTCAGTTTGTCTCGCTACAAGCAGCAACAGCACCATCAACAACAGTATTACCAGTCCTTGGTGGAACTTCAGCAGCGGGTCACTCACACCTCTCCTCCGGCAGAAGCCAGTCAGGCCAGAACCCAACAAGACATGCAGTCCAGGTAAGGAAGGGGAGCAGGGGATGTGTTTAAAAGCAATTTGTAGAAACTTGTTTGTAACAAATTGTCGTTTGTGATTTTGAAAAGTATATTTCTGTAGTTCTGTCAATGTGATGGGATTATTTGGCTTATGTTATCGAAGTTAAAACCTCTTTTGGTTGAATGAGCAAACCTATCATTTGTTAGCTGAAGCATTTGTCTTTGTTTCATAAAGATGATTATCGTTTGTATCAAAGTGTGTAAAATGTCTTTCTTGTTAAGTAATATGACACACTTCCTTCCTTCTGCGCATCACTGTATTATTTAGAGTGTGCTATCACATTGTCGAACCCCAGTCTTCAGTTGTGCAGGAATCCTTTGTTGATGCTTCTGATTAATTGAATCACTAAATGTCAAAAATTTCAGGTCTAAAGCACACAGGAGTTTGAGCGTTTGGAAACCTGCTGTTTCTGATGTGAGATGGGGTGTGTGTGAGTGTGTGTGCATTATAGTGTGTGTGTAGGTATACACAAACGTGTGTTGTTTGTCCGACTCGAGTCTGTTGGCACATGTAGACACAGCCTGGGGTGGGGCGCTAACAAAGCCTGCCAACTTCCTTCCCTCTTGAGTTACTGACTTTTCTTTTTTCCTCCAGTTTGGAATTGTGTTAGTCAGAGTTCAACCAGAAAAGCAGAACCAGTAAGAGAGATATATGAAGAGATTTATTGTAAAGAATTATTTTACTTGTTCATGGGGATGGGCTAGGCAAGTCTGAAACCCTAACGCCAGCACAGCGGGAAGAGCAGGCTGAAACTCAGTGTGAGCTGAACCTGCTATGCCTGTGGAATTTAATCTCAAGGAATCCTCAGTTCTGCTTTTTGAGACCTTTCAAGAGATGAATCAGACCAACTCAGATTATCTAGGATAATCTTCCTTACTTAAAGTCACCACATCCACCAAATATGTTCACTGTAACAGATAGATGAGTATTTGATTGAACAAATAAGACTAAATAAACCTAGCCAAGTTCAAACACTGGGTCCTGATCAATAACCAAGGTATCAGGTGGTTAGCTTCATTATATAAGTAGCTATGATTATTTTTCTTCAGGGGGGAGAAGGTATAATATGAAAATATTCTTCATTGTTTTTAAAGATATATACACATAAAAAATGTACATAAATATTTAACTTTCTTCATCTGAGAAGCAAAGCTTGAAGCCTAATAATAATGTTTATCTTGATTTTGTTTTTGGTAGTTAGCTTTGACTCAAACAGTTAAAATGAAACTCCAAAATACATTCACAAACCACCCCCCACTTATTGTCAAATATTCAACAATTCAGAAATCCCTTTCTCTTTCATCTGTCAATCAGCTTTCACTTAGTTAATTACTAAAAAGAAAAATTATAGTTTCACTGAAAAATATGGAGATACTACAAAGTCCATGGAGTGATAAGGGATATTTTTCATTACTCAATAATGCAGGTTTGCTTCGGTTTAAGCTCATATTGGCTTTTAAGATGTCAAGTGAAATTGTGCAGCAAAGTGAAAAAATGCATCTACTGTGTAAGTTCTTTGAATTTCTTAAGAATATAGGAGAAAAAGAAACATTTTTTATTTTTATTATTAATTTTGGGAAGATGGTTGATAGGAAGAGATCTAGGTTTTTAAAACTGCCAGAAATAATACTTTCCAGAGTTTGATTTAAGCTGTTTGAATTCACAAGAAGCAAGAATAGTAGCTGAAAAAATATAGGAAGTAAGTGGTCTTACACAAAGCATGTTGACTCTGGAGGTGATGTGGAATATCATTTGTCTTTGACCTCCCGCATTCTCTTTCTGTATCTGCCATGTGTGATCTCTTGCCCAGGGTTTCTCTGTGGTTACAGCCGTCTGGGAGATATTTCTTTTCTTCTCTTGCTGGATATGCTTTGCTGTTATGAAATTGTGTTACATTTTAAAATATAGAGCTGTGTATAACAGTCATGGTAATTTTATGTCATTTGGGGGAAAGCTGTCTTATTTCTTTTATTGATAGTAAACGAAAAGTATTCTTTTCACCCATGTCCTTTTTGACTGAGGTAGACTCTCTCTTAGATAATTTTATTCTAGCAAATTGGATTTAATTACTTTTTGGATTGATTATTAATTAATAAATATAGAGTACTTGCTATAGTAAATGCAGTACTGAGGAGCTCATCTTAACTGTAATAAAAGTATTTTATATGATTTAGAGAATATTATATTTCAGACATTAATATTTATTTCAACTTGTATAGTTTTTTCATGGTGAAATCATCTGTGAATTAGAATTTTTGTGGCCTTACATATAACAATCAATGTATTTCAGCATTTTTCAAAAACCCTTAGTGATAATGTACATAGGAGAGGAATATTATGTTTAATAGAACCAAGGTAATTTATACAGAAAAAAAATCCCAGTGACACATTTATCTTCATTTGCCTTGGAATATGAGTTATAAATCATAATTTATGAGGTCTTTCTATTGATTCCAAAGCACTTTCCAAGTAAATAATATAAATAATTAGTAGCTAATTATTCAGGATATTCAGCCAGAAAATGTTCTTATACTTTTCTCTGTAGATTAATAAAAATATTAGGGTATATTGTTTCAATTCAATACTGTTTTAGTATGTTCTCTTTATTTAAAATAAATAAGCGTAACTGTATGTATTTCCACAATATTTATTTTATATGTTAAGAATTGTTAATTTGGTTTCTCTCTTTTGAAAATAACAGCATGTGCTTTGAATCAATTTGAATATCTTTCATTTAAATGGATATTTGATCTAAAGATTAACAAGTAAAATATCTAATATAGAAGAAAGTATAATGTGGATGGAGAGGAATAGAATGTAGGGAACAAACTCTCCCCTCTGGTCTCTCAGCTTCCTCAGCACTCTTGTGGGTGTGTGTTTGTGGGCGTGTGCACAAACACGTGAGCAGGCATGCATGTGTGTGTCATATTCAAAGAGCAAATAGAGCTCTACTTATTAAGAGCTCACCCCTAGAATCAGAGTGCCTGCAATGAGATCCAATTTAACCACTTCCCAATTGCATGACCCTGGGCAACTTACCCAACTCCTCTGTGTTCCACACTTTCATTGTAAAGAGAATAAAAATGACCCTGATCACATGAGGATGTTTTAGGAGTTCAGTGGGTCAGTAGTCATAAAACACTTCAAACATAACTGGCACATTTCACTTCCTTGCTCAAAGGCTTGCAGTGGTTTCAATAGCCCAGTCTTGCTCCCATCTGAAGAAATGGGTGCTAGCTGATTCATTTGCCTGGAGTGTTCTTCCCTGATTGCTTCCTGGCTAAATCCTTCACTTTCTTCAAGTCACGTTCTCAAGTGTTGCCTCTTAACTGATGCTTGCCTTGACTAACCTTTTAACTAACTCTACAGGCTGCCCATCTTCACTACCCACTGTAGAACTTCATTGTACTTTTCCTTTCTCTGCAGCTCTAATCACCCTCTAACCTACAATTTTGTTACTTATTATAATCATAGTTTATTATTACCTCTTTCTACTTTGTTGAATGTAAGTACTGTAGGCACAGTAATATTTTTATATTTTAGTCATTGTTGTAGTCCAAGGAATTAGAACAGGGCCTTGCATATAGTAAGTTCTTTCCTATATATTTATTTATTTATTTATTTATATTTATAAAGACAAGACAGAGGGAGAGAAACATCAATGTGTGGTTGACTCTTGCGTGCCCCCTACTGGGGACCTGGCCTGCAACCCAGACATGTACCCTGACTGGTTATTGAACCAGTGATCCTTTGCCTCGCAGGCCGGTGCTCAATCCACTGAGCCACACCAGCCAGGACAGGTTCTAGTAATTATTTTTGAAATGAGTATGTAAGAATTTGTATTATAGTGACTTCAAATTTTAAGTAGGAGCTCTCTATAGATTTATACTTAGAATTGTAAGTCATTTTAAGTTAAACATATATGTTTATACAATTAATATAATTAAGATAATTAAATATTCTCTTGTTTATTGGTTGGTCATATTGAACTACAATTAAGTTTCAAAATGACACATAGTGGAACCATCAGAGATTACCCAGATGCATGGAACTAATAATCCTTTGCTTCTGCCCTAATGATCACTGATTATATCTTTCTTTTGGTCTTTTATGGATTTATCATAGCTATCGGGTTCCTTTTGCTTTCTGGCAGTCATTCATTAGCTCACTGCTCTCTGTGTGGCTAACTCTCTGCAATAATGTTCCTATATTGATATGGGATTTCAGTGCTGTGGGACAGGAAGCAGATTACGAAGTCTGTTAGCGGTTTGGTACTGAAAAACTAAATAGGTGATATAGTGAAGGGCTTGGGCTCTGGAATGCACTACTAGTTTAAAGCTACTTGTGTTTGTAGCTTCTTTCTTTTCAGTCTTGTTTTGCTCAGACGAGCCAAATACAATAATGGAGCTAGTGTTCAGAAATTATTGCTCCGGCTGGTATGACTCAGTGGATTGAGTGCCTGTCTGCCGGTCAAAGGGCTGCTGGTTGGATTCCCAGACAGGGCACATGCCTGGGTTGCGGGCCACGCCCCTAGTAGGGCACACGCATGTGAGAGGCACACACTGGTGTTTCTCTCCCATCCTTTCTCCCTCCCTTACTTTCTATAAAAATAAAAAAAAATTTAAAGGAAAAAATTATGTATCTAATTTGCAGCTAATAGATCACAGTCTGCCTTTAAAAAATTTTTACATAATGCTAAAAAATATCAATGCTACAGCTAATCCAACATAAAAGTATTGCCTTCAAGATACCCAGATTATTAATTCATGTTGTTAATTAATAATATGAATATAAAAATTGCCCTTGTCACTAAAATTTAATCTTACAAAAGGAATGCACTATTGAAAGCTATATACTTCTGAATTAATCCTGAAATAGCCTTGTTTACGTGGATTAAATTTATGATATGTGCAGGCAGTCTTGTTCCTTTATCACCAGTGTCTCTTATCATTTGACTTGAAGTATCCATTGTAGTATCTGTATTAAAATAAAGGTGGGACTCTTAATTTTAAATTTCTTAATTTTTCACATGGGAAAATATTTGGTTGTATTTGGCTGATAAAGAATTAATCAAGTAATCAATTCAACAATTTGAATATATTGAACATAAAACTAGATTTTCCCTATATCAGCGATCTCTAGAAGGAAGTTACATTGGTAAAGATGAACTGTCTTCCTGCATTACATGATGCTTTGCCCATTTGCATTTACTTAACACAAAAGGTAAAACCTGCTTGTTCTATTTTTCTGTTTTGAAAAGAGTACATTAAATATTCATTCTCTAACTAACTTGGAAAGTATGAGAAATATTTTCATATAAAGTGATGAGTTAAAATCAGAGTTATTTTTATAGATATTAACTATGAGATGAGGGAAGTACTATTTCTTAGTCTAAAAAAAGTAGAAATGAATTCTTTAACTTTCAAAATCAGAAAACTAATTTTTATCAACAAATATGTCTTAGGTATTCAGAATATTTCTGCTAATTATATTTCCCCATTTTTTTTGACAATTAAAGTTCTCGTAGCAAAGTTCAGTAGCATCAAAACCACACACAATGCCTGGCATGTGAGAGCTGCCAGCTGTGAGCAGAATTCATGTTGGAGTATTTAATTTTCCCCCAAAATATCTGGTGAAGTAGTACAGTGAAAGAAAATTATAAAATTAAAATTTATTCTTATTTCATACTAGTCTGGTTATACATGTGAGGTGTTAGATGATAGTATGTGGAAAAGATAATCTTTATTTGTTAAATACTTTTTAAAAAGGGAGATAATTTTCCTTAAAATGTGGGCCTTCTAGTTTAATTTTGAGCCAGATTACTAAATGTCTTTTATCCTGTTATTAAATAGTTTGAATCACAGGAGCAAAGACTTTGGTTATAGGTTTTATAGACTTAAAACATGTGAGTAAGAAAATAATTGAATGTGACAGGGAGGTAGGTAAGAAGTTACACTAATAGGTGATAGATTTGTTAAAGGCAGTGGTGATGGCAAGACTTTCTGAACTCAAACAAGAGTTGTTTTAGAAATAGGAGAGGGCATGATCTCCACAGATGATCATTTACTCTTCTGCTTTTTATTTTGTAGGAGAAAATCAAAACTGTGTCAATGTACAGTTTAGATAAACCTGCTCCTGTGGCGCCCACAACTCAAATTGCAAACCCTGGGGTACAAGCTTTTTGAGTGACTGGTCTATTCCCTTCGCAGCCCCTTCCCAGGGTTCCTGCCACCCCGCCACCCACCCACGTTGCTCTTGGAAGCCTCTCCCATGGAGGATTTTGCCTTTCTTGTACAGGAAACATAATTTCCTTCTGGGACATTCACTCTGAAACTGGGACAGTTTACAGCTTTTCGGCCTGGGGTTATAAATCTTGTAAAGTACATGAGGAAGTTTAATTGAAGATGACAGGAAGGCACTGGTAATCTAAGCTCTCCAGAACCTGGCTTCTATTAGTTGCTGAACTCAGCTCTGTTTTCTGGCCTGCAGTGTGGTATTCAAAAAAGTCAGTGAATCAATTAAACTTTAAACAAAACAAAACCGAAAGGACATTTATAAATCTTTTTTTAAAAGCAGCATATTTTCCCCTGGCCAGGGTGGCTCAGTTGGTTGGAACATCATCCCGTACACCCCACAAAGTTGAGTGTTCAATTCCTAGTCTTGGCACACAGCTAGGTTGCAGTTACAATCCCCATAACAGGGTGAGTACAGGAGGCAACCAACTAATGTTTCTCACATCTCTCTCTGTCTTTATCTCTATCCTTCCTTCTCTTAAAATCAATAAAGATATCCTTGGCTGAGGATTTTTTTAAAAGAATATTCAAAAAAGAAAAAAATGGAATATTTTTTGCCTAAAGAGAAAAAAATGAAGAGAAAGAAATTATTCTTTAATTGAGCAATTTAAGGGGATATAATATTAACAGAATGTATGTACATACACAAACACATACTTTGTTCATATTCTGTTTTTATTCCTTATTTTAAAAGCTTGACAACCACTCATTCTTCTGTTGTTATAGATAACCAGCCATATAATGCTGGTTATTTTAGAGTCAGACAGACATGGGTTCGAATTCTGCCTGCCAGTTCCCAGTGACGGGACATCGGGCACTGGATTTTAGCCTGCTCAGATGCCAGTGTTCTTCCGTCTAACGTTAAGATGATGATAACTTCCTCATGTGGATATCGATAAGACTACCTGACATAATTTGTGTATAACCTGCCTCTTTACCCTAATACTTAGCATACAGGTATAGTAGACACACAAATAACTGCTTTTATATTCTCTTCTGCTTTAAGATTGCATCGCATGTGTTAATAAAATAGATTGACCCACACTAAAAACCTCGTCAACCTCATCACTTTCTTCCTTTCTCACTTTGTCTGATCCATTGTATTTCTAATTTCCATTAAATGTAATTCAAAGTAATAATATCCTTATGATTAAAAATAGCATAATGATCAGACCTTTCCAAGCTCAGTCTAGCTACACAGAGGTAACTCCTTTAATTATTTTAAGTATTATCTTTGGTAGTTAATACCACATAGCTAAAGAAAATACTTCTACTATTAGTTTTCATTGATCGATTTGGTCATTGTCTTTTGATTCACTCCCCCGATCCTCCCATCTCCCTTTAATGTAGTCAACAAATATTTATGTAGCACTGAGTCTGTTCTACACACTTTCCTAGGCAATAGAGGTACAGCAGAGGACCAAATACACTAGAGAATCTTTGCCTCTTGAAGCTTTCATTCTGGCATGGTAGACCAATAATAAATAGTTAATTAAAATATATAACAGTAATTGGATAGCTGACAGTGGAGAAAGATAAATAAAAAGGGGGGAAAGAGATGTAGATGTCATATTTTTGCAAACATGATATTGAGCAGAGGAGCTATGTGATTATGTTGTAGTAGGTGCTTCAGGCTGACAGACAAACAACAGCTAAGGGCTTGACGTGGGAGCCTATCCCAGTTGGCTTGGATCAGAGGAAAAGAGACAGAAGAGTAACGTGTAATCCAGATAAGGAGCAGGGAGACACTAGTGTGACCCTGTCATTATTGTAAGGACTTTGGATGTTGCTCTGGGAGAGATGGGAAGATACGATGGACCGTAAAGAAGGACATAAACAGTAGACAAATCCAAGGGCCACTCTGGCTACTGTGGGAAGCGTAGATTATAGTGGGAAAAGGTGAAAGCCATTGTGGAGTTGTGGAGGAAAGCCCAGACTTCCGTGGTCAAAGTGAGCAGAGGAGGATGAATTCCAGATATATCTTGTGGGTACTTAGCTGACAGGTCTGCAGTAGGACTAGGAGACAGAGGAGACTATAGTGTTGTTAGTATTAGCTATTAGAAAGATGGCGCTTCCATTTGCTGAAAGAGAAAAGAATGGGGACTAGCAGGGTTGGTGGGGAGAACGCCACATACTCACTTGGGACATGTCAGTTTTGACATGTCTAGTAAGTGTAGCTAACTGAAGATAGTAAGGGGACAATTAGAGTTCCAAGACTGGAGTTGATGGGGCAGGTGTAGGCTATAAACAAAAATTCTGGAAATATAGGCGTACAGAAATCATAAAAAGTTATGACACTAGACATAATAAAGTCACCAAAATCTGTGCGTAGATGAAGAGAAGAGGATTGAAGATGGGGTCAGAGGCCCACCAGTGTTCATAGATCAAGCGGATGGCAAGAGCTGGTAGAGGAGGCCGAGAAGAGATCGCCTGTCCCAATGCAGGAGGAGAGCCAGAACTCGTTCCCGCTGGAAAGAGTGGAGGAAGTGTTGGAGCGGCAGGGCGTGATCAGCAGTAATAGTTTACGTGTTGCCCCTGCTGTGTTCCAGGCACCATTCTAAGTACCTTATCCACACCGTCACTCTTTCAGTCCTTACAACACCCCTGTGACGTAGGTACTATTATTAATCTTATGCTCAGATAAAGAAACTGAAAATGGAAAGATCTATTAAATTGCGCACACTATAATCAATTCATAAATTAAATCCAGACGAGGCCACAAAGTTTATGTTTCTAGTCTAGTTACCCACATGACCCCAGCTGCATTAAATGTTGCACGTAAGTGGGATGCGTCCTGAGAATTAATCCATGATTGGCTCTGCGCTGGAGACTTCGGCAGGAGCTGTTCCACCGGAGTAGTGGCTGTGATAGCTTGTTTGCAGCCTGTTTGATGTAAAACAGGAGGGAGGAAGTGGAGATAGTAAATATAGGAAGTTCTTTCTAGGAGTGCTACTAATGGTTAAATTTCACTCTTTTTGTTCTTTTACTAGTTAGGTTAGAAACTTTATATAATGAAATAACCCCTTTAATTCTTTCTCAATCAACTGTAGAATATGCCTTGACATTGTGTTTCATAAAACAGGATATTAGCACTTCTGTGCAGTTCTCTCCCGTCTACTAACAATTTCTATTTACACTTTAATTTTTTCTTAAGTTTCAAAAAATTTATATTCTATGTTGTACACATAGGATTTTTCCAAATTCTCAGAATAGGTTGATTACAAGAGTTTTAAAACCAATGGAGTATTTATATAATGGCAATTATAAGAATGTTTTTCAGAATTAATACATAAACTCTGATTCTTCACTATTCAAGCCCTTTTCTGAGTGTCTATTGAAAGTCGATATTTGATTAAATTATAAGCATAAACTGATAGGAAACTTTAATAATGGACCAGGGCTCGTTTAATGAAGACTTAGAGGGATTAGTCCAGGTAAACTGAGGGACTCTTCTATGCCAGCATCTTTTTTTCTGGGATTACTCGTTTATTATAGTTAAAGTAGCTGCTGCTGCTGCTGCTGCTGCTGCTGCTTCTTTTTTTCTTCTTCTTCTTTCTTTTTTCTTCTTCTGTTTTTTTGGATGGTTAATTAATTGGTTTCTTTATATCTGGTCATAACTGGTCCTCGATAGTGATTGACATAAACATTTGATTAAACTCCCTTTTAATCATAGTCCTGTCATTTTGTCTATAATTAGCTTGTCCATTCTCTTTCCTTACTTTTCTATATTTAATCCTCTTTCCTGGTATATACTAGAATGAGGCTTCCCTTACAATATGTTTTCTACTAATATGACTTGACTTATTTTCAGGTCTCCAAAATCTCTTGAAGTCTCTTGTCCATTTATGTCCCCTGCCTCTCTCCTGTCATCCTTGATGTTATGAACTTAAAACTTTATTTTTCCTTTATCAACATGTTAGTGACATGATATGAGGGAGAAGGCTTGTACAGAATCATTCTTAGTTCTGATAACTTTATTTTTTTCTTTAACAAAATAAAAATCAATGAATTAAACATAGTTTCTGCAGGTGAAAATGAAAACATCATGATTATATTCTGTCTTTTCAAGGGAATTGTGAGAATATAATATATATTTTAAAGTATTTAGCTCCTCATTTAGAGAATTTAAATTATGACTTATACTTTTTCATATAGATATCTAGATAAAAACAATAGCGAGACAGTGTTTGTATTTTTGTCTTATAACTACTGAATCTTTTTAAAAATGTGATTTGTGTATCATCACATAACTGTGACCCAGGATAATTGATTTTGTGTTTATTTCTTTAACATTTTAGCACAGAATATTTTGAAATATTTTATGTGTTTTATGAACAGTATCTCCCAGGCACTGGAAGTTATTTGGTTCTATTTTATTTTTAGTATTTATTAGGCACTCTCTTCTCAAATAAAGCACTGGTAATGGAGTCTTGATTATATACCTGTAATTTTAAACCCTATGAAATTACCATATATTAATGTTTTCCACTAAAGATTATACTTCAAAATTTCAACTTACTGATGTATGGAAAATGCAAGTGTCATAAAGTACATAATGATCTTGTCAGTATGATCATTGAATTATTTTCATGTAGTCAGACCTCCATGGAAAACCAGACTATATTCAGGGGGTGACAGGGAGACACTGAGGTGAATTTAAGGGACTTACACATTTCTGTGACTGCGTCTTGCCAGTGGGATTTTCACCATTGGCCATGGGTCCTTCTTTATTATAAAGTACACTGTCAACATTTGCCTCTTCATATTCTGTTTCCTGTGCTTCCACTTCTGACCACCCCTACTGTCCCCTGCTTCCTAACTAACCTCTTAGTCTCCTAACATGTATAAATGAAACCGGTGTTCTGTCCCTGTAGAGCTGAGGGGCAGACTTTGGGCCAAAGCTCACCCTCAGGTGTTTTGAGACTCCAGACACTCACTGCTATGAGCTGGACTGTACTGATGATCACTTTTACTTTGCTGTAAGTTGAGAGTAGCCCAGTTGTAAGGAGTCTATAAAATTGATGTTCTAGCTGGCCTTCAAACACTTTACAAACATTCATTTATATAATTATAAGTATTAAAATTAAAGGTCATTTCCATGAAATAGGAAATAGTTTAATATATTTTGTGCTTATTACATTTTTTAAAGTCTTTAGAACTATTAATCCGTAGTTTTCACTAATCAGGGGAGTAGTCTTTGCCAAGTCTTGTTCAACTGCTCAGCTTAACAAAATAGTTTTGTCTACTGGTATACAGGATCAAAATTTTTAAGTTGGTTACATTAAAGTTAACTTTTGTAATGGAGCCCTTAATGTATTAGGATATAATTTTACTCCATACTGAAAATTGTAAATGTAAATACTCATGGGAAAGCATAATGTTTTGAGCTACAAGTAAGTAGAAGCACTGTAGAAAATCTAATTTATGGTAACACGGTGAAAGAAATACGGCCCCAGTTTCCTGAGTTCTCTATCTTGAAATTCTGCATTCCTGAAGGAGCAGGAGACTTAGATGCAGGCCTGTGTTACACAAGCATCTCCCTCCTCAGTTACTGTTTTGAAATCCCACAAGAGCAGACTGTGCAGGTGGCCTGATGAACTGTCAGTCGAAACTGAAGATAAGACAGAGGTCGTAACAGCTTTACATATCATAATTCACTAATGGGATAAGTTATCACAGTAACCTGTCTTGCACATGATTGGGATGATACTGCAGCCACCCAGCTGCTAAAGAGAAACACATGTGAGTGAAAGCTGGTTTCTGACTCATATGTGAGTTAGGCAATAGCTGTTTATAGTGAAGTCTCAGCAAAATTTAAATTGAACAAGAAAGCATGTTGATTACATTCTCTGATGTAAGTATAGTGGTTGCAAACGTCTTAAATATTTTTGAAGGAGCATATATGGTTTTAAGATACAAAAGTACCTTTTTTAGAAGTAACTGAAGACCTCCCTCTTTCTTAGAGCTATTAGCTGGTCAGCTACTATTTGCAATATTACACAAGGATCATGCAGAGAGAAAAATCTTCATATTAAAGGAAGAATTTGGTTAAAAGAATTCTTCAAATCTTAACTCTGAACATACAGTTTCATTTGTATGCAGCAATCACAGGACATATCTTTCAGTGTATCTGAGTCATAACATTTTAATAAATGTGCTTCAACATCTTCAAAGTTTGTTTTGCCTAAAAATCCTCAGTTTAGAACTTTATTCCCATGTATTTAATTATAGTGTGTCTTGGGTAATTCATCCTTAATTTTCTCTCAAGTTATATTCAGTGAATTTCAAAGGAAACAATTTCTACCCTTGTAACATACCATCTTGAAAAAGAAAAGTACAGTTAGGAGGTAAAAAGTGTTCACTAAAACCCATGCCCAAGAAATGTCTTACTTCAAATCCTTTGCTTACTTACAAATCCTGTGCTTCGTATTCCTCCTTGGTGCCTTGGGCATAGTGCTATCCAAAGAACAAATGTGATGATGGGGTGAAGCACATTTTCCCCTTTCTTTGGGACTCAGGAGTACTAAATGTTTGTATACAATTTCTGTATAGGGATCTCTGTATATGCTTTTGTGTGACTTCAGGACTGAAGGTAGATAAGGGAGGAATAAAGGTCATTCTAAAATAGTTTTTTCGTATGATTTCTTAATACAGATGGGGTTATAAAAATCTACACAATATGGAAAATTGCCTTTATGTTCCGTCTCTCTCTGATGAACATAGTTTATTCGATTAGATTTGTATTAAGCACAAACGTTTTAAGGATAATGTTTTGTGCCTCATTTTTGTGTGTTAGTCAGCCAATCGCAATGCAGTTGGGCATAGTTGATGGATACCACATGGACATGAAATGAAATGTCTTAATGAAAGATGATGTTGTTCTTAGTGATTCTTTACCTATTACATTAAAGCCCAGTATTTTTCCCCCATTAGTGACTTGAGAATTCAAATGTTACCTTTTCACAAATAAATATTCAGCACCCACCACGTGCCAAGAACCATGCTAGATGTGTGGCAGAGAAACAGTGGTGCTTTTCCTTTCCATTGCCCACACTCTAACGGAGGGATGTCTAACCAGATAATTCAGCAGGGTCTGCTCACCAGTCCAGCAGAGGATGGTACCTGGTGACCACAGAGGAGGGGGGGCCCATCCACAGGGGAAAGACATGCTATTTCTCAGTCAGGAGATGGCAACTATTTGGTCAAGGCAAACCTATAACTGAAAGTGTGTTCAGGGTATCTATTGCTATTTAAACAAACACCCAAAATATAGTGGCACAAAAAAATAACCATTCTATGATACTATGGATTTTGTGGGCCTAGGAATCAGACAGGTCATGCCTCTAGACCTGCTGAACTGCTGGGAAGTAAAACATCTGTGCCTGGAGAATCTGCTTCTAAGGGAACTTTATCTCATGTGTCTGGCAGCTAAGCTGAAATAGTGACCACACAGGGCCTCTCCAGCACAGTGGCCTCCCAGACATTCAGCTTGCTACGTAGTGACCTATTGGTTGAGGAGTGACAAACCCACCCAGATTCAAGGGGTGGGAGTGGGACAAAGATCCCACCTCTTAATAAAAGGGGCATCAAATAATGTATTATAGCTCTGGGTTTAAATTGCCACAGAGCGTCAAAGAATTTATCACAGCTCTGGGTTTAAATTGCCCAAGGGTCTGATGAGACACCTAAAACAAAAGCAAACTAAGAGGAGAAAATGGGGTAGAAGGGGGGGGGGGGGGGGGAGGGGGAGAAGTCAGATAAGAAGGGAAATCAGAATCTAAATTTGAGACACATGGAACTAAGGGGGAAATTGTGGGGGGGGGTGGGTGGAGGGGGGGGGGGGGGGGGGGGGAAAAGAAGGAATAAAAAAAATAAAAAAAATAAAAAAAAAAAAAAAGAAGTGGGCCAAGGTCAGTTTCGGGAGGCTGCACATGCTACATCTAGTGGATGAGACTTGTTTCTTGCATGTCAGGGAAAATTGCCTTGGATTTTTTTTTTAACAGAGGAAAAATGGTGCCATTTTTAACCGAGGAACATAAGCTTGGTGACAGGGTAGAGTTGGGCTTTGGGGAGCAGTGGGGGAGGGACACTGCAGGGACAGTGGCAGGAGAACCAGCAGGTCAGGGTTAGCAGGCATGGGGGTTGGACTGGGCAAATGGGCTTGGGGCCCATTTGGAGATAATGGAGAAGGAAAATCATCATGTTTGTAATTTTGTTGCCTCATTGAATACTGATGTATTTAGCAAAGAGTAAAATAATAATGTAATAGTGGAAACAGATGTAAAGAAGGAGGTGGAGAGAAAAAGTTTAATTTCAGCTTTCATGAATTTGATATTTCAGTGGGCCTCTTTCTAGTGTGTGGCTCTGGGGAACCAATAGGGATGGAGGTAAAGATCGGGGAACATTAGTTTAACTATATTTTATTGATTGAAATGATAGAAAGGGAAGAGATTCCTCAAGAAAATTGCATAAAGCTGGGGAGGAAAAAGGAGGGCTCAGAACAGCACTGTGGTGACTATGTTTCTGGGTGAAGTGAGCGAACAGCAGAATGTTCCGTTCAGTTGTTTTGCAACATATTTAGAGCTATGGTAGCTTCTTTGCTACCTTCTTAAAGGCATTGGTTTTGTTATTTTTTGTTGAAAAATGTCTCATTTTCTGAGACATTTATCCTGATCTTTCAAACTAGTCATGAAATCTAGAGTATAAATCCAACATAAAACTCTGGTTGAAATAGTAAAGTAAATATGCTATATCTTCTAAGCATATCAAAACTATATTTTTATATATCATACATCAAAAAATAAAACTGTTATTAAATTCTATATTTGAGACACTTTTTGAATTCTGTTTAGTGCTGAGAATTATGGGTGCCAGAAGGCTCACTGTTTGTGTGTTACTTTGGGAATAATGGTTCTTGCATGTTCTTTGGGACAACTTCTTATGGTTCTGTATAGGATTGGGATCTGTAGGCATTGATATTGCTGAGTTCAAGAAAGAAGAGTGAGTAGTGCCCAGGAAGGTTTGAGAGAGGATAAAACTTCATTGTATTCACTTCCAAGAAATCATGGCTTCAGAGTAATGATACACGTGAAGGCTGAGAGCGTGATCCATGCTTGTGGAGTAAGAGCAGGTAGTAATCTCAAAAGTGATAGGCGAGAACCAAAGGGTGTGGTGTTAATAAGACCACCAAGCTGAGGTGGGCAGGGTAATTATGGGCATCGAAGAATATAGGAAGTTATGTTGTACTAAATTCACCTGAGGGGCTTACTTAGTATAGTTGGGGGTTCTCAAATGTACATCTGAATCCCACAGAATTTTTTTTAACTGTTACAACACTTATTTGCACAAAACAACCTTCTAAGTGGTTTGCAGTTTAACTCTCATAAAAACCTTGAGGGAGGTAAAAGCATTATCCTCATCAACCAATGTGGACAAGGTAGAGAACAGCTGAGCTGGTCTTCAGGTAGGGCTGCCTAGTTCTAGATTCTGTGCTATTAACCAAGATACTCGATTTTCACTGCCAGCATTTCAATTTAATAATCCACAGAAGGTAAATATTTCAGTGTGCCACTTTTTGCACACCTGCCTAGTATTTTTGTGTTTCTCCAAGCTTGAAGTAAATTCAGTCTCTATTAAACATCAAATTATAATTGTTAGGAAGAGTTTTGAGTTAGTAAATATGATTTGAAAGGTAAATTGTATTCAATTTCAAGAAATCACTTCTCAGAGCAAAACACTAATCCCTGCACTTTTAAACCTAATTTTTCCAAATTAAATCTTTCCAGCACAGGGTCAGTAGTCAACAACTCTTTTTAATGATTCATTAATTTGTTGATTACATCAAGGAATATATGCTTATTAGAATAAAGGAACAATCAACTGAATCAGTCTCTCAATATCAGTGTCTATCTGTAAAAACTTTAGGCAAGGGAAGACAATTGCTTATTTATTCATTTATTCAACATCCAAAAGCATTCATGTACTTTAGAAGAGAACCATTATTATTATAAGATCATAAAGTGATCTTTGCTTGTCTGTACTGTGAAAGTGGACTTAGTCACCTGTGAAAATCCATTTTCCTAGAATTACCTGTTGCTTCATTCACGGTCTGATTGGTGACATAACTTAAAAGTGGAGACTTGATTTCTTTAATCTTCGTACACTATACCAAGGCTGCTCAGTCTCATTGTACTACTATGTAACTTCTGTGTAACTTTATTATTGAACTCAAGCCAGACACCTTGGAGCCATCTTAGATTCCTCTCTCTCCTACATTTTCTATGGCCGTGATTATAATGCCTCTAATGAATTGTTTACTTCCATTCTCTGGGCCTCTCCCTTTATGTAGACCATCATCGAGTCTTGCCTGATTATAGCAGTAATTTTTTATTTGGTCTGTAGGCTCCTTCCTCCTCCAATTCCACCTTTATATCTCTAAGAAAAGAATCTGTCTAATCGGAAATTTATTATTTATTCTGCAATTAAAACCTTTGGAGTTTTCCCCTGCAGGCAGGAGAAAGGCCCAGTTCCTTAGCAAGTTGCTGTGGCTTTCTAGGTTCTGACTTGGGCAAATAGTAAGTGTAAAAAGAATATTTGCAGAATGAGTAAGTAAGAAAAAAATATTTTAGCCCTGGCTGGTGTGGCTCAGTGGATTGAGCACAGGCCTGCAAACCAAAGGGTCACCAGTTCAATTCCCATTCCAGAGCACATGCCTGGGTTGTAGGCCAGGTTCCCAGTAAGGGGCATGTGAGAGGCAACCAGACATTGATTTTTCTCTCCCCCTCTTTCTCCTTCCCTTCCCCTTTCTCTAAAAATAAATAAAATCTTTAAAAGTATTTGTAATTAAGCAAAAATCAAGACAATTCAAATACCAACAGTCTACCCTGAGATTAAAAAAAATAAACTTGTTAGTAGTAAATGGAAATAAAGAATGATAGATTGTGTGAGGCTCAGATATTACATTTTGGTGATTTTTAATGATGCATGTGTGCTTTATATCTGGGTTTAACTTTATTTTTGAGGATGAAAACTAAGGAATAAGATTATATAATCTTTACTTCTGCATGGAAGCCCACTGATGGAATAAGTACAACAGAAATAGAATCTTCTACAAAATTCCTGTATCGAACCATTAAAATCTAACAATATTTTGATGAGAACTTAAAGGAGAGATGAAAATAATTTTCACTCTTACTCTATTTTTTTTATTAAGAGGTGTTACATGAGTCTTGACCAAGGGTTCTGAGGCCCACAGAGGGCTCAGCAGAAAGCAGTGTTCTGTGATTGACTGGCCGTGTGTTCAGTGGGTGGGACAGTGAGAGGTTATAAATAATGTCCCATATTTGCTCACTCTGACTAATGTGCTGCTTAAAGTTTTTAAAGATAGGGTTTACTTGGAAGATATTTGAGGAGAGCTGCTTAGATGCTAAAAGTATCTTGCTGTTTAACATTTGTTATTGCCTATTCTAGATTTCTATGTATAGTAACAGACCTGCTGAATGAAATTATTTAATGTTATCTATCTGAATGTTGCAGAGTACCTATTGAAAGTAGATTTATTTGAGACTAGAAGAGATGATTTTATGTATGAATATAAAGTTACTATTATAATGTCTTTGAGATATTTGCAGATTCAGAAGATAATAAATTAATAGTAAGGGAAGCATTAAAATATTATAATTTGTAATAAATTTGCAACAGGATGATATTGTATGCTAGAACAGAGCACAGAATATAGAAACTAGCAAATCAAAGTTTAAATTTTAGTACTGCTATTTACAAGAGGTATAACTGGTACAAATGAATGACTTAATGTTTAAATGCTGCCAATGTCAGCTGAATTAATTCAATAAAGAAAAGAATTCTTGAAAATCATCAGCAAAAAGAAAGAAAAAAATGAGAAAATAAATGTAAACTTCTTGTCATTTAATAAGAACACAATAAGGTGAGTGTATTTCTTTAGTATACTTTTAATAATTCCATTCTTGAAACAGTTCCCCTAGCTTAAATGATGGTGCTGTAACTTACCATTGTTTGATAATACTATCCAGTAAATATCCATCAATCATTTAGCTATCGAACACATACCAACCCCATGAGAGGAACTGAGGATGCAAAAAAAAATGAAGATAATATAGGAGGTCTGTCTGGAAAAAGTCCAACCATTGTTAATATAGGGAGAATGCTTTGTGTGACATCATTGTAACCTGACAGCCAAGGAGAGTGGACTGCACTGCATGTGCATAAACAATGACAACTTCACTGTGCTAGTCAGTAGGAACAGTAGAAACCATTGACGGAGCATGTGCACTGCGTGGCTGTCACATTCAAAACAAGTAGTGAAGCTCTACTGAGTGAGTAGAGCAACCAGTCTGCATCAGATTTTGCATTAAGCTTGTACATTCCTCCATGGAAACTATTCAGATAATTCAGAAGGCTGCAGCTATGGGCAACTGGTGTTTGGCAGCTTCATCACAACAATGCTCCCACTCATGCATCATATCTCCTACAGAGGTTTTTCATGCAACATCAAATCCACTTAGGTGACTCGGCCCCACTACAGCCCAGATTTGACACTCTGCAAAGTCTGGCTTTTCCCAAAACTAAAATCACCTTTGGAAGGGAAGAGATTTCGGACCATCGAGGACATTCAGGAAAATACAATGGGGCAGCTGATGGTGATTGGAACTGTGTGAGGTCCCAAGGTGCCTACTTCAAAGTAGGACAGAGGCATCATTGTCCTTCGTACAATGTTTCTTATATCTTGTATCTTCAATAAATGTCTCTCTTTTTAATATTGAATGGCTGGTTACTTTCTGGACAGACCTTGTATTTCTGTGTCGGACAGTAAACAGTCAGTTCAGGAAACATTTACCATGATGAATTTCCGTATGAACTTAATAATTAGAGATGAATGAAGACCTATAAACCAGTAGAGAAAAAAACTAACTCTAACTTGAAATATGCTTCCACTTAAATTGATATCTGGTCACGATTTTGAAATACAGGTATGACTTCATAATGTGAGCGAGAGAAGGAATGGTTTCAGATGAAGGAATCCTCATGAGGAAATCCAAGGGCCCATGAGAAAAGAGGCCACAGGCCAGGGGAAGAGGTGGTGACCGTGGAGAGCCTTGGGTGGAGCGTGGCAGAGGAGACGAAGCTGCAGGATAGGACAAGGAGACATGTTGAAGTGCTGCACACGCAAACCCCAGAGCTCGGATTTTATTCTGAAGACAGTGGAGAGTCAACGGCAATTTCAAAGAAAGAGACTGGCAACCCTTCTTTCTTTGGAGAGTTAATTCTGTTGGCTGTGAGAAGAATAATTTGACTCGCCTGACAATAAAAATGGACTGATAACAAAGGATCTAGTGAGGAGGTATTGTTAGAGTCCACAGAAGAAATGACAAGGAGGTTTAAAAAAATGTGGGTAATTATCAGGACAACTCCATGTTCAGTGGAGAAAATGTTAGGGACACTGAATTTAAATAGCAAAATCAAAGAGAGAGAAGGTGGTCTGAAGGAAGTAAAGTGAACGGTTTCAAACATGTTTGCAATATCTGGGAGAAATGTAGGTAGCTGATCCTGGTAGAGTATGTAAGAAGTATCAAGGAGGCATTTAGAAAAGAGGCTCAAGTTTAGGATTGAGATTTGAGTACAAAATACAGATGTGAAATAAAAAGAATGGAGAGGAGTTAGCTGATGCCCAGGATTATGATTTTGAAAATATTCATGATGGTAGTCCAAAATGTTCAGGTCGGGATAGTGAGTGGGCCCGTATTTGGAAAATGGGAGGAGTAGCTGGAGAGAGTGCGATCTCATGGAGAAAGGTGAGACTTGGGTTTCTAGAAGAAGAAAGGCCTCAGTGGTGGCTGGGTGAAAGGACTGGTTATGGAAGTGGGGGATGAGCTGCGTGGAGGGGGTGAAGGGGAAAAAGTGGGACAACTACAATAGCATAAATAATAAAATATTAAATAAAAATTAAGCAGCAGCTAGATAGAAGATGAGATGTGCCTTGAGTTAGTAAGATTATGCTGTTTGATTTAGGAAACGACAAACTTTTTTTTCTCCAAGGGGTTGTATGTGGATATTCTGCAGAGCGCAGCTCCTTCAGTTTTATTAGTGATGCATAGAATCACTTGGGGACTCTGTTAAAATTCAGATTCTGACTCAGTGCCCGTTTTGTTGGTCTATGGACAGCATTTGTGAGTAGTGAAGCTCTGGTGGTTGGTAAAAATGGGTGATGGCAATCACCTTTCTTTCCTTATAGTAACTTGACATTATGGTCCCATATCGGAATTTGCACTGATGCCAGATTAGAAAGTTCTGACAGTTCAAATCTCTTTGCATATTGGACCCCAGATGAGTTTCATTCCTCCCCCAAAGCCCACCACTGGCTGTCTCTAGTCCCCTTATCCCTTCCAAGTCATGGGAAATAAAAAGAATTTCCTTAATGTTCCACTCTATCAGGTAGATGATAGAACCCCCAGTGAATCACAAAATATTTATTTCTTTTGTTCTGTCACCAATATTTCTGCCACTCATTAGCTATATTCTCATTTGACAACATTTCAGGAAAAAAATATGCAATCTTCATTGAGTCCAGATGTCTGAAAAGCCTTGGTTTACTGGTGCCCTGACTGTGTTTCTATCCCACTTGCCTCAGAGCTGTGTCTACATGTTCTTTGTATCTGTGTTACTAATAACTTGTGTTAGCTTACCTACTCACCTGCATTTTACTAGTGTTTGTTCATCTGAAACTTGGGAGATGGTATTTCAAACACTCTGTAGAAAAAAATATATTTTTCTGCTATTTAGGAAAGCAGAGCCAGATTAAAAAAAAACAACTAAGAAAAATAAAGGGAGCTAGACGTTTTGTAGGAAGTGTTGAGATCATGAGTTTAGTGTGATTAGCATGGAAATTGAGTAAGAACATACATGCAAATGACACAGTGATGACTGAACAACTACAATAATTAAAAAGAAAAAGGGAAGAAACAACTAGAGAGGTTTCAGCTCATAGGACCAAAGCAGATGGCGATGCTGTGAGGAGAAACCAAGAAGTGAAGGGAAGGATCGGACTGGGACTTGGGCGATCAAAGAAGGATCGCGGTGAGTTTGATGGGGTGGTTTCGAGGATCATGGAAAGAGGCCTCTTTTACTCAGTTGCTATTGATGGCTGGGAGTGCGTTGTAGACATTAATTCTAGCTTCTGGTAGATTTTACTTGAAATCCTGGGTAAGAAACAAATTGCGAAGTAAAAGAACACATTTAAATATTTGAGGAAAGAGGACAGAAGGAAACGCATTTCCTTAAGAGATGGATTAAGGAAGAGGGCCTTTGGAAAAAAAGATGGTGGGCGAATCCGGTGAGCATATCCATAGGAGAGAGAGAGAGACTGAAAAGGGCAGAGGGCACAATGCGGTCAAGTGCAAAGATGTCGGAGGGAGTATGGTGTGAAGGTAATACAGCTCTGCGTTCTTCCAGTAGCAGTTTCACAAGTGCAGGAAACCAGGGCATTAGTCTAGTTCCAAAAGATTAAAGTGTGAGGGCGTATTGTAAAAACACAGGTGGGAAGGACCCTCTGTAACACATTAGAAAATGCATCTGAGCCATTAAACCAAGTTGATTTTTGCCACATCAGTTGACCTCTCTAAATTTTGTTTTTGTTTTTTTATTTCTATACTAGAAATTATGATATTTCTTAAATCATGGAGGAAAACCCTATGAGGTAGCTTCAGCTCCATGTAGGAAAGTACCTCATTTTATTGTCATCTCTCCTGCTAAAATCGGTGTTTTATCTGGAGAGTTACAGTACAAGCCACCATGGTGAACATTTAGGTAGTTCTCTGACTCTTGGATTGACGAAGCAGGCCGAGTTCACAAGAGATTTTCTTTGGTGCATTTATTTTTAAATTTAAATTTTAAAAATAATTTTCTAATTTTATTGAGACACTTTTGGTTTTTATTTTAAACTATCCTCTGTTATTATTATTTGGGTAGTTTGGCTGGTTGTGGCAGCCGACTCAGAGTCCAGAGTACTTAGAATATAGAAAGCAATACTTAATGCAGATAACAACATATCTCAAAGAAAACGTGAAAAACAAGTGCTCTATGAACCTGAAAAGTTTCCTAGACATTGGGATTTGTTCCTGTCTAACCTGGTGGTTTAAGGACCTGGTGCTCCCACCACAGACTTGCTCAGTGGAGTAAGAGTTCACTTAGGAAATATGTCATCATCTTGAGAAATCCATCCTTTGACTGAAATACCCTCTGGCTGGCAGCAAAGCAACTGGATCGGCTGCAGCAGGGCTCCCAGTGCCCCTTCTACCCTGATTCCAGCACCCCCGTGGTGCTCCTGTTTCCTTGGAGGCTTTGGAAACTGTGCATGCAGCCCCCCAGGTGCCTGCGGAGCCATCACGATTCACCTGTGAAGTGATTGCCCACACAGGCGTCAGTCAGCCCGTGACCATCCCTGGGTGTGTCAGTGTCCTTCAGGGCTATTGGGTCTCATCACACCCTTGAGAGCACCAGGTTCAAACCCCTCAGGGAATTCGGCAGTCAGTTTAACTTCAAGAACAACTTTTCATTTTGTTTATAATGCATTCTTTGCTCTTTAAAACTTGGTTTAAATAAGGCGTTCTTCTGTGTTTTTTATCCATTTTTCATTATTAAGAATTATAATTCAAGAACACCTAGTTGTCATTAGTAGTCGTTCACTTTGTTTTCGAAGAATTTAATTGCACTTTCATCTCGACTTTTGTATAACTCTTTCTTCAGGAAAACATCTGTATAGTTAACTTCCTTAAAACACTCTACGATGAAAGATCAACAATAAGTTATAGAAAGCAGATATTTTAATCATGTGGTTTTGAAAAAAGCAGATGAAAACAGCAAATCAGATGAATTTATTAAAGAAAGTGGTGACTCATTTCATACTCTAATTTTCGTTTTGAGTCTTCGAGGGAGAGATCTTTCTATTGTATACGCCAAGCTTTAGCTTTCCGGAAAGTTTCATAGTCATGTACAACAGTTAAATATTTTATAAGGTGAATTAGTACTGCTTAAAATAATGCGCTTAATGTCACACAGGCCTTTTAAATTCAGTGATGACATCCTTCGTCACAAGGGGTGCACAGCATTATGTCACGGCGCGTTCATAATCAAATGCCATGGTGTATATGTTGCGTTATCATGATTTTCTAATTGATTTATTCTTTATCCATGTGTATACATGTTCCAATTGCATTTCATTAACTCATAGTTTTCTTGTAAGTTTGTGCTTTCTTTCCATGTTCAAAAAATCTCTTTAATTCAATTTCTCTGTTTCTTCTCATACAGTCTGGCAGCCAGATATGCACCTCAGTCTAATCACAGTGGAGTTGCAACCAGTCAGAAAAAGCCTACTAGGTCAGTTAATGTCTAATTTATTGCTTATTAGTGATGATAAAGTAAATGCCCAGTGATATTTTGTCCCATCATTCTAATTTTATTCAAAAGCGACGTACTTCTGGCTGAACAGTTTAGAGGACTGAACTCTTCCAGGAGGATATTCCTATGCAGCCTCAGGGATAAGCGTGTTGGAGTCTGAGTGTTAAAGTGGGGCTTGGCTTCTTTCACTGAGTTTTGTCAGGTGCAGCGCTTTGACTGGGCTGACGTCTGGGTTCCAGGCTTAAGGAAAGTTAAGGGAAAAACTGCTTTGAGGATCCTATTCCAGGTCACGGAATCTGAAAGTCATGCAGCAAAATTACAAATGCTTTTTGAGATGGATATGCATTGATGGTTGCATTTTCTGAAGCAGAATTAAGAAACATTGGCTGATATCTATCTACCTATCTATTTATCTATCTATTTATTTATTTATTTATTTGGAAGTTAGTGCCGGGTCAGCCTGGACTGTTTGGAAAATACTGGTATATAAAAACATGGCGAAAGTGTTTGGTTCTCTGTTAAACGTTCAGTTGCGGCATGGAAGAGCTGAGGGGAGCCCAGCAAGTGCATCCGTGCCCCTGACTCTCCGTGGTTCCAGATGCCGTCTCCCTCCTGGGGAGGTGTCTTGGGGGCTCACTGGGCACTGCTGCAGCGATGGGTACTACTGTGCAATGTTTGACCGCAAGGCCTGCTCATCATGGTGCCTTGACTTGCCATATGTGCCTTTTCCCTTATCTTGGTTTTCTATAGTAATTAAAATTGTTCTGGAGAGACAAATTAGAAGGGTATTTAATTAAAAACCAGAAGGCATGATATAAGTTAGGATGTGCAAGAACAGTGACCTGCCATGCGCATGAGCTTTTTATTACCACTTCTAAGACTTGTGCATATAAAATATATTTTAAGTACTTTGATCTAGCAGAACACCTCTATCAGTTCTTTTTTGGGTCTTAATTCTTGTTTCTTCTCATTACGTTGATGGATGTTCTGGAGCCCTGGCTGCCTGTCAAATTAGGGTAATGAGAAGAGCAAATGGATTTCTAAATTTGTTTTAATTTGTTTTTCTCAGAACTAAAGATCATTTGGCTTCATGGGTCACAGTAAAGATTGAAATGCATATTTCAATTGCTTTCTAGAAACAGATCAACTTTTACCGCAAGCACAGCACACTTTGCTACAAAATCCATGTAAATCTGGAGATGGATTTGAACAAGTTTAAATGCTGGAATCATTTGGAAAAAATTCTCATCTTGTGTATGACACAGCCTCCAATTAGCAAAATAGCTGATGAGATTCTTTATTAAGCCACATGTACTTAAACTCCAAAATACAGTCAACATTTTGAAACTATTAACTATTCTAAGAAATCAACACTTTTGTTTTTAAGCTGGTGTATGTGCTTTCCTGATGTCCATTCATTTTACTGTTCTGTTACTACCAAAAAGTATTGATATATAATTATGGATCATTCAATCTCCTAATAATCTACGGAAATAATATATCAAGTAATACTATGCATTGAGTTAAAATGTAAATACTGTCACAGCCGACCATGAAATTGTGATATATTGGGCACTGATATAACAGATATAAGCATTATTTTACATTAGAAAAATTTAAAAAGAGAACAGTAAACAGTTCAGTAGTGTTTTGTAAGTTGTGGGTTACTTTTGTTTTTCTTTTAAAGTAGAAATTATCACGGCAGTACACAGTGGCAGACACATGGTGGCAGCAGGCACTACCGAAATGGCCAGCAACTTTCCATATCATGTGTTTGAATGTGTCTCAGAATGCCAATATGATTTCTTAATTTCTAGTTTTTAATTTATGCAGATTGAGTTTATTGTATATGCAGTGTATGTTAGTAGTAGAAAATAAAATGGTAATTGCACATTTTAGGCACAATCCATTGAAAAAAATGAGACTTGAAATTTTAATATGGAAATTGTTTAAACAGTGAATGATCAAATCTATTTAGAGTCCCAGTGAAATAACCACAGATCAGTACTTCCTGTAAGACTTCTCCTAGTTTTAAGATAGTCTGCACCTATTTTCTAATGTCCTGTCCTTCATACGCAAAGACTAGCTGATGCTAGTGAGGTATATCTTAAACTGTCTTTGCGCCCGCAGAGACTTTCTCCTGAAACCCGAGTCCCTTCTTGTTACATTGCTTCTGTGAGATGCACTTGTGAGATGAGGCCTAGGGGTTTCCTTTTGGAAAGAGAACGGAAGTCTTCGTGAGAGTCAGGCTGGTCAAAAATGAACCAACTCACGACCTCACTCTCCACTGCATGTTCAGAAGCAGTTAACCACCTCAGATAGTCAATGGGTATTTACCGTTTAGCGGATCTGTGCCCTAAGAACATAATAAAGTTAAGCGTTATTATTTCCCCTGCTTTTTATGTAATTGTTACAATACCTTTAGGTCAAATTTTTATTCATCAAGGTATGGTAAGTATTATTTTTTTTTAGTTACAGGTGACTTTATTTCTAATTGCTCTATATTATGAATATACTTTGGAGCCATATTTATTAAAAAGTGAAATGGTATTTTTTTCTGAAGATTCTCAAACCTTATGTTTAGCTATTTATCTGTCACTTAAAGCAACATTTTATGCTAAGTAGGTTTTAGAACATCATGTATTGTGATTTTTCACGTTAACTTTTCCCTGCTTAGAACCTCCCACTCCCTCCACCCCCGTTTTGGTAATGCACAATAGTGATGTCCTTTTTCTCACACTGCTTCAGGCTTCCCGGGCCCTCCAGGGTGCCAGCTGCGGGCAGCAGCAGCAGCAAGGTCCAGGGAGCCTCCAACTTAAACAGGAGGAGTCAGAGCTTTAACAGCATTGACAAAAACAAGCCTCCAGCATATGCAAACGGCAATGAAAGAGGTAAGCCTTAGCCTGTTCCCACATGAGGGCGCCCGACTGACGTATGCACGTCATGAATTAAATGCTTAGTCCAGTATTTGAGCGGTGTGCCACCTTTTGGAATGGAAATGCTATCAGTGAAGTTTTCTGTATTTTCTAAATGTCTCCTCCTGAATTCCAACTTTCTTCAGGGGTTTTCTTTTTTAAAATTTTTATTTAGTTATTTTTCAAGTACAGTGTTCTGTTTATTTCTCCCACCCCAGCCCACCCTTTCTTCAGGGGTTTTCTTATCCGAAGAAAATTTTAAGGAAACTGACTCATTTCTGTTACAGCGGTTAATTATATACAGTATAAAATGTATTTCTCAGAATAGTTTCTCCCAGATGTACGTAAATAGCATTATCTTTTATCTTGTGTTTTATGAACACTTCTCCTGAAATCATAAGTCTCTGTTAAGCTTATTTGAATCCTTAGCTTTAGTTAACATAAGTACCATAGTGTTTGGGCAGTTAAGATTGGAGCGTCAAAATCTGAGCTATAATTATGAGCACTTAATCTTTGAAAGCAGGAGTACACAGACATATTATGACCGTTTTTTTCTAAAGAGACAAATTATTCATATCTATTTTACTTTATTGAAGGGATGCATAATAGAACTATCAAAACTCAACCTTGTTGGGGAGAAAGAGCACAGAGTGGAAGTCCATGCTAAAATCAGGTTATATATTAACTACATGGTGCACAGTTCTCTGTGATGCACAAAGTGTGCGTTTAAAGAGGGGCTGGCTTGTTGCTTCTCACTGTGGATTGTGGTCCAAATGGAGAGCAGGCAGCTCACACCGAAGCCATGAGAAAATCAAGCACTTACACTGTTGTAAGGGATGCGTCTGTGTGAGGAACTAGGGCATTCTGCTGATTTTGAGGTAGAGCCTTCAAATTAGTGGAATGTTAGCTCCTCTTCATGATGCTGAACTCTACATGCAAAAAAAGACGTGAAATTCAAAAGACATGAAAGACAAATATGCTTAGGTAATATAATGGCTGGCAACTTTGGTTTAACCAATTCAACCAGGCAGGAACTTTTTGGTCAGATTAGATCATCTCAAATTATTTCCTATAGATGACCTGATCAAAAAACTGTTTCTTACTCGGACCTGAATTGACAGGGGTAATCTATGACCTAGATAGTTTTGTGAAAATTTCTCATCCACTCACACAAAATTGTACAGACCTTAAGTCCCTGAAAGCAAAGCATTTGTGTTTTCATCCCTGAAATATCCAGTTCTTTTTTTTTTTTGGTTGAATAGAAAAAGGAGAAATTAGTGTATATTTGGAAGTTATGTATTTGGCTTTAAAATGTAGAATAAAATGTAGCATTGACTAAAGAACCTAAGATGTATTATGAATACTTATACTTCTCCTGGGGAGAAGGGAAAAAATTTCTTATTAGAAAAATATTTTCATTGTTTCGAACTTTCCCAGAAAGTATTGGATGGGACCTGCATGTGCCATGAAATTCTAGGGGAAACAAAACATATTCACACATGGATTGTCTTGAAGAGACTGCTCAGGTATCCAATTTAGCTCTGTGATGCTACAGGTATATAATGCTTTTCCAAGAAATTACTAATACCATTGACAAAGAGACCTAGAAATGCTTTAGATTACCTAATCTGGTAGCATAATGTATCTGAATTTTTCTGTAAGGTGAAATAATTTTTTTTTAATTTCTAATGTATAAAAGTAAAAATCCAAAGGTAAGTAAGGAGTCAGTTTTTCATTCAGTCGAAAGTAGCAATATTTACAGTAACCACAAGGTGGAGACAGACAACCTTCATTATGAGGTTCTTGACCACAAACAGCAGAATCCTTAGGTCCAAATCTAGAGCAAAAGACAAGGTGAGTTAGCCATTACTTTTATTTCTAACTTAACAAAAATTATAAAATATTTAATGTGTATGATCTCAACATTCACAAATATTTGTAATACCTCAGATGTAGGGGTTAAATGACTAAAGCTACCAGTAATAACTTAAGCATAAATTGTATCATGTGATATAACATAACCATCTGGAACTTGTTTTACATGCTGCATGGCTATTTATATTAATATGCATGTTACAGATTTATGTCAACATGTCTAGTTTTAATGTTTCTAAATTAATATTTGTGTCATATTTTATATTCCAAAACCATTATCTCAAATTATGAGAGCAAACAAAACAACAATAATAAACATTTCATATGAAACAATTTATTATTTGTCCTTTAGCCTATTCCAGTGGTACATCTTTTTTGGTATAAATATCCTATGTAACCCTTTCTACATGGAGATTTGCAGTGGAACCATAATGAAAATGTAATTTCATAAAATTGCATGAAAATGTAGGATTCATCTGGGGACACATAGGTCACTGTCAACACTGACTTGCGTACAACCCTGGCCATGACTGAGCAAAATGAAACGTAAACAAGAATTGTCAAAGGTTACAGTATTCTAATGACAGTGTTCCAAAAGTACTAGCTTGAGTATTCTAATTTTAAGTGCTATTCCATTTAGTTATTAGAAATTATAACATTTAAAATTAATAAATTAGGATATTTTACTTGAAGTCTAGCCAAATTATCTCTAATGTGCTCCCTAACTCCTTGTAAGTGGAAATATACTTTCTACCTTCTTTAACAAGTCTAAGTTGATGAATTATATGAATCAATTGAAAAAATTTTAGAATTTGTTAATAGGTAGTACAGATTTATTCACAACAAAAGTAATTTCATTTCCCTATTTTAAAAGTGTTGTTGAGGCCCTAGCTTTGTGGTTAGAACATTGTCCTGATACATCAAGATTGCAGGTTCAATCCTGTCATGGTACATACAATAAATTAATCCTTTTTCTCTCTCTCCTTCACTTTTTCTCTCTCTCTTTCTAAAATCAATAAATTTTAAAAAATTCAATGCCATTGAAAACACAGTAGCTTTTCACATGTTTGGGATTGTAAAATAGCTCATGTGCAAATTGTGTGACATCCAATGAAAGAAAATTACAGAGAATCACAAACTGCACTTCAAAAGATACATCTAACATTATTTTAATAATAATGCAATTCAAAAAACAGTGTGCTCATTTCACCATTCCAGCAAAGAAATTAAAGTATCGGTGAACATGGCCGTAGATTGTTGCTCCCAGAGAGGCCTGAGATAGAAATGTTCCTGTAGTAGAAAGCAGTGTCGTCCCATCCTTCTGCTGAAATGGAACATGGGAACAGATTTCCCAGAACAAATGGGGGAATGAAGAGAGCATTGTTTCTAGAAAAACCATTTCTTTTGAGAGACCACGTTTTCTCTCTTGGTGACCTGCCATTCAGAAACTAACAAGGAAGAGCATGTCCTTACACCAGCAGTTATCTGTCTGCCCGTGCACCCGACAAGAGCACTCTAGATGAACATGTGCTTTGAAGAAAGCTCAAGCACCTGCTCCCTGGGAATCAGGGATGCTCTGAAAACGATGCCCTGATTCATCTGGGCATACGCATTATATCCCTGAGACAAATTATCTTGAGAAATCATTCTTGGTTTATAAAATCCGGATAAATATGTAAGAGGTTAAGCAGTTTAGACTTATTAGGAATGTTACTATTCCAAGCTATATTTGGAATTGAGTTTCTAAATTACGATCCTTCACCACTTATCACTGGACAGAGGTTGTTAGCGGAGAGCTGTTTCTCCATGTTGCTAAGAGGCTGCCACAGAACCAGAGAACTGTATTCTTGTTCTTCCCCCCCTGTGATTTGTCCCTCCTACCCATCCATCTAAAGGAGAGGAGACGTCCAGATTCCCCCAGGTCTGGATGAAGTGTCTCCTGCTGTGGAAGTGTTTATTTTCACTGACACTCAACAAAGGTCTACTAGGATCGATGCTAAGAATTTAGCAACATTTGCAGTTGAACTTTTTAAAACTATAAGGTATAATGTGAATGTTGCATTAGGCATGAAATTTTGATAGCTAAAACATAGATATCTAGTTCTTAAATATTTTCTCTCTCTTTTTTTTTGGTGGGGGGTGTAGATCCTCTGACGTTTTCATCGTGAGATTAACTAATTCAGGGAGTATTTTTTTTTTATTTAAACTTTATTTTTGTCTATGTCCATGGACAACAGTGCAGGGATTGCTGTGGGGGAGGAGGGTATCAGACTAAATGGTAATGGAGAAAATACAATAAAGATTAAATCAAAAATAAACAAACAAACAAATAAATAAAATTAGAAACCAAAAATATGAATAAAAATATTTTTACTTTTTATTTTTAAAGAGTGTATTTATTTTTAGACAGAGGGAAAAAGAGAAACACAGGAGACAAAGAACAATGTGGGGTTGCCTCCTGTTTGCCCCCCACTGGGGACCTGGCCTGCAACCCAGGCATGTGCCCTGACTGGGAATTGAACTGGCGACCCCTTGATTCACAGACCAGCACTCAATCACTGAGCCACACAAACCAGGGCAAAAAATATTTTTTAAATTATAGCTTGCATTCAATATTACTTTGTTTTAGTTTAAGGTGTACGGCATAGTGGTTGGACAGTCATATACTTTACAAAGTGTTCCCCCTGATATTTCTAGTACCCAGCTGGCACCGTGCATAGTTATTACAATATTATTGATGATATTCCCTGTGCTATGTTTCACATCCTTTTGACTATTTTGTAGCTACTAATTTATACTTTTTAATACCTTCATATTTTTGTACCCATTTCTTCAACACCCCTACCCTCTGGCAACCATCAGTCTTTTTTCTCTGTATCTATGAGTCTGTTTCTATTTTGTTCATTTATTTTGTTCTTCAAATTCCACATATAAGCAAAATCTTATGGTATTTGTCTTTCCCTGACTGATTTATTTCACTTAGCATAATACCCTCCAGGTCCATTCATGTTGCCACAAATGGTAAGAATGCCTTCTTTTTGTGGCGGGGTAGTATTCCACTGTATATGTGTACTACAGCTTTTTTTTATCCACTTGTCTGTTGATGGGCACTTGAACTGCTTCCAAATCTTGACTATTATAAATACTGTGCAGTGAACAGAAGGGTGCATATATTCTTTCAAATTAGTGTTTTGAGGTTTTTTGGATATGTTTTCAGAAATGGAATCGCCAGGTCACAAGGCCATTCCATTTTTTATATTTTGAGGACCCTCCATGCTGTTTTCCACAGTGGCTGGACCAGTCTGCATTCCCATGAACAGGGCACTAGGGTTCCCTTTTCTCCACATCCTCACCAATACTTGGTGTTTGTTGATTTCTGTTTTTTTAAATTATTCTGCGATGACTATAAGATCAATGCACTGAATTGTTTTTTTCTTTTCAAGGCAGTGCAAGTATGTTTTACTTATATCTTTACTGGTGATTTAATTATGTATTCCATCATGACTTCTATTTTCTTAATACTTATATAAGCCTGAAAAATAACGTTTACATGATAACATCAAGTTAATCTTAGGAATTTCCATGAGGCAACACAATTAGGTACATATATCAGGCGATATGATGAAATCGAGGTGAGAATAGATGTTGTTTACTTAGGTATAAATGGTCATATTATATGTGCCTGTACAGAAATCACATACTTTTTGCCAAACTGGCTGGTGAATGGAACCTTCCCTAAGTTTTACAGCACTCTACAGAGTGCCACTCTAACCCTGCAAGTGGTACAGAATAAGTATGTGCAGAATGGACAGGGCCTCGAGGATTCCTATGGTAACACTCCATGTTTTGCTGAGTCATAAAATTGGTAATTGGGCACTGCATATGCAATCAATTGTAGAAGAGAGTTGGGGATGTGAACAGGGGCCAGGAGGTAACAATATGTATATATTTGGGTATGAGAGTCTAAATTTATTATTTACCAAACTAATTGCCATGGCCATGTTGATTAATCATTTTTCTCTTCTCCACAGTGGTTTTTTGGTGCTGAAATTGTCCTAATTTTAGCAGGACACATATATAACGGAGTGTAACTGCCTGCTACACAGTCAGTACTTTAAAAACAGTCCTGTGTTGTTATCCGTGTTGTAACCTCGTGGTACTTTCTCTATCATTACTTTGTTGTTGTTAACCTTTGAGTTGAAAGCTGGTTTACTTCCACGTAAAAAATATACTATTCCGAGGAAAAGTGGTAAGTAGTTGCGGATGTTCCCTGTGTCCTTTCTGAGGCTAATAACACTGCTGGCAACGCGGCCCAGGCTGTGAAAGCAGGCTGGAGTCCCACGCACAGATCCCCTTGTCTAAGCGCCCTGTATGCCTCCTGTGGCCACCACAGTTACCTCTGTGCATTAGTTTTAGAGCTACATTGACAGTTTTCCCAAGTTATCATTGTTCTTTTTTTGCAAGATGAGATCATAGAAATTTAGATGTTTTCTAAACATGAATTGAAATATTTTCATACATCAACTCAAAAGAATGATGCAAGAGAATGCCCACGGGGAGAGTATGCAGGCACAGGCAAAAGATTTACAGCAGTGAGTATGCGAGACAATGTAGTGTATTGCATTTTTATTTATTAATTACTGTGTTATTTACTTTTATTACAACTGTAAACCTACCCTTTGCTCACCCATGTATGTTTTACTGAGTAGAGAGTGTCTTTATGATGTTCCCTCATTTATATTCTGCTCATTGAGGGAAAAGAAAACCACACCCAAGGAGTCACCCAGTTAACTTCACTGTTGTGACAAACACGTGCTGTCCCAGCAGAACTGGGTGTGTAACCAATGTGAAAAGAAGTGTCAGAAGCCCCCAAATTCTGGAGTCTGATGAACCCAAGTTCCAATTTTTGTTTTGTCTTTTATACTATAGGTATGAATTGGAACAAGTTACTTTCTCTTTCTAAGCTTCAGTTTTCTTACTTATAACAAGAGAAGTCATAAGTATAATGCAGATTATTATGGCTATAAATGAGTTACCATGTATGAAGATCTTTAAATGTGATATTCTATGTGAAAGAAAGAACTTGGAAAAAGTAGGCAGTGGATAAACTCCATTATTTGGTCAGAGTGGAGTTGGTGATGGTAGATTTAGAAATGGAGGGAGAAGGGAAAGGAGAGGAGGTGGAAGAAACTTTTTCTGGAGGTCGGAGGTGAGAAATGGCGCTGTCGGCACAGACAGGCCCTGTGGGTGTGAGATGCAGATGGGCTGCAGCAGTGCCTGGAAGTGCGTACACTGGGTATCTCTTCCCTCCCCCATACCCAGATAGCAACTCATTCACAGTCAGGGCTCAGTTATCAACATTCAGAAATACACCAGTTTGCCCAGGGACTTAGCATTGACTGTGCAAATGGCGCAGAGGCTGGAATCTGTGGCTACACCCGTTCTGCAGGAGCGACAGACACAGCCGTATCAGCCCAGGTTGTCATGCGGCCTGTTTGGTGAGGAGTCCGTCGGGGAGACTGTTGTTATTGCAATGCCCTCCCGAAGCACAGCAGCGGGTGGTTCGCCCTCTTAATGAAACCTGAAGCACCTCATCACTGCTATATAGAGACAGGCTGGGGACAGATTTAAGTTGAGCTTACAGAAGTGTCTTATATGTGTGTACTCATCTGAGGACAGTTTTACAGCTGTTGCTGGGATAATCATTTGTTGTCCCCGCTGCCCCATTTTGTAGGGGAGTGATATTGAAATTCCTCTTCTGCCCTTGAGCTCCTATAGCAGCCTATCTGGCTACTGTCGGCACATTTACAAAGCACCCTGACTGGTTATTTTTTACCCTCTCATCCCCACCGAAGCTCCCAGGCATGCAAGGGTAGGAGTTACCTGCCTTCTTAACTTAGCTGTATAAATGTGGAAGATATGTATTACATATGTGGCTAAAATGAAGAAATACAGGGCATTAGGAAAACCTGACAATAGGCTGCTTTTGTTTTCTGTGGTTCCCGCCAAAAATGGTCAGCCATCCAGGTGAGTGTGGGACTGGCTAAGCTTTCGAGTGTTCGAAGAGAGAAGAGTATTAATGCCACACAGCTATAGAATATCTAACAAATGCAGCCAATGTGGGTACTGTAATAAAAAACAAGCTGTTAATGCCGATACTGTCAGCAGTTGCCATGATTTCCGAATCTGTTAAACCTCGGCTACTTAGAACGTGGTCTGTGGCCAATAGCTCGGATGTCATTTGGAAGCTTCTTTACAATGCAGCACCTCAGGGCCACTGCAGATCTGCTGAGTCACAATGAGATGGGCATTCAGTGAGACCTGGGGCGACCTATACGCACAGTACAGTTTGAGAACAGCCATGTTAACCCCTTAGGCTGGTCTACATTCTACAAATAGTAGAGCTTTGGCTCTAGAATCACACATGTGGGATCACATCCTAGCTCCCCACAAACTCCTCCCTAGATGCGGACCAGCGAATGAATTCTTTAGGCTCTTAAAGCTTTGCTTTCCACAAGTGTGAATTAGGAATCTCATTGGTTGTGAGCACTGATGCAAGATAATGCAATTAAAGAACCTTCAATAAAATGCCAGTTAGCATTATTATATTTGTAATAATTACCAATATTGTTTTTATTATAGAATGAGGACTATTACAAATAACTTTTGAGGTCAGCGTAGTAAGAAAGTGAAGATGAACTCAATACGAGGCCATTATGTTCCCCTTCATATTCACAGAAGACGATGCTTTGATTTGGGGAAAGGGGAGGGCGATGTTTCTCTACAACCCTGTGTCCCAATGTATGTATGTGTGTATTTTCAAATATAAGTAAATAGAACAAAATTTTCACATAGCTCCCTGAAAGAAATCTATACAAGTTTCTCCTCTGTGAATCCTCACGTCTCTGCCTCCTGCCATCAGTCTTGATTTGGTCGGATATTGTGTACCCAGAGGGGCGCAGCTCTGACTGCCACATCCTCTTTCCTGCGTCCTACTCACTTAGTATTTGATATATATGCCTCTCATCTTTTATGAGTCTGTTTTCTTTCCTCGGACTAGATTATATGATGTCTTGGTGCGTCTTGCATAGGCTAGCCACTCAGTACATATTAACAGGTGGTGTGCGTAGATTCAAATTCTATAGATTGTAGGAACTGAATAGCATTCATTAACATTGCTGGAAATAGTAGAAAAATAGCCACGAATGTTGGACAAAACTCAGCAAAACAGTGAAGTCATTATATGAAATGCATGAGCATAATTCAGTGAACTTGAGAAAATTTATTTTATTCAGAGATATTCTTAGTGTCCAGTTGAATCCAGACAATTAGGAAATAAAGTTCACTTGATGTAATTCCATTAAAGGCATTAATTTGACCATCTTTATTTTCCATATTTCTTTATTCAAGGAATAACATTATAATTAATGACCCATTGAACTTATCTTTATACATTTGAGAAATAATATAGTTGTTGATAATAATAATAATCTATTATTTCTAATGATAATTAGAAATAATAATAAGTATAATATAGTTGTTGATAGAATTAAGCTAGAATCCAAGGTAGGCTTAGTTCTCAGGTTTGCTCCTTCCAAATCGTATAACTTTGGCCAAGTTGTTTAACTTCATTTTGCTTCACTTTCTTTGTGAATGAAATGATGGTGTTGATGAAAGTTGGTGCAGGCATTGAGGTGATTGAGTTAATATCAGTCAAATACTTAGTTCAGTGACTGCCAGACAGTGCAGTCACCGCACTGGGCTGTGCGCATGGTGTGTGTGCGTGGGGTAAAACTGTGCGTGATTCAGGCGTGGTCTTTACTCTCATGGAATGTGCAACGTAGTGGAGGAAACAGGCCACTGCATTGGAGTTATTGCAGCTATAACAGAGGAAGTAAGCTATGAAAGAATGCAGAGTCACCACCTGATCCAGGCTTAGTGTTAGGATGGTCAGAGGTGGGTGTGGGGATAAGGTTTTTGTTTTTTTTCCTCCAGGTAAAATGAGGCCAAACTGGAGACTTAACCAATAATAGTAATAATTCTGAAGAAATATGCGATAGGCATTTCTACCTGTAGGTCATGGATATACTCTACCTGCTACCAAGAATGATTTAAATTGGGAAGAAATGTTATCAGTCTCTGAAAGGGACCTATCTGTAAGTGAAATACATTTGGAATTAAATATGCTGAAACAGACAGAGGCAGAAGATTGAAATCTATTCTCAGAGAATTGGTGTATTTGAGACATTGCATATTTTTTTGAAGCTTGTTGTATGTGTTTGTCTTAAGTTAGTCAATACTACTACTGTTTAGAACACCTTAGTGTTTGAATATGAATCTAGATTTCTAGAACTATTGTGGAAGTGGACAAGATTGCCAAATTTACATGACTACTGAAAAAAAATAATTCATCGTCATACGCATTAAAATTTAAATATACCATGTAAGCATTTTGACTATAGTGGTCTACCACACTGTAATCTAGCATTATATATAGTGGTCTGTGATTTTTGCCAGTTGAAATGTGGAATTGTGGGAAGGTAGTAAGAGTTTGAAGTCAATGCTGGTGGACAATTTGTTTAAGGAAATTTAATATAAAATGCATTTTTCTGCTCTGGCTGGCGTAGCTCAGTGGATTAAGTGTGGGCCTGTGAACCAAAGATCACTATTTGATTCCCAGTCAGAGCACATGCCTGGGTTGCAGGCCAGTTCCCAGCAGGGGACATAGGAGAGGCAACCACACATTGATGTTTCTCTCCCTCTCTCCTTCCTTTCCTCTCTAAAGATAAATAAATAAATAAATGCATTTTTCTACACTATTTTTTATTGTTGATACCAGTTTCACTAATCTATTATGTTATTTTAGGCACACTTATTTTTAAAAATCTGAGACAAAATTTAACTGATAGAACTTTTTCCCTATTCTTTATTTCCTTTATTCTTCATTTTCTTTTTTTCTATGTCAATTTCTTCTGAAAAATGGGTGAGAGTAGTATATGGTACTAATTGCCTTGATTACATATTGTTTCTTATATATTTGCATGTCTTTGGGGACAGCATTTAAAAGTAAAAGCACTGTATGTTTATACTTATTCATATTTAGTGAAACTTAATGGGTCTCTATTCTGAATGTTATGAAAAGAATATTATTTGTAAAATATTTCATTTGGGCATTTCATCAAAAACAGCTTTGCAAGTATTTGCCGATATCTGGTGTATTAACACTACCAAATGATGACTCTTACGTAAATGTCTAATTTAATCATTTATGATTCTATCTCTCTAAAAAAATAAGAGTATTAAAGAGGACGGCTGATAAATGACTTGATCAGAATTATACAGTTCCCACTTGTTAACATTCACACTGAGGTCTTTGAACCCACACTAAGTTCTTTTTTATTTATACCATATTATAAATATCTTTTTTATTTAGCCTTTTATACATAAAATTAAGGCCTATAATCAAGCATTAATCAGTGCTAGAACAATCATGTAAAATCATACAATGAGATTTCTGACTGGAAATGTGTGCAGTATAAAGTATCTATATGACAAAGACCTTATTTTCCTATGGTGTCTGAAATGTAGCTCCATTTTTTATTAGAGTTTAAAGTTCAGTCAGACCACTACAGGAGGCTATAGCTATGCTAGTTAGAAATACAGACTTGAATTCAGTTTGAATTCAGGCTGGGTGGCCTTGAACATGTTACATAGTTTTTCTGTGCCTCAGTTTTTTAATTTGAAAATAAAAATATAATAATATTAACATACCTTGCAAGATTGTTATATGGATTTTATCAATACATATATTTATATTTCAGAGTAGATTATCTGACCCATATAAATCACAAATTTAAATGCTTTTTATACAAATAAAAATAAACAATATTAACAAAAAGCTAAACCATGACTCTTGAGCATATTATATCAGATAACAATAAGGTAGGCCCCCTGTAGCTTAAGCAATTTCTCAGTATTCATTATGTGACATTTTTGTAATATTATGTGGAATAACAATAGACTGCTATCATCAGTAATTGGAAAAAATGCACAGGCTTGCTTAGGGGGAGGGATAGTGTTTTATTCATCTTCAGATATCTGTGACTAGTGATGTTCATTTGGATAAGAGTAATTTTAGAAGGTAAAATAAAGAAAAACAACCACATCACAGAAGTGACTGATACCACACAGCATGTCTGTTTTCTGTTCACAGGACTGCTGTGTCTGTCATTAGAAGTGCTCCGTGGTGTGATACAAATGACCAAAACTAATGAGCCTTTTCTTTATTTCTTGATGTCCAGATTCCTCCAAAGGACCTCAGCCATCATCAGGTGTAAATGGCAACACGCAGCCCCCCGGCCCTGCTGGGCAGCCCCCTGCCTCTGCCATCCCTTCCCCGAGTGCCAGCAAGCCCTGGCGCAGCAAGTCCATGAATGTCAAGCACAGCGCCACCTCTACCATGCTGACCGTGAAGCAGTCCAGTCCCGCGACATCTCCCACGCCACCACCTACAGACAGACTGAAGCCCCCTGCCTCCGAAGGGGTCAAAACAGCTCCCTCGGGACAGAAATCCATGCTTGAAAAATTCAAGCTGGTCAATGCCCGGACTGCTTTACGCCCCCCGCAGCCTCCCAGTTCAGGACCCAGCGAGGGTGGGAAGGATGACGATGCTGTTTCCGAGCCTGGTGAGGTGGAAGGCTTTAGCAGTGGGCTGAACAGTGGTGGCTCAACAAATAGCAGCCCCAAAGCGTCACCTAAATTAGCACCTCCAAAAGCTGGAAGCAAAAATCTCAGCAATAAAAAGTCTTTGCTACAGCCAAAGGAAAAAGAAGAAAAGAACAGGGACAAAAATAAAGTTTGCACTGAAAAACCAGCCAAGGATGAGAAGGATCAGGTGACAGAGACCGCTCCAAAAAAGACTTCTAAAATTGCAAGCTTGATCCCAAAGGGCAGCAAGACGACCGCAGCCAAGAAGGAAAGCTTAATCCCATCGTCCTCCAGTGGGATTCCAAAGCCCGGCTCAAAGGTGCCAGCAGCCAAACAAACCATTTCACCAGGAAGCACAGCAAGCAAAGAGTCTGAAAAATTCAGGACTGCCAAGGGAAGCCCTTCGCAGTCCTTGCCTAAGCCCATAAGCACTGAGAAAGCAAGCACATCAAATTGCCCTGTTCCTACGGAAGGAAGGGAAACCAGCCAAGCTTCCCCTCCTGGCCCCTGTGGCGGGTCGGTGGCACAGGGCAGTGGGCAGACCATGGGAAATGGTGCTGTCCACCTCCCTCAGCAGCAGCACAGCCACCCCAATACAGCCACGGTGGCTCCATTCATTTACAGGTGAGGTGGCCTCCTTCCATCCACAGGGTAAATGCTTGCAGGTCTCTACACTCAGAATGTAATAATGAAGGTTGCCAGACTCATGTTTTGCATCATCCGTTTGGAAAAATGATTCATTCTGAGGATAGAGACCTAGAATTTAACTTTTCAAGAAAAAAAACCTTCAATATTCTTTAGTCCTCCCCTTACCTCTCCACTCCTTAAGATCTTGAGGCCTTCCAAGTTCACCTGTCTGTCGTCGCAGCCCTGACTGGGTAGCTCAGTTCTTTAGAGCATCATCCCCATACACCAAGGTTGCAGGTTTGATACCAGGTCAGGGCACATGGAAGGATCAAAACAAATCAGTGTCTCCCTCTCTCTCTCTCTCGTTCTCTCTCATTCTCTCTCTCTCTTCCCCTCCCCTTTGCTCTATTTCTCGAGAACCAATTGTTAATTTTTTTTAATGGTTAGCAATTTTGTTGTCAAAAGAAAAAGAGAAGTCAGGTGCTTTGACTTTCCCCTTTATCTGTTACTGCTTCTACTGCAACTATTATTTTATTATTAGTCTTTTAAAATAGTTCTCAGTTTTATAGTTTATAGATATTTTTGTCTTCACACGTAAGACAGTGTGCCATAAAGGGGAAGACCCTGGAATCAAATGAATATAGATTTGATGCCCAGCTCTGCCATATACCAGATGTATGACTTTGGGCAATTAAATCAAATCACTGTCTTCCTTTCTTCAGCTGTCAGTAGTCTCTACCTCATACAGTTGGGAAGAATAGCAGGGATAATGCATGCAAAAAATTCCCTATATCTCCTGGCACATTGTAAATGTCCAGTATATGTTCCTTACAAGGTCTTATTTTCCCAACACAGAATTTATATTTACTTTCCACAGCTAGGCATAAGTAGCTAGACACAAATAGTTACCTCCGTTATATTTGTACTTTATTTTAAATTTATTTTTACATTCTATATATTATTTTATTTTGTATGTATTACATTTATAGTGTGTGTTATATTTGAAAATATGTATTCTATATAGTTATAAAAATAGCACATTGTGTCTGTTGTTCAGAGAGGAGATATAGCCTGGGGGAAAATTGTTTTCCCTTTTAGCAGGTCAGCAGTTCAGCACCAGGAAAGAAATTTTCTAAACAGGAAGTAGTATCTGCTATAATTAAGAAAGGGTCAAGATTATGTAGTTTAAAATTTATTAAAACACATGGGTTTTTAAGTGAAGAAAATAATTGTAATGATTTTTTCACTTATAAAATCTAAATGCTTTCTTCTGAGACTTTGTAGAGTCAACAAAACAGTTTTATATTATTACATTTCAGCCCTTGGAACACGTCATTTATGTCTGCTGTTCTGACTCTAGTAGCAGTAATTCACTGTGATTGGGTTAAAGGTACCTGTTTGAAAAAGCAGAATTTAAGATGCCAGAATCTTAATTCACATTTCAAAAATAAATATAATAAAAATCATAAATATTTGAGTTTGTCATACAGATTATACTTGTGAATTTTGTCATGTTGGAATGATGGTCCTGAGCACCAGTTGCCTCTGTTGGAATCTCTGTGCCACCATGAATGAGTCATGTGACTTTGGGTAACCTAGTCTAAGACTCTGAGTCTCAATTTTCTAATCTGCAAAATGGGGTGATAATCATAGAAGTTTCCTCATAAGGCCACGTTAAAGAGTAAATAAGCTAATATTTATACAGGGCTTAGAACAGTACCTGCCACATAGTAAAAGACATTCTCCAAACTTCAGTTTTTAACCCTGTAAAATATGGTTGCTAAGAATATCTAACTCATTTGGTTGTTTTAAAGATTAAATAAGATCATCTCATGTAAATTTTTTAGCACAGAGGCAGATTAGAGTGAATGATTTATAAGTACCAGTAATTATTTTTATTATTACCAATAATATACATAGTTGAAAATAAAACCATCTAATAAGAACATTTGACATCATAGTCTATATACATGAGACAATAGCTGTTTGAAGTATTTAACAATTCAGAATAATTTTATAAATAATAATGTAAATCTGCTAAAGGTGAAGCAGTCAGTATTCATGCTTTTTAAATGTTAGTATAAGACTTACCTCACAGAGCTGTGTCGTTTGGACCAGGTAACCCCTGATATTCTTTCAGCTTTGACTGCTCCAACCCCATTAAAAATCTTTTCTGCAAAACCCCTGACAGACTTTTTGGCATTTCTAATCACTTGATAAATAATAATAATTTACTATTGTATGATGTTATTCTCATTTGCTGTGTGTTTACTTAATGTAAGTCTCTGCTACAGCATTTATGTGCATTTTGTGTACATTTTCTTAAACTTTTTTAGAAACTCATAAGAAAAGAATGTTAGTCCCACTTTACAGAGATGAAGAAGCAGAGATTTCAAATCAGATTAGCGATAATTTCTTAAAGGACAGGGCTACTCGAAGTCTGCTTTAGAATCTGCCAAGTTGGCAGCATCCCCGCCTTTTTGTATCAGTTCTTTTTGCATTATAAACATGAGAAGTATTGTTACTGGGAAAATTCTGGCTGGGAAAATGTCAATGGTAGATTTTTAAAGTTATCCATCATAACTCACATATGATAGTAAATACATAATCGCTTTTAATTAGTATAAATTTTAAAAACATATAAAGATAATATATTTTAAAATAACCTCTATATAATGGAAAGATTGGTGGTTTATAGTGATTTTTCCCCTTTTCTCAGCCTACTTCTAGGTCATGCGAGGTTATTAATGATTTCCTGTGTAACTCTTGCAAATTGAATGATCAGAGTCTTAAATATATAATATTGGGTTCTGGAAGTTAATGGATATCTTATTAGTCCTACTTCCTATATAATGTGAGGATATTCTATATTAAGTTTTTATAACTCATTTATCACTGAAATGTGGTAAAAAGTAGTTTTGAATTTGGTATACCTTTGCCCATTTAGTGAGTAGGTATCACTAAAATCAAAGGCAAAAAGTTTAAGAAAGATGATTTTAATTCCCTGTGTATGGTTCCCATTAATTAGAGCTACCCGAGTGGAACAGGCCACCTTGTTAAGTGTTACAGTGATTGCTGGAGGTGTTTAAGAAGTGGTAGAATGACTCTCTTTGTTTTTTGGTCTCTAACCTCTGGGAGTTCAGTCTGTTGTGGATAATAAAAGAATATAATACAAATTTAAAGAATATTGCCATTATGGAAGTATATACAAAATATGGAAGTAATGTGGGAAAGTTTTCCTAAGTCTTATATGAGGTTGGTGTCAATAAAGGCATCACAGAGGGGCTGAGATAAAGATGAGACCTAAAGGGTGAGTCATAATTTGACCAGTGAGAAGGAGAATGCTGTGACGTCACCTAAATTTGACATTTTACAGTCCTAGCAAGATGGAAAAATAATAGGCAAGTTAGGAAGTACTAGGAAGACATGTGTCTTCAATATGTAACATGGATTGTTAGTGGGAGAGGTCAATGTACGATGAACCCCATTCAGTGGCTAGGTGAAGGAGAAAGTTACTAACTGTTTCTTTCGTAAAACTTTTCAATTAAAGGTCCCAATGAAGGGAAGCAAAGAAGGAGAAAGAAGAAGAGCAGAATTAAAGAAAAAAAGCCTACTTTAAAAAAAAATACATAATCTTAATTATATTTTTCCATTACCGTTTAGTCCCTTTATACTCCCCCTCATTTGCCCTATTTTCTTTTTTTAATTTATTTTTTTAATTTAATTATTTTTCAACTACAGTATTCTGTCTTTTACTCCCATCCCAGCCCACCCCCCATACCCCCCACCTTCCTCCCATTTCCACCCCCCTTAGTTGTTGTCCATGTGTCCTTTATACTAGAAAGAAAGAAGGAGCTCCTACCCCTTGCAACAGCTTGGATGGAACTGGAAAGCATTATGCTTAGTGAAATAAGCCAGGCGGTGAAAGCCAGGCAGAGACAAATACCATATGATCTCACCTTTAACAGGAAGCTAAATAACAAAACAAACAAGCAAGCAAAATAAAAACAATGATACTGAAGTTGAGAACAGGGGGGCAGCAACCGGAGGAGAGAGGGGAGGGAATTTCAGGGGAAAAAGGGGAAGGATTTACAGGAACTAGTAAAAAGCCTGTTTTTAACTGGTCCTCTTATATCTTGGTATCTTCCCTTTATGTTGTATTTTTCAACCTTGTTTTTCTTGCCTGAAGTTCAAAAATCGTTAGTTCCTTCAGACCTTCCACAAAATGCCTTCCCTGTTGCCATGAGTCATTTTTCTTCCATTGCTTTTGTATCCATTAGTTTAGAGCTATATTCTTCATGATTGTGAAGATATATAACTATAATAGTGAATTAATTAGTGAATTAGGGAGGAAAGAGTGATCTGTACATTTCCCTTAAACCTCAGTCTTTTTAGCAGCTCCTAATAAATTTCAAAATAGGTGTTAACATGGTTCAGAATTTAAAACTGTTTTTAACTCTACCTTTTTTTAAAAATTTTCTGACCATTTGTAGTAAATGCTAAGGGAACCATGCACTGGACATAAAGCAAACTCCTAAAGTCAAAGGGATGTGAGCAGTTTGCAAAAGAAAAAAAGAAAACCAGTCCTTTGATAAAGCAAGGTGATGCTATACCAGGAAGAAAGTCACCATGCTTTTTAAACCCATTAATCAAAGAAGCAGAGACCCTTTACACACAGCTGATTTGTAAATTTAGGTCAAGAAAGTCTGAATTTATAGGTTATTTTTCTCTTTTGATATATGATGTATCTTATATAACAGCTTCATGGGTTCTCAGAAGAGATTTTTTTGTAACAACTTTTTGTGAGATTTCAGATTTGCCTGCAAGTGGCATGGAGAATTGACTATTACACTATCTTCTGAAAGACAAAGTTGCAAATATATCAGATTTGAAAATATTTACTCAGGTGGTTTTAAGTTTGGCTTATTTCTTGAACCAATACATTGAGCAGGAGGATCTGTGAGTTTACGAAGATTGAAATGTAGAGCATATAACTGTGATGCAGACAAAGCTTCTGTAAGCCTTGCAGCTACTATTGCAGATTATGCTGCAATTGTGGTTTTATGGGCACTTGACATAATTGGTCATCAGCACAAAAAGCTTATTGAATGCTTGCCTTGCAAGCTTAAATTTTCCAGGTTTGATGTGTATCTGTGCATCCGGCAGCAGTTTAAACTCCCTTGTACAGCAGTATTTTAAGAGGGAACGTAGAGACCCATCTAAAAGAGGGCCTGGAGTGTAGAACACTGCCGTGAGTTGGCATTCACTCAGCAGAGAAACTTTATCAGTAAAGTGCCCTTTCTGTACCTGCCTTACAAGCTTCACTGCTAGATTGCCTAATCAAACTATTGCTGTTTCTTCTTTCTACATTTTATTTTTTCTTGGGGAAAAAATTAACTTACAGGAAACTTGCAAGAATAGTACAAAGAACTCCCACATACACTGACTCGCTACACCCAGTTGTCATGTCTTCCTAACATCCCTCGGTCTGGAATGGCTCTTCAGCATTTTTTTGACCTTTAGGACATTGCTGTATTGAAGGCAGGCGTTTCGTAGACTGTCTCTTTCGTAGATTATCTGTATAATCATATATACACACATGCGTATATACACATATATATATATATTAATGTGTCTGGAGTGTTATAGGCATAGCACTGTGGGTTTTATTTCATTGCAGCCTATAGATATTAAGATGTTGATATTTTCCATTTTGGTGCTGTTAAATTGATCACTTCATTAAGATAATGTCTGCCATGGTTTTTCACTCTAGAGTTACTTTGCTCCATTTTTTAAAAAATATATTTTATTTGTTTATTTTTAGAGAGAGGGTAAGGGAAAGAGAAAGAGTGGGGGAGAAACATCAATGTGTGGTTGCCTCTCATGTGTCCCATACTGGGGACCTGGCCTGCAACATAAGCATGTGCCCTGACTGGGAATCGAACCAGCGACCCTTTGCTTCACAGGCCTGTTCTCAATCCACTGAGCTACACCAGGCAGGGCACTTTCCTCCATTTTTATCTACTAAGTATTTTTGTGAGAAGTATTTTGAGACCGCGTGTAAAAATTCTATTACTATATCTACTTTTACCCTTAAATTTTAGCACTCATTGAGGTTTCTTGCCAGAATTAATAACTTAATCCAATGGATGTCGAATGATTTCTAATTTGATCATTCCTTCTACATTTATGCCCTGGCATTCTACTTTAAGAATGAGATCTCTCTCTCTCTCTCTCTCTCTCAACTGTGTGCACTAACAGGTTACTATTGCTATTACTGTCTGCCTTGCCATGAGGAAAGAGAGAAAAAAACAAGCCTATTACTGATTTTGGACAGATATTTATTTGTTTTTCATTCCCTTTTGTTAGGTTTATAATGAAAGAACTACAAGACCATTAGTTAATGTTGACTCAAACCAGTTCTATTGGTATCAGCATTTATGACTATAATTATATCAAGGTTAATCCATAAGAAAATATTTTTAATATAAATCAATACATAAATCCATATTTATGAAATTTGAAGATTGATAGTATTTCTGATTTATTGCTGAATTCCTTTAAGTGGCACATATAGTAGCTTCTTTTACTTATGAGTAAAATTTAAAGTAGTAAAGAATAAAATTTAGAATAGACCAATAGGTATTGTCACATTCAAATATTGTCTGTTATTAACTTCATGACTGAGCGTATCTCTCAGCGAAGGGAACCTCAAGTACAGTAAAATACCCAGTGTCCAGAGGCATTTGGAGAGAGTTAAACTGTAGGATAGTGGTTAACAGAAAAGTGTCTACAGGTTTAAGTACCACTTCAGTATCGACTACCTTCTTATGTAGGGCAAAATATTAAACTTCTAGAAGCCTTAATTTATTCATAACACGTACATTATAGGTCTCTTAATCCATTCTGCCAGTCATAACAAAAATGCCATAGCTCGATTGGCTTAAGCAACAAACATTTACTTCTCACTTTCTGGAGGCTGGGATGTCCAAGATCAAGTGCTGGCATATTCAGTACCTGGTGTAGCCTTGGTTCTTGGCTCATGAGGACCTCCTTCTCATATGGCAGAAGGGACAAGGGAGCTCTCTGATTGTCTATTTTATAAGGGAGCTGAGACCATTCAGGGGGGGCTTCACTCACTGACATAATCACCTCCCAAAGGCCTCACCTCCAAATACTATTACACTGGGGATTAGAGCTCAACATATGAATTTGGGGGGAAACACATTTAATCCCTATCAACGGGATTGTTGTGAAGTTCGAGTGATAGGCATAAGTGAAACCCTAGGCGTAGCACTTGGCACACAGTAAATACGCACATAAACCACAAATAGCTTTTGTGTGGATCACTGAAGTCTAGACTTCTAACCACTACAGCTCTCAGTAACAGACACTCGCCCTGAGGACCTGGCTCATGAGAACTCTAACTAGATCAGGTGGCATTTCCCTAAAGCCTCACATCGTACAGTTTCACATAGGTACTTGTGACATGCTGACCATCGGGTAAATGCGGAGTAAGATAGTGGGCACGTGACTGTGTCTGCTAAGTATTTTGAAGGAAATCACCATGCTCGTTTTTCTTTTCTAGTAAATTTGAAGGAATTACAGTATCAGTTTATGTGGGACCAGTGGATGGTCCCCCTGCAATATGTCTAGATGTACCTTATCATTAGAGATCGCTACTGATTCCGGTCTTCATAAACTGTTTCGGCAATCCATCCCCAAACCTTTTATTTTACTGGAAAGAATCGTGCACAGAAAAAGAGGAAATGTTGAGCGTCTGCAGCTTTGTAACTGAACTTCTTTGATCATATGCATAAATGTTAAATCTTTACCAGTTAGCGATGCTTGTTCCTCTAGGAACTGGAGTTAAAATCTGATTCCAAATAATGAGGAGGAAATGCTGGAGAAATGAATGGCTTGCAGCATACACAGAACAGGGATATGAACCTATTTAGATGTGTGCATAAACCGAAGATGACTTCTAGGTCCTTTTTATAATGATTTGAAGTTTAACTTTTCCACGTTCCTTTCCTTGATTAACCTGTTTCCCTGTCATCATTAATGTTGGCAACTCACATAGGGGATCCCATGGAAAATATTATTTACTGTAAAAATAAGGTAAATAAGATTGTCTCTTGTGACAAATTAAAAGCATGTTGAAGGGTGGATCAGCCAGAAATAAGCCCTGCCACATTAAAAAATACAATAAAACAATGACTTGTAAGACTCGACTGAGCTGTCAGAGGCATGAATGTTTTTTACAAAGGAGGGCCTCAGGCAGGGGAAGTGAGGGCTTCCACTGAACCCAGTGCTAGGTTTCCTGGATTGGGGAAGATGGCCAGAGTCCGCTCCTGAGGAATACTTTTTAAGATGGTTTTTGAAGCAAAGCAAAAACTCAGCTCTCCAAACACATTCTGAATGCTCTTTTGCTTCATACAGATTTTCCCAGCGGGAAATACTATGAATGTTTACCACCAACATTGGCCTCAAGTGTTCAGGCTCCTGTGGTGGTGGTGGGTCTCATTCAGATAAGAGACACTGGCAGTGGGCTTTGGACAGCCACCTCCACACACTGTGTAAATGACCCAGCCTCTGGGAGATCAGTCCGTGCATACTGAGCCCGTGTGACTGGTGCACACCCAGTTCACCAAAGCATCGTGACTGAGGCTTCCTGGCACACAGCCAGCAAGCTTTCCCAGGGGTCTCCGAACTCATTATATAATCTCCATTTAAATTTACTCGGCAAGTAATAAACATCTTTAGAAAACTTAAGAGGATTTTTCTCCTTTCATTTATAGACAACATGCCAAGGAACAGGTCAGGGAAGTACGGTGGCCCCCAAGGAACAAGCCCAAGTACAAGAAGAGAATACAGCGGTCCTTCCTCGGAAGTGAGCAGGGAGGGCCAAGGAAATTCTTCTACAGCCAGAGAGCTTTAGAATGTCCCATTCATAAAGACATGCTTTCTTACCTTGATAGAAATCTTGTAATATGTTGACTTATGATAGAGAACTTGAATGAGTCATTGGACACAGCAATTGCTATTTGTTTCTTCTTGGTTAATTTCAGAGCACATTCGGAAAATGAAGGTACTTCTTTACCATCTGCCGACTCCTGTACCAGTCCTACGAAGTTGGATTTATCATACAGTAAGACTGCTAAGCAGTGCCTGGAGGAGATATCTGGTAAGTGGTCTGCCTGGTGGGTAGGTCAAGCCTCAGAACTTTTGTAATCTCTCCATAAGTCTTTTTATTACATCATATTTGTGCTATACTGCTCCTCTTAAGCATAACTGCACTGTCTTCATCTCATGCTTCAGAGACTCTCAGATACTTGGCTATTCTGCTTAGGGTGATCCTTTGTTGCTCTGTGAAGATGTCTGTAAAGAACAGGAGTGCTTTCAGAGACTGGGATTTAAGTCATTGTTGCCCTTGGTCAAATCGAATGTGATTGGAGAAAACCTGGACAATCTATGGTTAATAATGTAGCCCTTGAACAAGTTTAGAGATTTAAAAAGTATTAAGGATCAGGTGTCAATGGACATTTTTCATGGCCAGTCCCACCCTGCTCTGTCTTCAGTTCTGTACTGTTGAGGACACTGCAAATGTGTATTCTGGAAAAAACTGAATTATGGAAATATTTAAAAACATACACACAGTATAAGAAAACAAAGACATATACACACCCCAGACAGAGGTTGTTGGATATTGATGTGTATAAAACAGGATTCTCAGCTTTAGCCCGGTGCTGTTTCCTAGGACCCAGGTAAGCCCAGGCATATATGGAAGGCCACTGGTGTAATTTGTTACATACAGGTCTGTTCATGAGCAACCAAGCAAGCTCTTAGCAGAAGACACAGCCCCTAAGAGGGAAGCGAGTTTAAGAACATTTTATCTGTTTCTAAGTGTAAGAATGCATGGGGGAGAGATATGTCTGTTATTCCAAAATATATCTGGTTCAGCACTTGTATCTTCTAAAGGAAAGACCAAAATAACTGCTTCATTTAAAATACTACTGTAGTACTCCAAGGACTCAAAGTATTGCTCTGAAGCTCATGAAGGTAACTGTGTCATAAACGTGGGGGGTGAAGAAACTTCTTACCTCGGCAGACTTGACACACTGTGGCGGGCATCAGCCAGGACTGCACTGCTGGTGGACAGGTATCGACAAGGACAGCGCAGCGTCCCAGGGTCCCCCTGCAGTTATCATCAGTGGAATCATTCGGCATCAGGGGTTTCACGTGGCTGTTACCGTGGCCCCCGTGCAGGGCAGGGGTAGAAATGCTGATGCCCAGGCATAGCTATGCAGATGGAATTTGTAGATTTTCTAAATAATTGGGGGAAGTATTAGCTTTCCCAGAGCTCCAGATAGCCCCAGGGCAGAACAATGATACATATCTGCATTGTGACTAGATATTTTTTTAAACCTGGTCTGGCATGAAGAGTCATACATTTCACGTATTTCTTTTTCCATGAGGGTCTTCAGTTAGGATCAATATGCCTATAAAATACTATGACTCAAATCGGGGAGGGAAAATGCTTTAATGCAGTCTGAATTCTAATTTCTATGTACATTTCACAAAGCAGCATTGTTTTTTTCTGAAATTAATATATTACGGAGTAGTTCTGATTAAATACATAATCTCTATTTGATTTTTTCCTCTAATTTCTTATTCTGTCTACCCTTTGATCAATTTTTCATATTTCAGGTTAATATTTTCATTTAATGCTCTGACATTTTAATGCAATACTACTCAAAAGTGAAATATAAATTAAATTTTAACATAATCTATAATAGTAGAAGGTATTTTGTAGCACTACTTAGTTTATATAGAAACATAGATTTGAATCTGTGATTTAGATAGAAATACAATAAAAAAAAACAGCAAATAAATGCTGAAATCAGGCCTATCTGATTGTGTCATTTTTACAATTATTTATTTAAAATTAGCCTGTATTGGGGAAGTGAAAATTCCTCTCCATGCGAACTTGAGATTTGTGGAAGAAAGATGGTGTTTGTTTGTGGTCAGTAAGCAGTAAACTGAATTCCGTAGTCTGAGCAGTCTGGATGCGGGTGGACCAGTGACCAGTGATGAGAGGACCCTGGCACATCCTGACCTTGTTTTTGGTGACCTTGTCTTCTAGTCTCTCCCAAACGACTTAGTCCCGTGGCCATACCCTGTATCTGGGCACCATCTGAATCTGTAACTCCTTCGTAACCTGAGTTCCGTGCACCCCAGTCTGGGCTGATTGCGACCACCTAGCTGTCTTACCAGTGTTCTTCTTCTTTTCTTCCTCCACCACTGGCCCTACTAGGATTTCCAATCCACCGATCCCAGCCCTTTTTACTGACCTCCCCAAGCTCTGCATATATTTCTGCCCCCTTAATCTGCTGAATTCCTGTGGAAACTGAATGTCATTTTACTCTTGCATATACCCTTAACTTCCTTGCTTCTTTCTCATGTCATTGTGCTCATTTGATGAAGCCCAGCCCTGATTACATTCAACTCTCTACTGAGGCCGTGCCAGGATGATGATGGACCTAGAGAAAAACACATCACATGTTGAGGTGACTCACTGTACCTTCATGACTATAATCTCAAGTGCATATTTAATGCTGCCCAGTGGTCATTCTGTACTTCCCTGATTCATTTACACTTTTTTATACCTTTTGTTTTTGTTTCAAACCTACAGTACCAACTCCCTCATCCTTTCTCTTGACCAGTGACCTTGTGTTGATTCCCCTGAAAAAGTTAAAAAAGAATTTCACAATCCCCTGCTTCCATATCTACCTGTGCACAGCATTTATATTCATTTGCTCTAACTTTCCTTGGATTCCTTTCTCTCCTACCATTTTATTTATTTTTTAAAGATTGTATTTATTTATCTTTAGTGGGGAAGGGAAGGAGAGAGGGAGAGAAATATCAATGTATGGTTGCCTCTCGTGCCTTCCCCTGCTGGGAACTGGCCTGCAACTCAGGCATGTGCCCTGACTGGGAATTGAACCGAGATCCTTTGGTTCATAGGCCAGCACTCAGTCCACTGAGCTACACTAGCCAGGGCTCTCCTACCACTTTAATATCTCCCTCTTCACCAAATCATTCTCTTTAACCCACAGGATGCTACCATCTCTCTAATCTTAATTAAAACAACAATAACAACTTTTCCTAATTCCTTTTTACAGCTTTTCTTTTCTTTCTAATTTCTGTTGTTGCTACTTCATCTTGGCTGCTAGAGAAGCCACAGACCACATAGGCACTTGAATGTATTGCCAGCCCCTACCTCAGACTGGCCCACGGGATACTCTTTCAAAGACTGGAGAGTATTATGTGAAGTGAAATAAGCCAATCGGTGAAAGACAAATACCATATGATCTCACTTATAAGAGTAATCTAATGGACAAAATAAACTAATGAGCAAAATATATCCAGAGACGTGGAAACAGGGAAGAGACTGGCAGCTGCCAAAGGAAAAAGGGGAAGGAGGGAATGGTGGGAAGAGGATGAAGGGACTAGTCAGAAAACACGGACGAGTGACCCGTGGACACGGACAGCAGTGTGGGGACTGCCTGTGGGAGCGGGGGGTGGAGCAGGATGGAGGAAGGCAAAGGGGGGAGAGGGGATTGGGACAACTGTAATAGAATAAACAAGAATAAAAAAAGAGACAATGAAATATGGGAAGAGAATTGTACTAGGAAGAAGAAAAATTATTTCTGGCTTCTGCACTGCCATTATTTAGCTGTTCGAATTGGTCCTTGGTTCCTGTTTTCTGTGAGGTGACTCATGCTTATTAATCTTATAAGATTATGGTGAGAATTGGTTTAATGCTCCCATCCATTACTTCAGTCATTATCATCTGGTACCTTCTACATGCCAGGCATACAAAGCACTGGGAAAACAAACACGCCTAAGTAGGAGTCTTCCTATGGACGAGGAAGAGAAATAGACTTTAAAACCTCAAATAATTGAATTATTAGACATGGAGGAACAACTAACTTAGCTATAACAAGTTATATAGGGGTTAAAAGAAGGTGACACATGGAATTCTAATGGACAAAGAAATCAGAGAATAACATTTCAGAAATAACGTAAGTGAAAATAATTTGGGGAAAATCTACTTCATTATTTTCACTAGCTTTGCGTTGTAAAACAGCATTCTTCCTAAATTCATTCAGATCTTGGTAGCTCGTGGGTTTTCTATAAGGCAAAGTTTCAATGTTGCTGCTATTGTCGAACTCTTATTGCAAATGGTTGTCGTGGGGGCCTCACTATCCCCGTGGGGGATAATTCTGTTCTGCTCCCCAAGTAAATTGGCCTGAATGATGTAGAGCTCAGGTGGAGTTAGCCTTAACAGGATAAGACCCAGGTGCTGTGAATTCTTGAAGCCTGTACAATTTAGGGGAGTCTGAAAATAATACAAACATAAAACCACAAAGCGACATACAGTGTTAGGAAAGGGACTTAAATGTGTTAGGAGCTCCATATATTAAGCACCATTGGCTTCACAGTGGCATACGTTGAAGTTCTGTATAGTTCTGCCTGATTAGCATCTATTGCCTCATCAGCTAATGAGCGCCTTGATTTGGGGGAAGAGGGAGTGAGGGGGAACCATGACCCCATCGTTTTCTGTTTCATGTGGGTCAAGTGGCATTGACCCAAGCAGATCCAATCAGAAAAGCCTATTCCCTTCACCACTGTGACTCAGGACTGGACATGTGACCCAACTCAGTTCGCTCAGAACCAGTGGGAATCAATCTCAGAACTTTCCCTGAAACTACTAGAAAAGAAATAATCTCTTTTCACTAGACCTGAAGCTAATCAAACTAGAGCTTGGAGCTGCTGGTGGTTACCTTCTCCCTCAAGTGAAACAAACATAGAGGGAACATAACCTAAAGCAGAGAAAATCGGCTCCAGATCATACTGTCCCCCTCACTGCCACCCCTGTGCCTTCCTTTCCATGTTCTGTTGTGATACTGGGGGACAATCCCTTTTTGTGCTTAAAGGAATATAAATAGCGTCTCTATTGCATAAGTTGGGAGAAGCATAACATGTAATGATTTGTGTTACTGTTAAAGAGCATACTTGAATGACTCTCACTACAAAGCAGATTTGTTTGAGGGATTCACCAAGTTAGCTGGGAAGAAAGCTTCACTGTTTACATTTTCAACTGAGCAGTAACTACTATGATGTTACCAAAACATAGTGGAAGTTAAAAATGTAGTTACATTATGGTGTGAAAATAAAAGCATCAGAAATGAGGGACACAATGAAATGGCATACTGGAGAAAACTCAAGACTTCCACTATAGTCCTACCGTATCCCTCTAAAGTCCCTATGTGTATCATTCAGATTTCTTATTATTTATCGTGTTCTTAGGGAGGAAAACTAGTGCTATTTACCTGATCTGAAGGCAGTGGTTCTGTTAATTATTACATGCAGGTGAAATACATTATGTAATTTGTGTCAATGAATGAAGAAGCTTAGCCTTTAAGATTCGTGCTATGACCTTATCATTACGAGCCTGGCTGAACTGACAGTGCCCATTTCACAGCTCTGGCGTGGGTTTTATTCTCACCTTCATCGACAAAAAGATTCTGGCCCCAGAGGCCACCCCTTTCATCAGGTACCAAGAGAGCCTGCTAAATGGAATGTGAGCTTTATTTTTCTTTTCACTGGAATCATTCAAGAAAGATTTTAGATTTTTTTCTACATAGGTTTACACTTGCCTTTTTTTGTATAAAATGATCTACCAACATGTATGACATTTGTTTAATACACTTTTTAACCTTTATCTAGAGTTTATATTCAACAGAAAAACATTAATAAATGCCAGGCTGACTCAGTAACAGCAAAGTTGGTATGCCATTTGTTTTAAAATAAAATAAAATAATAAAAATAATTGGACATATTCAGGAAATCATTTCAGAACTGAGAGTTTAGTTTAGACAGAGGGATAAGCTCATGGCTGCATGCATTATTCCTGCCTTAGCAGACGTCTTGTTGAAGAATGGGAAATGTCTGCTCTTTAAGACATTTGTAAATGATCGCTTAAATTGTCTTTTTCTTGAGTGTTTACAAAAAATTAAGAAGATAGAGCTTGCCTAACATAAATTAATTAGGATCTTTTACTTAAATGGCCACTTTATAATTATGTTTACTAAGTAGCTGGAAACAATGCCTATTCAGAACAAAATAGTTTGTTTTAGGTCTTGGCAAAATTAGAGTGATCTGTATGTTTTGTATTGATTGAGCTTATTTGTTCCCTGTACACTAAGGCTTCTTCTTTTACCTGTGTAGCATATTTGTATGTGTAAATCCAAATAGGCATACATATGCTCATGTATGGGTACACACCCAAAGCGAGCAGAGATAGCTGCCTCTACAGAAGCAATAAGTAGGTTCTCTGCTATTGTTCAGTGTCAACATATGGACTGATGTAGTTTCAGGGGAAAAAACTACTGTGATTACAAATTGACAACAATATCCTTAAACAAAGAGCCAAACCAAAATAGCCCTTTGATGTTTGTCTAGTAGGTTGTTTCTTCAGAATGCCCTCCCCTCCTCACTGGCTCCACTGGAGTTAGCTACTCCTCCCTGGGGTGACCTCTGCGGGAAGATTCTATTTCCTGTCCCACTGAATCAGGGCAAATCGTGTGATGTGATTAGATCAATGAAATGTGAGTAGAAACATGACATGGGCCATTCCTGAGCAGAGGCTTTAAGACCCATTGTTTGGATCTCTCATTTCTTCCCTCTGTCGTGAGATCAACACGTCTCAGATTGGAGTTGCTCTTGTAGCTTGAGTCTTAGAATACAGAGTTACCGGGATCAAATACGCAGCCAACATAGAGTGGACATTAATGTGCATTTTTGTGGGTTTTTTGTAGGCCACCAAAATTTGTAAGTTGTTTGTAAATGCATCACAATTTAGTCTAAACCAGAATTTCTCCTCCTTGGCACTATGGACACTGTAGTCTACGTGACGCTTTGTTATGCAGTGGGGTATCCTGTCATTGTAGGGTGTTCAGCAGCACTGTTGGCCTCCACCACTTAGCTATCAGGAGCATCACACCCCAGATGTGGCAACCACAGATATCTCTTGATATCGCTGAAGGCATCCTGGGGGGGTGTTAAAAATCACCCCCAGTTGAAAAGCACCCATCTTAGCCCAGTAGTTCTCAGAATGGCATCCCAGAGCCAGCTGTATCTGGATCACCTGGGACTATGTAAGAAAGGTAAAGTCTCAGGCTCCTTTCAGACCTACTGAATGAGTAACATTCAAGACATTCTACACGTAAAAGTTTAAGAACCACTGTCCTAAACTGAATGGTACATAGGCACCCTTATAGAAAGAGAGGCCATAGTTATTGTTTTTACTTACAGACGCAGAAAGGTAACTTTTTGGATGTTTAAAGCATAACAATTCCCTGGCTATGAATCTGTAAGACCTTAGAGTACATGACAATATACTAGTGTAATATCTCTCAGACAAATTGAAGTTTTACAGCTTCAACAAATTTACTGTGGTCTCATAACCTGGTGATTCACTGAGTCACAATGACTAAAAATGAAGAAAAAAATTGTTCTGACTAGGAATCCAAAAGGCAGTGGCATTTCGATCTTCAAGAAAACACAAAATGATGTTTTTAAAAGGGCAATTGTCCATTTCTATGATTTGACATTTGTGTATCCATTTCATTTCAACACATTTTATATAAATACAATTTGTCTGTAAAGAGCAAATAATTGAGATCAGTATTTAATTGCAAATTTTTTACCACAAATAATCTCTGTTCTTTCTGTCTAGCTATGTTTTATGCATCTATGTAAAATGGGTCTCAGGATGATGTGCCTTGAGCCTGAACATAAGGAATAATTAACTTTGCAAAGTAGATTTTTATCATATTTAAAGGTATAGGCAATAAACATTAAAATTTTAATTTATATAATTAAGAGATTGGGCATGTCACTTAGTTGATTTTTTAGAGGTAAAAATATCAAAATTAATTTAATCATATTAGTTCATAAAAGAATAGGGATTTATAAATCAAGTTTTATGACACATGAATAGGTTTATATATTTCTCTATTTTCCCCCTTTTAATAAGGAATGTTTGTGGAGAGAAAATTTCCAAAGGTTTTCATTAAATACTTCTTTCTTAGCTCTCATGGTGCACATGGTCTCTACGACACCTGGTAGGTGTTTCAGAAGTTTTCCTAAAATCAGAATTTCAGGGTAATAGTGGAGTACAAGATAAATGCAAGATACTTGAATTTTCTGTTTTTATCAAAATATTAAAAATAAAAAAGCTGGTTATACTGCAGTAAATTGTTGGAACAAACTAAGAAAAATCTTTGATATCAAAAGACATGCTGTGCATTTTATGATTTCTGTCACATCATTATGTTTTATGCACTTGGCCATAAACTTTCCATTACGTGCTTTGAGTTAAAATACTGGGGGGGGGGGCTTTGTGTATGTGGGACTTTTTTTTTGCTATTTTTTTTACAGAGAGAAACCATAATTTTTATTGTCACATTAGGATTTTCCTAAATATATCTCAAAATAAAAAGCCCTTGAATTTGTAAAAATGAAGTGAAGTCTTTTCCTTTAAAGCATTATCTGTCAGCCGGAATGTCATGCTCTGTTTTTTAGGTCCTTTACACTCTTGAATTTGATTTGTGCTTTTACAGCACAAATCCCAACATTCAGAAGGCAGATCTGCCTGCTTCAGCTGCCTGGAGCTATAGAGAATTAGTCTGTCATTCTCGGTGTCGGGGAGTGTATGCTGTGTATGTGAGTATTGTGAGCATGTGTGTCCTTATCTGAGACCGGGTGGCCGAGAATGATTTAAATGTACAAAGGATTGATAGTACAGACTCTCATTCAGCCTGGGCTTCGAAACCTGTGGCATTCGAGTCTGGACAGGCGCCTCTGTGCCTCTGTTCTAATTGAGCAGTATGTTTGCTGCCATGGCAGCCAGCAGCATCCACTGCAGCAGCGAGGAAGAGCCATAGATCTGAGAATGCAGGTGGAATACTAAACTGCAAGGCGCTCGTGCAGGGCTGGGCTTCAGTGCTTCATTTCTGCTCCTGTGGGGCTCTGATGAAGAGGCTACACATGATGCACCCAGTCAGCTCATCTAGATTCAAGGGCTGCAGACCTAAATCAGGGAAGGGCTGGTGAGAGGTGGGGGAAAAAAAGAAAAAAAGCGAGAGACATAGCTGGTGCTTTGCTACCTGGCGTTTGGGAACACAGAAGCGAGAGAGGGAAATGTGGACCCATCGCCCTGCTGAGACGCGTGATTGGAGGAAGATGGGGAAACGTAGTTGGCTTCCTGTGTTACTTTTCAGCTGGAGCAGCATCTTTGGTGAACTCTTTTCTGCTTCCGATATGTTCAAGCAAAATGTTTGTAAATACTGCTGATTACGGAACTGATGTAGCAAGCTGAATCGTGGCCAGCTACTTGATCGTACTGTAGCTCTAGAATCCTACTTGAATGTTTGAGCCTGTCTGAGCTTTTACTGAAGTGCATGTGCTAATTAAAGCCAAAAGGGCAGTTGCCATCTCAGTGCAAAAAGACAATGTGAAGTCCAATTGAAAAGAAGAAACCACTGGAAGAGTCATGCAGCGGCCGGCTGAACTCTCTGTGTTTCGGAGCAAAGAAGTAAGGAGAAGGGGAGCTTGCCTTCAGAAACAAAAGTCGCTGACCAATCTTTCCCTCACCAGTGATGGGGAGAGGAGACCCACCGTGCGCATTTCCAACTGGTTTGGAAATGCCGCCAAGGCCAGCCAGAGAGAATCCCACTATGCAGAGAAGCGCTCGCTGTCCAGGTTCCTCTCTCGGTCCATGCAGTCGCTGTACCACAGCAGCAGCGCTGGGGCGTGGAACTTCCTGCCCGCCAGCCAGTCAGGCAGTGGGGGCTTCAGGGACTGGTCTTCCAGAAACGGCTTGGAAGGTGAGAGTGATGAAGATAGCAGGTCTGAAGATGAAAACGCATCCTCCAAGCCAAGCAGCATCAGCAGGAGCTGGGCGGAAGAGGAGGGAGAAAGCTGCCTGCGGGAAGGCACGGCCCACCTGGACGAGGATGTGATCCTCACCATGCTGGGTGACCTGGAGCAGGCACTGCACACGGACTTGCTGGGTAAGTCGGGTTGGCTCTTCCAACCGGGATGGGGTTTGGAGCAGCTGCCCTTTTGCATTAGCCAAATATCTCTCATGTTTCTGGCTGATCTGTTTAAAACTGTAGTTACTTAAAAATTTTAAATTCCTTATTTCTTGGAACTATTTTCTTTATAAAGCTGAGCTGTGGTGAAGTCTATTTGCAGAAAGTAAATAGCACCAGTCTGTCCTGGGAATTATTGGCTTGGTGTCCAGTACCTTCTAGACACCCAGAAATAAGTGTTCATATATTAAGACTCCAAACGTGTTTTTTACTTAGTCATTAATGGGGTCTTTTTAGTCAACCTCCCTGGAGGCAGCCTCGCCACAGACACATAATGAAGAATGAAAGGCCTGTGGACTGAAGTTCGTATGGTCAGGGGGTCCCTCTGCTGCCTCAGTGGCCCCTGAACAAGCCGGCCCTTGTTTGAACTTCAGCAACGAGCACAGGCGTCTAGTGGCACTTTCAGAAATGCGGAGGCCTCTTCTGACAGCTTGACTCCCACCCTTTTTTGAGTTGTGTGTGTGTGTGTGTGTGTGTGGCAAAAAATGCTTTTTGTTTTGTGCACATTAAAACTTCTTATGTAGACAACTGTGAACTGTGTTTATACTTTACCAACTAGGCTTTTTTAAAATTACATCAGTCTCATTAGTAGCTTCTGACATTATCTTTAACTCAATAGGAAGATATCTGAAGTAGTTTTTTTCAGTTTTATGATTAAGCATTAACTGTCAATTTGACACTTGCCTAAATAGCTAAACTATATACATTTTAATTTTTATACCTAAATTCAGTGCTTTACCAAAGTGTATTTACATCATAAAGCCCCTTATTAAAAAACCCACAAGTATTAAACCATTGAACACACATTTCATGTCAATGTGTATTTTCACAGAGAATTTCCTGTAGGACTGCTTACATTTGAAAGAATTAAACCTGACCAGTTATCTTTTTGTCTCTGATTCGTACAACTGATGCTAAATATAGGTTTGTTTTTATTCTCTGTGTGGACCTTCTGTTATAAGATGTTTTATGAGCTTTTCTTGAATCTTGGTGAACTAGTTTTAGTAGCAAAAAGCTTACAGAGACAGCAGAGGCAAATATTGCTCAATTTTTAATGTCAGTTTGGCTTTAAAAGAGTAATGTTTCCATGGTTGTGGGAATAGTGATTTCTGAATCTGAACACACCTGGTACTCAGACGCTGAGGATTTCATTCTTCACCACTGCGTGATTCCGGTGATGAACTGCTTTTTGTAAAAATCCTGTACGCAGTACAAAGGCAAGAGAGGGAGTTGGAGCCTAAAGAATCTTTTTTTTTTGTCCTCTGAAACTGTAGTATCAAATGATATCCGTGTTTTTTGCCTTTAAGGTGGTAGCACTTATCTTGTTCTAAGTACTTCTTATGTAAGTATTTGCCAAGATGTGAACAGAGTGCCTCCCCGACAGTGTTCGTTGGTTGCTCTGTTAAAGGAGAGTATGCTGTGGGCGGGTGTATGTGACACATGCCTGCTTGTGCAGAAATAACTTGGAGCAGTACTGTCAGGCGTAATCTCTCAGTAGAAATCTGTGTGTTCCATGGGTTTTAAACTGAGCATCTACTTATTGTATTTTTGGAATTTTTCTCTTTAAGCCATTTTTTTTTTCTGTTCATGCCACTACTCAAAAATGCGAAGGAGAAAGTAGGAGGAAGAGTTTATTTAAGTAGCTCTGAGTGAATAATCATATCAGGACAATGGAGCGTTCTAGTGCAGTTCCCTAAATAATGATGCATGTTAAGTTGGTGAGTCTTTGCAAGCCCAACGCCTACAGGAATTTCAGGATTTCTGCCATGTGCCTGGCTAGGGTCTGCTTCTGACTCAAAATGGCTTCTTCCAAGTTAATTTTCAGGCAGGGTTTGTTGAGTTCAACTCTTTACTCTTGGATATGTAATAAATCAGACAGACTAGAGTCTGTACTGTAATTCTATAGGAAAATATTTAAAAGGCAACTGATGAGTTGAAAATTTTCCATCCAAATCACTGCTGGAGTTATCCCCCAAATTAGGGTTATTTCTCAAAATAAATCAGGGAGCTTTACTGCCAACAATAACATTTGTAATGTGGATGGTATGGTGGACATAATTCTCTGTGAATCCGGTTCATTCATATGTAATTTGATTTCCTGTTAAAAGGTGATAGGGCTGGCAGTGTTGATTACACTGTGTATAATTAAAGCCTACAAAATAAGAGCTGGACCACACAGATTAAGGAGTTTGTCTGCCACTAAGTAAAATTGCAAAAAGCACCAAATTAAACCTAGTATTCTATGCCCTACTCATAGAGGAGGCAAGCATGAAAAAGCAGTTTGCACCAAAGTCAAAAACTCTAAGCAAATTTCAGAATGCATCATTATATTACACCATAATAGGTGTAAACCCTTACTGTTGTGGCTGACGCTTACGGCTTTGAGATGTGGAAGTGGGAGGGGTACAGCATTTTTGTGACTATGCAAATTTTTCATGTGCAATTTTCTGTTAACTTTGATTACTAAATGTTTATTTTATTTATGCTTCTACGTTTGAGCTTTTTCATTGTAATTCCTTACCCAACCCCAATGCCATTTGGATACAGATTTATAGGATGTTTCAGACCTGAGCAATCCTTAGGGGGTTGGAAGTGCATTTAATTCTATCTTGTCTTTTGTATGTCATTGAAGACATTTACTGCAATAAATTTTATTTTGGTTATTATCTTTCATGATATGAATGAGGCAGGAATTATGTTTTGCTCAACAAGTTGGGATCTTTTGCTGTGAGGAAAAGATCCATTTGTTGGACTGTTCTGAGCAGTGCAGTGTCATGAGTGGGTGTCGTGATGAGAAACACCGAGGGGAGTTGGGTTTTGGTTCCGAAACCTGAGGGAAGCTGTGTGAACAAATAGTGATCCTGACTGGAAGACTCCAAGGGTCTAAGATGCCTGTTGGATCAGAAGGAGGACATGTAAAAGATGAAGATGTGACAAAAATATTTAGAAAAATGGAATATCTGAAATACAATGTTCTTAAAGTCTATACAAAAAAAGTATTGAAAATCACTCAAATATCACTTGTAATTAATACTGTGCCAGTGGCAAGTGGTGGAGATTCGCTGAAAAGTTGGCCTGGGGGGAAACATGTCAGTGATGGAGGACACGTGGCTGCGTGTTCCAGGAACTCGTGTGAGGTCAACGACCGCACTCCGCCCCCTCCAGAAAAAGATTGTCCCGGTGCTCTCCTCCTGGAAGACGGTTCGTCTCTTGTCCTCACTTAGAATCAAAGACGTCTAGACTGCATGACATCTTACGAATATCAGCTTTGGCGCCTCTCTACATTTGTCTCTTTACTCTGTCTTTTGTGCACTTTGAGTAAAATCTCTTCTTTGCCTCTGCCTTTCCTTTCATGAAATGATATTCTTTTCCTGCCTTTTAAGGTTTTCCTTACAAAAACCTCCTTTTTCTCCAAGGTTCTGCCAGATGATTTGAAAGTAAAAGGTAGACTTCTTTCCAGCCACCTCTCAAATATACTGTTATTTTTATGAAGAGAAGGATGGAAAGAATTGCCAGGGAGAATATGGCTAAAGTTCTGAGTTTGAAAGAATGCACATGTACGAGGTTACAGGCTGCATGACTCGAGTCAGTGTCGGAAAGGTCTGTGCCATGTGCCTGAGGGCACAGCATGTGTTTTACTAGCTCTTAAAAATGTACTCAGGGAGTTTTTCTGTCCTTTCTAAGTTCGAAACAGTAATGCCATTATTAAGCATATTTTAATCATTTGAATACTTTGTAAATTGAAAGGAAGAGATTTATAGACTGGCAGCAGAATGGTGGTTGTCTTGGCAACCAGCCAGAATGAGGAATAATGAACAGTGTAGTGATGTTTGGCCGGAGAAGACAATGGGAGAATCAGCAGGTGCTGTCTTCCTGCGGGTGAGGGACTGCCATGACGAGGAGAATACCGGGTGCTCAGCTTCAGAGCCACTGGGACACGGGGTGGGAGTTAAAGAAAGGCAAATTATCACTGGTCCCTAGAAATGTTTTCACAATGAGACATATCTAATACTGGAACGAGACATCTATTACTGGAAAGGAAGGAGCCTGGAGGCTTTAGGCAGAAGCTTGTGCCCATCTCCAAAGGGAGATGAGTTCGTTTACTGGCTAAGAGGCTGGGCGAGACAGTCTCTGAAATCCCCACAGGCACTACAATTATATTGAAATGTTAGATGGGTGCATTTGTTATTATGTATTTCTAAAAATTTGGCATGAATACTGTGGGAGAAAATGAACAGATTGAATATCTACCTGTATTTGTAAAACACATTATAGGTATGCATCTTGAGTTTCTACGTGACAGTTTTTGTAGTGGAATGTAATGTATGCCATTTTTAACTTCACATTTCCTTCTCTTTTTCTGTTCCTTCCATCACCTCTTTATTTTCTCCCCTTCCTTCCCTTTACCTTGCCTCTCCTTAATCTATCCATTCTAATTCCTTCCTTCCTTCTTTTCTTCTTTCTTATTAAAATTTTTTTTGTCACTGGAAATCCTCTTGAGCCTAAATGAAACAGAATAAAAGCTGTTTACTCTCTTGACATGTTATCATTATCCAGACACATCAGCTTCAAATGGCCACTGGCCTGGGCAGTATTACGTGGCCACCAACAGAATGGTTTAAGGTCACTTCTGCCCCCCAGTGGCAGGCAGTGGTTGTACAAGGCCAGGGTTGGTCATGCCAGCAGAGCTGTTTGTTTCATGTGTATTAATCACACTCTAGGTTTAGATGCCCAGGACTTCAGTGGAACTCTGGTGTTACATGTGAGTGGATGATTCGGTTCCCTGTAGAAAGTGGAGATGTAATTAAAAATAAAGCCTTTCAGTGTTGTAAGTCGTGGTCCGTGAGTCTACCAGAATAAGGAACTTAAAGAGACATTGCCTTGGCGTGGGTGCATACCCACTGCCTCTGTGCCTCCCGCTCCCGAGGCCCAGCTGCTGCCCTGCACCCCTCACCCCGCTGGGTGCCGTGGGCCGATGTAGCCCAGGAGGAGTTGCTGCTAAGAATCACCAAAAAGCTGGACGATGTGGTAGCTAGGATGCACACTGAAGGGGCCCTTGACCTTTTGAAGAAGCTGAACAGCCTCCAGATGTCCGTCCAGCTGTTCCAGACAACCAGTCTCGGAGTCACTGCGAACGGGCTCTGCAAGCACTGCTTGGATGAAGAGGTGGCAGCCTGGGCCAGAGTCCTCATCAAAAACTGCCTGGACTCCCCTGCCTAGCCCAGAGGAGAAAAGGAAAGGAAAGAGAAAAAGCTGAGAAGAAAGGAAAAGGGCTTGACTTTCCACATGAAAGCCAGCGGCAGACTTCTCCTCTAAGGAAAATAAGCGAGGGAAGAGCCTGAAGACAGTAGGTCCTCTGTCACCTCCTGTCCCAAAATGCCACCGATGGAAAGATCAAACAGCTGCAAATCAAAGGTGGGCACCTCACAAAATACCCAGCAGCTGCTTGAGCCCCACCTTTGCTCCCCCCTTTGTCAGCCTCTTGGCAGCCTGCTATCTCACAGGGTACCCTGTTCTGGACAAGTGTGTGGAGATGCTCTCAGTGGCCATGAAGGCAGATGATAATTACAGGGGCTGTGGAGTCAGTTGTGACAGGATGGCATCAGATTTCAAAGATGGTATTTGACAGGAGCTCAAGAGCACAGACAGGAAGTACTGGAACTGCATGCACAGCCGAATCTGCAACCTCAAGGATGCCAGCACCCTGCCTGCAGCAACTGCTCGGTGGGGCCGTCGCCAAGATGACAGCAGAGGAAATGGCCAATGAGGGGTTGAGGGAGTTGAGGATAGCCGTTGCCCAGGAGGCTATGTGGTAGCACAAGTGGCCAAGAGAGGGGGCACCAACACCGACCACTTCCAGTGCAGCAAATGCAGAACGGTACCTACAACCAGTTGCAGATAGTACTGGTGAGCCCATGGCTACCTTGGTCTTATGCAATGAAAGAAAGCATCAGTCTTTGGAAGTTCCACTGATAGAACTCTCAGCCAGGACTTCAGAGAACAAGGTGAGGAAGAACAAAGAGAAAACACTAAGCCATTGTAACTGGAGAAAAAAAAATTAAAATTAAAATGAAGAGGGAAAAAAAGAAGACCTTGATCTGTAAGAAAAGGCCTTTATCCTATTTTCTTATCTCAGAGTCTAAACATATACTTGATACGTAAGGCAAGTTTATCTCAACTGTTCTGAGTGCTCTTAGAAACACAGCTACAGAAACAATTAGTGTCCAAATAATGTCAGCTTTTTAAATCTGAGCTCAGCAACACGGAGTAATACACAGTATGTTTCCAAATGGCTCTCTCATTTTGCAGGGATTAAGGTAATAGACCTACAAAATATTATTGTGTATATATATATATATATATATCATCACCTCAAATTATTATTTACAATATTACATTTATTTCTGTCCACATTTTATTTGTAGAAAGAAGAATGATAATTTCAGGTGATAATATTCATTTGGAATTTTCTACCTATCATTTTACTTTTGAGATAAAGGGTTTACATTACTTATATATGTATACAGTTATTCTCAGGACAGTGAATGACATGAATAACAAGTGAATTATTGTGTTCCTTTTCTAGGTGAAGACCCTGAAACAAGGAGAATGAGAACAGTCAAAAACATAGCAGATTTGAGGCAGAATTTAGAAGAGACTATGTCCAGTCTTCGTGGGACCCAGATAAGCCACAGGTTTCTTCTCAATTCTGCCTAATTTGGGGCCAGTAAAGAACTTAACTTCTCATGATGATAAAAAAAATTTTAGCTTTCCTTTCTTATCTTCCCATTTAAATTCCACATGACAGCCAAGTGGTTACTTCTCAATACATAACCTCCACCTTTTTCTCCTATCCACCTTTTTTTTCAGTATCATTTCCCATTTAAACTGAATTAGCTGATGAAACTACCATCATCACGACTAAGTGGATTTTCATGCCTGCCCTAGAGAACAGTTGCAGAAGTTGCTGTTGAGGAGGAGTGGTAGAGATATTTGCAAACGTCACTGTAGCTAACTTCCAGAATAGTCCCAGGAAGGCTGTGATAGGGCAAATTAAGTTTGTTGAGAATGTGAAACAATGTTTCATTTTATCTAAAATGTAGTGATAGCCTTTCTTTTGAAAGCAAGAAAGCAAGACACAGCCAATGAATGCCCTTTCTCACACTTTAACCCCCACAGAGGTGTTTAGAATCTTATTATGAATATATAATTTGGCTTTCATGAAAATCACAGTCTTCCAACAATGACTCCAGTTCCAGCCTTCCCTGTCTTCATGCATTCTTCATAAATGGCCCCAAGCCAACCAGAGTCCAGTTATTTTTCCATTTTATTTGACAGCACCTTGGAGACGACATTTGATAGCACAGTGACAACGGAAGTGAACGGAAGGACCATACCCAACTTGACAAGCCGACCCACGCCCATGACCTGGAGGCTGGGCCAGGCGTGTCCTCGACTGCAGGCTGGAGATGCTCCCTCCCTGGGGGCCGGCTACCCCCGCAGCAGTACGAGTCGGTTCATCCACACGGACCCCTCCAGGTTCATGTACACAACGCCTCTCCGCCGAGCTGCCGTCTCTCGGCTGGGAAACATGTCGCAAATTGACATGACCGAGAAAGCAAGCAGTGACCTGGACATGTCTTCTGAAGTCGATGTTGGCGGGTACATGAGTGACGGAGATATCCTTGGGAAGAGTCTCAGGACTGATGACATCAACAGTGGGTGAGTGGCCCTGGGCCCTGCTGTCTAACAGGATTATGTAAAGAGGAGAAGTGGCCTGCCGGGATGCGTCCGTTAGGGAGGGGCGTATGGGGTAGAAAGTGGGAGAAATCTAAGGGGCTGGCATCTTTCAGGTCCTCTCTTCTGCTCATTCACGAAAAGGAAAACATCTCAAATTTCTATAAAATCTCTTTATTATCAGCCGTTAAATTTTTCTGTTGTTGGTTTAGAGAAACACATGTGCCTTTTTTTCCCGTGCTTTTTAGATAAGATTTCGTAGTGAAGGACATGAGAAGAAGGCTGGAGGAGTTTTGCTGAGCTGTTCGATTGTTTTGTTTTCTGTATTTTGGGCTTTTTGTTTTTGCTTATCAAAGCTGCCTGTAAGTGCTTTGAAGAACAAATATTTTCTAGTGTTCTTAAGTTATGTACCTCCAATCTAACTTGAGGGAAAATCATGTTAGAGTTGAATGTTTCCATCTATTTATTGTGATGATCTCAGATTTGCTTCTTTATCTTAGCCCATTTTCTTTGTTTCCTAATAGATTCCAAAAAAAAATGTTGTGATTATAAGAATCTTAAAGTACTTTGGCAATTTGGAGTATTTATTTCAACCTGAGGGTGAGCCTCGATGGGCACAGTAGGATAGTTCTATTAAAACTACTTTTATCAACTATTGTAATTGCCCTTTGAATACTTCTATGCCCGATTACACTGTTGTTAAGTGTGTTAAAGACACTGATATATTTAACCTTCTACCACCAGCCCTTATGAAGTAAGTATTTTTATACTTGTCTTACAGATAAGTAAACTGATCCTAACTGGCCTAATTGTCTATGTTAAAGAAAGATCAGACTTACATTAGAACTCAGGTGGTTCTGACTTTAAAACCCAGGCTCTGTAATGCAAGGAAAAGCCTCCCAGTGAATCTTATCTATGTTATTCTTATGTGAGTCCTGGTTTTGTCCTACTCTTTCTTTGTCCTTCTCTTTCTTTGTCCTTGTACATCTGAAGCCCAGTGGCAGAAATCACTCTTCTACATGACTAAACCCTTCCTGACTTCCATGAAAAGCTTGTTGGGGGGTGGAAAGACCTAGGAAGTACAGAAGAGATCGTAACCAGGTGCACAGCTCTGCCCTGATAACCTCCAGTGCGTTCCGGGCAGCCATGTTACCTGACTTGCTAACGATGTATAATCAGGACACAGATTCTGGTCACTGAAGGTAGGAAGTGACTGAGTTGCCACTGGACTCAGAGTTCCCCACTTAAATCCCTTTCTCCTGTTCACTCTCTGTGGACTCCTTAGAAGCTTAATTTATCAAAATTCATTTTTGTCACCTATAAAAGGGATAGCATTGAAGAATCTCCATGAAATTATTTGGAAAGAAGGAAATAACCCACAACATTTTACATAGCACAAACCCTGCCACAGTATATGTGATCAATAAGCTTATCATCATCATAATTACATTTACGGTTGTTAATAATCATGCTAGTTGGTAGCTGTCGTCATTCATTATGGTGAGTATTTAGCATCACCTAGAAGGGAAGACCCAGCTCAGGGAACACGACAGCAACACGAGAGTGAGGCAGGAACGTTCTGGCCTCGGTCTGTCCAGTCTTTCTCTGTGGTTCGTTCTTCTCCGCCCAAGTGCCTCCCTCTCTTTTCTTTCTCTGTTTCTTTAAATGGGGGCATGTGTGTGTGTGTTCACTTGCATATTTACTAGTGGGAGAACGTTTACTTATATACATCAATGTACACAGGTAGTTACATAATTCACATATATACATATATCTACATACTCATATGCACATATGCAGTCAGCCTCATTATTTATGGTAGTTACAGTCTGTAAAGGCACCATAAAACACTGAAGTAGTGAATACTGAATCATTCCCCTAGGTCATAACATTTTCATCAGTGGATCAATATGTAATCTTGTTTTGTGTGTATTTCAGTTGGAAGATACCTTATTTATTATTTAATACCTATTTGTCAATTAATTAACATTGAACTCACCCCAACAGCAGTGTAACTCTTGTCTGAATGCAGTTTCTCTAACGCGTATTTTTCCATAAGACACATCACAGCCTCCTTGCCCTTAGGAACACAAGACAACTTTTCGGCACTACACTTGGGGGCCATTTTAAATGGCAAAATCTCTAACAGGGGCACAAAGATGTGGAGAAGCTAGCTCTAAGTAGACTGAAAAGGCACTTATTGGAAGCAGGAGAGCAGAAAGAGGAAGGCGGAATGTCACCTCGCCCGACCTCAGCTGGAAATGCCCACAGGGCACCTCTCCGAGTGGGCCTTGCGGGGCTGCCAGTGTTGCGGTGGGGGCTGCAGACTGTGGCAGGAGGCGGATTCCCAAGTACGGAACTTGAGAATAATGAGGTTTGACTGGGTTTATTTATACACTTGGAAAATGCTTACCAGGTAAAAAGGAAGTGTATCTTGGGAGCAGTTTAAATCAGATATCAAGGGACATTTACCATACATTGTGTGAGTCATTTCAAAAGGCTCACACAGGTAAAATTTGTGTGCAGAATAAGGAGTTCAGAATAAGGAGAAAGCACTCAATCCTGGCATGAATTTGAAAGGAGTGTGAATAAGGAAACAGTTTAATTCTGTTCCTTGATTTAGCTAGAGAGGAGAGAACTATATTAAGAGAACTTGTAAGGAATGTATAAATACTGCAGAAGATATGTTATTCAGCAACCTTAACTAAAATATAATTTTCAGAGCAGAGGGGTAATTGGATTAGATAACATTCAATTACCCTTCCCTTAAGTGAGATGCGTAGAACCTGAGTATTTAAAGGTAAGATGTGAGAGTTAGAGACTGTTGTGACAGGCCTCACCATTAAGCTACAAGGTTTAAACTATGTACTGTAAGCAGTGGAAAGCACTGTTTCTTAGAGGAGATTACCTAGTAGTCACAGCACATGGGGATGATGACGGTTTTTGAAATGCCACTTGAGGGGAAATCTGGAAAAGGGATTGAGGGGAGAAGATCTAGGGAGAGATTTCAGGCACTATTGCAAGAATTCAGGTCCCCAGTCATAAGGCCAGAAATAGGGGAGTGCCATTGATAGGGATGGAGGGGCGTGGGGATTGATACGGGAGGTACCACGAAGGAAAAATTTACAGACACAGGATGGGACACTCCTGAGGGTGTAAGAGAGGCAGAGGATTCAGGCAAGATGCCCATTTTATAGGCAAAGGAAATAGAAAATGATACCATCAGAGAGAATAGGTGAGAAAGCAAAGAGAGAAGGAGAGGTGAAAACGCAGGGTTGGAGACAGGGGCGTTACTGGACTGAAGGGGTCCAGCTGCCTGCGTGCATCAAAGCCCAAGACAACAGGAATTTGCAGCCAAGAAAGTATGGATTTATTAAGGAGATGGTGTCACGTCCAGAGTCACAGGTAGCACATGTGCAAAGCCCTGGCTCCTCGGTGGCTTCTGCAACATGAGTCATATTGAGGAAAAAATCATTAGTCGTGGTGGCTAATAAGTTAGGGTCGTGGTCTCTGCTGATCGGTTGGTGCTAAGTCATGGGGTAATTCTTCATTGCATCTGGTCCTCCTGGCAGCTTCATTGCATCTGGTCCTCCTTGTGAAGTCAGTTTCACAAGGATTTGTTGTGTGGGATCATCCCATTTTCCTTGGTCCAGAGCTAAAGCACAGCTAGGCCAAGATACCATGTTTAGTTTGATTGAAAACTCTATCTCAATAATCAGTAAATCCAGGACCTTATTTCTAAGATTACGGGATACTGGTCAGAACCTCATTGTCCTCAGGGGTTAATGATCAAGCAAGGGAGAGGGAGGTGGGTGAGTCAGGGCACCAGGTGAAGCCAGTTTGGGTCAGAGGAAAAAAATCAAAATAAAAGTCCAGATGAAATGGTGTCTGCACCATTAGGGGAATAAAGCAAAAGTAATGAAAAGGAAAAATAGTGTCTAGAGTAGAGAGATGATGGGTGTAATCTCATGTAGGAGATAGTGGAAATGATGGGAGACATGAGGACTCCTGGGAAAAGAATAGAGAGAGGAGAGGAATAGCAAACTTATGTATGTATGCATGTATGTATGTATGTATGTAAGTACTGAAATTTTTTCTTGAGCCATCCTATGTGTCAGGCGACATTCTAGGCATTGCGTGAGCAGTGATTAATCATTAGGTGCAGTGCCTTCTCCTATGTGACTTACATGTGGGTGTTTTTGTATTTATGTGCTCATTTATTTAATAAATGAATAGAAATACATAGACATATATATGTAAGTGTGTATATACTCTTAGGTAAGTATCTTTAGGGAAATTTTTAAACAACTGATTTCTGCATATGATTATATATCACAGGCACACCTATACTCACAAGCATTTTGTATTTTCCAGGACTCCAGCTGTGTTAGTTAGTACGAAGTTCTACAACAGAGAAATCTCTAAGTCTCGGTAACAACACAAAGTTCATTTCTCCTTTGCATAACACCCTCATTGCTGTTTCTGACCTTCAGTTGGGGAATGGGCACCGCATAATCTTACATAGACTAAGGCGGATGCTCGGTAATTCTGCATTATCCGACCAGGTTTCCAGTGTCACCCTGGGCATTAATATTCAACAGGCAGATGGCAAAGAGAGGAAGAGTCATGGTGTAAGAATATTCCATATATATAAGAATATTCCAGTCCTGGAAGTGATGCATATTGACTGCTACCCACATTCCCTTATCCAGAACAACTACAAGGCCACATCTAACTGTCAGCCAGGACAGGAAATATGGGTCAGCTGTGTGCCCAGGAGGAAGAGGAAATTGCTTTGATAAGAGGTGGCCAGTCTCAGCTCAATTCACTAAAGAGAGAAAAAAGTGTTACACCCATTGTCCTTCCTACTTATTTTATGCCTTAATAGAAACCCAAATCAGACTTCTGTTCTCCATTTTTATTCCTTATTAGTCTTTCAAATGAATTCTTGGAGAGGTCAACAAATGAGCCCTTTTAAATATGAATTAGTGATCCACATGTTTTCTGTTGACCAGCAGTCGTTCATGTTCAGTATCTAAATAAACTAAGTAAAAAATAACATGAATCTTTGTGAAAACTTTCTCTGGTGATTTTTACCATTTTCTGTTTTCCACAATGGAGTACAGGATGCTGAAATTTAAACAGTGACTCAGAGTTCTGTTCCCTGGGTGGAAGGTGACTAGACGTGGTCAGCAGGTGATACGGGTGGTCTCAGCTCATGCGTCATGCGTGACCAGTGGGCATTGTCTGGGGGACACCCAGGACGTGCCGTACATCACTGCTCACCAGGTGACGCAGTCTGCCACTGTTGGCATCCTGTGGACTCATCCCGGACTCTCAGCCTCGAATTCGAAGCTATAAAGACGAGAGAGCTAACTGTCAAATTTCCTAGGGGAAATTTAACTTAATGGTGTTTTCCTTGATAAAGAAAAAAAGGGCACAAAAATGTCTGTGCTGTAATTCTTGAAAAAATTGAGTCACAAAGTTAATTTCTTGTTCTCAGTTCTTGAAAGCATGGTCTAGTGATTAAAGGGACAAAGATCTCACAGGACAGTGATTCATGAAAATGTTCAATGTAGGATTTTTTTCCTCATGTAACCACAGGAATGTCATGAAGTAAAAGGAATAGTGTTTCACTTTTTTTCATGTACTTTAGGTAGAACTCAGAAAATTAATCAGCATTTGGAGAGTTCAAAGTTTCTTGAAGCCATGCAGAGGCTTAACTTGTTTCTTCTCTTGAAAATTCCTTTAGACACAAGGATGTGAGTCTGCCAGTAATTAAGAATCAGTCAAAGGAAGGCCTCTTACTTAACATGAGTCTCTTTGAAAAAATCTTTACTTATCAAGCAAAAACAGGCACACCGTAGACTATTGGGGGAAAAGTTACATATTTTAATTGGGTGAAATTGAAATTATCAGCAGGTGTCACAGTGATAAATAGTTAGGCCAAGAAAATAACCTAAAATTTTATATTAAGTCACATGGTCCAAACACAAAGAAATTTAATTCTGTGGGATGAAATTTTAAAGAAGGTTTTTTATATTTTGCTTCTGCCTTGATTTGCCCAACCCTATCCCTTAGTAAGCTTGGCAATGACTAAAAGGTACAGTCATCATGGAAGGGGCAGGGCTACCCAAGCTGGTTATGAGGATTTACTAGGTGAACTGCAGATTCTTAATTCTCATGCTCCTACTAATTTTATATTCTAGATATGAGCTTTCTTTTAGTGAATGTAGAAATTCTAGTGGAAAAATAGTTGGTGATTGTAGCCAACAGTTACAAAGCACTCACTACATGCTAGACATTGTTCTATGCATGTTAAGTTTAAGCCACTTTAGGTAAAACTCAGAAAATTGGTTAATCTGCATTCTGAGAATTCAAAATTTCTTGAAACATGCAAAGCTGGACTTGAAACTAAGCAAGTCGGGCCCCCGTCTGAACTCCCAGCCATCCTACTGACCCCATGAGACCGTCCGCATGTCTACTGTACACGCTGCTCTCCAAGGAGTCGCTTTTTAAAAATACAAACAAATGCAGCAGAGCTTTATAGCAGTCATTCATTATTAATCTAGTTTTCTTAGCTAGTGCATTTGATCTAGGGCACAGTTCTTAATACCTGTTTGTTGAAAGGAAAATGCTGAACTGGAGTTCCATTGAGATTAAAACAAAATGAAACAAAGCAACCAAACACTTCAAATGCTCTGTGTCTTTATGTCACTAAAAAATAGCTCATTGTAAAAGTAAAAATAAAATAAAAATAAATAGCTCATTGTAACACACAATGGGTAGGTAATATGAGGTATTGAATGTAAAAACGTAGAATTCTAGGAATATATGGTGGAAGCATAGGTTTGGAGTCTTCCTAGAGCCCCACAAAAACAGAAAGAGCAACTGGATAGCAAAACGAAAAAATCATGATTACTCTTTACACAAACACAAAAAGATGATGACAAGGTATCATCTCAAAACCAAAGTATAAGCAATTAGGGACAAACAGCCAGGGGCCAGAGGACCAACATGGTCTTGGCATGTTTGAGAGAAGTTACACAGGGTAGCAGTGGGGTATCTGATAACAGGAGAACCCAAGAACAGCCAAGAGAAACTGAGGAGAAAGCACACAGGGGAGATCTAACAACAGCCACTGAGGGGTTTTGACCACTTGACCAGCGGGAACAGTAAGGGTTGAAGGTCACGTCTGAGGGAGTGGAGCAATCCCGTTCCTATGAATTTATTAAACTGCCCACCTGCAGCTCCCTTTCAGGGCAGTGTCCCAAACCGAACAGAACATGGCATAAGGCAAAAAGGCAGTCCACAGAAAAATGGGGTTGGGAACAGAGTCAAAAATGTCAAAAAGCTAATTACTGTCTTTTTAAATGCTACACAAAAATAATAGAAGCAGTTACTTGTGTAAAATCAGGTTTTTAAATCAAATTTATTTTATTTAGAAAAATTAATTTTACATAAAAATAACTGAGAGAAAATATCTGTATGAAACCTGTTGTGCAACACATATAACCAATAATGGATTAGTTTCAGTGAGGAAGGAAAAAACAAACCAACAAAACAAAACATAGACTCTAATAGTAAAACGAGCAAAAGACATAAACAGGCATTTCAAAGATAAAATGAAAATGGCCCATTACAAAGTAAAAATATTATTTATCTGCTTGGTAATCTGGATGGAACTTGAGAATTTTCATCCATTGGCAACCAGAAGTTTACTCTGAAACTAGTTTGAGAACTATTTATCAGTGACTAGCACGGCTGAGCACCTGCATGTGTCTCTTAGGGCCTGCTGGTTCTCTTGGTAGCTACAGACTTTAGATAAGCGCCAGCCTGTAACCTGTGAGCGCAGACGTTCAGGGCAGCATTGTTTGTAACCACAAAGGAGGAAAGACAGCTCAACTGTCCCTATTCATGGAGTGCATTGGTAAAACAGAGCTGCACGTCTGTAAAAAAAATAGTACATCAAAATAGATAATTTGCAGAAATGTAATTTTGAGTGAAGGAGAGTAGTCACAAAAAATACATATAGTATGATTCAATTTATTGAAAGTTCAAATCCAAAAGATGCTAACATTAGATATAGATATAGATAGATATAGATATAGATATAGATATAGATATAGATATAGATATAGATATAGATATAGATACATACATACCCATGTGGTAAAACCATAAAGAAAAGTAAAGGAATCCTTAACACAAAGTCCAGCACAGTGGATTTCTGTGGAAGGGAGATTTGGGGATATTATCGGAAGGAGCCTATATGGACATTGAAGAAACGAGAAATGTTCTGTTTCTGATGCCAGGTAATAAGCGTGTGAAAATTGATATTTTTATTATTTAAATGTATATGTGCATAAATACGTTTAACTCTAACTCTTTCTCTAGCAAGCATGGAGTGGCTATGAGGGTAGCATTATATATCTTTATGTTGATACCTTTTTTCCCCGCTTCAGTGATTTCAGACAAAACTAGAGCATAGTTACGCAGATTCACAGATTTGAACAGATGCCACCTTGTAACACGTAGGGGTGGTGAGTGACAAGAAGAGTTTATGCTATCGTCGATTGGCTTGTGGGAAATCCATACATTTATGCATAGAAAGCCGTTGAATATCTCATTCTGGAACAGAGTGGCTCCATAGGGCCTGGAATTACTGATTTGGAAAACAAACGCCTAAAGGAAATATGTCCTAAGCATGTAAGGTTTGTCTATGCAGAAGAAAAAGAGAGGTGACAGTGGAGGGGAGGAGGAATTGGAAATGCTTTGTGAGACTATTGGGGTTTTTAATGTGAATCATTTTATAGCTTATCGAATTTGAACATGGCAAAAATTAGCCTAAGACTTTCATAGTTTGAGAGAAATCTTTTTAAAGATTTTTATTTATTTACTTTTAGAGAGAGGAAATGGGAGGGAGAGGAACACCAATGTGTGAAAGATACATCAATTGGTTGCCTCTCACACCCCCAATTGGGGACCTGGCCCCAACACAGGCATGTGCCCTGACTGGGAATCGAACCAGCAACCTTTCAGTTCTCAGGCTAGTGCTCAATCCACTAAGCCACAGCAATCAGGGCTGCAAGAATTTATTTTTGTCTTTAACCTTTGCAAGTTTTCTTTAAAACATTTTTTTGTACCAGTCTTCCTTGTAACTATTACTTCTTCTTACACTCATCTTAGCTAATAGTTTGAAGTGAAGATATAACATTGTTAAGAAATACTTCTTAAATTTTCAGTTATTCTTTCAAAATGATTCCCTAACATTTATAGCTCCCAGATTACAGCATAATTTTTCTAAGGAGCTGTGAAATGTATGTTTTTTTAGATTTTTAAATTCTCTAGAGAGAATGAAAAGAAGGAAAAATTACCAAGAAAAATTTTAATTAGGGATTTGTTCACTCATGTGATGCCTATTTTAATTTTTCAAATAACAAACTCATGGTTCTATTTTGAAAATGCCCTACCAACATTTAAATGACAGAGTGTACGTAAACAGGGGAATTTATACACTGACTTTTTTTTTGGTTCCAATTATGCCTGTCCTAAACCTATTTGATACTAACTGGAAAATTGAAGAGCCAAACAGAAACAGAATGTCCTTTGAAAGGCTTCCTGAAAAAATAGTTTTTTTTTTCTAATTGGAAATTTTATATATTTTTTTAATATTGAAAATTAGTTTTATAGTAGTTAATCTTTTTCTATAGAACTTAGCTTTTCTCTAAATACTGAGTAATTGAAAGGTTGTGTTTCTGGTAGAAGTGGTGTTTCATCTTATTTCCTTTCACATGCATCACGATTACGGGGTAAAGTTGCTGAGACCAGCTGTGATGGTTCCTTTCTGCAAAGTGGAAGCCTTTAAAATTCAGCTGAACAAACATTTAATGTATTTGTTGATCCCAAACAATATATTGAGCACTTTACTGAATATTTTTGGAGATACACAGATGACTAACAGACCTATAAGATGTAAAACATAACATGTAATGTTACAATTTCCTCCAGAGGTTAAGTTTAGAATTAAGTACATTGGTAGCTTAAAAAAATCTCATTTTCTGGAGAAAGATTACTAAAGATTTACTCTGATCCTCAGTTATTTAAAGCACAATTTTAAAAGGAGAGTGAATGAGAAAAATATTTGCTACTAACCGCTTTTACTGTATCAGAAATTCCATATACTCCACCTTATGAGAAGAGTCAGTAACCATGTTGAGAAGGCCAACTATCCCTTTACTCTTTTTTTAAAATTAATTTTATTTAGTTATTTTTCAAGTACAGTTTTTTTGTCTATTTCTCCCATCCCAGCCTCCCCCGCCCCTTGCTCCCCACCTCCCTCCCATTTCCACCCCCCTTAGTTCTCGTCCCTGTGTCCTTCCTATTTGTTTCTCCCAATCCCTCCCCCTTTTTCCCCTTAACTTCCCTTCCTTCTCCCCTCTGGTCACTGTCCCCTTGTTCTCTATTTCAGTGTCTTTGTTTCTTTTTTTTGCTTGCTTGTTTGTTTTGTTGTTTAGCTTCCTGTTAAAGGTGAGATCATATGGTATTTGTCTTTCAACATCTGGCCTATTTCACTCAGCATAATGCTTTCCAGTTCCATCCATGTTGTTGCAAAAGGTGGTAGCTCCTTCTTTCTCTCTGCTGCATAGAATTCCATTGTGTATATGTACCACAATTTTTTGATCCATTCATTTACTGATGGGCACCTAGGTTGCTTCCAACTGTTGGCTATTGTAAATTGTGCTGCTATGAACATTGTGGTGCATAGGTTCTTTGATATTGATGTTTTAGGATTCTTAGGATATAATCCTAGCAGTGGAATTGCTGGGTCAAAAGGCAGGTCAATTTTTATTTTTCTGAGAAAATTCCATACTGTTTTCCATAATGGTTGTACCAGTCTGCAATCCCACCAACAGTGAACTAAGGACCCCTTTTCCCCACACCCTCTCCAACATTTGTTGTTTGTTGCTTTGTTTATGATAGCCATCCTGACCGGTGTAAAGTAGTATCTCATTGTGGTTTTAATTTGCATCTCTCTGATAGCTAACAATATTGAGCATCTCTTCATGTGTCTCTGGATGTTCTGTATGTCCTCCTTGGAGAAGTGTTTGTTCAAGACCTTTTCCCATTTTTTTAATTGGGTTGGTTGTCTTCTTAGAGTGAAGGCGTGTAAGTTCTTTGTATATTTTGGAGATTAAACCTTTGTCTGAGGTATCATTGGCAAATATGTTTTTCCGTACAGTTGGTTGTCTTTTTAATTTAATACTGTTTTCTTTAGCCATGCAGAAGCTTTTTATTTTGATGAGATCGCATTTGTTTATTCTTTCCTTTATATTCCTTGCTCTAGGGGACATATCGGTAAAAATGTTGCTGCGTGGAATATCTGAGATTTTCTTGCAGATGTTCTCCTCTAGGACTTTAATGGTGTCACTGCTCACATTTAAGTCTTTTATCCACCTTGAATTTATTTTGGTGTATGGTGTAAGTCTGTGCTCAAGTTTCATTTTTTTGCACGTAGTTGTCCAGTTCTCCCAACACTATTTGTTGAAGAGGCTATCTTTACTTCATTTCATGATACTGCCCCCTTTGTCAAATATTAATTGAGTGTAGAGAGTTGGGTTGAATTCTGGGATCTCTGTTCTGTTCCATTGGTCTATGTGCCTGTTTTTATGCCAGTACCAGGCTGTTTTGGTTACAGTGGCCTTGTAATACAGTTTGATATCAGGTATTGTGATCCCTCCTACTTTGTTCTTCTTTCTCAAAAGTGCAGCTGCTATTCAGGCTCGTTTATGGTTCCATATAAATTTTTGAAGTGTTTGTTCTATGTCTGTGAAATATGCCATTGGTACTTTAATAGGTATTGCATTGGATCTATATATTGCTTTGGGTAGTATGGACATTTTTTGATGATGTTAATTCTTCCAATCCATGAACGCAATATATGTTTCCATTTGTTTGTGTCTTCCTTGATTTCTTTCTTCAGGGCTGTGTAGTTTTCTGCATACAGGTTTTTTACCTCCTTAGTTAGGTTTATTCCCAGATATTTTATTTTTCTTTTTGCTATATCGAATGGGATTTTTTCCTTGATTCCTGCTTCTGCTGATTCATTGTTTGTATACAAAAATGCCTTTGATTTCTGGATATTGACTTTGTAACCAGCTGTTTTGCCAAATTCATTAATTAGTTCGAGCAGTTTTTGGGTAGAGTCTATAGGATTTTCCATGTACACTATCATGTCATCTGCAAACAGTGACAGTTTTGCTTCCTCCTTTCCTATTTGGATGCCTTTTATTTCCTTTTCCTGCCTGATCGCTGTGGCCAAAACTTCTAATACTATATTGAATAGAAGTGGTGAAAGTGGACAACCTTGTCTTGTTCCTGATCTTAGTGGAAAAGCTTTTAGTTTTTTCCCATTGAGTATGATATTGGCTGTAGGTCTCTCATATATGGCCTTTATTATTTTGAGAAATGCTCCCTGTATTCCCACTTTGCTGAGTGTTTTTATCATAAATGGGTGTTGTAGCTTATCGAAATCTTTTTCCACATCTATTGATATGATCATGTGATTTTTGTCTTTACTTTTGTTTATGTGATGTATTACATTTACTGATTTGCGAATATTGAACCATCCTTGCATACCTGGGATGAATCCCACTTGGTCTTGGTGTATAATCTTTTGGATATATTGTTGGATGCAATTTGCCAATATTTTGTTGAGGATTTTAGCATCTATGTTCATCAGTGATATTGCCCTGAAGTTTTCTTTTTTTGTTGTATCTCTATCTGGTTTTGGAATTAATGTGATGCTGGCTTCATAAAAAGAATTTGGGAGTTTTCCATCCTTCTGGATTTTTTGGAATAGTCTGTGGAGAATAGGGGTTAGCTCTTCCTTAAACGCTTTGTAGACTTCTCCTGTGAAACCATCTGGTCCAGGGCTTTTGTGTGATGGGAGTTTGTTGATTACTGCTTCAATTTCTTTTGCTGCTATTGGTGTATTTAGATTTTCTGTTTCTTTTTCACTGAGTTTTGTAAGATTGTATTTTTCTAGAAATGTGTCCATTTCCCCTAGGTTTTCAAATTTCTTGGCATACAGTTCTTCATAGTAATTTCTTACAATCCTTTCTATTTCCGTGGTATCAGTTGTAATCTCTCCTCTTTCATTTCTGATTGTGTTTATTTGTGTCCTCTCTCTTCTTTTCTTGATGAGCCTACTTAAAGGCTTGTCTATTTTGTTTATCTTCTCAAAGAACCAACTCCTGGATTCATTGGTCCTTAAAATTGTGCTTTTAGTTTCTATGTCATTTAATTCTGCTCTAATCTTGGTTATTTACTTCCTTCTGCTTGCTCTGGGCTGTCTTTGTTGTTGTTCCTCGAGTTCTTGCAGGCGTAGGGTTAGGTTGTTTGTTTGAAATGTTTCTATGTTCTTTAGGTAGGCCTGTATTGCTATAAACTTCCCTCTCAGGACTGCCTTCGCTGTGTCCCATAAATTTTGGGTCGTTGTGAGATCATTTTCATTTGTTTCCAGAAACGTTTTGATTTCTTCCCTAATTTCATTCTTGACCCATTTGTTGTTTAATAGCATACCATTCAGTCTCCATGATTTTGGGTGCTTTGGGTTTTTTTCTTTGGGGTTGGTTTCCAATTTCAGTCCCTTGTGGTCAGAGAAGATGCTTGGTATGATTTCAATTTTCTTGAATTTGTTGAGGCTTGTTTTGTGTCCTATCATGTGGTCTATCTTTGAAAATGTTCCATGTGCATTTGAAAAGAATGTGTATTTAGCTTCTTTGGGATGAAGGGCTCTATATATATCAGTTAAGTCCATTTCATCTAGGGTGTTGTTTAATGCCACTATCTCTTTGTTGATAATTTGTTTGGAAGATCTGTCCATTTTTGATAGTGAGGTGTTAAAATCCCCTACTATAATTGTGTTGCTGTCAATATCTTTCTTGAAGTCCTCTAAGGTTTTCTTGATATATTTGGGTGCCCCTATATTTGGTGCATATATGTTTACAATGTTAATGTCTTCTTGGTGAATTCTTCCCTTGAGTATAATGAAGTGAACTTCTGGGTCTCTCTTTATGGCCCTGTTTTTGAAGTCTATTCTGTCTGATATGAGAATTGCTACCCCAGCTTTTTTTTCTTGTCCGTTTGCTTGGAAAACTTGTTTCCATCCTTTCACTTTTAGTCTGTGATGGTGTTTTGTCCTGAGGTGGGTCTCTTGTAGGCAGCATATGTGTGGGTCATGCTTTCTTATCCATTGAGCTATTCTGTGTCTTTTGATTGGAGCAATTAATCCATTTACATTTAAGGTTATTATTGATAGGTACATATTCATTGCCATTTTTGTACCTGTGTTCCTCTCTGTCTCCCTCTTTTCCTTCTTTCCCTTAAAGCAGTCCTTTTAGTATTTCTTGTAGAGCTGGTTTGGTGGAGGCATATTCTTTTAGGCTTCTTTTGTCTTGGAAGCTCTTTATTTGGCTTTCTATCTTGATTGAGACCCTTGCTGGGTAAAGTAGCCTTGGTTGTAGGCCTCTGGTTCTCATTACTTGGAATATTTCTTGCCATTCTCTTCTTGCTTGAAGTGTTTCCATTGAGAAGTCAGTAGCTAACCTTATTGGGGCTCCCTTGTATGTTGCTTCTTTTTTGTCCCTTGCTGCCTTTAAGATTCTCTCTTTGTCTTGGAATTTTGCCATTTTGATGATGATGTGTCTTGAAGTGGGCCTCCTTGGGTTCCTCTTGATTGGGACTCTCTGTGATTCCTGGATTTGTGAGACTTTTTCTCTTATCAAATTAGGGAAATTTTCTCTCATTACTCGTTCAAATACGTTTTCTATCCCTTGTTCTTCTTCTTCTCCTTCTGGTATTCCTATTATTCAGATATTATTACGTTTCATATTGTCTTGCATTTCTCTTAATCCCTCTTCATTCTTTCTGAGCCTCTTTTCATTTTCTTGCTCTTTCTGTGAGATGCTTTCTACCTTGTCCTTCAACTCACTAATCCTATCCTGCACTTCATCTATCCTACTTTTGAAACTTTCTACTGTGTTCTTCAATTCGGAAATTGTATTCTTCATTTCCTCTTGACCCTTGCTGATAGTTTCCATTTCCTTTTTCATGTTGCTGTAGTTTGCAGAGAGATCATTGTAGTTCCCCTGTAGTTTCTGGTAGTTCACTGTGAGCTCTTTGAACTTTGTAATAACCAGTGCTTTGAATTCACTATCTGATAGTTGATCAGCCTCTATTTCATCTAACATTCTTTCTGAAGTTTCTGCTTTTTCTTTCATTTGGGGATTGTTTCTTTGTCTTCCCATTGTTTGAGACTCTTCTTGTTAGTCTCTGCTTCTAAAATTGATCTGTTCTGAAACCCTGGTTTTATGGTGTGAACTTCTGTGGTATGATCCTTGTGAAGTTCAGTGGTGCAGACTTCTTGAAGTTTCTTGATGTTCTTCGTCTCCACCTACTCTCACGCTGGTCCTAGCTCTGGTCCCTGCGTTGGTCGCCTACCACTGCTGAATGTCCCAGCTCTAGTAGCCGCCTCCTCAAGGGCTCAGGCCCGTTAGTACGGCAGCGGCACCGGGGCTGGGAATGTCCCAGCTCCCCTGGGTGGCTCCTCTGCCGCCCAGGGCCGTCACAGGGGTTTGGAGCGTCCCGGCTTCCGTACCTGACTCCCCAGCATCCAGTCCCGTCCCTATGGCAGCGGCAAGGGGGCTGAGAATGTCCCGGCTCCCGTAGCTGGCTCCCCGGTGCCCAGGCCCGTCTCTATGGCGGTGTCACAGGGGCCTCCGGTGCCCCAGCTCCTGCAACTGACTCTTCTGTTGCCCAGGCCGGTAGCTATGGCATCGGCACAGGGGCCTAGAATGTCCCAGCTCCAGTTCCTGACTCCTCTGTCACCCAGGACTTTCACAGGGGCTTGGAGTGTCTGGCTCCCGTACCTGACTCCCCAGCTCCCAGGCCTGTTGCTCTGGCAGCAGCACAGGGGCTGCGTGTGTCCCAGCTCCAGTAGCTGACTCTGCCACTGTCTGGTGTTTCATTGTCGGTCACAATCCCTGGTCTTTTAATTTCATAAATGCTGGGTAACCGATGGTTTATTGTGCTGTTTCTCTATAGATCTGCCAGGATTTTCACCCATGAGTACAGGAGCTAGCATCGGCTCCGTCTTACTCCGTCGCCATCTTCCCAGTATCCCCTTTACTCTTTAATTGTACCATTTTGTACCACTCAACAGAGTATAGGGAGCGGTGCTCATGATTAGGAAAAGTTAAATCACATCTAGTGCTCCCTGTTTAAAAGAGCATGTCAGTGTTCTACACACTTTGGAGCCAGACTCCTCTTTTTGCTTTTTAGTTTTGGTGGAAATAAACTCTTTGGTTATTAGGAAAATCAACCATGCAGAATACCTTGTAAGGATAATGCATTATGACTTATTGTTTTGTGTATAAAATTCATGGGTTTTTTTTTCAAAAGGTATGGGAGATATTGTGAATAAGTAGCTATTGTCTAGAGGGCTCTCAGATTGAAAGCTCTATGTATTTCTTCTTTAATTGTCACCAGCCCTACCTGCTGTAGCTTATTCTTCCCATTTTCAGAGGAAGAAATGGAGGCACAGTTTATGAGACTTATTCAGGGTTTCAGCCAGTATTTCACAATATACTAATCATGTAGGTAATAAGGCAGTTTCACAATCCTAGTACAGCAATTTGGTGAATGTTCAGTATGGTCGTGATCAAATTTTTTGATAGTGAAAAGTGAAGTCAATGCTAATTTAAACAAAATGGGCAGTGATTATCAAGGAGCAAGGATATCTCCCAGAGCCACAGGGCAAGCTGTGAGGCTGAAACCACGTGGGCCAGTGTCTCTGCTTTTTCATGTGCACCTGTGTCACTGTTTTTACTGTGCTGGCCAGCTTTCTTTGAGGCTCCTTGCATCTAGCAAAGACAAATACCCACAGCACCTGGGTTTTCATCGTTACTAACTCTATCCACAGAGATTGAGTCTTTATCCTAGTTCTCAAGAAACAAAAATTCAACTGGCCTAGCAGGGGGTATGTGATTAAATACCCTGTTCCAATCCTCCTTGGTCAAGCAAGCAAGGTTACCTAATAGCAACCTGGCTGAGGCTGTGCCAGCCCCTCCCCTTGTTGCTAAAGGTGTTCCTGTGACAGGAGGAACCTCGACCTCGGAGACAGGAAGTGGGGCAGACAGCCAGCCCTTCAGTTCAGATAGCAATACATGGCTAAGACCATGGATTCTGGAGCAAACATTTTAGATCCATTTCTCAATTCTGCCATGACTGGTGTAATGACCTTGCATAAGTCCTTAACCTTTTTTTTGTGCATACTATTTTTTATCTCTGATGTGGTGATAATAATGTTATTACATGTAAACTATTTGAAAAGTTCCTGGAAACATATCAAACATTTAATACATCTTGGTTATTATTTTTTGATAGTGACCAATTGTAGCCTATTTTCTACTTATCAAGTAAATTAATCTTAGGTCTCCTAATGTTCATACTCCTATGACCATCAGTACTTCAGAAATGAAATGATCTTACTTATAGTTTGCTAAGAGCTGTGTGATTTACAGGCATGTTCAAAATATTGATGACAAAAAGGGGAAAACAGAAGGTTTTACAATTGGCTCTAGTTACTTGTTGTAGTGAGGAAGATTGATTGTCTAATACACTTGAACACAGTCTGATTTTTCCTAGTGAGTATAATGTTTATGTAGAAAAAACTATACCAGAGGATATTTGCATAATTATTGAAAAATGGGAACATGATTTGCTTATTAAGTGCAATTACACAGATGAGGCCATTTAATTTTCTGCTGATCGATCACACGTTTATTTTCAGGTACATGACAGATGGAGGACTCAACCTGTATACGCGAAGTCTGAACCGAATGCCAGACACAGTGACTGCCAGGGACACCATTCAGAGAGGGGTTCATGACGTGACAGTCGACGCAGACAGGTAAAGGCACCACGTGTATGTGATAATGAGGAGTGTATTGAGCAATTTCATAAGCGAGCGCCTAGGACTTATACAGTACAAATGAAAGGGATTTTATTTTGATACAATAATTATTTTGGAACATTTGCAAAAAACTAAGGTGGTTTTACTTAAAAACTTCAAGACTTTTAAAACTATATATACTAAAAATATTTCATTGCTGGTGAGAAAATTTAAAGTTATGTTACATGGGAACAAGTTTTGATATATGGAAAGCAAAATTATAAACATAGATTTATGTTCTTTACTTGAAAAAAACCCTGGCTGATAAATTCTTTCAATTTGGATACCCTCAGATTCACATGGAGGCTAATGATGTAAAGATTGAAACAAAACTTAAATTATCAGGTACAATACAGTAAACCTGATGCTTTTCTTGTGGGGTTTGTTGGAAGCGTACAACTCTCACTTTAGGCTAATTTCTGATTCATAATTGTTTCAAATTATGTGAAGGTAGGCGTGTGTTTCTGTGTGTGTGTTTCATAGACTAGTTATTATTTTGCTAGAAATTATTTTGTCAATTTCCTTAGCATCACTGCTTTCGAGCATATTGTTTGTATAAAATAATGCTGTAAGACGCACTTCTGACATAATTTTGCCCCCTCTTCACTCAGAATTTTGACGTGATTGCATAGGAAGGCTGTACCCATCCTAGCACTACTATGTATCGATACTGAGAGTGGTTCTTTAACTCAGCCTTTATGAAGAGGAGGAAAGGTTAAGATTGAATGTATCCAGATTCTGAAATAAGAGCTGTGTATGATTTCTTGTGCATTGTAGCACAGCCAGCTCCAAAGCTAAACAGTGAATCCTAGTATTACTGCAGTCAGTTTCTCTACCAAATGCAGCTGGCTCTGGCAGCTGCCAGCTGGCTCAGCTGGTTGGAGTGTCATCACATACAGCAAGGAGCTGAAGGTTCTATTCCTGGGCAGGACACATACCTACCTGGATTGGGGGTTCAGTCCCCAGCTGGGGTGCATAGGGGAGACAACCGATCAGTATTTGTCACATCTCTCTCTCTCTCTCAAATCAATAAACATATCCTCACGCGAGGATCTTAAAAAAATTCTTCTGATATTTTCACTGCTGTTGGTCAAAGGAACTGTGTTGAGTCTCATACCAGTCTTCTAGTCTCTATGCCAGGTGTGTGTGTGTGTGTGTGTGTGTGTGTGTGTGAAAGAGAGAGAGAGAGAAGAGCATGTGGGCATAAATGGCTTATGAAAATTTTGCCACCCCACCCCCCAAACTTCTCTTCAGCCATTTTCCTCTGACTCCTGCACTGACTTCAGCCACCCTGCACTTCTTTCTGCTTCGGAACTGGTGCTTTCTCTGCCTGGAATGCCCTTTTCTACATTCATGGCGTTACTGCCTCCATCGCAACAGTTTTGTTGCAGCTTTGTGTTACTTTCTCAGAGAGGTGTTTCCAGAGTAGCTAAGACACATTTCACTTGCAGTTACTTTCTTGGCTATTACCTTACACTGTTTTCTCCAATTTACGCATCACTTCTTGAACATATCATACTTACTTGTTTCCATGTTTATTTTATATCTCCTTCATGACAATGTAATTCCACGAATACAGAATTTTTGTCATAGTCAATACATGTCAAGCCTTTAACAAATGTCTGTGGAGTGAATGCGCTCAGGAGCGAGCACAGGCCCCATTTCACACAGGCTGGCAGTGCAGTCTGTCCCATTTGGTGGACAGGCAGACGATGCGATGCCACCAAGGAGCCGTGGTCCTGAAAACATGCTGTGTCAGAGAGGGCCTGGGCTTTGTGGGCAAGTAAAAGGCAGTGATGGAAGAGGAAGAAATCCAAAGTTCGGACCACCTGTGGAATCTGATGACCCACGTGTTGTTATCTGATAGTGGAAAACATTGAAGGACGTGAACATTTGGTTAGTTTTTAGGAAATGAGAATATTGTGGCAGAACCTAGGAATTAATACAAAGGTGACTTATTTTTGAGAGAGGGGAGCTTGCCAGCTCCCTTTGCTCCTGTGAGGCTCCTGATGGGGGCCTGACTGAGGAACCTGACATAATTTTGATGCTATTTAATGTATTCTCACAGAGAGACCCAGCTACGTGCTAATAAAGTGGAATCTATGCAAGTAGTGGCCCTTCAAGTGTGCCACCTGGACCTGCAGTGTCAGCATCACCTGGTTAGGCCTGTAAACTCCCTGCTCCATCTGAGGCCTGAGGAGTCCCAACCTGTGGGGCGGGGGGGGGGGGGGGGGGGGCAGCAATCTGAGCTCTAACCAGCCCTCCAGGTCCACTGGCTTCAAATTAATAGATAGATGCCAGGCCTGCCTATGAAAACATAAACACTTAACACAGAAAAAAAGACATTACAAAGTTTCTTCTTTACTTTATTAGATGTGCTCAGTCAAGGGAAAAAGAATATCAAAGTAGCAATGGCACTAATTTTAAAAATAGATCAACTACCATTGTGTTGCGCCTGAAATAATTGTCTAAGTTAGATTCAGCTTCTAAGGCTTATATATTTTCTGAAAGAATTATGCAGTTTAAGAAATACAAAAACAAACTTTAGTTATTGCTGTATATTAAACAGCAAAAAGATTAGAATGAAAAATCCTACTACCAGCAGAGAAAGGAGTTTCTCCTTTATTATAGGTGAGTCTGAAAGTTCTTTTAAAACCCAATATTCAGGAAGTGAGTCAGGGTGCATACCTTTTTTAAATGCATAGTCTTAAATATTATAGTTGTGTAAGTCCTTCTGTTAATTTAAAACGCCTCCTTATATAAGATGTTGTTTCACAAATGTCCTTAATTCCAATGTCCATTCCAAGCAAGATGGACAAGGGCGGCTACAAGGCACTGCTTTCTTCCTTGTCAGCTTACTCAGAAAAGGTCCCGGCAAGTCCTGCAGTTCAGAACCAGACCTCCTCACCTGTATTTAATCTAGTGCTTTTCCCTTCACGATTGTGCCTATGATGCTATTTAATGTATTCCGGTAATATTTTGAGGGATGCTAATTTAGCCTAATGTCCTCATTTTGTGGCTATAATAGCACAAGGACTTGGGTCTTTTACCTCCTATACTTCCAGTTTCCAGCTACCTTAGTGCAGATCTTTTAAAAATATAAAACATATTGGCTCATTTTAGCAATTATTAAATGATAAGGTTAGTGATAATTTACTGATAAGAAAGCTTAAAAGCACAAACAGCAACATTGTTTTATTAATTTTTTCACATGTCTGAGATGCAAAAGCCGCTTCAAGTGACAATGCACTTACATAATGGCAAGAAAGCCAGCTGCCTGGGGCAGCTGTGGGCCTGAGTTACTCACGTTGCTCTAATGAATGGTGTGTGTTCCTCCTTGATCTAACTGGTCGAAGTGGGAGGAGCAATGGAGAACAGCTGACTTCCTCTTCCCAGAAAATTGAAATGACTTTCTTTCCCAGAGAAAATAGGAGGGCTTTCAGAAGCCAACTGGAGTGTATTTTGAGTATTTTATTACTCAAAGACATTGCAGTTCCTCTACTTTCCATATCGATCCACCACCAACCACATTTCCTTATTAAACTAAGAAAAGATTAGAGAATGTCGTTATTCCTTGTAGACATGATGGAGACTCTGCGAACTTTATAAATAAACTCATAACAGACAGTGAGGATGTGTGGGCTTTATCCATTTGGCTCTGATTTTAATGAGGTTAACTGTAATTCACATATACTTACATGGATTGTGCTATATTCAGAAGGTAATTGGGGGGGGGAAGGTGAGGAGATGTTGTTTTCACCTTATTCTATTATTGTCCTTACACTAACTTCTATGCTAGCATTAATAAATATTTGATTAGTAAGTATATAATTACCTTCTAATTGCCTGATAGCAGAATAGCACCTCGGGCAAAAATAAAATGTAAACAAAAGATAAAATGATAATTAAGTTGACCAAGTAATAATAGATGTATATACAAAGTACATTAGAAGCACCAAAGGGAAATAAATAGTAATTTCTACCTTGAAGACTTCAACGAGCAATGTGACTTGAATGGGCCCATGGAGAGAGCATAAGGCTTTTTGACATGTGGCCTGGAAGAAATCAGAAGGTTTCTGGGAGTGAACACACAGAAGCATGGGAGAGTTTGGTTTCGAGGAGATGTCAAAGAAACAGTAGGGGGACAGTACTTAAAGCCATAAAAACAGATTTTATGAGGAACTGTAGGGGAAAAGAGAATGCAGTGTAGAATTGGGCTTAGTTTTGAATTCAGCAAGAAAAAGTGGGGAGTTATAGCCAACGATGTGGGTGTCAGTGGATGGAAAGTTATTAAGAGGACATATCAGGGGAGGGGCTTCCTGCTAAACCTACTCAACAGGAGCTTTGCTGAAGGCAGGCTGGGGTGATCAGCCGCTGAGGGCAGAGAATGAGGAATTGACCGGTGTTGACGGTGGTCAGATATCAAGGGCGGGGGTTCTCTCTGAACTAACCCAGCAGGATTCTTACTAAAACTGGGCATGGAGGTCCAGCAAGTGGACAAATTCAAAGCTAATGGAATTTTGCTAGCACCATGGTAATGTGGACAAGGATGACGAGAAACAGAATATTTGGAGGGACATTCTCAAGTTCAGCTAATTTTAATTAGTGCTTTTTTTCTATTTCAAAGCAAGAGCATGTGTTATAATCATTGCATTTAAACAGAACTCTTCCAAAGCAAATATTGAAGATGGGTGGTGCAAAGGCAGGTAGACTGTTTAGGAAGCGACTGAAAAAAGTCCAGGTGAGAGAAGATAAGCACCTAACTGAAGAGTGGATCTGGAGATACCATGTCCACAGGAGGGTGGGTTTGGTCAGTGTGTGTTACTCTGCTAAGCTGCTGTAACAAAATATCACAGATGGGGTGGCTTAAAGGTCAGATACTTATTTTCTCACAATTCTGGAGGCTATAAATCCATGATTACAATGAAAGAAAATTTATTTTCTGATGAGGTCTCTCTTCTTGACTTGTAGATAACCACCTTCTCACTGTGTTCTCACGTGGCTTTCTGTGCTCTGTCAGGGACAAAGAGTGAAATGGCTACTTTTCACTCTCTTGTCTATTTCTCTTTTTACAAGGACACCAGTTGTATTGGAATAGAGCCCCACCCTTATGGCCACATTTATTCTTAATTATCTCAGTAAAAACTCTGTCTCTGAAATAGACACAATGCTGGTCAGGGCTTCAACATATAAATTTTGGAGGGGTGGGTGGGGGCACAATCCAACCCATATCACTGTGTAACTCCCAGCTGGTTTTATTCTTGGAGATGCAGTTTCAGTCACTGTATACATACTAGATTAAAGCAATGAGTATATATGTCACACACACGTTACAAGCTCAAATACTACAGGAATCAGGAATATCACATAAAATGAATGAAGTAGAAGAGAGATGGTAAACATGACCCATGGTCATGGGCAAAGTCGCCCTGAGGTCCAGAGGTTGCTTCCGTAGAAGTGTACCTGTGTGCAGAGGAGGGCTGAGGGTTGCCAAACCATTGGAGTTTTCAAGTGATGTTGAAAGTCTGGGCTTTTGTGAGAAATCTCTTAGTTTTAAAATATTGTCAACTGTCTTAATAGAATTATGAGCTCAATAGGCAAACGTACAAATTCCTTCAATGGCAAGTAATCTAGGAAATCACGGAGAACCCCATATACAGTAAGACACAATGAACATTCTCATGTATGGTCACATTAATCTCCCGGGTCCCAGAAAGTTTCCCACAGAGGTGTACTCATGTGGTACCTGCCGTACGGAATGAGAGTACACCAGTGGGAGAAGCTGGCCCATGAGGTGGAAAACTATCTGAGCACATTTTCAAGTTTTTCGTGCCAGACAGGACAAATCTAAGGTCCATTTTCCATCCACAGAATCCCTCAGTGGAGCTGGCCTCAGGCCTATTATGGCAGTAACTAATTCATTTTGTTTAAACAACTATATGAATCAACACTGAGTGTTAAGCACACATTTATAGCTGTGATGTAGTGTGAGAAAACAAGCCCTGAGAATAAAGCATTGACATTTAAAAAGTAAAGGAAGCATAGCCATTGGAGACAAAGCAATCAGCTCTAACACAATGTCGAGAAACAGATAGAGTTAACTGCTAACTTTGAGGCTGAGAGAAGAGGAAATACGCAACAAAGTCAAATTCTATGGACAAGTGCAGTTAGGTGAAGAAGGCTTAAGCCAAAAAGTAAAAGAGAGTAATATGAAATTTAGCATTTTAAAGTTAGAAGCCTACTGGATGATTAAGCAAGGTGCAAGCCACAGCCCGAATTACTAAAATAGAATGGTCAAAGATGTCAAAATTTGGTTATTCGGATGATGTCTATTCTAGATTGTCTATTACGTTGTTATCTAATTATATTCCTAAACATAGTGATGGTTATTTCAATTATAAACCAATCAATTTTATTATTGATTTTTTCATTTTTAATTGTGACCTTTTGAAATGTAAGAACATAATGCATCATAGAAATTATTATTTTTGTACTGTAGTAACTGACAGATTGGTTTGATTTGCAATACTACAGTCCAGATGCTGAAATCAAGTTGAGGAAGGAGTTTGCAAAAGGCCCTGAGGAAGTGCCATGATCTTAAGTGCCTCTCGGGTTACCAGTCATTGCAATTCCGACTGCAGTAGGGGAAGCCTTGGCCCAAACACCCACTCAGACTGAATCCCTGATAGGGATGGGGAGAGAGACTTTTCTTCTGCCTTCTTAGGTTTAGTGTTTGGTAACGTGCATATTGCACTAACAAAAGACAGATTATCAGGAAAAAAGGCAGATTTTAAAATTCACGTATATGTTTGTACACAGAAAATGTGACTCAAGGAGCTAGTTAGAATTTTGGGCTCATCGTAATAGGAAAGAAGAGTGGGAGAAGGTCTTTTATGGGAAAGCAAACGCCTTCTGGGAAAGGTAAATGGTCCCTTAGAGGGAGAGATGGGAGCCATGATGGTTGTGAGATAATGTCTGTTGAGGTGATGTGATGTCTTATCATGACTTCTTGTTTCCGGTAATAGGAGGCAGTCTTCACTGGTTGTAAAATTCGCAAGGAGCAAGAATGTGACAGTGGAATTTTTTTTGGGGGGTGCTCCACTTTTAGGCAGATACAGGAGTTTAGAAAACAAAAATTTTAAAAGGCCCAACTCTTCACAGTGGTATATTTTGAATCCCTTCACCCTACATCTACCGTTGTTATCAATGGGTAGAAAATTTCACCAAGTCCACAAAAAGAACCATGACAAATCTTAGAAAGTCAGCTGGAGAGTCAGTTCTGAGGGAGGGAGGTCTTTCATATGTCCATGACTTCACCAAATAGGAGATGCGAAGGCAACAGAGATTCTCCTAAGCCACCAAACAAATATCTCCAGGGTTTAGATTCGCAATGCTTGCCACTACTATGTGTACATTCTAATAATGTATTCCATTCTGTGCTGATTTGTTCCAACATAATCACAGAAGGAGTATATTGCCACATCTTAAGTATTTCCTTCATTAGCTTACTGACTTTCCATAGTAATTAAAAGCAAACACAAGAAAGAGTAAGAGGCTGAGAAAAAAATAGATAAAATAAAGATAATTACTTCATTTCATAATAAAATACCCTGCATTTTTTCTCCCTCATTTGTTTAAGTAGAGAGACGCTCAAAAACAGGGGAAGTAGAAAATGCTGTAGTTGCCTCTCACTTTCCCCTGGTACCTGCTCACCAACACGGGCTTGGGGACTGAGGCTGAACTTCATCCCAGTTCTCAGAATTAACTAACCTCATTGTAAATAATCTTATTAACTCCCAATAGTTTTAAGTAATACCTCTCATTGAGTGAATTCATAATAAAGACGTACGTTGAGAACCTACTGTCTGCCAAGCACTATGCTGGATCCCATGGACCTTCCACTCAGACCTTCATTAAGACATTAGATAGGGATTGTTAAAGCCTTAAAAAAAGAGACCCAAAGAATTCTTGGACAGTACAAGTACAACAAGTTGTGGATATTCTTGGTTGGGACACCTTTTAATATCTTTCAAAACATACATACAGGTGTCTCTAAGCTCCAGAATCTCCCTTTAAGATTGCTCCTGATGTTAAACTTGACCAGAGCTGAGCTTTACCATTTTAGAAGTGATCTCCCCATAGAGGAGACAGTTCTCAGCAATCTTGTTTGCAGTGTTTTTACCATATCCCCTTCCAAAACAATTTACTAATGAATCTTATGAAGACGATGACAACGATGATGATGACGACGATGATGATGAGTCAAGGCAGTTACAATAAAAATAGCTGTAGTCACTATGAATAATGAGGGCATAGTATCTGTAGACAGCATGCCATAGTATCTAAATGCATTATTTTGTTTTATCTCTGAAACAGCCCTATGAAGTGGGTTTTATTCCTGCCATTTTGGGAGACAAATAGTTCTTTGACCAACTACCTTTGCCCACAGACTCTGTTAATAAATGGCAGGATTTGAATTCAGTTCTTGTGCTCTTACTATTTTTTCATGAAATTATTATGGTGATTCAGATAAAGGTTTTTTATAATAGTACATCACAGTTTGTTATTTTTAGAGTTATTTCATTTTTCCATTTTGGTTAAACATACATGTAAAATATAAATAGATCTTTTTTATTCAGCTTCATCAATGTTGGTGATTATGTTTCTTCAGTATGTAATCATATTATAGTTCTACCACAGATTGCCAATAAACCTAAAAACACAATTAATGGAACAACATTTTCACATTCATTAGAGCTTCTAAAACACTGTTTAAATGGTTAATACCAGTAAAGCAATTTAGCAGTATTTTGTTCTTCTTTATATAAAAATCTAGCAGAGTCTGAAATTTTTCTATTGATATACCTTCTAACAGGCTCAAGAAAATCACAGAAAAATGGAAAGAGGTGAAATATGTTCAGCTTATATACAGAAAAATACTAAAAAAGTACTTACATAACAGAAGAGCAGTTTGGGCTTTTTATATTACATGATTTTTTTCTACAAAGAGAAATAAAACTGGAGAGATTGTGTCAGCTAATTGTTTGATTTGATTTAAGAAGTTACATCTATACATGAAACATTTGTTTTTTCCCCTGCAAGAACTAAGGGTGAATTTCTTTTAATAGGCTAACAAATGGGGTGAGACATTCAATTTGGAATAATTGAATTGAAGGCTTCCAGCTGACAGCTGATGAATTCTGCATCTTCTTCACTCTAGCTCCATAGAGTGGGTGGCAGAGACTTATTTGACTCATATGTACTCCATTTATAATCTTTTTTTCTTGCTTGACTTAATGTGTGTTTGAAATGGTTAAGTTATTTATATTTTATGCATTAACAGAGCTTCCATATGTTTTTTCAGATAAGTTGCAAGTGAAAGTGTATTCGTTACGAGTCAGTGCTTATTTTCTGAATTAGTTATCTTGTTATTATAAAGCTTTTCTATGATTATTGAAGAAAATTTACAGAAAAATAAAAGTATAGAGAAGAATCTAAAAATAACCATAAACCACCTACCCCCCAAGCAACCACGATTGTTCCTCTGATGATTTTCCTCCCATCCTTGCTTCCCAGCTCTCTTCACACAGCCTGGGTTATGCCATCTACACACATTACCCTGCTTCCTTTTCTTAACTTACATAATGGGCAATATCACGTAGTATGAGATACTGTTTTATATTATGAGTTTTAATGATTTATGTTATTCTACCATATGGAAAAATTGTATATAAGAAGGTTGTTTAATCAACCATTACATTTAAGAAATTCATCAAATTTCTGATTTTATTGGCAAAGTCATTGGCAGAATTTTCCTAATCTGGTTATAGAACTATATCCATGTATTTGTTTTCTAAAACACCCCAGAAATTTGAATGAACTGAGAGAATGCCTCACATATATTTATGTGCATATTTGTTTATATGTGTGTTTATATATATATACATATGTATATGTATATATGTGTGTGTGTTATATGTATATTAGGTAAAAGAAATCACAATAGAAATTAGAAAATATTTAGGACTGAATTATAAGACTACATATTAAATTTCATGGAACATGGTTGAAAACTATGCTTAGAGAAAAATTTTTTAGCAAATTTTATTTTTCAAAATTTTATTTATTGATTGAGTTTAGAGAGAAGAAGGGAAAGAAACATGGATTTGTTGTTACACTTATTTATGCAACTCATTGGTTGATCCTTTTTTTGTTTGTTTGTTTGAACAGAATGGTGAGCTCTGCAGCTATGGAGTGTTTTGTTTTTTCAGTTCTAATTTTATTTTTTAAGTATATCTTATTGATTATGCTATTACATTTTCCCCAGTTTTTTTCTCCCCTTTCCCCCCACATCTGCCCTGTACCATCCAGCCATCCAGCATTCCCTCTCCCCCTCAGTTCATGTCCATGGTTTGTACATACAAATTGTTTGGCTTCTCTGTTTCCTATACTATTCTTAACCTCCCCCTGTCTATTTTGCACCTACTAATTATGCTTCTTTTTCCCTGTACCTTTCCCCCTATTCTTCCCCTCCCCCTCTTCACCAATAATGCTCTGTGTGATCTCCATTTCTCTGTTTCTGTTCCTGTTCTAGTTGTTTGCTTAGTTTGTTTTAGTTTTAGTTTTTGTTTTTAGGTTCAGTTGTTGTTAGTTGTGAGTTTGTTGTCATTTTTCTGTTCATATTTTTTTAATCTTCTTTTTCTTAGATAAGTCCCTTTGATATTTCATATAATAAGGGCTTGGCGGTGATTATACTAAGTTCAAAGAAGAAGCCAAGTTTCAGTCAATAGTTTTTATCATCTATTTATCAGCAGGGAAACTCGGCTGACAAAATACTTTAAAATTATGACAAACTCATGAATCCTAAGTTTATATAAAACCATAAATGTATACTTGAAATAACGAATCTAAAATTAAAGCTAAATTATAAATTAATCTTAAGAAATGAGATTTACACAAAAAATTATACTGAACTCCTTTAACTCGACCTTATCTGGGAAGCACTTTATCTGCCCTTCCATTCTAAATGAAAGCTTTGCTGGATAGAATCATCTTGGATGTAGGTCCTTGCCTTTTATGACTTGGAATACTTCTTTCCTGCTGCTTCTTGCCTACACAGTTGCTTTTGAGAAATTAGTTGGTAGTCTTTTGGGAACTCCTTTGGTCTTGCAGATTTTAAGATTCTCTCCTGATCTTTCATCTTGGCTAATGTAATTATGGTGTGCCTTAGGGTGTTCCTCCTTGGGTTCAACTTCTTTGGGACTCTCTGAACTTCCTGGACTTCCTGGAAGTCTATTTCCTTCACCAGATGGAGAAATTTCTCCTTCATTATGTTTTCAAATAAGTTTTCAGTTTCTTACTCTTCCCTTTCTTCTTCTGGCACCCCCATGATTTAGGTGTTGGAACATTTAAAGATGTCCTGGGGGTTCCTAAGCCTTTCCTCATTTTTTTGAATTCTTGTGCCTTCACTCTGTTCTGGTTGACTGTTCATTTCTTCCTTATGGTCTAAACTGTTGACTTGAATCCTGGTTGCCTTCCTGTCACTGTTGGTTCCCTGTGCATTTTCCTTTATTTCACTTTTCATAGTCTTCACTCTGTCCTTTATTTTGTGACCGTACTCAACCATTTCTGTGATCATCCTGACTACCAGTATTTTGAACTGTGCATCTGATAGGTTGGCTATCTCTTTGTTGCTTAGTTGTATTTTTTCTGGAGCTTTTATTCTGTTCTTTCATTTGGGCCATTTTTTTTTTTTGTCTCAGCGCACCTGTTGCATTGTAAGGGGTGGAGCCTTAGATATTCACCATGGTGAGGCAACCCACATGTCTGCGTTGTGATGCTGTATGTGGGGGAGGGGTCTGAGAGGGAGCTTGCTGTTCTCTTTGCTGGTTTTCAGTCACTTCCCCCACTACCCACAATCAAATTGGTCCTTTCTGGTTCCGATTCCTGGGTGGGTGGGTGGGTGGGTTTGTGTACATTCTAGGACCCTGAGAGTCTCTCCCACAAACTCTCCTATGAGGCTGGGAGCTTCTCCCACTGCCACCTCAACCCCCACAGGTGTTTTCAATCAGAGGTTTAAGGCTTTATTTTCCTGCACTGGAACCCTGGGTTGTGTGGTCTGTCTCACTCCCCAGTTGTTCCTCCCGGTTTATCTGCACTCAAATGTGGGACTGCCCAGTCCGCAAGCCACCACCTTGCCTCAAGCCCTCTCTACCTGGCTGCCCATCTTTACCCCTCCTACCAGTTTAGACGAACGTTTCTTCTTTAACCCCTTGTTGTGGGTCTTCTATACAATTCAATTTTCTGTCAGTTCTGGTTGTTTTCTGTTTTTAATTTTGTAGTTGTCTTTCTTTTGGTTGTGTGAGGAGGCATAGTTTGTCTACCTACACCTCCATCTTGGCTAGAAATAGTCCTCAAATTAGGTCGCATTTTGAGGTGCTGGCGGTTAGGACTCTGACGTACGAATTTTGCCTGGGGTAGAGGAGTAGCATGCGATTCACCCAGAACACTCCTATTCTCTTTGTACTACATCTAATTCTATAGCCATGAGAATATACAGTAACACGTATGAGAGCTATATATCACTCTTCCTGTCCTAAATTTAAAGCCACAGTTTCTCAACAACCCTGCAGCATAATCATAGACAAATAGAACTGAATGGAGAAAAGAGAAAGGCAGTAAGACTTTTCACCTCAAGCCTAAAACACCTGAAAGAAAATATGGAAGAGTGTCAATCATCTGAATATTTAACACTTTAGAAAATGGGTAGCAATATTTAGGGAAAAAACATATTTAAGGAGAATTAATTTCTATCATATTTCTAACTAATATTCTGCTGTTTAACTGTGATCCCCTAATATATCAGAAATAAGACTCACACGAGCCACATGCATCTTCCTGTGTCCAAGCAGCAGAGCAATTTAGCTGTCCTTTGAAGTCCCCAGCTGTGAGTGTGCCTTGTTATTAGGAGGAATGCACCTTCCTAGCTGCGGCTGTCACAGCATGCAGAGCCGAGGTGCTGCTGAGTCGCACAGCCAGGGCGAGGACGGGCTAGCAGAGGAATTCCGAGGAGGATTTTTAAACATTTATTTTTCAATGAAGAGATTGTGTGAGGTTCTTAGATATAAATGCTTAGGTTTGTAGCTTATGTGCCGAAACTGTCCTTGGAAAAAACTCATCCATAGTCATCAATTTTGAAAGATGCATGTTTTTAAACAGAGCGTGCTGTTCTATCTCTTTGAAATCTTATTAGTCCACCATTGATCTTTGTATTATTTTCATGACTGATGGCATTTTTGTCAGCAAAAGGCAGGAAATGTTGCTATATGTTGCTTGATATTTGACATTTGATAGTTCATTATCCCAATTCTATTGTAATAAAATGATTATAAAGAATACACATAAAATAAGAAAAATTTTCTCCTGCCATGCCAACTACAATTCTCTTTTTTTCCTTCTTTACACAGAAGACAGTGTTGAGTTAATTTTTAAAAACACTCACTTCTTTACAAATAAGCAAACAACCATGAGACTCCTTTAATTGGTGAGAGAATGGCTAGGTGCTCCAGAGCACTGATAATACCTCTAGAGTGGAACCATCCTTCACAGGAACACTGGAGAAGGGATTAGGCCAGTCCTCCAAATAGAGTTTCTGACAATTCCGTACAGGCTAAGTGATGGCTGCTCCTGTACTGACATACGGTAGTGGAGAAGGGGAAGGGGACCTCCGTCTGTTTAGCTGTGTGAAAGATGCTGTATGTACCAAGTGCTTTATATTCGTCATGTAAGGCACTGAATTCTGAATTTGGAAAAGAGGGCAACTAAAGCATGGAGAGTGAACAAGTTTACCTAAATATATTTCACCTAAATACTACTAAATGGGTTTTGTTTGTATTTTAATATCTTATGAACATGTTCCTGCCCCCCGCCCCCACCGTTTTGTTAACAATAGAATCTCAAACTGTATCTACGTGGGCTTTTGTGACTGACATTTCAGACTAGAACAGTGTAGAGATAGGGTACAGTTAAAGACGTTTTTCTAACCTGAAAGTAAGTATCTGTTCCATAGTATGTGTCCCCTGGTGTGATGAGGTTTAAAAGTACGAAGCCAGCAGGAAGTAGACGGGAGGACTGTCACGTTCCTTGAGCAGGCAGACAGCAAGGGGAGAGCAGGCCTCCTGCTCACACTTCCCAAAGATCAATAGGGACCCTTCTGTAAAGTTAAGCTGTCTGTGTGACATACAGAGTGAGCCTTACATTAACTTTTGAATGTTTTCTATCTTGAAACATGCATTTAAGATAAAATTTTACCTGCATAAATGTTCTCTTTGGATTAAAGGCTTAATCACCGCACTTTAGAGAGAGACTTTTCTTAACCTTCTGGTTCCATTGTTACTGTAATTACAGCATCTCGTTAACTCAGTGGGTGTCAGTATTGATTATGACTTTTAGGTTGTATTTTTTCTCATTAAATTTCTATCTAAAATGCCGGTAGATTGTAATTCTCAATAGGCAGCCACCTTGGAGTTTTTCCAAGATACTGGATTCATGGTAAGATGGTAGTGTTCAAATTGGCACTGGTGGTCACTAAGGAACCTGGACTTTTTTCTAACTGTGATGCCTTTTTTCTAACTGTGATGCCTTTTTTCTAACTGTGATGCTCTCCGTTTGGCAGATATAATAGTATCTGTAGCCTTCTCTGCAGAATTAATCATGAAAGTCAAGTGCATACTGCAGGTACAATCAGAACCATCTAATTATCTCAAACTTGTTTGTCTTATGACTTTATTTAGATGAGTACATGCATACAGTAATAACAAATTAGCTAATTCAAAATCCTGTCAACCGCAGGCAGTTTAGTCATTGTAAATGGAGTCTGGTGTGTTTCAGAGATTGTATCTGCGTAACAAGCTAGCAGGTGTGAAGAGGAAAGACAATAAGGCAAGAAACAGAAGCAGAATTTGATTTTTGTTTTCTTCAGGAGAAAAACCTATCAATCTGTAAGAGTCTTTGTTTACTGTGTGTATGAAGCATTCAGTTATTTATATTGTTATAACCCATTTCTAATATGTTGTGAACTATATATCATTATAAAACACTAAGAGAAAGTGAGGTCGATGTTTCAGACTCACAGGAATTTTTTTTCCTTGAAGGAATCTCTGTTGCTCAGTCAACAGACACTTTCAAGCCTTTTATTATTCTCCTTGAATAGGTACAACTAACGAGCCTGTTAGTTCAGCTCTGCAAGGTACATGTGGACCTGGTGCATACACAGCTCTCGGCACTCAGCCCAGTGTAAGGGCCCCACGGCGGTGATTGCAGCCGGCCCTTCATGGGTGTGAGTGGCAGGAGATGAACAAGGGAAGTGTTCTCTGTCCTAGCTGTTCCTCTCAGCTTATAACAGCTGTCTGTCTCACTGACAGCCTCTTGCTTACATTTCACCCTCCTCCTCTCTTGCTGCTTTCTTTATTAAAACCTATTTACTCACATGGGAAACTTGACCGGGACAGATCTTAAAGTGGGAGAGAGGCTTGTCTGAGGTGCTCTGCTGGTCCTCTGAGGTGGAAATAGTATTTCTCCCAGTCCCAAGAGAAGGGCTTAGGGAATCTCTGTGGAGCCAGGCGTTCTCAGGACCCAGCCTCCACGTTCCCCTGTCTTGTTCCTTTTGTAACTCAAACTCTGTATTTCTGCTCCTGACCACACTATAAAGACAATTTTTCATTTAAAAATGCCAATCTTCCTAAGGGTAAAAGTGTTAATTAGCAATTTTCCTGGGAGATCTTTAATTTATGTCATTCACTGGCATTTGTACATTTTCCATTGTACAAATATGGGCTGATGAATTATTTCATCCTAATTGTTTTGTCAAATTAATTACCCGTTCTGAAAATATATGTGCATAGGTTTTGATAAAAACATGTTCTTTCAGATCAGTTAACTCTTTTTCCAATTTTAACTTGAGGATAATACATTGTGTGTTGAACACTTTGGTGTTTTGTTTAAGGCGTGCTGGGTATAATAACTTCTGTTCATCTTTTATTAAACAAAACAATGTATACTATAGTTCTAGTGGTAAAATTTTAATGGAAGATATTTTATTTACAAATTGTGGTGTTACATATGTTAAATGTTTAAGACATACACTTAATGCAATAATGAAAAGCTTTTCCCTCTGTCCTAGACCCGCATACCTGTGCAGTTCTGCAAACTCTCCGTATTGAAATTCCCTTTCCCACACTTTCTGAATATTTGACCCCTTTCCCTGTGCTTCCTAGAATTCAGATTTACTGTCAGCTAAACGGTCACTCTCAGTAACCTCTTCCTGAGTCACAGCCTTCTCCTTGCTTTCCCTGGAAACTGCCTCTCCCTCCCTCGGGCTTTTGGTTGTCACAGAGCATTTTCCCTACACCCTTCTCCCACTGGGCATGGGTGTAGGTTAAAATGATCTCCTTTCTCCGACTCACGTTATTACCCGCCCTCCTTCCCTCACGTGCAGTTTGAGGCCCGTACTATTAATCTAGACCACCTGCTACCACTCCGTAGTGTTGTCATTATAAGAAGCTTAAGCCTCACTCCCTCAATTTTCCATAGTTTAACTCTTCTTTTGGTCACTTTTTAACACTGTTCCTATCAAAATGTATCATGATATCAGTGTCTACACAGACTTCCAATAGCTCAACTTCTCAGGACCTTGACACCTTACCCTCCAATGATCTAGCCTTCCATCCTTTCTTAGGGACATGTTCCCACTGTTGCGTCCTAGAACTTGTCATTAATAAAAGCTTTACCCTCTCCTTTGAAACAGTTTTGACTATCATGCTGTCTGACAACTGCTCCTACTTTCCTAGTTTCCTTTTTTTGAACTTTGAAGCTTTAATGGTAATTCTACCAGGACCTTCCAGCCATTGATCCCAAACTTGTCAGGATCCCACACCTTCGTTGTGTCCTTGTATTTTTATTTGTACAAGTTAGATTCCGTAACCCACTTACAAGTCCATTTAATAGATATAGATGTCCCTTCTGCTCCACTGCCCCTCTCTTTTTGCTATTCAAATGCAGTAGTAAAATTTCAACCTTTACTTCAGCCCAACATTTCATCTACTCTGTACCTACCCAGCAGAAAGTGACAAGAAAATTTCACAAATCATTCAGATCAATTTCATAGTAAGTTTATAACCAGTGCTCTCAAGTAGATTCCTAGTGTCCCAGAAATTTCATGTTTCTCTGCCCTATTCACTGTTCATTCTCTTCCTTACTGAGTGGATGCTCCCTGAGCAAACGGAAGCAGACCACGTGTGGGTGTCGTCACCCCGCCTCCCTCCCTACTCACGCTCACAGCACTTGCACCGCCTCCCGTGACTCCGTGACTCTGTGACTCCTTAGGAGCGTCTCGTGCCACCCAAGGCCAAACGTTCACGTTGATACTGGATCTCGCACCCCCGCTTCTGTTCAAAGTTATGGTCCCACTGTTTCTAAGCTGTCTGCATCATCATTTGGTATTTGTTTGTTCCCCTAATTTATTCTTATTAGCACACCAATATGTTTAAATTTCTCTCATGGTAAACAAAATAAGACAAAGCAAAAGCCATCCCCCAAATTTCACATTGCCCTTGACCACTACTCTCTTTCTGTTCTCCTTTACATCAAAACCCTTGGAAAGATTTATTTTTTAATCTCTTGACATCTCTAGTACTCTTTTTTGTTTCTTTTTTTCACATTTTTTTTACTGTTGTTCAAGTACAGTTCTTTGCATTTTCCCCCACTACTACCCCCTACCCCAGCCTTCTCCACATCCCACTTTTGATTCTGCCCCCCTTTGGCTTTGTCCATGTGTCTTTTATACATGTTCCTGAAAACCCTTCCCCCTTTTCCACCCATTATCCCCTCCCATCTCCTCTCTGGGTACTGTCAGTTTGTTCAGAATGTCAATGTCTCTGGTTCTATTTTGTTTGCTCGTTTGTTTTGTTGATTAGGTTCCACTTACAGCTGAGATCATATGGTATTTGTCCCTCACTGCTGGGCTTACTTCACTCAGCATAATGCTGTCCAGTTCCATCCATGCTGTCGCAGAGGGTAGGAGCTCCTCTTACTTTCGGCTGCACAGAATTCCACTGTGTAAATGTACCACAGGTTTTTGATCCACTCATTTACTGATGGGCACTTAGGTTGCTTTCAACTCTTGGCTATTGTAAATTGTGCTGCTATGAACATTGGGGTGCATGGTTTCTTTTGAATTGGTATTTCAGTGTTACTCTTCCAAATCTGATCTTATTTAGGTAATAAACAATTTTTTAATTAAGGTGAGCAGTGATTTTTATTGATGTCAAATGCATGTTAATAAATCTGGTGGCCATTTCTTGTTTTTCTGACCTGTCAGCACTATCTGATAAATTGATTACCTAGCGTTCTGAGACCTTCCCCACCTCTGCACCTTGAATCATTTATGATGTTTGAATAGGGGAGTGACATAATCAAAGTTCGTTTGAGGAAGAGTCACCTTGATAGACCAGAACTAGAGAAAAAGACAGGCCTTAAGGAATTGCAGTCATCAGAGACATAGGTAATGATAAAAATAACTAGGGTAGTGCTGGTGTAAAAGTAAAGAAAGAAAAGGATAGAAGATACTTTTAAAATGTGGAACTAATGAAAATTGCAGTGGATTTAATATTAAGGGAAAAGTAAAATTAATATCTATATTTGCAATAATAAGAAACAGCCCCCTACCCTGGCTGGTGTAGCTCAATGGATTAAGTGTGGGCTGTGTACCAAAAGGCTGCTAGTTCAATTCCCAGTCAGGGCACATGCCTGGGTTGCAGGCCAGGTCCCGAGTGGGGGGCATGTGGAAGACAACCACACATTAATGTTTCTCTTCCTCTCTTTCTCCCTCCCTGCCACTGTCTCTAAAAATAAATACGTAAAATTTATAAAAAACAAAGAAACAGCCACCTAATATCAGTGACTTATAATAATACACATTTCTTATTTACAATACATGCAGACCTATGGATTAGCTGCTGTAGCTTGACTTTACTTGGTATTTTTCTATTTCTAGACTCATACTGAAGGAGAAGCCTTGTTTGGAATATCTTTTCTTGAGATAGAGAGGAAGATGGAGAAAGCTGACAGAAACTCACAGTGCTCCTTAACAGATGTGGCATATGTTATATCTGCTTACATTGCATTGGCCAAAGTACATTATGTAGTCAGAGTCAAAATCAAAGAGATAGACATGTATAAGCCACAGAATGGAAGAGGAATACAATATTCCTGAACAATAATGCCATTCAACATGACAGTGATTCAAACTAGTTTCTGTCCTTTTAAGTGACTGTGAAAATAATGAGCAGAAATAGAAAATCTGCCCTGGCTGGTGTAGCTCAATGGATTGGGAGCAGGCCTGTGAACCAAAGTGTTGCTCGTTCAGTTCCCAGTCTGGGTACATTTGTGGGTCGCAGGTCAGGTCCCCAGTGTGGGGACATGTGGGAGGCAACCACACACTGACGTTTATCTGCCTCTCTCCTTCCCTTCCCCTCTCTCTAAAAATAAATAAATAAAATCTTTAAACAACTTTAAAAAAAGAAATAGAAAATCTAGTAGCAAAGATGGATTTGGGAAGGAAGAAGATGAATTCAGTAAGAAACATGTTGTGCGTGGGCTGAACACCCAGGAGGAGATGTCAGGCAGCCAGTTTGAAATGGAGCACTGGCTTGTAGGAAAAGGTCAGGGCTGGAGATTTTCCCTAAAGACAAGAACAGATCATTTGGGAACCTACATCTGGGTGAAGGGGGGAGAAGGATATAGCTATAGGGAGAAGAATGATGGAATTCACAAATTATAAAAATCCAAGCTCAAGTGTGTAGTAAGATGCATCCTGATCAAAATGTGAATTGGTGATCCACTATTAAGTTGCCCAAACTCATTCAGCCATAGGTTCTGACTTCTGTGAATGTATCAGAGACAGTATGGCATAGATATTAAAAATACGAGCTCAGGAATTTAAGACATGGATTTACTTTTCTCTCAACCATTTTGTAACTCTGAGATGAGGCAAATTACTTCCCTTCTCTAAGCCTTTTTTTTTTTTTTTCTGCAAGATAGTAACAGTAACATTTACTTCACAGGATTGTTGAGAAGCTAAATGTGATTATGCCTGTAAAATGTTCAGACAGTTCCTGGCTTGTTTTAAATATCGAAAATTGGCATTAGTATTGCTGCCGGCATCATCAAAAGAAAAGTTTGACTCTGGCTTCATTTACCTTTGCTTTTCTTAGTCTTTTCTTGAAGCATATGTTCTCTATTAGTGTTAAAATTTTTTTTGACTCTTAACAAGAGTGCCTGGGATGTGTATTATTACCCAATTATGTGAAAAATGCAAATAAGAGTAAATTGCAAAATTTATGCAACACTTTGAGTAATAATGTATTTATATAGATTCATTATGCCCAAATGCTTCCTTCTAGTTCTTTGCAAGAAGAGTATGGCTATGAATGTTTATTACTATCAATATTTTTTATCACAGTAAAAGTATGAAAGGCTGTTTAGACAAAGTTGATACTATTTATCATTAACTTTGTAAGCTTTTATGCTTAATGAGAAGCTGTATAGTAATGAGAAATTTTTTAAGGGATTAAACAATTTAGAAGGAACAATTTCACTTAGTTTGAAGTATAAATGATAGCAACCCCTGAAAACTGGCTAGAATTAAAAACTTGGGCCCTGGCTGGTGTAGCTCAGCGGATTGAGTGTAGGCCTGTGACCCAGAGTATTGTGGTTCAATTCCCAGTCACGGCACATGCCTGGGTTGCAGGCAGGTTCCCAGCAGGGGACACACAAGAGGCAACCATACATTGATATTTCTCTCCCTCTAAAACTTGGAACACTGTATCTATTTCACTGTCAGTATTTCTGTAGCTCATGTAGGGCCTGGCCTCACTGCATTTTGTTCTCTACTAGTGAGTGCTTCCTTCCCACTGAGACGTGACTGCCAGTGAGAGAGATCAGTGTGTTGAGGCTACCCTGGGTTCGATGGCCATCATTCCTACTAGTAAAAAAGGTTACTGTATTTTTAGGGCTATAAGATGTGCCTGGCAATAAGACACACCTAAGTCTTAGAGGAGGAAAATAGGAAAAAAAATTTTGGAGCAAAAAAATGTGGTACAATATTTAATAACCTGTGACCCCGCTCCACTACCACCCCCCCCACCCCACAGCAAGCCAGGTAAGCTACATTTGGACTACAGGATGTGTCCCTCCTTTTATTCCAAATGTAGGGGGGGGAATGTGTCTTATAGTCTAAAAAATATAGTACTCTTTAGTAAAGAAGATTCTCTTCCTGTCTCCAACACTTTCTTATTTTGTAATTAATCACCTTTGAAGACAATAATTATCAATGAAAGAGTGTGTATTCTAGAGCCTATAGCCCATATTTATTGCTCTTTAGTCTGTCTTGTGGTTTTCCTGTGAAATGGTTTTTGGTGTTTATTTTCTATTAGCATCACTAGACATGTGTTAGACTGCAGGGCTGATTAAAATCCAGACTCCCATACGAGGTTTACAGATGTTGTAGAATTAAAGGAAATTAGCTTCAGGTCTGGCAGTGATTTTTCTAAAAATGGTTCTGTTGATTTTAATGAATTGTAGTTTTCTCCTTTTTTTTTGCTAAGCTGCCAAGTTTAATAAATCATCTGTGAGAGCTGATTTTATAACAGACCTTGATGTGTATGATCTAATTCTAGAAATCAAACTTGCAGTCACAAATCAACAGCCTCAGGGAGGATTAGAGGTTATGTTGGCATCCACATGTGTGTTCTGTCCTGTACTGCTGAGATGAGTTTGGAAGTTATTTGAGACATTCATAAAGAATCCCAAAGCATGTATACATTACCAGTGTAAATTCTCCCCAAATCTCAATGCACAGCCCAGAAATGTGTGCTTAGAGGGTAGGGTGGTGATTTGGGTGGGATTTAACATGTAGTTTTATGTTGTTTGACGTTTAAAAAAATTTGACGACAGAAATGCTGGTGTATGGTAAATAATCTAGCAATGTCCAAGTAGATCGGTCATTAAGTGTAAGGTCTCATTTTCTTATCTGTTTCTAGAAATAATTGATTATAAATGCAGCCACTGAAGTGAATTGTCCTCTTTTGAATTTTTCCCCTATATAGTATATAAGGAATGTTTTAGAATTAAAATAGCTCATTATTTTTATAGTCCTAGAGATAATTAGTATTTAATAAGAATATATTTATTGCCTTAGTTTAAATGATAAACTCCTAATAGAAGATTAATTTGACCATTCACTTACAGATCAACATGATTGATATGAACTATTATTTTTTGTTGCACATGCAATATAACATCATAAAAAGCTTTGCCTGAATAGAAAAAATCCCCATCTCTCAAAGCACAGTTTGTCACCAATTTTCTTTTCTAGTCTTTCTTCATAAGCATATTTGTTTCTACTTATGTATGGGCTCATTCAGTTTTTTATACTGCTTGTTCACTTAACATACAAAGTTTGTTATGATAGTTAGCAATAATCTTTATTACTATTGCTATATAATACATAATGTAAAAATGCATTGTCATCAATTAGTTAATGGTTGTGAAATGGCTATAAATAAAAATAAATCTCGCCCTGGCTGGTGTAGCTCAGTGGATTGAGCGTGGGCCTGCGAACCACATGATTGCGGTTTGATTCCCAGTCAGGTTACATGCCTGGGTTGCAGGCCAGTTCCCAGCAGGGGATCCACAAGAGGCAGCCATACATTGATATTTCTCTCCCTCTCTCCTTCCCTTCTTCCCCTCTAAAGATAAATAAATAAAATCTTAAAAAAAAAAAGAAAAATAAATCTCCATATAGCATATTATAAAAACAATGTTACAGGTTAAAATAAATTCATTTGGTGATTATCTTTTTTTTCCATACATCTTTCCAACAGTAAATAAAACACTATTATTACTATAGAATGTATGCATGGGTTATCACTGAAAACAATATTATTTTAACTAGTCTGACAAAGAGGGAAGACCCAATGATCATATTTGCCGTGCATCTTGTCCTTTTAACTTTCAGTAGTACTTTGTTGGAATGTAGTATCATATCATTGTACAGGTGATGCTAATAGTGTTCTGTCTACAACTGAAGGTTAAAAGATTTTCATCCCCCTTCTTTCTGTTTTTATTCTCCTCTCATGAGAGAAGCTCAGGAAGCAACTAAAACAAGTCATTTTATCCAGAACTTTACATAAATGCTACTGCCCTTGTGACCCTGAACTCTCTAGGCCCTGCTTCTCTTGTGTTGCAAATACCTGATTTTAGAGGGGACCCCATAGAATTTGAAGGTGGGGCAGCTCAGCTGAAACCTGAGGGCCGGAGCTGAATCACATCACTGACAGTGGGACCATAGGAAGGCACGTTTCACAAGCAAGGTGGGGCCTCAGAGAACACCTGTGCACATGTGCACACAACTCCAAACATCTTCTCGTATTGGAATTTGGATTAGTGGTTTTAGCTTTTGATCTTTCACAAGAAGCTATGAAGTCCACTGTTAGCATCTGCTCATTGCTCTCTTAGAATTTGGGATAATGAGTGGACTCTGTTCTCTATCTATTTTGAAATCAACACAATAGGTATGTTTGTGCATTGCACTCTTTGCAAATGTGGCAGGTCAGGTATTTTATATTTATGATATAGTTAACCATCTTATCATTCCACTCCCATCACCACTCCACCCTCTCAAAAAACAAAAACAAAACAAAACAAAACTTCATCAAATTCAACCCATTTACAAGGTCAGATTTATTCTTCCTTCTCATGTTTTAATAAAAGTAAAGATAAATCTAACAGAGGTGAACACCTGCGAAAGCAAGTGCTAAGCCATGTGTATTAATAAAACATTCAGATGAACATGCTACCATATTAAACCAGCTTCATTTTAATATGTTAAAAGAACCAAGAGACTTGGTCTAGGTTAAACAGGCATGCTGTTGTTTCTGAGTTGTCCAAAAAAAATCTGTAAGTCTCTGGAATACTTAGCCTCTTCAAAGATGTACAGTATTTGGCTTTCCAAATGTTTTCTTTGTCTAGTTTTCATTTCTTATTTTTAAAAAATTTTCATTGGTGTTCAAGTACAGTTTTCTGTCTTATACTCCCATCCCAGCCCACCCCACCCCACCCCAGTGCTCCCCACCTCCCTCCCACTCCCCCCTCCACCTTAGTTTTTGTCCATGTGTCCTTTATACTTGTTCCTGTAAATCCTTCCCCTTTTCCCCTGAAATTCCCTCCCCTCTCCCCTCTGGTCACTGTCAGCCTGTTCTCTATTTCAGTGTCTTTGGTTATATTTTGCTTGTTTGTTTTGTTGATTAGGTTCCGTTTCTTATTTTTAAGATGAAACAAACTTCATCCTAGTTATTTTTATTGTATTAGCTTGGGTGATGGTCTTTAGATTTAGCATTAGGAATGAGTTTTGAAATTTTTATCCAGTGTGAGTGCACCAGTTAGTGACAGGCTCCAGAGTAGAAGTGAGGACTCTGGAGCTATGGTGAGGTACTCAGTGTTTTATACCTTCTCCCTCCTCACCCTATGTAGGCTGCTACCTGTAATCACCAGTACACATCTCTCCTACCTGAGAGTACTTCTTTAGCCACTATATTTAACTGACCTAGTAAAAAATAATTTCCAGTTGCAATGGCTGCGGTATATCCATCCGACCTCATGTTCCATTCTTCTTCGGCTTGATTTCCACCCGGGATGGTGTCTTCGGTCCTTCTGTTCCTTTCTCTCCCTCCTACATCTATTCAGAGTTACCTGCTTCTCAAACTCTGGTTTAGGCCCACTCTCTTCTCCTTGGACTGACTGACTTCTGCAATTTTACCAATTCAGCTTAGAATCATAATTTAGGTTTCTCCTTCTCTTGTGTCTTTACTAATTGGTGGCTGTTTTACTTTGTAGACCAGTTCCTCCAAAACCATTTTGAAAGTTGAATTTCACTGCAAGTTTCCTATAACTAAACTTCTTTGGTTCCGTTACTGCAAATGAATGTGGAGATATAAGACTAAGCAGTGGAAAATTCAAAGGTGTTTGGAAATTGATCTAAGATTCTAATTTAAGATTGTCTATATGTCTAATGAACCAGGTTGCCTAAAGACACCTGTGCGTTCTCATCACAGAAACTGTGCCATAAGTGATTCAAACTGTTAGAGAAATATAAAGTATATGATGAGTGAGCTTTCTGGAATATTTTACCCAGGGTCGTGGTACCATTGATATTAAATAGAGCTTTGTGGTGAGTATTACAGAGTAACCCTTGGCACTTCTTTTTGTAACTTCTTCTTAAAATTACCACCAAATATATTTTTAAATTTTCTCTAAAAAAATAAACTGCCATGTTGACACATCATACAACTACCATTATGACCTGTCTTTACAGTGATAAAAAGAGATCATGTAGTAGCTGCTTTCATAGTTCTAAAATCCATCGATGTGAGAGATAAAAGTTCAGAAGATGTGAAAATTCTGTAAGTCCTTTCATAGGATTCATCCTTTCACTTCCAAACTCTAACAATAAAGGTGAAAGATAAATGGTATCTTGCAAAGCGTCAGAACTATTTTTGCACTCCGTGTCTGTCTCTCTCTCTCTCTGTGAACATCCAGAGAGATACAAATTCAGTTTTTTACTCCAGTAACTATTATAATGGAAAATGGCACAATGGAAGGGAAAAGAGTATAGTTTCCATTTTGAAATGCCTTTTTGAAATACAACTGATTTACAAATGTGGCTGATTAAGGAGACAGACTAGGTTTAAAACATATGCTTGAAGGGCTAATAATCATAGAAATAATATATGCTGATTGTTATCGATGTTTTGACATTTAAAAGCTCATTGGAAGAAATGATATTTAATAATCTCAGTGTTGTAAACTTGAGTCTGGCTTCAGAAGAAGGTTATGATGGATTCTTTGGTGGTGCATTATTGGCCCTTTCTTGCTAAAATGCATTTTCTTTGATTAATGTAGACAATTTTGTTTAAGATTTAAAAATTTTTTTAGAGAAAGAGGAAGGGAAGAAGAAAGAGAGAGAGTGAAACATCAATGTGTGGTCACCTCTCACACGCCCCCTACTGGGGACCTGGCCTGCAACCCAGGCATGCGCCCTGAGTGGGAATTGAACCAGTGGCCCTTTGGTTCACAGGCCAGCACTCAATCCACTGAGCCACAGTAGCCAGGGCTAATATTGACAACGTTTTAAATGTAGAAAATTGGTAATTAAGAACTGTTCCTGTGGTAAGTCCCTCTTACTCAGAAGGTTCAACTGACCAAACTGTTAAACTTAAAATTAAAACAGTGTAGTAATCAGGCAAGTAATATATCTGTTGATGGGCTACATTTCTTATTCAGTTTCTCTTTTTCTTCCTTTCTCAGTGTTCATTTTTAAACATGGATATAATATAGAGAATCATGATTCTGTTCAGTCTGTTCTCAAAATAGCACTCATTCTAAGTTACAGAGCAGTCGTAACGGTAAAAGAGAAAATGGTGATTTAATTTTCCTCACATACCCTGGCCCGTAGTGTTCACCTGTTATTCTTCAAGCACATACCCAAACCTGCTGTGTACAAAGGTCTGAGGATACAATAACGCACTCGACAAACCGGGACATGACCCCTCACAGTCTAGATATTTGCAGAATTTCTTGAATTTGTAGAAAGTTCACATTTGAGTTCAGGGCAATTTTAAGTAACATTGCAAATTGGTACCTGTGTAAATGGGGAATCTTGGAGGTAAGAAGAGGTCCGCTCCATCAGAAATAGTTGGCTTATACTGAGGAAGCTTTGTAGTATGTGAAATAAATACATCTTTAAACACATGCTTACACTTGGCACAGTAATATTTTTCTAATGCCAGAAAACAAACTTATGTCACCTTTTGAAAGTATTCATTATTTTCTAAACTGTTTCATCCATATTCACCTGGGCCTTAAGCCAAATTCTAAGGCTATTTTATTCTAAGGAGATGCAGACATTTTTGTTCCTCCCTGTTACACAGCACAGAAATAAGGGATGTGTTGTTGGCTTTTGTGTGTTGATGTAGTGCAGGGGTGGGCACAGTGGGTTTACAGTTGATAGTACATGAAGAAGTTTATTCTTGTAATACTATTTTTAGTTATTAATTTTTGTGATATTTATTTGTATTATTTTTCTTCTTATTATTTTTATTATTTCATGCCCTTATGATTTAGTTTTTAGGTAATGATGGTTGGTAATTTAACCTGCTTTTGCCCACCCTTGTATTAGCTGGCTGGTTTGTCAAATTCCTCAGAGAAACTTCCCAAGTCATGTCTGCTTGTTGTGATAGTTTTCATTTAATCAGATCCTAGGTGGCTGGATTTTGTTCTGTTCCTCTTCATAGGCTGAGTAAACCCCTGGGAGTCCTTGGGGAAAGAAGGAATATAAATGCCTTTGAGATTATGAGACAGACGCGCTGCCCACTGTGCCAGGAGGGCCACTAAGAATGAATAAATGAAAAAAGAAATGATCTAACATTAAACAGTGAATATGATTTATTGAGTAACATTTTAAAGTTTCTGTGGCTAAATCTGTGACTGCCTTTGGTGGGAACAAGCAAATTCAGGCAGAGGTTATACATAACGCATTCTTATTTTTCTGTTAGTTGACTGAAAATTAGCTAAAACTCAAGTTCTCAGTTATTGATGTTTACCTATCTACCTTTTTCTGCATTTTATATTCTCACTGAGGACAGAGTTTAAATTTATTTACCCTGTTGGTATCGGCCTCTAGTGCAGGGCTGGAATATAGCGGCTGCTCAACAAATTAAGAATGGCCAGAAAGACCACAGGAGGCAAGTTAAGCTTTGATGAGGAAACCTGACATACCCTTATGTCTCATAACATGTGCAGCCGTGCTGGAAGCAGCACATCAAGTGCAAGTGCATGTGGGAGGGAAGCACAGGGACTGTGGTGGGAAGGCCTGCACAGCAGTGTGGGAAGCTGCAGGGACGCGAGGACAGAGACCCTCTGTCTAGTCTGGCAAGACCAAGGGGCTACGGGGACTAACAAAAACCAAACCAAACCAACAGCAGAGCTTTGAGGAAAAAAAACAAACAAGGTTCTTTTTCTTTTATTCAGTGAACACTATTTCCTACCCGAAATCATCTTTGCTTTTATTTAGATGTATTAATTCCAGACCATGTTCTAAAGACTGTTGTTTATTGAGATGAGTCTTAAAAATCCTAATCATTTCATTTTATTCCTATTTTACTTTTTAAGGAGAAATTCTTACATACCAATTCTGAGTACATTTGAGAATTAGACGTTTTAGATATTCATGCTATGTCCCTTCACTTAAGAATTTCTAAAAACCGTGGGGGATGGTTGTTCGCGAGTCTTGACCAGGTGGGAATTTCCATCTAATGTGCAGCATGAAGTCTGCTGTCCTTTATCCCAAAAAGCAACCTAGAAAATACCAATTTCAAATGCCTGAGGCTTAACATTATGTTCAGATTGTTAAGTAATTGGTTGTTTATTTTTAATTGAAGTGATTCTGTAGATATAATGGATAGCATTTTAATAAGAAGAAAAAAAGTTCTCCAAACCCAAAAACATTGCAACTGGTAAAGTAGGAACAATTACTGAGATGATTAAAAATTGCACATTTAAACTTTGAATATGACATTAACTCTGTCATGTTATTATGAACATCCTAAAGTATTTATCTGTTGAGGTCATAATTATAAAATTTTGTGAATATAAAATTATAAATGTGTACTATTTAATTATTTTAAAAACCTTCATGAGTATGGTGAAGATTGAAGAAATGCTACAGGTGTTTTTAATTACCAAACTATAAATCAGAAGCATATAACACCTCGTTATAGTGATTTCCACTTACAATATTAAGAAATATTTCTTCATATAACTGAGAACATAGTTGATGTGTTTCATCCTATACATTTACTTAGTACCGCAGCACAGTGTTGAGGCTTCGTTACAGTCTTGCAAGTACATTGTCTTCTTAAGAGGATATCCCGATTCTAGAAACATCTACAAACTTCCTCAGTCAATTCAAATGTAGATCTTGAGGGAAAAATAAGGGTGAGAGAGAAAGAATATGAGTGAACATGTTCACAAACACAATTGACACATTCCCGGTATCCATTTCACTACTTAAAGAGCACAGATGAAAGAGTTATATTTGTGTTTTTTTCAGTCTTATTGTCCACATGTCTTCTGTAGAGGGAGACAAGCAATGATTCTGGTATTGGAGATAGGTTTTTTTCATATATTTTGGCCCCTCAATAAAACCTGGCTGCTTCATATAGGGCTACATTGAAGAAACTGTAATATCTTGTCATGAGACTGAACGAGACCCCCAGGGAGTAATAGTAACAAAGAAAGGAAGGTTCTGTGGAGATACTTTGGCTTAAAAATACCAAAATCTGCATTTCGTTGACTTACTTGAATTTACACGACCAAAACCAGGGTTTTTTTGTTTTGTTTTGTTATGTTTTTAAAGATTTTATTTATTCATTTTTAGACAGAGGGGGGAGGGAAGGTGAGAGGGAGAAGAACATCAGTGTGCGGTTGCCTGTCGTGGGCCCGCCACTGGGGTGCTGGCCTGTAACCCAGGCATGTGCCCCGACTAGGAATCGAACTATCGACCCTTTGGTTCACAGGCCACACTCAGTCACCACTGAGCTACACCAGCCAGGGCCCAAACCAGTTTTTTAACGTGTTAACATTTGATATGGAAAAAATAACCAAATCACTGCATTTTTCATAGATTTTTGTGTAAAAGACAAGTAGAAAGTAGAGGGTTTGTATTTTAGCTTTATGAGAATGGAGTCCTCTAATTTTGTATAAAGCTCTTGTTAATATAGCCTACTATACATTTCCAAATTGTGTACGTTTCCAAAAGGTATTATACATATAAGCAGATATCTGTTCATAACTAACTCGAAGCATGTTACATTTGAATGAAAAACATGGATAAATAAAATAAGCAATAACAATTTGGTGAGAGAAGTGCTATAAAGCAGATTACCAATATTTGAATTGGATACTCACAGAATATAGAGGAAGGTTGTTTAAAGGCTTCAGGTATTTGAGGAAGGACTTTGAGAAGGGAGACAGGAAAGGTGACCTTCTGGGAAGAATGTGTGGAGAGACAGACTAAGAAATGCGTGGACCCGTGACACCGAGAGGACACATGGAGAAGCGCAGAGTGGCCCCACACGACTATAGGTAGAAGAGCAATGGGAAACTCGTGTAAAACACCAGTGACAGACTTGGAAGAGTCTTGCGCCACGCTAAGCTTTTGATCACTTATTCTGGCTCTCTGAAGGATGCGTCGGAAACCCAGGCCACAGGCAGAGATGCCATGTAGGAGAAAGCAATAGTCTATTGGGAAGTGGTGAGGTCATTCAGACACTGACAACGGGCATGAAGAGATGCAGATGGAGGGAATGTAGATCAGGTGGAGCTTGGTGACCAACTGGATATGGGTTGAGGTTGTACAAATTGGAGAAATCTAGGTTTTTGTCTTAGGCAGTTGCTTTCATGACGGTACTCAGGTTGGGCACGTATGCTTGTGCAGGTTGTGTACTATTCAAGTGCACACGGCTACGTGACTGTGTAGCTGAAATCCATACCACACTCTGCCTTCAAAGCCCTGGGCCCGTTGAAGGCACTCGCTGGGTAGGCTGCCGAGCACTCTAGAAGGAACCCAAATGGGATACAGGAGATGGAGTAGATTTGGTGTAAATCCTACTGATAAAACTCATTTTCTGATTCTGATATTTCGACTCCTATAAATAAGCCCAAGAAGAGGATTCCATATTTCTTAATTTTGAAGGTAAGATGGGGTGGTATTAAATTCACTATTTGGACAAGAGATATGAGTCCAAAAATGAATCCCTTAAATCAGCACCCCAGCCAATTATCTGACCTCCCCCAAGCTGATAGAATAAACCCTAGCTCTCTTCTCTTGACAGGAAAAAGTAATAACGTCACAGCCCGCATCCCAAACTGTCTAGAAAGGAGTTGTTTTCTCCACGTCTTTACATCATTCTTTTTGTCAGGCCTGTCCGTTTGCCTTCCCCGGATCCTGGGAAATCGATTTCTGCTCCAGTGATACAAATGCTCTCTGCCCGAGATGAAAGGCTTCCCTATTCATCACAGCCTTTTTTTTTTTTTTTTTTTGGATAGTGTATCTTTTCTCCTGTTTATGTCCTGAGACTCTTATACTTCTGTGAACCCCCTAATTCCTAATGGCACTAGGCCTTGGCGACCCCTCTCCGCTTGCGTCTGTGCAGCCCTGACTTCACTTTGCCTGTTTTCCCACCACCAGCTCATCTTTGAAGTGCCGCCTTTTCTGAATCCTCACTTCCTACTGGGTGAGACACAAGATGAATGAGGTTAGATACAGTTCAGCAGTAGCACCAAAAACCTACGAACTGAATTTTTCATCTGGAGTAAAACAGAAATTTAGTAGAAGGTGCTAAGTGAGGCTCCGAAACAGAGACCAGGGTGTGGGAAGCGAGGCAGGAGCCTGAGAAGAGCTGGCAGCAGCGACTCAGACCTGGAGACAGAGCCAGTCAGACAGCTGCGGGCCTGCCAGGGCTTCTCAGGAAGCTGAGACGGGGCCGGGGGCGTGCGCTCACCTTACCCTTGCCCTTCAGGTGGAATCCTCTCCCTCTTATGACAATTCAAGAGTCATTCTTTCATTTTTTTCTTCTCTTCTATACCCATGCATACAATACAAGGAGATGGCGGCTGGCTGTTTGCAATAGGAAATATAAGTGGTCATTTTGAAAGGGTGCCAGACAGAATCCACTGCAAGTTTTCACTGTTACTGCTGCCATCTGTCATCCTGCAGAGCAGGGTGTGGATGTCCTGGCAGGCATATCTGATTCTGCGCCCGCTCTCACACCCTTCCAGAGACAGTCCCTCGCTGAAGTGGCTTTTTTAAGAAAACATTCTTTCCCACGGCAATGTTCCAAATGTTTCAAAATGAAAGAATCCAGAATGTTTTACATAACATATTTTATATATCCCTGTGCAAAAATATTTCTTCGTTGTTAATAGTATTTTCTCTTAAAATATTTAACTGAATGCTTGTTACTTTATGCTATTTCAAGCAAGATAACACAGAATAGATTTCTGTCTTTGTTACTGAACAAGGTTACCAAGTTGGGGGGGTTGATTATTGGCCCACCCAGGGATGCCAAAAACTGTTACAGAACATACTCACACACAGGGCCAAGGAGGGTTACTATATCCTAACACCAAAAGGAACCCCCCACTAGATTTGTTATGCCCACTGCCAGAGGAAAGACATCTCTCAATGCCAGGAATTTGTGAAAAGGAAAAGAAATGTTTATTTAATGCTATACAGACTTAAAGTAGCGACCTAATGTCTTCATTAAAATATCAAAATCCTTTTGGATACCCACACACGTCCACAGAGCTTCCTTCTCCCCCTGCTCTCATTTGGGGTACCATAACTCCAGAAAAGAGGCAGATGGCCATGTTTCAGGTTGCTGGCACCATCAGCTGTGTCGCCATCCAGGAAGGATCTCTAATTACTCCAGAGCCATGTGGCACCTTCTCATGGTCCACTGGCACGAGTTCTTTCACCATTTTTCCAGGCAAAGTCTCTCCTGCTTCCCAGGCCACGTGGTCAAAGGGAGCACCCCAAAGCCACATGGTCCTCTTCTACCAAAGCTGCAGGGGTCCCCACTCTGGCAAAGCTGAGTGGTCCTCCTCTCTCCACCAAATCTGTGAGGAGGGGAATGTCGCCACTCTGCCAAAACCAAGTGGTGGTTCTCTGCTAAATGTCTGCAGAGGTCCCCACTTTGCCAGAAGTGCACGGCTCTTACCCTGTACTGCCACAGCTGCGTGGTCCTCTCCCCTACCAAAGCTGCGGGGGTATGCACTCTGGCAAAACCACATGGATCTCCCTCTTCACCTAAGCTGTGGGGAGGGTGGCCACTCTCTGCCCAAAAGCACACAGCTCTCTCTCACCTAAGCTGCAGGGGTCTGCACTCTGCCAGAAGCATGTGGTTCTCCCTTCTGTGGCTGCCGAGTCTCAGTTTAATTCCCCGCACCAATCTTCCTTTGCAGCCCCCATTTTGGACCCCTCCCACAATCGGCTACACCTGCCAGCACTCCTATATCCTTCCAGCTTTCCTGGGCTGCCATGGTGGGTCTGGGCAGGCGTGGCCCCATGGTGTGGAGCCAGTCTTGTCCAAGGTCTCATGTAGGCTCTGTCACCTGGGGGACATGCCCCCCCCCCCAGTTACATCTTGGGTGGAAGTCACTTCCACCCCCCTGTCTCCAGCGTGGCCACAGCTATTTAACATATCTATGAAGCCAGTTAAAGGTTATAGATATGTTAAATGGCCATGCCAGAGGTTAGCTGCAAAACTGTTACTATGCAAAAAAACAGCTCTCCATGTTCCTGCTCCATGTGTCCCTTCCCCCAACTCATACCTGTGGCAGGGGTGGGTCGGGGAAGACATCCTATATGTCTTTCTAATATTTCCTGGACTCCTTGAGTTCAGGGCCCCATTCTAAATCCCTTTTGGGGGCTCCCCTCTTGGCTGCACCCTGTATCATTTTTAGCACTGTTTGCAGTTAAGTTCATCTAAATGTTGAGCTTAATCTAAGGTCTTTTATTTCTACATAATGTTTCTTTTTTCACCCAACCTTGACATTATAATAATTTGGGTATTTTTATTCTTCTGAAAGACATAGCTAATGTCAAAAATACTTCAAGTGATAAAGGTGGGCTTTTGAGAGGGGGCATAAGTTAATTCAGAATTAATACTTGTGATTGATTTTTATTAAGTAAAATGCTTATAACTACATGTTAAGATATCAAAAAAATAATTTGTGAATTCTCAAAAGTAAGAATTACACACTTTTTACATTAAAGTAAAAGTCGTATCTGTAATTTACTGATTTCTACCTTAGTATCTGCCATAATGGAACCGTTCAATAAATATTTCATGCACTAATTAGTGAATAAAACTATTCATGGTAATAATTTTATAGAGTAATAACTAATTTCTATAATTTTGAGATTTTTAAAAGGCTTGAATTTCTAGTTAAGTATATTTTTTAAGCTGTAGCCCTCCTTTTAAAAAGCTCTCTGAACATTGCTATAATGTTTAGAACAGCATGATATTTCTATAAATATTAACAAATAGGTCAGTGGAACAAATTTGATAATCATTTAAAAACACTAATACTAATCATTATGAAAATACTAATACTAGTATTAGTATATATCACATATTAAGATGTGATAAGAGAAACCATAATAAAGTAAGTGGTCTCTAAGAAATTCACTAGCTGTTTGAAAAAAAAGTTTCTGACTTTACTATAACAATGGACTAGAAAAAGAAGAAAAAGAAAGAAAAATCAAATTATATATCAAAATTTCCTGGCAGAAGAAAAGATCAAAGACTGAAAGGATTGGTTAAAACATTTTTGAACCTATACATAAAAATATCATGAATAAAAAGTAAAAGTTAAGAAATAGATAAACTACATGAAACAATTTTAATATGAAAATATCTAACACAGATAACTTATTCCAACTGAATTGTAAAATATACAAAGGACAGAGACGATTTATATAGATGTACAAATAGCTAGTAAATATATAGCAAATTTAATCCCAATTATAATTTGATCAATGTAAACTAAAACTACAATGAGCAACAGTGTTACGTTGCAAATTTTTTTTACTTGCCGACAGGGAACATATTACCTGAATACCTGGGCTTTGTATGGTAGGCACTCCTACATGGCCAGCAGGAGCATAAAACAATGTGCTTCTCAATTGTTACGTAGCATCTGCTGCCTCTACTATGTTTATCTCCTGTGAATCATTATTTCCCTGTAGGAATTAATTCTAAGAAAATAAACATAGAGGTTACCTAAATATTTATATACAGATGTGTCCATTGCAGTATTATTTACAATAGTAAGAAAATTGAAAATATTTTCTCTCCTAAAACAGAAATGGTTAAATATATAATAGTTTGTGTGATATAATTATGTCAAAGAAAAATTTTAAAGATTTTATTTATTTATTTTTAGAGAGGGGGAAGAGAGGGAGAAAAAGGGAGAAGAAGAGGGAGAGAAACATTGATGTGAGAGACATCAGTCAGTAGCCTCTCATATGTGCCCCAGCCCAGGGACCCACCCTGCCATCCAGGCACGTGCTCTGCCCAGGAATCAAACCAGCAACCTTGCACATCACGGCACAATGCCCAACCAACTAAGACACACCAGTTAGGGCATGTCAAAGAAATTTTAAGGATAATAAATCACTATAATATAAAGAATGAATAATGTACAATTGAATGAATAAACAGTAATATCTCAAGCAAGTAAATCTGCATATTTATGTAAAATATATCCAGAAAATGAGTGGACAGAAATCATCAATGGTGGCAACTTCTGTTAGGATTATAGATGGTTTACTTTGCTTCTTTTATTTGTTCCTGGACTGCCTAGTTTTCAACAATGTTAGTTGAACATATTAGTTTTAAAATTAACATAAGCTATAAGGGAAACCACATGGACCTTAATAAATCTTTGAGGTAACTTTCATGTGTCATGTGTTATACTCTCAGCTTATCACTAATAGAAAACTTCTAAATAAACCTGTATGTATTTCGACCATATAACAGCATCGTGAAAATGAACATTGGAATAAACTAGCAAACTGGCAAGCATTGTTTAAGCAAAATAATTTTTAATAAGGTTATTTTATCACTTGTGATTTCAGTCTTTATAGCAATAAAAACAAAAATAGATGTTTTTCATCTGCCTCAGATATCATTAAAACACAAGAATCTTCCTAAATTAATTTCAAGCTAACATTATTCATCACACTTAACCAGGTCTTTCTTTTATAAAGAACAAGAGCTTTTTCTTTTTTTTTAATCTTACCCTATCTGATGCCACTATTATTTGTTTTTTAGAGGAAATAAAGGGGAATGAAAAGGTCAGTTCATAAAGTTTATTGATTGTTCTTCTAACCCCAAACCTGCCAGATATTAATAGTAGTCTCTATCAATATTTCATGTATAATATATTGCATTCTGTGTACACTAAAAATAATGAAATGGAAAGACTTTAACCTTATGTTTACATGAATTACCAGTTTATGAAGAGTTATACACTTAAGCTATGATATAGTAACTCATATAGGCTTTCCTTCATATATGAGAATAATGGTATGAACTGCAAACAGAACATGGGATTAAAATTTTGTTTTTAGTGCTGCTGATGGATTCTTTATTTATACGAAACCCATGTATGCCTTTGTTGCCCATGGAAAGTATACAAGAGATCTGGAGTCTTATTTTCCCACATCCCAACTAAAAGAAAACATGATTTCTATTCACTCTACTGACTGAATACTCCTGACACCCAGTGTTTGGGATTTTCCTCACACCACCCCATCCTCCAGCAATGCCAACTATGTGCTCTACGATTCAGTACAGCTCCATTCTGGCTCTCTGCCTGGAGTTAGCACCAGGGCCCACAAGTGAAGGGCTCATGAGGTTGCTCCCACTTCAGATGCCAATTGCAAGCCCAGGCTTTCTGTGTTTCTGACTTACCAACTGTAGATTGAGGGTTTCCACAACCCCCTCCATAGGTTTAACAATTTGCTAAAATGGCTTTCAAAACTCTGAGAGACATTTACTGATAGTTCCTGGTTTATTGTAAAGGATATGACAAAGGATACAAGTCGACAGACAGTTGAAGAGGGACATAAGGCAAGGGCCAGGGAGGGGGCACAGAGCTTCCAAGCCCTCTTTGGGTGTACCTTTCTCCTAGGAACTCCAACTCTCACCGACATGGAAGCCCTCTGAACACCATAATTCATAGACTTATGGAGGCATGATATGCTATTAACTCAGTCCTCAGGCCCTCCCCGCTCCCAGAGGATAGAGGTGTGGGACAAATCAGTAAAAGATCTTGTCTTACATTGTCACAACCTAAGGCCTTAATCTGCAGTGCATTCATTCCTTCCAACATTTAAGTGTACAAATAATTATGAATTGTGATTTTCAAAAAAATTAATGGGCTATCCAGGAGCCAATTAAGAGTTGCTTTATTATTAAAACAAAAGACACTGTTATCACCCAGGAAATTCCAAAGGATTTAGGAATTCTGTGTTAGGCACTGCACTCAAAGACCCAGCACCCCTATCACTTAAGAAATTACAAAATTTCCAGGAACTTTGCATCAGGAATCTGGAGCAGAGACTAAATATTTATGGTCTCTGCTTATTCTTATTATGTCATACCAACTGAGAGCAAATCCGATCACTTCTACCTCCAAATGTATCTGGTAACTGCTGTTTAATATACTTGTAACCTCCTCATCAAAAACTGAAGGATGTTGCAGCAGCCTCTTCATTGAGTTTCCTACTTCCACTCTTCCTTACCTCTAATATATTCATAATACTGAAATAGTGTTTGTAAGCATATATCTGCTTATATCCTTTCATTACTTTAAACTATTTGATAAATTTCTAGTGTACTGCTAAGGAACTTTAATTTCTGAACATTGTCTTGTACACCCTTTAAGGGCCGCCTTGCCCTCAGAATCTACCCTGTCCCCTCAGCTCCTGACTAATGTGCCAGTCCCTTGGCCTTTGTGGCTTCCAGTTCTTTACACTTGCTGTTTCCTCTTCCTTTATGGCTTTCTTCTCCACCCCTTTTAACAAATGGTCTCTCTTCACCTTTTTAAAATTAGCCCCTCAAAAAGGAAGTTTTTGATTCACCCAACCCTAGTAGTTACCTATCATGACTTTTACTCTTAGGTCATCTCATTGATTTGTGATTTATTGAGTTATTCCGCAAACATTAAGTACTCGCCAAGGGCCAGGCGCCAACTTGGCCCCGAGACTGTGAGAGAGAAGCCACTCCCTTGCCCTCAACCACAGGCTGTGGCCTTAACAGCTTCGTACGCAGGCAAACCCCAGTACGCGGAAGCACACTAGTAATAAACACGGACATGGAAGAATTAAAGTTTTCTTGGGAATCATGGAAAGGTTCATAGAGGAAATGATATTTCAACTGAATTCTAAACCAGTTGTTCAAGCTCCATTAGACTACGGTCAGTGAGCAGTGGTGAGGTGAAACACCTTTGCAGGTGGAAGGAAATTATTTTGTTTAACTGCTGTAAAAACCACATGTATTTTGTAAGTTGAAAGAAATATTTTAACATAATATATTTTTAGTATATTGATTCTTAAATATTTTCTTTTAATTCAAAAGCTTCTCTTAATCCTTTTTTTGGTAATAGAATTCCCCACCCCAGGGAAATGCTGGATAAATTTTGTTGTAATACACTACATTGCTTTCTACCAATGGCCCTGAATTTATACATAATTTACACTTCAGTAGCTACAATGGTCAAATTTGACAAGTTGTGTCTTGTGTTTGCAGATAAAAAAAAAGGTACAAAGTAGTTTTGTGCTCATTTATTTTTAGGAGAAAATCATTGATTTAATATATTGTTACCAATATATAAGGCCTAAATAGCTGATTCACAGTATTATTTTTATTATTACAAAAGTCATTGTGTCTAAATAATATTTTAAAAGTTATTGGCATCTTCTTACATTTATTATTTAGATTGCTATAAACAATAGAAATGGTGAGGTAAGCAAAGCTACTGGAATGAGACAGGATTTTTTTTACGTGATTTTCATTTTGTTATGCAAATGTTATCTTCCCTTTGAAACAAGAAGCATATCCATAAGTTTTTACAAAATGATTTCATGGATAGCTAAGGTTACTTAATTTTTCTTTCTATGAAATAATTATTAGTTTTAAGAAATATTTAATAAAATTCTTAGAACTTATGCTTTATTATATATTATTATATTTGCCAATTTTTGGTTGGGAGAGAACAGATTATTTTTCTCAGTATGTCTCTGGCATGAGCATTTTAATATTGGCATGCCTATGAAATTTTAGTTTATGTCCCCTTTTCTTCCAGCATCTAGATTTTTGTTTCTGCTATCTTACTTATACCTTTTACACGGCACCCGTTTTGTGAGAGCCGCTGTGGGATAATGGAAGTCGCTGCACTCGCTGAAGTGTCTGATGGCGCCTGAGTGCATCTGGGTGCCCCCATCCTCTGTATTTGTTCACTGTCCGCAGGTCTCAAGCAGTTCCATTGTTTACTATTGTCTACATTATTTTCTAACGGCCTACTTGATTCCAGAATTTACATTTAAATCATATACTTAAAGTGTTGCATTTGCTTACCATTTAAAAAGTTTTTGTATTCTTGATGTTCTTAAAAAGGGAAACAAGAATATATGAGCTTTCATGTAAAATTTAGAGGGAGAGCGTGGTCCGGGAGAGACTAGGTTCGGACGTGTCCAATAAACCAGAGAGATGTCAGAGGACATGGTGCGGCTGGCACCTGGGGTCCCTCCGTGGTTGGTGACATAGAGTCTAGCTCGGTGATTACTGTTGGCATTAAGAATTGAGGGTATATGTCAAGGATCATAAGGAATAAGGGAACGAGACACCGGAGGAAGAACACTGCTGTCGGGCCACTGTTGGCCTACCCGAGGAACCTGTTCCATCATCTTCCAGCAGCACTGGCCCAAGAACACTGCGGTGTTATGATATCCATAGTTAAGGTGTTTTAAATAACCATACAACACATAAAGCATTCAAAAAGACACAGAAGCATTGTTTAGGTAGCTATTTCTTATTTTAACTTTTAATAAAACAAGCAAACAAAAACTTATATTGTTAAAAGGTTAGGACTAAGTTTTTTCTAATGCATATCAGAAATAATGTCTGAAGTATAGGAAGTTTATTTATGGAAAGAAAATCTCTGCTTTACACGTCCATGTATCAGTAGGACAGCTGACCCTGCAATGTGAACTGGCAAGAGCTTGGTTAACACCTGCTATGTGAAGTGCCACTACCTCAAAAAGTTGGAGGATGTTGCAAAGTTATCAACAAACGGGTCTAGTATTTGCCTCTGGAATTAGTTTTACATGTGCAAAATTATTTCAACAGTTATTTAGTTAATATTTCTGGACTCCTCATAAAGAGTAGAAAATAAAAAAAGAGACCTCGGATATATAAGACATTTGTTTGCAGGCAGATCTGCTTCTAAGTGTGACGCCAGAGGTGAATGTTGGCAGACAAATAAAACAGACCCCTGGCCCTACTGAGTGATTGACCATTAAGAATATAAATGGTAAAACGTATGCCTTTTCTTACCACGCTTCTCAGAATAGTGTGTAATCTAATGTATACCCAAATTCTAATTTGCCAACAAATTGACTTTTTTTACTTTACATATTTTTTAAAATATGTATTTTAAAATTTTTCTACAGATCTGTGTTTTGACATACATATCAAGTCACATGGTAGCCACCACAAATCTCCCACATCTCTATCCTCCAGCAGTCACTGCTCTGTCCTATGTACTTGCCGTTTTGCCTTTTCTAAAACGTCACATAAATGGAATGCATGGGAATGCTCTTAACAGATTTATTCATAGTATTTCAAAATGAGGACAACACAATATGCAAGTGCAAGCTATGTGCAGAAGATATGCAGATTTGTCATTTATTGAACTGTCCTAGATTATAGAGAAAAATTTAACAGAGTGATAAATCTGTAACTTGGAGTAGAAAAAGCATCGCCCTTTTATAAAGCATATAGTCAAGAATTCTTAGCACATCTTAATGAAATTAAAAATGAAAAGATGGAAAAACTATATTGATGAGGTATGAAACCTACTACTCAGAGCTAATTATTTGAGTAAATTATCTTTTTTTTTTCAGTTAAAACCTATGTTCCATGAAGCTTTTTAAAACTTAATTAAATGTGCTATAATAAATTCGATAAATTGCATCCTGGCTAGGGAGAATTCTGGTATCTGAAAAATCAAAGATGAATGTTAAAATCACAGAACTTGAAGATTAGGAAAACAATGTTGTCATCAATCACAATTGTTCCTTTAAAATTACTTACCAAAGAAATATGTGAAATGAATTTTTCTCAAAAACTACATTTATTGTATATAATCCTTTCAAAAATAAAACTTTCATTCATTTAACAAGCATCCACTAGTCACCTATTCTGTAGTAGATGCCACCATACTCCACGCTAGGGTTGTAATTAGTAAAACTCAGTTCCTGACTTTAGGTAATTCAGATTAGGACCAATAAGACTGAAAAGCACACACAAAAGCGGTTCTAACAGGCGATACATGCTGCAATGCAGAGATTAATACAGACTTTTTCTGGTCACTCCACAATGTCCCTAGGATGAGAAGTTTGTCAGCTCTCAAAAAAGTTGTGGTAGCTCTGTCCTGGTGCACATTGAATGTTCACCTCTATTACAACACTTGCCATTTTTCTATTAGAACAATCAGTTTAATTTTTGTCCTCCATAGTAAACACCAAGCTCTTCAAGAAGAGTAATAATTGACTCATCACTTAATGAATAAGAGCATATACTTACTAATAGCTGTTGTGGAAAGAGGGACAAGCATGGGCAGCCAAGATGTAGAATACAGGGTTGGGTATGTTACCTGTAGCTGAGATGGACTTTCATGGATTAGAGACAACTTGACTAAGAATGGAGCTAAGCAAGAGAAGAAAGGTAATAATGCCAATGTTTTATGGCAGAAGGATTGACAAGTAATATAAATAACAGAGAGGGAAAAGAACTTTTTAAAGAGAAGTGGTGTAATCTAGGCAGTGTGAATTTGAGGTGTGGACAGGACATCTGTGAGGAACTGTTCAGTAGGAACTGTTTTGTGGTCAGGAAGGAAGTCTGGCTCAGCGACCTGAGTTTGAGTGGCGTGATCATGGAAGTGATACTGAAGTACTGGAAGACCGGGGAATTTCCAAGGAAGAATGTCTAAGGTGAATTAAGATTAAGTTCTGAATGCTGAGAAATTCAGAGGAATCCCAAAGAGGAGGAAAAGTAAAGGATTCTGAGGACTCCAGTGAAGTTTGCAGAGAGCTTCTATCAGATCTTTACTGATGAATTTCAACAGAAAAGGGGCAAGAAGATGGAAGGCAAGGGAGCATAGTACTAACCAAGCTTCGAGGTGTAATTCCTGGGTTCAGATTTCATCTTCACCATGGTATCCTGGGCGTGCCATTTGACCTACCTGCACCTGTGTTCCCTGCGATGCTGGCCCCATGGACTCGTCCGAGGGTTGGATAACACTGTGGGAGCAGGGCACGTAGTTCATGGATGTCACTCCCCTTTGTGAAAGCGATATCAGTGAAGTGTTAGGAGGCAGATCTTGAATCCAGAGGAAAAAAGAGAGAAATAACACTATGCCTTTGCAATTTGAAGAATATTGCTTTTGGATAGAACAAAATTTCTAAGTAGCCCTGAGAAATCACTGAGGTCAGATAACCCAACTCTATATGCATTCAGTCATATAGTTTTGATATGTAATAAATTATATAGTATTATTACATTCATCATTATAATTAGTTGACTTTCTTGTCATTTCAAAATGAGAATGGGGAAAACATATTAATATAAACTCAGGACAGATATAGAGGACTATTAGGGTACAAGAACTGGAATATAGTACTGGTTGGACTGTTCTTTCAACAATCCTTTTCCTCCAGCATCTTTGGACCCTGGATCATTTGCTAAAAAGTTTAGTGGAATAAAGTGCATAAGAAGACTTAAAAACAGATAATAGAAAATATCTATAAATGTAATTGAAAATTAGGAATTTATAGATTTTAGAGTACTGAAAGTATAGAAGGTTGTGGTCAAAAAGTAAAATTGTACAATTTGAGATCTTGAGGTAAAGCAGTTTGTGAAGAACAGAAAATGTGGGGTGTTGTAAAATTGTTCTTTTACAAAGGTGATTCATTTTACAAATGTAAGTGATTCATTTGCTTCCCACACAATCTTATAGAGATAGAAAAGCCAGAACGGCAAGTGTAAGTGAACATACCAGGTATGTACTTCTATTTATATAATTTTAACCACGAAGGTATGTTCACTTTTGAAACTTGAAATGGTTTCAAAGCCGTACATAAGTGGTTGTTAGGATTCCAACAAGAATTGTTGCGTTTAACGTTATGGTAATTGGTGTTAAGATTTACACTGATAGAAGGCATTATTAGAAATATTTCTCTTTGCCAGAGAAACAGTTACTTTAAAAATGCTCATTATAAATTTTATCCTTGTGTTCAATTTTATTATTTGAATGAAGAACATATTGTGTGCTAGGTACTCTTTTAAAATTCACTTCGTAAAAGTGAGAGATATTACCTCCATAATTGCTAAACCACAAGACTTTCATTCAACCCATGTGTGTTAATCATTGCCCTAAACAGTAGAAATTCAAAGGAAAATTACACATACTCTGTGCTTAGAAAACTCACAGGCTAATGGTCCATGTACCTGTTTTTAATTGATGTATTAAACAATGGACTAAATCCAGCTCTGTAAGACTGCACTTAGTATTATGGCAGCACAGAGGAGAGGCAACTAATCCACTGTCACAGCAGAGAGTAAAAGTGGCTTCCTAGAAGATGTGTTATAAGGTAAGTATTGGTTAGTCAGATAGGTAGCTTGAGCAAAAGCAGAGGTTGGCAATAACGTCCTGCTGATGGGAACTGAATGCAGTTCAGTCAAAGTTCAGAAAGTCAGGGCATGGAAAATGCTGACGCTGAAGAGGTGGACTAGAACCACGTAATGGAAAGCCCTGATGTCTTCAAGGAGCCGTGATTTTCCTTTAAACTAGTGGTTATTAAAGTGTGTATATTTTTATTTATATAATTTATATGTATGTATTACTGTGAGAAGGTAGTATATGTATTATACAACACAAAAATATGAAAAAAAACTAAAAGGGGTAGTGAAGGAATACTAACTAGTGTTGAATTATGAATGTGTTCATTGAGGTTCCTATTTGTGAACTACAGAACCTATTGGACTTTGGCTAATTTAAGGAATGATAGGAGATGAGAAGGCTCTCTGCATCTTTGGTGTGATTGGAAAGCCAAGGTCTTTGCGGGCTCTTAACAACATAGCCTCGGGGCATCACTGCTTCCTCCACCGGCACCTGTGACTCCCAGCCAGCTCTCTGCCCCTGCTTGTAGAGAACTGAGTCACTCTGCTACTGTTTTCCAGAAGACCGTTTTTTCTCCTTTGTGACTCTGTGGGTACATATGCTAGACAAATCCTGTGATACACGCCATACCCATCTATCAGGCAAAGTGGAAATGTGGGTTTTTTTAATAGTCTGCCTTGAAGGTAAGACTCGTGTAGTGGGAATTATTGAAATTAGATGTAGGGAGAGTGTTCTAAAGATTTGAGCAGCCACAAATGACAGATATTTGTGACAGTGATATAAAAATACCCCTTTGCTCTCATGAAAAATACAATTATTATTGATAATAATCTGATTTATAAGTGCCTTTGGTAATCATGATACTTTATGCTATCAGTAACTCATATACACCCAGGGAAAGATCACATTAACCATATTCAGTATAAATTCAAATTTCAAGTTTTCTCCTTGATAATTACTTTTCTAGCCGGTTTTGTATGTGTGATCTCGGTGCATCACTACTATTTGGGATTTGTATGACTCCTCAAGTGCACATACCAGAGTAAGAAAAGTATCAGTTCACCATTCTCTGTGGTTTGCTTGTCCTTTCATTATGGACATTCTCTTCACTGTGTAGATTATTTGCAGATCTTTTAAGCTACTTTCCCATTTTGTGAGACTAGCCTTTGTCTCCATCTGATATTTGTATCCAGTGTGTATTAATCTATTTTGTAGAGCACAGGTAAACAGCACTGCATCACAGCAGCCTGAGAACTGTGGTCTCCCCCTTTACACTCTGGAGCCCCAATTTCCTTCGGGGGACCCTGCTCAGTCCTGCCTTACTGCTGTCTCGGAGAGTGCCCATGGTACCTTATGTGTTAGTATCCATGTAGCCTATTTTCTTTATTCTTCTGTGGATTAAAACCAAATATGCTCAGAATTTCAGAATATTTTTTGGAAAGCGATGGATTTCCCATGTATCCTGCAGGGCCAGTGCATTCCCTTCGAGAATCTCCTGCTTTGGTAGAGAGAGCTCTTCGAAGAGTGTTAGGGAGGGGAGTGACATGGCCGAATGTGGATTTTTGATCATTGACCCAATTTTATGTTTTTTAAGATTTTATTTATTTTTAGAGAAAGGGCAGGGAAGGGAGAAAAAGAAACATTGCTGTATGAGAGAAACATCAATCAGGTGCCTCTTGCATACCCACAGCCTGGGACCTGGCCCACAACCCAGGCCCTGACAGGGAATCAAACCAGCGACCCTTCACTTTAAAGAATGGCATCCAACCAATGGAGGCATGCTGGCCAGGACTGATCATTGACCTAATGTTAGCCAGCGAAGTTGTATTAAGAAAGGCCAAAGGCAAGAAGGCCAGATGTACAGGCCAGAAGTTGTGAGGTACGGCAGGAGGGATGCTATGGTGGACTGAAAATGTTCAAGATTTGGTGAATGATTAGAAGTGGTACTAAGGTGGGACAAGGAATGAAGAACAACTTTATGGCTTCTGACTAAAGCACAGTTTTGTTTTCTTTATATTTAGAGCAAAGGTTGAATTCTTAGATGCTGGTTACTGTTTCTGGGGGGAAAAAGTCATCAGTAATGTTATTCTTTCCTGATCTGCTATTGGATCAGGGTTTCTGTTCAGTCTATAAATATTTTCCTGGAACCTGGATCTGCTCTTTGTAAATATCAGATAAGGTTATCCTCAGGTCTGCATTCAGTTCTTATTAATATTTTCTAAAAATGGAAAGTGAGTAATTTTTCATCATAAGATTAAAAGAAAGGTGGGGGCTGGGATGGACAGAGGGCAAAGAGGGAAAAATTGGGACAACTGTAATAGAATAACCATAGGAAGGAAGGAAGGAAGGAAAGAAGGAAGAAAGGAAGGAAGGAAGGAAGGAAGGAAGGAAGGAAGGAAGGAAGGAAGGAAGGGAGGAAGGAAGGGAGGAAGGATGGTTTCTTAAAACATGATAATGGTTACATGGAAACGAGATGACCTGCATTGTGGCGTTCACTGCTGCCGCCTGTCTTGCCTGTAGCTGGGATGACAGCAGCTCGGTGAGCAGTGGTCTGAGCGACACCCTGGACAACATCAGCACCGACGACTTGAACACCACGTCTTCAGTCAGCTCTTACTCCAACATCACCCTCCCTTCCAGGAAGAGCACTCAGGTGAGAACCACCAGCTTCCCTTTTCCAGTGCTTCTGCCAGATTTTACCTGAGATTATTTTATGTGTCAGTTAAATGTAGCCTAATCTCTTAATCTGAAATGATTGCATAAACTGAAGTAGCTTGTATATATATATTTTTTCCTACCGATTAAAATCTAACAAAGAAAGACTTATGTTTCCATATCTCTCTATATAATATGGACATATTTGTTTAAAACCTAAAATATATTTTAATAGTCTAATTTTGAATAATTATTAATTTTATTTTTATCTCTGAAATAAATTACTGGATCTCTTGAGGATGATAAATCAAGAATAGATATTAGATAATTAAATTTTTATCTTTTCTTTTCCTAGTTAGATTTGACATAGAAAAAATTGCTTCCTCTCTAGAGTGCTTAATTGGAGTTTTCTGCTCATATATTTCATCTGACATTCTTTAATATGTACAAGTGAGAATTTTGTGGCTAAAATGGATGAAACTTACATGAAGACATAGAAAAAATAGAGAGCTTTTTGGAATTCTTTTGAAATTCAAGTTGGTGCCTTTTTTTTTTTACCAGTTACCTGAAAATAAATTCTAGTGCCTTGTTCACACTTCATAGATTTTTCTGCACAACATTTTTCTGTAATATTTCCTTCCTAGCCGAAGACAGATTCAGAGAAACGGTGCACCACTGACGAGACCTGGGACAGTACTGAGGAGCTGAAGAAGACAGAGGAGGACTTTGACAGCCACGGGGACGGCGGTGGCAAGTGGAAGGGAGTTTCCCCGGGACTTCCTGAAGACCCTGAGAAGGCCGGACAGAAGGCCCCCTTGTGTGTCTCTCAGACCGGCTCCTGGAGGAGAGGCATGTCCGCCCAGGGAGGGGCCCCGGCTCGGCAGAAAGCTGGCACCAGTGCCCTCAAGACCCCTGGTAGGCTTGTCAGTTGGCAGCTGTTATGTAAACGTGTTTTAATTTGTTTCCACTTCCTCTTTGCTCTCTTTAATGATAACTTTCTTTTTTATTAAATCATATTATTCTTCATATAGTTGAATCGTTTTTAGGATAAATTTGCATGCTTTGCTGTATAAACCCAGGTGTCTGTAACAGTCTAGGCCTTCTCTGGAGCACACCGCCATAATTTGGGGCTGTTGAGCATCTTTATTTTGCTACAGCTGTTTCTTATCATATGGAAATAAGACTGTTTAATAAAAAAAACTGCTTTCTTTCTTACTGCCTCATGAAAGTTTGGAATGTTTATGTTAAGTATGCCACAAAGTTTCAACACCAACACTGAGAGACAAGATCAATCTCATTAATCTAATGGCTTAGAATGGTAATTTGAAACATCATTTGTGAATGAGACTTTGTGAAAGAATTCTTCCAAATTGTACCATCCTTTTTTTTCCCTTAAGACTCTCCCTACTTTTAAAATGGTGCCTAATTTTAAATAGCATCACACAAAGGCTACTTGAAATGTAACCATCTCACAGATATTCAAATGAGTTATTTTTCTAGTACTTAGCTTGGTAAGAGTGTTATCCTTATAAAAGAAGAGTTGCAAGATAGAATGCAATAGTGAATACCAGAATTATGTGTTATTTCCTTGATCTCTCATCACATTCCTCTACTGGCCATATTTTTGCACCTTTTTACCCAGTATATTAGAGTGCATGCTTGTTTATATCTAAAATGATACATATTTAAAAGCTGAAATAATATAAAGAGGTATTCACCTTTGACACCCTCTTTAAATAAACATTGTTATGAAATCAAAATGCGCAGATAAATAAATGTGCATATTTCTCATTAATTAGGGAAAACTGATGATACCAAAGCTTCCGAGAAAGGGAAAACTCCCCTGAAAGGATCCTCTCTGCAGAGGTCCCCCTCAGATGCAGGAAAAAGCAGCGGAGACGAGGGGAAAAAGCCCCCCTCAGGCATTGGGAGATCAACTGCCACCGGGTCTTTCGGGTTTAAGAAACCAAGCGGAGTCGGGTCATCTGCCATGATCACCAGCAGTGGGGCGACCATCACCAGTGGATCGGCCACGCTGGGTAAAATCCCCAAATCTGCTGCCATCGGTGGGAAGTCCAACGCCGGGAGAAAAACCAGTCTGGACGGTTCCCAGCATCAGGACGACGTGGTGCTGCACGTTGGCTCGAAGACCTCCCTGCAGTACCGCAGCTTGCCCCGCCCCTCCAAGTCCAGCACCACCGGCATTCCCGGCCGAGGCGGCCACAGGTCCAGCACCAGCAGCATCGACTCCAACGTCAGCAGCAAGTCAGCTGGCGCCACCACCTCCAAACTGAGAGAACCCACGAAAATTGGGTCAGGGCGCTCCAGTCCCGTCACTGTCAACCAGACAGACAAGGAAAAGGAAAAAGTCGCCGTCTCAGATTCAGAGAGTGTGTCTTTGTCAGGTTCCCCCAAATCCAGCCCCACCTCCGCCAGTGCCTGCGGAACGCCAGGGCTCAGGCAGCCAGGGTCCAAGTACCCTGACATTGCCTCGCCCACATTTCGAAGGTAAGCATGCGTGAAAGGATGCTGGGAACACTCAAAATGCTGTATCTTAAGATACACACACACACATATATAGTCTAAGAAACATATATCTTAGATTCTTTTATTCAGTTTCTGAGTACAGTGAGTTTCAAGAAGCTGATCATATCAAATAGCTAGACCAAAAAAAAATGGTACTCATTTTGAGAAATGCTCAACTTTCCAGTTTTACTATTGTAATATTAGCCACACAAATAGCATTTATAAGATATTTAAATTCACCTAGGGGTAGTGAAAAAAATAAAGTAATACCTTGTAAGTTTCCATACATTTTCATCTCTTTTTTTCCACAATTAAAGCAAAAAGAAATAGGTCTTTATGACTCTGGTTATTCATTTCCAGTGTTTGTTGCTGTCTTGCTGGCTCTTAATGAGTCGATGATCATGAAGGTAGATGAAGTTGTGTTCCTTGTAACAGGTTATGTTGGACACATTTACATACTACTGTATCTTGACCTATTAATGAAAATCAAGGTGTGGTACGACTGACAGAATCTGGAAACATTTGGATGTTGGGTGTAGGGTGACAAGTGAGGAGTGGGCTAGGTTTTCCAGCTGTCATCAGCTCTCTTTGACGAGCCCTGAGCCCCATGAGCAGAAAGGCTGGGTTTCTGCCCTAAGGCTGCCTTTGTTGCTGAATGTGTGGAGTTCTGTTCCACAGTATCAGTTTTTAAATGACAGGATGTTCTAAGTGAGGGGGAAATACATACAGGTAACGATTCAGGACAAAGAGGTGAACCTCTGTGGGTCTGTCTCTTTATCTGTGAAATGATAAAAGTGTGATTTATAGTCTGTTACATGTTAAGTATTTTTAGTGTTTATTTTTATTATACTGACTAAACCAAGAACCTCGATATTCGGGGGGAGGGCGGAAAGGGAGGTCTTAAAACATTTACATTTCAAGCAATCTCGAATGCATGATTGTTTATAAAACCTAGAGGGTATATGTTCCTCGGTAAATATATTAATCCAGAAGAAATGGCTTTTTTGAGTATTGTCATTGAAAAGAGTAAATTTACTCTCACTATGGCTTGTAGTGAGAGTAAATGCTTCTGCCGCTTAGTGAAAGCTAATAGTGCCCTCCAGTGGCCCATTACCTATGAAACAATTTCTCATATTCGTCATAAAATATTTCACTATAGGAAATACAGATTTCATTGCAACTTAATTAGTAATCATTACGCCATTACTTCATGTCACTTTATTTCCATATTTACATAAATTTGATGATATCATCTTCATTTACAAAACTAAAATGTTTTCTGATCTAAGCTCCAACATCTAACTCAGCACCAATTCTATTTCAAATCACTAACAAAGATATGCATTTAAACCGCACTGGCAACCGACGTATAACCCTTCGGCCTCTTTTGGGGGAAATAAAGACAAACCGATGTGTTGCCAGCAGTGTCTGATGTTGTTCCGAACCAACTTCCCTCCGACAGCCCCTCAGGCCACCCTCCCACAGCCTCCAATAACCTCCCAAACCTTGCCTTAGGCATTCCTTTTAGATCTTGAATAAAATGTTGAAAATGGGTTAAAAAAATGTTTCTTATGCACCGAATGCGTAGAAGTTGTTTCATTATAATGGTTCTGTAAATAAATAACAGCAAATACCGTCAAACTAGCAAAACTTAATTTTTGTGCAAGATTTTCACAGTCACTTAAATTGTGCAAGGCAGGGATTTTCATGTTTGATTCGTTTTGCCCACTTTCCCCAATCGCCTGGGTAGCAGCCCAGCATCAACTTACCCTAATGGTGATATGAGAGATCTTCAGCAGTAGATCAAAAAGTTCAAGCTTATAATGTTCATTAACACAGAGACAGGAAGCGCTTGGTAGCTGGGAACATGGAAGCACGCTTGGCTCTGTGTACTGAACCCGAAATATTTAATGTGGATATCAGTTTCTTGGAACAACTGAAGTTGTTATTTGTTTTTCTTTTAGGTTGTTTGGTGCCAAGGCAGGTGGCAAATCTGCCTCCGCACCTAATACTGAGGGTGCGAAATGCCCCTCAGCAATGCCCAGCCCTAGCACCACATTAGCGCGCCAAGGCAGTCTGGAGTCGCCGTCGTCTGGCACGGGCAGCATGGGCAGTGCTGGCGGGCTAAGTGGCGGCAGCAGCCCTCTCTTCAATAAACCCTCAGACCTAACTGCAGATGTCATAAGCTTAAGTCACTCATTGGCATCCAGCCCAGCATCGGTTCACTCTTTCACATCAGGTGGTCTCGTGTGGGCTGCCAATCTGAGCAGTTCCTCTGCGGGCAGCAAGGACACTCCGAGTTACCAGTCCATGACTAGCCTCCACACAAGCTCTGAGTCCATTGACCTCCCCCTCAGCCACCATGGCTCCCTGTCTGGACTGACCACAGGCACTCACGAGGTGCAGAGCCTGCTCATGAGAACGGGTAGTGTGAGATCTACTCTCTCAGAAAGGTGAGCTTTCCTGGAGGCACTGATGAAGCCCTCACCCCTCCTCCCCTCATGGTGCCTACCCACCCCTGCCCCACTGAACCCCCTCTATTCCGGTGGGAGTGCCACTTTGCCAAGGGGCGTAAAATTGATGCCACTGGGCCTGTCATTTGCTCTCGTTACCGAGTTTGCACAAGAAAAAAAATCTTTTAAGGATAGGATAATTGGATAATTAAGTTTCTCAATTTGAATGCATACACATCCATGCCCAATAGGCAATTTGGTTAAAATTCAAAGCAGGCATTTATGTATTAAATGACATCTTCTCAAGCCATTTTAATGATTTGGCTTGAGCTGCAGGACAACGCAGCTCTTTGTGATAATTTAAGCATTTTTAAAGAACAAATTTAAATCGATTCTACAATTATGCTCTGAGCAATATGTTAAATTTGCTTTATTAGCACTTCTGTGGAAAAATAGCAAATGGACCATAGGGGAATCCTAGATGAATTGGAAAAAATCACTCGTCAGGTATGAATTGTTAAAGGAAATTATAACACCAGTGCCTATTTTTAATAAGCCCTTTGAAAATATATCGCATTACAAGCTGTTTCCCATTGGTTTAATGAGCTACGGATTTTTTAAATTTAAATGAAAAAAACATAAGGACGTTTTCTTTACCTAATTTGCATACCAGAAAACATGACTGTTGACTAAAATGGCTCTAGATTCAGTTCCCACAAAATTCTTTTCTCCAATATTTTGGTACTGACTCTTGCCCCCAGGAAAATATTTAAAAACTGCTCCCTTTTTCCTAATGAACTTAATTTTATTTGTTTCTTGTCACACCTAATGCCTTCAAAAAAAGGCCTTGGGCACATACCCTAAGCGTGTTACTTGTAAATGCACCGCCAGTGTCTGAAAATGCCTGATTCCCTTCCCCACATGTTTGTTCAGTCTAGTGTTGGTGCTGACATATCACCTCTTGTCCAGACTTCCAGCCTTACTCCCAGAATAATATTTTAAAACATCAACCAAAGTAAATGCTCACTACCATATACCAGTTGTCCCTTAATGTGAGATTTCCAGACGCTGTTCCCTGTTTCTCTTGCCTTTGTGAAATGCAAAGCCCAGGGCAAAACATTGCTTCCATCCCACTTACTTCCGGCTCCCTTAACAATGGTGCGTGGGCAGCCATGCAAAGGAGACTGCTCCTGGATGTAAGCATTTGGAACCTAGTTGTAACGTTGATGCTTCATACTGTTTATGGTGGGCGGGCTGCTGATTACAAAATAGATTTTTCCTCATTGAAAAAAAACTGCCCCAGGAGAAACCAGGTAAACAGCTGGGTGCCATTTTCTCTCTGTTTTCGTATTATGGACAACGTATAGAAACACCAAGTGCATACACAAGAACACTGGTATAACTACTGGTACATTTCATTTTGATCTAAAAAGTTAGGCTTCCTGCAGCATCTTAGATTTGAGTTTATGGGTAAGTGGGTATCCTCCTGTGTCATTTTCAAAACTTTAATAAGTTATATTGAAAATATATTAACAACCTATAGTTTAAATGAATGTGTTCACAATCCTAGATTGTGTTCAGATGTGAGGATTCCAAAAAACAATTTTATAACCAAACCAAGCACATTGTAAATAAGTTACTTTATTTTAAAAAACCACCTCCAAAATACTGATTAATTTTTTTAAACTTTATTTATTTTTAGAGAGAGGGGAAGGGAGGGAGAAAGAAAGGGAGAGAAACACCGATATGAAGAGAAGCATCAACTGGTTGCCTCTCCTACACGCCCTGACTGGGAATGGAACCTGCAACCCAGATGTGTGCCCTGATTGGGAATCGAACTGGTGACTGTTCCCTTTGTGGGACATTGCCCAATGAACTGAACCACACTAATCAGGGCATACCAGTTAATTTTTAATCATAAACATGACTGCAACAAATTGACCATTTAGTCATTGACCTATTTCTTTGGCATCCAGGCATTAAAAACTCAAAAGAATAATCAAGTAACTATTTGTAAACAGGTAATCATCAAATCAAACCGGAAGATAAATTGTTGGTTTTATAGATATAACATAAATGCAATGTTAATACTTTAATCTATATTTTAGAAGAAGTCAGAATATATTTTCACCATACAAACACATTAGCAAATATGCATTAACTTATTCTCTTTAAGCAAATCTTTAACTGTTGTTCAGTCTTGAAATAGACCAGTTTTATAAATTAGTCTTCTAATATTAAAAACAGCCAGTAGATAATTTTTTTAAAATAAACTTTAAACTGATTTTAAATAAGTGAATGTTTTCCTTTGATTCTTAGTAAAATTAATAAATATTAAACTTTGAAAACTAAAATATTTTCATAGGTTTAGTATACAAGTATTAATTAATCCCTCCTAGTAAATTACAGGTTTAGAAAATGTTTTGATATAGTAGGTAGTACTTTTTCTTTCTGGGGAATAAAATTAAAAGCAGTTTATTCTAAACCTTTACAGTATACTGAAAAAAAGTTTATGATCTAGTGAAGGGAAAATTAGATTCTATCAGAGATCCTGGCTTAATTATTAAGGACTCAGCAGAACGTTGAGAATGTTGAGTAGAATGAAGGAAGCCAAAGTGCACCCCTGAAAGAAAATCTGGTAAAATGTAAACACGTAAGACCACGTATTTAGAGAGCTGTAGGAGAGATGCGTGTAAGCTCGTGACTTAGCCTGTTTATCTGCGATTTCAGAATACTTTATTGATATTTATATTATAGTACTATTAAATCAGTTTTTTATAAAGATTTTAATATTTGTTTAAAGTCTTCTTTACTATCTTTAAGAAAACACAAAATATCATCAAATAATAAGCAAACAAAACAGAAATAAAATAAGTTATTTAATAATTTTCCTTATAGTTGCTCTAGAGCATTGGTGGCCCTCAGGCCAGAACGGTTCTCATTCTTTGTTTTGTTTTATGTGAATTGAAAAACAAATTGAAAAATAATTGAAAGTAGTAACCAACTGTAGGAAGCTCTGGCTTGTCCTTCAGTGCCGGATCCGGTCACCCCGGCATCACTCTCCTGCACAGCACCTACGGGCTGTAGACACACAGCGTCCGCTTCAGACTGTTGACTAGTGTCTCTGCCTCACTCATTTCCACGGCCTGCCTGGCATCGCAGAGCATGAGTTTGTGACATTGCAGGGTCTGTGGAAAGTATCTGTGTTATGAAATCATTAATATTTGTATTCAAACAGATACTTCTACTTAAAGTTTTAACTTACATAGGTAAATATAAATATATTTTTCTGATTTTTCTATCAGTAAGTCATCTATATCATATAAACATATAATTTTTATACAATTAATAACATTGACAAAACAACACCTGTACTCAATTTCCTCTACAATGTTAAACTTGAACAATGCCGCACACGTGAAAGAGAGAACTTGACAATGGCCTGTGACCTTGTTAATGCTTCACCACACTGTAGTGCACGTTTAGAGGTTTGTCATATTTGTCCAGTGTGATTCCTTTTTGGTTGTTTGTTTATCCACACTACTAAACAAAACTTCTATAGTCAAGCTATATACTAGAACTGGCCTCTATATGACACAGTAATAATTACCTTACGTGAACCTTCCCATAAGATGAAATTAAAGTTTTATAATGCCTCTGGATGCTTTGTATTGCAGTGCTAAATAATGGAGTACACACAGAAGAAAACATTTTAGCTTTGATTTTGAGTGATTAAATTTCAGGTCAATGTGAATTAAATTTCATTCATGTTGTATCATCCCCATCAAGCATATAGCCTATGTATTTAATTTTGGTCATCTGATGGAAGAGAGCCATAATTCTAAAAATTTAAATTGATTTTATTATTTGGTTTTCCACATGCCAGAAGTTATAACAGAAAACTCCAGACTCGTCCCACTTAGCTGTTGAAGCCTTCCTCTTCTAATTGTAGAGAAGCCGTTTCTCATTTTCTGTAGACACATTCTTTCATCCCTTTCTACAACCCAGCGAGGATCTTATTGAGAATTCTTTAAAATAGAGAGTGATAAAATGTATAGCTTTTTAAATACCTAATTTCTATCTTCCAAAAACTGTCATAGTTTCATTTCATTAAAATCAGTAAATGAATGATGGCAGACCCATTATGTTTCAAGCAGATATTTATTGTATATTATTTTTTCTCTTATATGTAAGTGGGAATCAATCTGCCTTCATTTTTATAAAAAAATAATTTGAAGACAAAAATAAATACTAAATGGTATTTATTATCTCCCTTGCCCATTGGAACTTGTCAATTTAATGTAGGTAAAGCATTATCTATCTCATTTCTTCCTTTGGATTCTCTTGCACAGCAGAAATCTAGTAAGTTGCATGGGGAGGAAAAAAAATGGCAAACTGTTAGGTAAACAGAATAGAGAGAGGAATTATTCTAACATGATTAAATCTATCTTCTAGTAATCCTGTCACTAAATTATGATGAATTAGAACTGGGTTAGAAAGGAGCTCACATGTGCTGCAACAACAGACACCTGGTCGTTCTTTCCCAAAGAGTGAAGCATCAAATGTGTGTTACAACAAGTTTATTTTTGTAGTTCAAACAGAGAGCCATTTTTGTTGGATGTGTAATTTGGAAGTTTTGTTTACATTATGTCCTTAGGGATTTTTTTTTGTTTTAACAGCATACAGCTTGACAGAAATACACTACCCAGAAAGGGACTAAGGTATATATTTCTCTCAGCACATTTGCTGCCTTTCTTTCTCTGTTGTTACTTGAACTTTGTGTGCTGTCTTTCTTCCTCTTTGTTTGCAATGAAGCACCTGATATTGAGGATGAAATCACTTTTAATCCTTTCTTCAGCCCGAGGAGTAGGGGAGGTAGCCCTCAGGTGGAGTTGCTCATAGAGGACAAGACCCAAATTAAATTCAGTGGAAATGTCATTGATGGGGGCAGCAACTTTTGATAGAATGCAGAACTCACTTCTGAAAATTTAGATAAAATTAATTTATCTAAATTCTTACTTTTTGCATCTTGGAGGTATACGTTTGCAAACCCTCAAAACCTGTGTAGTCTACAGATGTAGCCAGTTACCATGGAAAGGATGCTTTCATTTGAAGCAAGGAGAATATTTTTCATCCTTAGAGGACACATACTGTAATTAGGTATAAACCTTTAATGAATCCTTTTGATAAAAAGTTGCTCGAGTTTTAATTTTTGTTTTTTTAAGAGTGTATCAATTTAATACAAATCTGTCTAGTATTACATAATCTCAATAACTTTTCAGTTCATCATAAAAAATAAAATGAAAATTGCACACTTTTATCTGAGGAGAAGACACAGAATTAACCGTTAACGAAGCAGTAACACTGCACGAACATACAGTTGATTGGTGCTGAGAATTACTTTGGTGAAAATGAGTCCTGGCCAGCCAGGCCTTACCACACCATCCCTGTTCTCTCCAGCTCCTTAGCAGACAGCATGCAATTATTCCATTTCAAGTTTTTGTTCTGGAGTGTGTTTTCCAATAAAGCAGAACATTTTCCCTACTTAAAAAAAAATTCAGATATGAAGTCAAGTGGCATTTTAACCAAATGAATATTTTCTTTTATTAAAAAAAGAGGGCTGCTAGTTTATGTTCCATCTCCTCTGCCTTTCTCTGACCACCACTCCGCTTCCCTGGCCTCCAGCCTATTGTCGTTCACCACTTGAGTCCCTGTTTTCACCCTTTTTACATCCTCCTGCGCACTGAGCTTCCGAGTCCTTCTCAGTTAACTTGGCTGTCTGCTCATTGTTTATGATTTTCAATTATATATCTCACAAAAGCATAATTTTCTGTTCAAAATTCTCTTTTCTCTCCCTGTGAGATTCAAACAGATGGTGTCAAATCATCTGGAAGAACTAAGCAATTATAATTAGATTTAACCTGATTGAGAACGTTGTTTAGTCTGAAGAGTAAGCTCCTCTGCTCTGCTCTCTCGTCCTGGTCGGGCTCTGCCCCCTGAGAGGTGCTCAGGCGTCTTAGCTGTGCTGTTTTGCAGATACACCCCATCATCTCGGCAGGCCAGCCAGGAAGAGGGCAAAGAGTGGCTGCGCTCGCATTCGACCGGAGGCCTGCAGGACACCGGCAGCCAGTCGCCTCTGCTCTCCCCTTCCGCCATGTCATCTTCTGCCGCGGGAAAATACCACTTCTCCAACTTGGGTAACATGTTCTCAAACATCAGTTTCATCTCGTTTCTTTCACCGCCACCCTCAGAGGAGCCCTGGTGGCTCTCCATAATAACTGTTCATTTGAAGAGGAGACAAAAGTACCCTAACAGGATCTTTTATTTGTGTGGTTGCTTACTGTTCATGAAATAATTTCCAAATGTTACGCCATTGAATGGTCACGACAGCAACCTGACGCAGGTGGTCATTTTATGGTCCAGGATCCAGAGGGTCACAGAGTTCAAATGACCTGATAGAAATCCCACCAGTGGTAAGAAGCAGAGGCAAATGGTTCATTCCAGAACACCCGACTTGTTCAAGTCTAGGGATTTTCTTAGTCTTCTTAAAAACAATTAAACATCCCCTTGTGTTATTTTTAAAATGTATTTTTATATTCTTATAACAAAATTGATAATCTATTTGCAGAAAACTAGAAAATAGAAATAATTATTAAGAAGAAAAAATATGTGATTGTATGACTCCAAAATCATTTGTTTTAATATTTTTAAGTTAACCCTCTCCTTAAAATGCACATGAGAATTTTATTAAGGTAATGCGCTGCTAACATTTTTGGGTAAATATGATGAAAAATAAATGACTAACTAGCTTAGTCATTGGGTTATTGTACTTTGTGCTTAGCATCACTTATATAAAATATAAACCATTTGTATAAATATCATAGAAAACACAGGGAAGAATGACAAATAATGAAAGACATCTAATCATGTCAGTTATTTGATAGATCCAATGTTTGTCACCCAAAAGAAAATGTTTGGATAAAACTTTATTTACTAATGATAACAATGTGGTGAGGCATCTGAAACTGAGTGAGACTCGTTGTCATCTTCCCATGAATGACAGCAATTGCTCAGATTCATTTTTCACCTTGCTGCAAGGGTTACCATGTAGAAACATCACTATCAGCCTATAACTTCCAAGTTCTATGTATTTGATAGACCCTTCTAAATGCAGGGTGATGTTTAAACAAACGCCTGTGCATGGAGTTTCTACGTTTGTGCTTCCAGGGGTCCCTCCGCCTTGAATGACCTTCTGCCACAGTCTCTGTATTCACCCTTCAGAATTAACCCCTTTCTTCTGTACTCATGGAAGGATAGAATCTGAGTTGGAAAAGGCCTACATCAAAATACAAAATGATTGAGAGTCTTTGCCTGGAAACTTCTAAAGTGTCTTCTTGGGAAATTTAGATCGCTTGTATTTTCTTTTCCATTTTCTGTTTTTGAATTTGCTTTCCCATTAAAGTGACATATTCTTCTCTAAAGAGAAACCTGCAGACTCTAGGAAGACAGTCTTTTCTTTGCAGTGGCTAGCAGAAAATACCATGTTATTATATTTCTAGCATGAACAGTAGAGGTAACTTGCTGGTTTTGTTGGAAATTATTTTAGAAATTGACACACTGCTGTCATGAAAGTGCTGGAAGACCAGAAGAGTTCCACTGGACGTTTCCGAGGCAGACTCTTGGCTTACCTTACATAGGGACACCCTGTAAACTCATGTTTTCGTAAGAGTTGGAATCCTGTTTTCATGTCTAATCGCCCACTATTTTCATCATCCAAGCCCCAGGACAATGTGCTGTGTGTGTTCTGTTTTTCAGTAAGCCCAACCAATCTGTCTCAGTTTAACCTCCCTGGGCCCAGCATGATGCGCTCCAATAGCATCCCAGCCCAGGACTCCTCCTTCGATCTCTACGATGACTCCCAGCTCTGCGGGAGTGCCACGTCTCTGGAGGAGAGGCCACGTGCCATCAGTCATTCAGGCTCGTTTCGAGACAGCATGGAAGAAGGTATGTGTGCAGGGAAATGAAGATGAAGATGCTTTAGCTCTGAGATGAAAACTATCACATCACTCATATCATAAGAATTCCTGAGGAATAAACAAATAAGTGTGACTTATGTTTAAAGAGCCTTGAAGCTTGAAGCAGTTTTAGTTTGCATTGGTTTTTCTTTCTTTATGCATTTGGAAATATGCCAGAAATTGTTCAGATTAATACCAGGCTATAGAATAGTTCAGAATAAAATCTAATATAAAAATTTGCATAATTATAGAGACTGTTTGCCCTAATGTATCAAATGTCAAAATGAATGTTTTGTTTGACATCTCATTAAAGGGCCATAAGATTTATGAGTCAGAAAAATTATCTTATGAAGCTACCACATGTTGCTGGCTTTCACTCTCAGAAACTCCCTCTTGTGTTAGTTTTTATGTCATTTTGAATTCATACTGTGTCTACTTTTTGCTTTATTAGCTACATTTCCTTATTTAATGCAACGGAATTCTCACTTGTCCTAATAAATTTATTTATAGTTGTAAAGGTCTACCAAAACACTTTATAATCCATCTATTTGAAAAACTCAGGAAGCTTAATTGATTTTCAAATGTGTATAATTTTCTAACCTACATAACCTCAAATATCGAATTTGGCAATAATATGGAGAGATTTTCCACTTTGATTTTAGTGAATGATTCTAGGTACCCATAAAGGAAAATTGCGGCATTTGTGAAGCATATCAGTCAGAGATGAAAGTAAATGTAAAAATTCAAATTGATTAGAATAAAATCAAACATGAAATCAGCCATCCTACCCTGGTCCTTAACAGTTATGTATAAAAGAAGGGACTCCAGGCCTGGAAATACATTAGGGCTTAAGCCTCTGGCCGTCCATTTCTTTATGGTATAAACTTGAAAAAATTTCCTAACTTTATTATTTCTAATTTCTACATCTGTGATTTCACAGGTTTGTCATGAGGATGAAATTAAAGAAGTTTTGTTATTTTTTCTTCCCCTTTCCTACCTTCTTATATAAAGTATCTTCTGACTGAAAACTAGGCAGTTATGAAAATTTGCTCATGATTTTCAGAATACCACTGTACATTTAACATGCTGGCACTAAATCAGTTAACCACAATTGGCACTGTTTTTTGGGATATTAACCAAACCACTGAGTTTGCCTGACAAAGAGTGAGTTACACACTGTGAGTCTGCTGATTACTGCAGTGCAGGTAGAAAACAAGGTAACTAATCTGAAATGTTGTCATTGCTTTTCTCATGTGGTCCGGTCACTGTCTTCATAGACAGGCCTCTTACAATACTGTAAAAATAATATGCTAAGCACACTGATGGATCTCTAGAGTGCCTCATTTACACGTAGAATGCTGCTGTTCTTGTGCTGGGAAATTTGGGCCTTTCGTTTAAGAGAATTAAATAATATGAATTTCGGAATGCCAGCTTGAGGGGAAAGTTGGCTTTTTGATGGCCACTCACCAAATACTGAACTCTTATAATTCTTAAATTGTAGTCTAGAATCAAGAAATTATTGGACTGGAGGGACAGAAGAGAGTTTAATGGCACACTGCCCAGTGCTCAAAGTGGAAGATGAGGAAACTAAGCCTCTAAACTATAAGGTCACAGACCTGTAAATATTAAGTGATCATAAGTAATAAACAGCAAAAATAAGGCTGAAGATGGGATCTCCCAAGTCATTGTTCATCTTTCTTCTACCATAATATATAGTTCATACCAGTGCTGTATTAGTTATTAGGGGTTGAAAGAGTGTGCTTTTTTAAGAAAAAATGACTAACAATTTTGCATATCTCACTGAGTGGTAGTGCTTGTGATTTTCCCCGTCCTCTCCAGACCAGGTTGTAAGCCCCCCCATGTGCTCTGGTGGTACCCAAGACATCGCTTTTGATAGTACTTCTATTACTCTATTGTAGTTATCTTTTTAGTTGTGTGTCTACTTCTTTTTGAGCTCCTAGGATAATGTCATTCATTTCCGTAGTCCTGGAATCCAGCAAGGGCCTCTCGCATTTCGTGTACTCAGCCAATGTTTATTCAATGGATGAATAAGCTGAAATAACTTCACACTATCCCATAATGAAAAGATGAAAGATTTTTCTACAAATACAATTTTGCACATTTTACCCACATTTTGGGCTTAATAAGTTGCACATGCACCAATATAAAGCAGTCTATTGTTTGTGATCATATTTTGATATACCTAGATAAAAGACAGGCTGTGATCTCCATTCTTAATTTCTGTGAGACACCACCTTGAAATAAGGAGTATTTTTTCTATTATGAAAATTATAAAACAAACAATAATTCTCATTTAAAAAAGCATAATCAACCCATCACAGATAATGTTGAATAAAGTTGGATAAAATGTTTTCTTCCCTAAAAGTACATGGAGAAAATACTAATAGTAGATCTTTGTTGTATAAAAATAAAGTCAAATGAATAAAATACATAAAGCTCTTTAAAGTTCAAAAGTTTCTGGCAACTGTAATTAAGTTTTCATGATTTTCTGATTGTTAATTATGTGGGAATTTGCCCTGGCTTTCAGTACGTGCAGACCATCCTCTCTGTAACGTGATGAATGAGGTACTTTGGGGGGGTAGGTATGCAATCTTTCCATAGCTCAACATTTTTATGTCCCAAAAAGTGACAGCAGACTTATTCTCAGATTCTTACGTCAGGCAGGTACTATTTTATTTCCCTATTTACCACTCTTTAATGAAGACCTGGTGTTCCTGAGAGACTTCTTCATGTGACCTTCTCTCCTTTCTTGCTCTCTCCAGTTCACGGCTCTTCGTTATCACTGGTCTCCAGCACTTCTTCTCTGTACTCGACAGTAAGTATTGGCTGTTAAGAAAAAGCCTTTGCCAAGCCCACAATTAATTAAATAGACTGACATTTACACAGAAGATGCACAGTGAAATGAGAACTCTAAGTGAAAAATTCTAAGCTACTGCATAACCAGTGAGCTGGCAAATGTTACAATAGCTCTGCTCTTGTCCACTCACGTGTGCTTCCACTTGACTTTTGTGTACTTGTTATCATCAGTTTATGGAAGGAAAACCAAACTTCACAAAACCTGTTGGGGTGGAACACGGAATCCCTGAAAGTGTGCACTAAGCCGCGTGGCAATTTGATAATATCGAATAGTTTTGGTTGTTGGTTCCTTGTGCCTTGACTGATTATTGTTCCATGGTACTTTTTTCATTTTATTTTTTAAGTTTATTTTTGAGAAGATTATGCCAAAATGTAAAGACCTCAGCAGCTTAGAGATTTTTTTAATAATCAAATAGAACATGATCTCTAAAACCCTATTTCTTAAGAGAGAAATGCCAGTGTGCTAACTTATTTTCCCAATATGTTACATTATATTTCATTTTTTGCCAAAGTGACTATTCTAGTTAATACAATTTCATCTTTTTAAAAAGTAGTCTTTAGGAATTTATGTTTTTCAAGAGGCAGCTTTCATGCTTAGGCAAGAGTGAGGTGTATTTGGTTTATCAGATCTCACTGAGACTTGACTATTATGAATAATCCTTAGTCTTTCATGGAAATGTGAACATTTTGAAAAAAAAAATGTGCACAGCCTTGACTGTTAAATGAGTAATTTGGTTCAAATGTTATGTCCTTCTTTTTATAAGTTCATCTTAATGTGCATTGCTTTACATAGTCAAAATTAGGCTATCATTGGCAAAGACAACATTTTTCTTATCATTTCTCCTTTTAATAATTAAAATTGCCAGTAGGTTCTATAATGGAAGAAACCAGTGTTAATGTTGAGATAAATCTACTCTGTTAAACAAATGGATAAAGAAGCGAAAGCTACGGAAACGTACTAGAAAAATGCGGAAGAGAAATACGTTAAGAGTTAGTGTTCCTCCCAGTAGGCCAGCACCACAGCCTGCCAGGAAGATGTATTCCAGCTGAAACCATTGCAACTGACGTCTCTGTGTAACATTGAAAGATGCAACATCATTATAATCATATTTTAAATATATACAAAAGCAACATTTGGATAAAACAGCCTTTATGAAGCCTAAGAAAGACTCAAGAATAAAAAGAGCACAGGTTGAAAAAAAACAGATGGCTAATTAGTATATACCAGAGTCCAATAGATCTTTCTGCGATAATGAAACTGCCCTATAGCTGCTGTCTAATACCAGACCACATGTGGTTATTGAGTATTTGCAGAGTGTCTGGTGTGACAGAGGAACTGAATGTTTTGTTTTAATTAATTTAAAACTAAATAAGCACATGTGCCAAGTAGCTACTATATTGGATACTGCAGGTTTATTGAGAACAGGAGGTATATTTTAAAATGCTGGCTTTATGATGTATAAAGGTAGAGATAGATATGGTGAATACAGGGTTGGGCAAAGGGGGGTTTACAGTTGTTTGTATGGAAAATAATACAATAATTAATAAGGAATAAGACAAGCATAAACTCCATGTTTCATGTACTTGCAAGTGCAAACCTCCTTTTGCCTTACTCTGTGTATGTCAGAATAGTAAGGACAATTAAGAAACATAAATGAGAAGCACCATTTTAAGAGTGCAATATAAAAAGGGAAAAGATGAAAATAAAGAGACTATATATACATATTTATAGGTCAACATTTAGAGATGAATTAGGCCCTGGTATTAAGTGTGAAAAGGATGGCTTAGGTGATTGAGCCACATGAGAAGATGATACTATTAGGAAATTCGTAAATTTAGTTGTATTAGAAATTATGTAAATTATATAGTTGAATTAACAAGTAATCTATAATAAAACAATTCAAAAATGCGTATCTGGAGCACTGATAGAACAATTAAAGATGGTGAAGTCTCTTTCTCTGGCTGCCTTTACCATGCACTGAGATTTGATTGGCAGTGATAAAATATCTTGAGTCCTTTCAAATATGAAGTTAAAGGTGATTTATCACTGTTTTTTATGCCTTCTTAAGGACTCTGGATAAAGGTTCTGTTGATTTCCATTCTTGTCCGACTATATCAGTAATTATTATGTGGCATCAATCAAGTTGCTACATTTCTTTGAACTAAATCTATAAAGTAAAATTCGAAAACAACAGATTTATCTATGGCTCTCCTGAAATAACTAGAGATCAGGGATATTGCATAACATAAATTACAAAAAAATATTAATTGCATGGCTCTAGGAAGCACCATCCACATCCCAGTCTGTGCAACAGCATCTTTTTTTTTTTTTGACGCATGCAGTGCACAACTAACATAACTCTGTGTGATGTTCCTTCTTAAAATAATTTGTGTTTGGGGGAAAAGTGTTAACGTTTTGGGGGAGAATATTAGGCATTAGGTAAAATACTGCTCTTATTAAAACCATGGTTATAAACCATGTTTACTCTAACACTCAATAATGCAATTTGTGGAATTATATATTTTGCTTAAAAATATTAAAGCAAACTAACAAATATGGTTTGTTGGAAAGAACAATTACCTATAAAAGCACCACTCTAACCAACTCCATTGGAAGAATTCTTTCTTCACATGTAGCTCTGTTAGAACCTCCACCAATTATGATTTGGTAAACTTTTCCCAGTGTATTTGTTATAAGATTGTGTGAATCACCTTCTAAAACCTTGAGCAGGAAGAGTCAGGGAGGCTGCAAACTGGTTACAAAGTACAGGCCCAGTCTGATCTGCCAAATTATTACCTTCAGGAAACTTAGAGTTTCTATGTTTGTTTTTTAGTCTAAACCAACACTGTAAAATCTGGGGCTTTTATCTACAAAATAAAAAAGGTTTAAATTTCTTTTTCAAATAACTGGAGTATCTAAGGACACTGAGATGAAATTCCTCCAGGTTTACAGGCCCCTGGCATCACCACCTTGAGGTATTAGCTCGTGCTTTCAGGCAGGTCCCAGTCCCCACCATCTCTTTTTTTCCTCCTGAGGTAGGGTTTGGGTTGTTACTATTGTGCTGGGCATTTCTCACAGGGGAGAACAAAAGATACTCTAGGGAGCTATGTGATGTTGTGTTAAGGACCCAGAACCCTTTTTACTCTTTATATGCCAAAACTTGTAATGCATGTACATATTTTATTCTTGCAATAGTTGTTTTTGACTGGATACATATTAAAATTTTTGTTTAACCTGGTTTGTACTTGAAATCCAATTTATGTTGGTTTGATAAGAGCAAGGGCCCTGTTTAGTTCATTTTGGACCCTTCTAGCATTTTTACTAAACACAGCTAATATAAGGTAATTTTTTTAACTTGTAAGTTTAAATGGACAAATGGTCAATTAATGGCTTCAAATATATTCAATAAAGAAAAATTGAATATGTTTTTATCTTGCCAAGGTGTTTGGTAATGCTTCCCATTCTTCAGAATATTGGGCTTGCTTTAAAACCATCATTTAGGGGAGTTCTCAGGATGGTGGCCTAGGTAAATGCTGTAATCACCTCCACATAACCACCAAAATTACAACTAAACTACTGAACAACCATTATTCAGAACCACCAAAAGTGGAGCTGAATGGAAATCCTATAACTATGGAATTGAAGAAGAAATCACGTCTAGACTGGTAGGAGGGGCAGAGAGACAGAACAGGTTGGACCCACACCCAGATGTGATAGATAAAAATTAGGAGGGGTCCCAGCCCCATACCAGGCCCTCCAGTCAGGGCTCCAGTGACAGGAAGATAAGTCTCCATAACTTCTGGCTGTAAAAACTAGTGGAGATTGAGGTTGTGGAAGACAGAAACTGCTGGAGTCTTAGACAGTTCTGCTTAAAAGGCCAGGGCATGGACTTAACTCAGGTGCACTCCATCTGAGCTCCAGCACAGGGGCAATGGACTGAAAGGTACCAGCGACATACAGGGAAGAACTAAAGTGTCCATCATCAGAGCAAGTGGTGGAGGACAGCTTTTTCCCAGACAGAAGTGCTGGCAGACACCATTAGTCCTTTGATGGGCCCTCCCCCCAACAGAGCCAACAGGCAGGAGCCACCTTAGTCTCCATCAACCTGCCTCACACTGTTTGCCCTACTCTGGTGATTCCCTGAGGCTCTGCCCCAACCAATTTTGGGCCCACCAAGCTGTTTCCAGTGGCTTCTTTATAGGAATGGTTTGTTGTACCTCTAGTTTCAGACTTTCCTAAATTCTATTGTACAAGCAGCCTCTGGCCTCATTAAGCCCCATACCTCTCACTGAGTGTCCGCGGACCCAGCACTAGCAGCAGCCAGCCTTGGTTCACAGCTTAGCCATGCTTGAGCACCACCAAGCCCAGCACAAGTAGCAGCCATCTGCAGATCCCTTTATAGCTTAGTCTAGGTGGCCCTGGGCAGAATACAGGCAGTGGCTGACCTTGGCCTGTACTTCCTGGGAGGCCCCAGAGCCTGCATATTCAGTGAACAGCTTCATACCACTTCAGAGTACCATCACCAAACCACCCCCACAAGTGATAGTCTCAAGGGGCAGCCTCAGCAGGCACCAGAGCCCTGCTGAAATAAGTACAGTTCTGTGTAGAGCACCCTGCACAGCTGATCTTCCACAGAGGGCAAAGATTGGTGATCAGTGGTCACAGCCACTCCTTGCAGCTGATTGACCTGGATAAATCCCTCCCATTGACCTACCAACAGCAATCAAGGCTCAATTACAAGAGGAGGGTACACATAGCCCACACAGTGAGTGTACCTTGAGTACCCAGCTTGGGTAATAGGGGAGACTGTGCCACCAGGACCTACAGGACACCTGCCACATTAGGCCACCCTACCAAGTCAGGTAGTCATAGCAGCTTTACCTAATGCATGGAAACAAACACAGGGAGGCTGCCAAAACGAGCAGCCAAAGAAACATGGCCCAAATGAAGAACAGAACAAAACTTCAGAAAAAAGAACTAAATGAAATGAATATAAACAATCTACTAGATGCACAGTTCAAAACACTAGTATAAGTATGCACAATGAATTTAGTGAGAACTTCAACAGCATAACAATGGACATAGAAACCATAAGAGAACGATTCAGAAATGAAAAATACACTGATAAACATAAAGACAATTTACTGGAAATCAACGTGGATAAAGCTGAAAATCAAACTAACAATTTGGAATGTAAGGAAGCAAAAAACAACCAATCAGAACAACAAGAAGAAAAAAGAATCCAGAATAATGATGATAGTATGTGGGACAACTTCAAGTGTCCCAACGTTTGTATTACGGGAGTGCCAGAAGAAGAGAGAGAACAAGAAATTGAAAACCTATTTGAGACTTCCGCCAAGATGGAGGCAAAGGTGGAAGCACTACGCTTTCTCACACAACCAAGTTTAAAAACAACATAGTTTTAGCAATAAAAACACAGCCAAAACACAGAAAATTGAACTACACGGAAATCTGACAACAATGAACCCTTCAGCCAAACTGGTAAGAGGGGCAGAGCCAGCAGCAGAGCGGGGTTGGGCATGAAAGATCCACTGGAATGACCAGGGCTTGCAACCCAGGTGCGCAACCCAGGCGTGCCGGCAGCTGTAGGTGGATCCCAGGTGTGGAGTAGTGGGCAGACCCTCTGAGGGCGCAAGGCGATGGAGTCACTGAGGGCTGACCACGGTTACACATTCGAGCGCAGATAAACCGGTGAAGGAGCAAAGCAGTGAGACAGACCGTGCAGGCCCCAGTGGCAGAAAGTGGCAGAGAGGACCGCCATTGTCCCTCTCTGACCATGTCCCCACATACAGCATCACAAACCAGCGACCTGGGTGGCTCCGCCCTGGTGAACACCTTCTCGTCGGTAACAGGCATGAACAGATCAAAACATGGCTCAAGAACAACTCAGAGCCCCAGAACCAATAAATCTAAGCAATGAAGAAATAGCCAAACTTTCAGATGCACAGTTCAAAACACTGGTGATCAGGATGCTCACAGAACTGGTTGATTATAGTCACAAATTAGAGGAACATATGAAGGCTAAACTAATTGGAATGAATGGAAATGCACAGGAAACCAATAGTAATGGAAAGGAAACTGGGACTCAAATCAAAGGAGTGGACCAGAAGGAGGAGAAAAAATGACCAAACAGAAAAGGATGAAGAAATGAAAATTCAAAAAAAAATGAGGAGAGGCTTAGGAACCTCCAGGACATCTTTAAACGCTCCAACTTCCGAATTATAGGGGTACCAGAAGGGGAAGAGGAACAACTACCAGTGGAAAACTTATTTGAACAAATAATAAAGGAGAATTTCCCCAATCTGGCAAAGGAAATAGACTTCCAGGAAATCCAGGAAGCTCAGAGAGTCCCAAAGAACTTGGACCCAAGAAGGAACACACCAAGGCACATCATCATTATATTAGCCAAGATTAAAATGAGAGAGAGAATTCTAGAATCAGCAAGAGATAAGGGAACAGTCACCTACAAAGGAGTTCCTATCAGACTGTCAGCAGATTTCTCAAAAGAGACCTTGCAGGCAAGAAGAGGCTGGAAAGAAGTATTCCAAGTCATGGAATCCAAAGACCTACATCCAAGATTGATCTATCCAGCAAAGCTTTCATTTAGAATGGAAGGGCAGATAAAGTGCTTCTCAGATAAGATCAAATTCAAGGAGTTCATCATCACCAAGCCCTTAGTATATGAAATGTTAAAGGGACTTATCTAAGAAAAAGAAGATAAAAAAGATGAACAGTGAAAGGACAGCAAACTCACAGTTACTAAGAACCACACCTAAAACAAAAGCAAACTAAGAGGACAGCTAGATCAGGAGCAGAACCATAGAAATGAAGATCTCAAGGAGGGTTAGCAACAGGGGAGTGGGAAAAGGAGAAGGGGGGAGAAGGTACAGAGAATAAGTAGCAGAGACGGTAGGTAGAAAATAGATAGGGGGGAGGGCAAGAATAGTATGGGAAATGTGGAAGCTAAAGAACTTGAGACACATGGTCATAAACTAAAGGGGGGGATGGTGGGGGAGGGGTGTGCAGGGTGGAGGGGAATGAAGGGGGGAATAGACCTGTAATGGCATAGTCAATAAAATATATTAAAAAAGAAGTGGGGGGTGGGCTGGGTGGAGGGAGCAAAGGGGGAAAAAGTGAGACAACTGTAATAATATAAACAATAAAATACTTTAAAAAATTTTTTAAATGAAGGTGAGGAAATGAAGGTCATCACTATGAAATGTTTAGAAGTTTGCAAGCAGGAAGAGACATATAGAGTGATGGTTAAGGAATAGCTCTATTGAGGAAAGGTGTTTGGGGGGCATAAGAGGACTAAATGGTGATGGGAAAAGACAGTAAAAATAAACAAATAAAATGTTAGTGATATAAAAAAAAAGAAACCCTATTTGAAAAAATAATGACAGAAAACTCCCCTAACAAGATAAAGAAAATAGCCATACAAGCCTAGCAAGTACAACGAGTCCCAAACAAGATTAACCTAAAGAGGCCCACACCAATACATAATAATTAAAATGCTGAAGGTTAATGACTAAGAGAGAATCTTAAAAGTAGCAAGAGAAAAGCAGTTGGTTACCTACAAGGGAGCTCCCATAAGACTGTCAGCTGATTTCTCAAAAGAAACTTTGCAGGCTACAAGGGAATGGTAAGAGATATTTAGAGTCATGAAAAGCAGGGACCTATAGCCAAGATTGCTCTACCCAGCAAAGCTATCATTTAGAATTAAAGGGCAGATAAAAAGCTTCTCAGACAAGAAAAAAATAAAATTTTATCATCACCAAACCATTTTTACATGAAATGTTAAAGGGACTTATGTAAGACGAAGAAGAAGATCAAAACTATGAACAATAAAATGGCAAGAAATATATATATATCAATAGTTGAATCTAAAAACCAAAATAAATGAACAAGCAAAACAGAGATACAATCACAGACAGAACATTTTGATGGTTGCCAGTTGGGAGAAAGGTTGGGGGGATGGGCAAAAGAGTTCACCTTTTTTTTTAGGAATTAAAAAGTACAGATTGGTGGTTACAGAATAGTTATGGCGATATAAAGTACAGCAAATGAGATATAGTAACCAGAAAATATATATACATGATGCATATAAATGGTGTGGGTATTACCTGAGGGAGTGGGAAGTCTGGGTGGAGGGGATGAAAAGGGAAAAACTGAAACAACTGTAATAGCATGAACAATAAAATATAATTTAAATGAACAAAAACTCATTTTATATGGCAAGTAGTCATATCATGCTTAACACACTGAAAAAAATATAATATTACTATTCTGGTTCATTTCTTTGACTTGGTAGTAACACCTACCCTCTGTTAACAACCAAGTGTAGGAAAGAAGCTAGATATTAAAGAAAAAGGTAATTCTAAAAAGTCAGCAACAAGAAAAGTAATTATATACAGTATGTAGAGAATTAATATTTAATAATTATAATTTTAACTAGTATAAGTAGCTTCTCCAGGGCATTTTCAATTTTTAAAAAGTGACTATTTATTTATTGACCAAAAGAAATAGTTCACTAAAGATAAAATGCATTGCTTGTTTTGAATACACAAATTATTTGTTAAATGTCAGTTTTCTATAATCATAGCAAGCCTAGAAGCAGGATTTGGGCAGAATAAACTGTCAAAATTTATGCAATATACTAGAAAACCAAATAGTCATAGTTAAATGTGTTATATGTCTTATAGCAAACAACCTAAGGCTTTCTCTTGATTTTATGAAATTTTTACTTTGAAATTTCTTCCCTACTTATGATTCAAAAACCAAACTTTATATGAAACCTTGAAATTATTAAAATTAAAGTGCTTTTACTTTAAATCTAAAGCCGAGCTGCAAAATATTCAAGCTTTATGTTAGCATTTGTTTTTGAAACAATTTTCTTGTAAAGGATATTAGGATTCTACTTCTTAACCACTCTTTTATTTAAACACTGCATTACCAACTGTGCATTATTCTTAAGAGTAGAGAAAATATGAGAAACACAAAACTCAAAAAATGCTTACACAAAATATATTTTGATGTTTAAAAATACTTTATTTTATGTTTTCTGGAGGAAAAGGATATATATAAAAAAGTGGTTTAGGTATATCTGCATCAATTAAACAGGTCATATGCCAAAAAAGAGAGGAGCTTGTTTTTCAGCTTTGGATCTACACAAAGCAATGAGCAGGCTTATATTGTGCACCAATACTCTACCTTCTTCAGCTTTCTCCAGAATAGGAGAGCTTCCCAAATGTAATGGTGCACACAATTCATACCCTGGCACTTTGAAGCCCAGCATGTGGAAGGAAAACAGAGCTAGGAGTCTTCTGCACCTGGTGCCAAAACACCCTGCGCTTTCTACAGCGGTCCTCATTCCTATAATCCCTGTAAACTGAAGGTGTTCTCGGCCCCTTGGATCACCACCGTGACCCTAGACATTTTCATGTGTTTCTGACTTGCAGCCAAGTACACTTAATTAATACTCACTGGAAAACTAAAAGAAAATAGAAACTAAAAACCTGACTTCTATGGTTATCAGTAGAGGTCAATATTTTCCCTCAACCTTCCCAGGCATTCTGTGTGATCTGTAAATCACAGAATAAAATTCTGACTCCTAAAACTTGGGTGAAAATCCCTATAATTTCATGGAGTGTGTTTCCCACAATTGGAATTTTAAAAATCCAATATTTTTTTCCTGCACCTATCTTTTTAAGAGTATAATTTTAAAACTGATTTGGTTTTGGTCTGAACCTTATAGTGAATACTATCTCTTACTTCTACCATTTGCTTTTAAGGCATTCTATATATCCATGAATCAAATAACCCATATTTAAAAGTACTACATGGTTTATATATCAAGAAATATTATTTGTAGTTCCACAGGCTCCTGTTCCTGCTGTTAATTTAATATTATGCATTTTACTGTATTCTTATGTTAGATAATAACATTTTAAATACACGGTGTAACTATTTTATTCATACATATGTGTCAAATGAACTGACATTATTTATAATATTTTTAAAATTTTCTCTTTTACAGGCTGAAGAAAAGGCTCATTCAGAGGTAAAAAGCTTATAGCATTTTTGTATTTGACTACTGTAGTGTACATTTATGATGAAATGAGTTTTTCTCCCACTAGAGGGCTCTGTATTACAGTAGTATAATTCTCCAGCACTATGGACACAAATATCCAAAGTCGTTGATCCAACTTCCTCTTAAAAGAAAATAAAGGGCAGTTTATAGAAGCAAACTCTCTTCTCACTATATAAATTACAGTCTTAGCTGATGAACTGTCTAATAGCAAGCACTCATAAAATCTTTGACAGATAAATGAGTGTGTGGTCTTTCTATTTGACTAGAGTCTATTTCCCCACTTCTTGTTGAAATTACCTGCATACGATTAAGGAAACTATTGAACCTTGGGCACCAGACCCCCACAACACAAGTCACTCAGCATCCCAGCCCGTCTCTTTGGTGCCAGGACTTGCCTGACTCTAATCACCACTTTATGTGATGTGGTATATTGCTATAATCACACACACACTTCAGAAACACACGCTTCCTTGCAATCACATATAAATCAGAATTCAACCTGAAGAGAATATCCTTTTTCCTTTTGTATAACAGTTGCCCTAGCCAAGGAGAGCAGAAGGGCTTTAATTAGGCCTTCACTCAAGGTACAATAATGACTATTTGATTGGTTTACACTGAGGCAATCATACCACAGAGAAAAAATGTCTTGGCAAGAGTCTTTACAAAGGAAGTCTTTGATGTCATATTCTGTTAGCTTTTAATGTAAAATTTGTGATGTACTTCAAAATGTTGAAAAGTATTGATTATACCAATATGATCTTTGTAATTGCTAGACCAAGAAGTGATTATGGTTTTTCAAAGACCTGTTTTGTTTTCACTGTATGGACATAGCAGGGCTTCTAACATTGATCATAATATAGCTTCTGAAGTATAAAAATGCCACATCTACTTGTCTTACTCGTAGTTATGACTCCCCACTCATCATTCATGCCCTATGATGGGTCCTGGTTTTTCAAAAATAGTTTTCAGTTCTTTAAGTTTTCCTGTATTTTAAAGGAAATAGGATCATGCAATACAGGTTATTAATTTGAGAAAGCCTCTTTGAATTTGGCTTAAAAATAAAATGGATTTTCTGGTTTCTGCGAATATCCATGGTCATCATCACAGGATTGTAACTCAAAAGTTAATTGGGGTTGGGATGTATCTCTTCTTAAAAAAAAACAGAAGTGAAAAGAAATTGCATTTGTTGAAATTGTAAAAATGTCCTCTATCTTTGCTTCCAGCTCACTCCTCTCTTAGTTTCTCTGCATTGACCACTGTTTCTTCTCCAGAAAAATTTAATCTGAAGGAAAAACAACAAAGAAAAAGACAAGTAATGAACGAGGGCAAGAATGCTCTTTCAAACTGAGATAAAATTCCAAAAGCCCAAATACAACAAAAGAAGACTCGTTTTTAAAGAAATGAGAATCATCAGAGTAGAATGTTTGGCATCTCAGTAACTAAAATTCCTTGAGACCAGAAGTATACTTGTCAACTTATAAATGTTTTGCCTTGACTAATTGCTGTATATTCCATGGCAACATGAAACATGCAGATTAGACTGTGAAAGTGCTTAAACTAAAATTTTAAGTATAGTTCATATACTCATATTTTTCTGATTCAGTTTTATTCAAGTTAGAACTTAACTAAAAAGGAAACCATTTTAGCATATTTATTGTGTTGTTTTATCTTGTTATTTGCACAGTGTTACTGATTTGCCCCCTTATTTTTAAACTATGGATAATCTATAAAGTATTTCTCGCCTGAGCTAATAGTAACTCATGGAATAAAGGGCATTATAATCAATATTTGGGAAGGCTTCTCGGAGTGTTGGCCATTAAAACTCCAGCCAATAACATTATTTGCAAATGCGGAATCATTCATGTTGAGTCAGTGCCAGCCCTGAGTGCCTGCAGGGTATTCCACAGCTCTGAGAAGTCTCTGGCTTACAGAAAATTAAAATCAACAAGCAAAAACACTGTCAGAACAGTAACACAGAGTACTTTTCACTCCAAAGACCCAGAGAAAATATGTACGTCTATGTTTAATTTTTAAAAAGAAAAAATTTTACTACCTGAGTTTCATTCATTACTGAAAATTTCAGTAAAAAATAAATAAAAAGTAAACCAATTATTGAGACAGTCAGGGACGGAAAATGGAACAACTAAGCAGGCCTTTGCAGGCAGATCGGAGTTCCAGCTCCGAGCACAGGCGCTTAGCCCCCCTTCCTATCAGGGGCATCTGACCATTACCACGCAGCCAGTATTCACATTTCTTTAATTTTCAGAAATCAGTGCTGATACAGGGCGGATAGAAGGAGCTGGCTGTAATATTTGCTTTGCTTTTTTGGATTGAATTTTAGTTTTCAGTCAAAATTTACTAGCATGTTGAATTGATTTTTTTTAATGACACTCAGCAAATTCATAAACTGCGGAGAGAGCTGGTTGCATCCCAGGAGAAAGTGGCTACCCTCACATCTCAGCTTTCAGCAAACGTAAGTCACTGATGGGTTTTTTTAACACACTAAAACAAATTTTTATATAGTAAATGGGATAATTTCAGTAACAGACTTGCAAAATGTAAATGTCAAAAATTATACAGACTTAAGTCACTACATAGTGGGACTCACATGACAGTCAACTTTCTTATATACTAGGTAATAAAATGTAAAACAAAATTGATAAGGAATCATATTGTGGTTAAAATTGCTTTTTGTTTCTTATAAAAGATTGAAAATATTAGCAACGGCTGTAGGGGTTATTTCTTTTACTACTTATTTTTATCACTCCCCATAGATAAGATTTTCTCAAGCCATAATGCTATTAGGGGTTGATAGTGATTAGCTTCGGGAAATAAAAAAATTCATGTGCCCTGTCTCCTTTGGTGCAATTTATTAGACAATTAATTAAGCATCCAATTCTAAAAAATTAACTTAGCTGTAAATTTAGGTATCTTAGCTATACTTGAAATGAGATCTATTTCTCTCAGCCACCTTGGTAGCCTTTTCATTGTTTGAGCAGCTGAGAACAAAAACAGTGATGGCTGTGGAGACCATCAGTTACATCGGCATTCACTGAAATCTTTCCATGCGCCAGGGAGTGCATAGTGTAGCATAATAAGGAACACGTGGCACTGTGCCTCGTCCTCAGGAACAGCAGTGTTAGAAACAGCAATGAGGCGTAAGCAAGCCCCTGCTGTTTTGCCGTATGTCCTGCCACCTTCGCTCAACATGAATCTGCTCGGTTCCACTGTGTGGCTTTGGGCCTGTTGCCTGCCTCACCTGTCTGTGCTCTCCATTGAGTTTTTCCATCTCCCACGCAAAGCTTGACATAGCAAGACTGGGTAGCTCTAGGCCCCCTGGGTATGACATGAAGAAGTGAGATTTTAAGATGAAAAATTGTGGCATAATAAAACTTTCATGGTGTATAAGTAAGTGATTTCATTCACAATGTATTCATTTTAGCATTGTATTTGAATTGATTTTATCTTACTGACTTTGGGAGAATCTAATTAATTTTGGATTGACTATAGTTATTTTTTTATAGACATTGTTAGAGGATTCTTAAAAATAATAGGCCTTAGGGAATTATTTAGGCAACATTGGAAAAGAACAGTATTATATAACCTATATTTTTTGTTTAAGTGTAACTCTTAAATAGTTCAAAAGCAATCGTAAATCTTATATGATAGGCTAGCTGTACTAGTACAAAACACTTACATCAAGGTTCCTGAACTTGTACCCAGAGGACATACTGCAAAGCAAATGCCCAAACACTCTGAGTCGTGTTTACCTGCCACCAGGAAGGCTCCACAATAGACCCCATGCGTTGGGTAGTCAAGATTCTTACAGATGTCTCGAATGATTACTCAGGGTCTCACTTTGTAAATGTCTCTCATATAGCCTTATATATTCAGATATTATAATAATAAGTGACTGCCACCTATAATGGAATTTGGGCTCTTACACAGTAATTTTTAAACTATTTCCATTTGAAAAGTAAGACATGCTTATTATATTAAAAAGAAAAACTGAAACTAAAAAGTGTTTAATAGAAAGGGCATTATTCATTTTTCCTCTGAGACTTCATTGCTGTTCATGGTTATTGGTTTCTTGTGTTTTCTTTTGACATTTTCATTTCATATACTCATGTGTATATACATGCACACACACACACACGCGCACAGTACAGCCTTGCAAAGGCTGAAAATGACAAAAGATGAAAATGAAAATCTTCAGGTAATGAATATACACATGCATTATCTTCTCTTGTACAAAGAAGTTTATTAACATTCATATGTAAAACTAATTAATATTCCCATATGTAAAACTAATATTTCGGTAGCTGAGAACTTGTGTGAATGGATGCATAAGTAAATGTTTATAAAATAGTTTTAATGTTGATCCTATTTTGAACACCTTAATAGTATGAGTACAATGACAAAGAATGGATTCTTCCATAGTTATGTCTATTTGTATTTTTAAGGCTATAATGTCCTTTACACATTCAGAAGTTCAAATTAGTCACAAGTCACCTATTAACTACAAATCTTGTTGAACTTTAACATTTGGTTTCTAATGTCATTTTAGATTCCACAGACCATAATAAGTCAAAAAGAGCTTAGTTAATACTTGATTTGTTCTGAATTCTAAACTACATTTAAATTTCATTCAGAGTGTCTTTTATTTCATTGCCTCTCACTTAATATCTGTTGATGTAAATAATATGTACATATATTTTAACACACATGCACAGAAATTAATCATAAAACATAATAAAATTATTTCTGTATAGAATTTCTTCAACGTAAGTCAAAAAAGCTTTTTAAATCTTGTGTAATTCCTATTTGGAGTTAAAAATAAGCCTTTTACTTATTAATTTATTCAGACTACAAGTAAATTTTTTTACCTTTTGTTTATATATGATCTGTGCAATGAATAATTACTCTTTTGGTTGTATAAAAATAGTAACTGTTATTATTTATTTAGTTGTCATTTGAAGTATACAGCTATTCATTTTTACTCCATATATGAGAACAATTTTATCAGGACTTCAATGATTTTCCTTAATCTGGGGCATGTTTTCTAATTAATGTGTTATGTCACATGTTTGGACCTGGCTTGATTATATTTATATGGACTCCACACATAATAAGCTGTGTTTTAACATTTAAACTTGAAACTTACATGCTTCTCTACTAAAATGCTCTTCCGCCCCTTTGTTAAAAGAGGCGGTGTTAAGGCAGAAAAGTATCCAGTGAGCTCACTTCTCCTTTGACCTGCAGAGCCTAACACTCAGTAGACTGAGCACTCAGCCCTCCTGCCCACTTGAGAAGTTCTCTGCACAGAGCCGCATAAAGCCCTGGGAAGGCTCTTTGTAAAGCGGTTTCTACTAGGATGTCTTTAGAAAGGAAAGCGGGTATGTTGGCAAGCACTATTGCCTGGCCGTCCCTGAATCAATACCCTGCCAAAGAACAGAAAGAAAATAGGAGCCCCAGAAGCAAAGGCACCCGCACCTGTGAGGTCACATCATGCAGTCAGCCAGGTGTCCTCTCACCTCTTGCCCACCCCTTCATGCAGCCAAGTCAGGTGGGATGCATTTGTTTGAATTGTAATACATTTTCTTTGTACACCTCAGCCCTCAGATAATTTGGAAATAAGCACTAAGGCTGGTTATTACTACCACTTTTCAAAGACATCACCGAATGTACTTATTTTTTGCCTTTCAGCATATAAGTCTTTTAAAGAAAAATCCCTCAGATATTATTTTCTTTTTGGATCGTGTCCTATTTTATTTGCTCTGTTTAATATTTTAGATGCTCTGACACGTACGCCTGCTTTCCTATGTCCCCTTTAAGAGAAAACTAGTCTGCACATGCTGACCACGGCAGGGCCAATTGTATGCAGTAAAAAATGGGAAGCCTCATTTGTGATAGTTTCAAAGTCATTTTCCGTTCATCTAACTATTGATTTTCAAAAGTGAAGTCATATCTATCTATCCATTCATCCTTATATTAATCTATGTGTAGAGTGCCTTTTTTATTTGAGTGACATGCTGTCACTGAATTTGAAATGAACAAATGCAGGCAGGTGTTTGTCATAATGCTATTTCAGGTCATTATTCAGTATCAGATGATTCTCTTTACAGGTCTACTCAGATTATGTTGCGTGATTTCAAAACTAAAGATAGTAGGTGTTAATACTTTCCCTAAACTACCATTCAGTCTTGTCTAATTCATTTACCTTGACATACTCCACCAAACACAAGTTGGGACTGTTCATCATCGTACCGATACAATTTTGCTCTGGCTTGAAAATTATGCAAATGTTAAAACAAAAGCCTGAACCAAGTAAACTATATTAACAGCCCTCCTAAAAATCCACAACTTTTTAAAGAGTCATCACTTTATAAATTTTTTTCTGACAAGATATATTGTCCTATAGTTTATTCAGTTTTATTTTCCATTTTCCCTCCATTAAAGTGAAAAAAAAAAAAAAAAGAACATCCCTGGTAGATATTGTTTCCCTTATTTGCTTCTTGTACTCCCAGTCTCTTAATCCAATTGGTGGGAAATATAACCTTTCATTATCTTCAGACTAACAAAATTGATCTGATAAACTAAGCCAAAACAATGTAAATGTGAAGCAGTATTCTACTTATGTACTTTTAACATTTTTTTTCCATTGAGAACAGTTTGACTCAAGTTAAAATGTTCTTTTGTAACTAGTTTCCTTGTGAGTAATTAATGAAGAGCAATTTTCCCCAAACTGAGAACTGACATTCCAATGGCGAATATTTTGTACTTACTCACAGCTGCAAAATTTAAGCAATGTATTTGTACAGCATATTCTTCACAGTCTCACTTTCTTCGTCATATTTTTAACTCCTGTTGAACTGGTAAAATATGCACAGAGGTAAAGGGATTTTTCCTGTGTTTATATATACAAAGACTCACAGTCCAACAGTTAAAACTTACAATTCTTTGGAAGAATTAAAACTTTCAGTATTAAGTAGGACCCTTGCATTTCTTTTAGTAAATGTTAACAAAGGTATTCTGCCAAATTTTTCAGTATTTTAAAATAAAACAAGCAATTTCAGTTTTATGGTGTAGTAAAGTTATTGTAGGATCATAGTGTGATTATTTCTGATAGTCTAAACTGAAATCGGTACCAATTGTTATCCTGGGCAAATAGAGTTCAACAGAGCACTCTAACCCTTGCTACACACCACACAAATGAGTCTGAGAAGCACAATGTTGAGGAAAAGAGAGCAGTCACACAAAAATCCTGCCATTGGATTTCACTTGAATGTTTATGACAGATGTCACAACAGTGGCTGTCTTTGGAGAAAGCAAGGGGGGCGGTATTGGGAGAGGGGCAAGGGAGGACTTTTAGGGTCTCCCTGTGTCCTGTTTCTTGACTGGGCTGATAGTGCATGAATGTTCACAACGTGACAAACCAGTGACCTCTACATTTTCATTCTGTTCACTTTTACATGTATTTTTACAATGAAAAATGCGTTGCATATAGCAGAAAGTGGGGCATGAACTTATGTTCATGGGGACTAAGTCTGATTAATGATATTCCTTGTCCTTGAAAACATTTTAATCTATAAGATAATATGTCTTGTTTTAAAAGTCTTTGTCTCATTAGATCTGCTAAAAAACCTCTGAGTATAATTCTCATGATGTGTGTGTATGTAGGTGTGGGGGGGGAAGAGAGAGAGGAAGAAGAGAGAGAGGAGGGGAAGGGGGAACGAGGGAGGAGGGAGTGGAAAAAGAATAAAGAGTTGTACTGCTAGACTGAAGATTAATTGACTTATTCTCTACAAATTATCTTTCTCTGTGTTACTGTGACAGGAAAAGAAAGGCAGCCCAGGATAAATTTAGAGCTTAGAACAAAGACACCTTTGCATTATGATGCTAATGGAAGGCACTTGTACATTCTCACTGTTACCAATAATGGAATAAACTCCTAGCTGTTACTAATACTGGAATAAACTTGTAGTGCCCTACTTTTTAGAACTTCAGTGATCCATTCGATAATAGGTACCTCAGCCTTTTAGCTCTGCTAGAGTTACTAGGTGATGTGTTTTGAAGGCCTCCCACTCCCTTCCCTCAAAAAAAAAAAAATGAATCTTTGGCCAAGGATTGCCAAACTTTTCCCCACACAGTTTATTATAGATGTCGGTTGTATCCTTGTAAGGGTCCGATAACATTGATCCCTTTGCAATGACATGTCCGGAGTTCCGCCTCAGCCTCAGTGTAAGCTGGCAGCACCTCCCCGTGCTTCGTATTTGGTGGCTCAGGCTGCTCCCAAATGGCACGTGAATAAAAACTGGCCTGTTTTAGAGCTATAAGATTGTCAGATGTTTAATCAGATGACTTATGGCTATCAACTTCAATAGATACAATTCTTCGAGATTTAAAAGAAAACCACAAAGCCATAAAAACTTAATGTTACATAAAGTATAACTAATTATTTTTTCTAGTTGGTCTGCCAGCACATTCTCGGTTGAAGGGAATAAGGTAGAAATAAAAGCCCTTTTTATTGAAAAGAGTTTGGAAAGTGAAGACCACTCTTTTCAGTTCAGTTCTTTGTCAGTGGAAGAAGGAGAGAGAATGTTATAGCTGTCTGCAGATGTCTGACACTTGAAGGAGAGCATCCTTATAATCAAGGAGCTAACAATATTTTTAAAGGTCATCATGCAGGTGCAAAAATGAGGGACATTTGTCCATCGACTACTGCAGTGACCTCTGCGCGGGCTGTAAGTCTAAAAACTTGGCAACTCAGAGCTCTCGTCAGTGGTTCATGTGTCAAATCCTCCAGGATGTGCAAGTTAGAAGGTGTCATTATTCACCAAATGCCATCCCCTTTCAGAAGGTGAACTCACGGTAAATGTCAAGAGACTGAAACACTGATTTTAAGCTGAAGTTTAAAAATAAATAAAGGTTTGTGTTAATGGAGAGTCACCAGTAAAAGCTAACTATGATGGTTGGAGTGTTTAAAGAGACAGCATGCCTGATATAAAGCATTGTGTGAAGTGAGGCGTTTTCATCTATTCATATAAGTTTCTAATATTGAAAATGGGTTCCTTCCATTTTATTCACAGGCTCACCTTGTAGCAGCTTTTGAAAAGAGCTTAGGGAATATGACTGGCCGACTGCAAAGTCTAACCATGACAGCGGAACAAAAGGTACGTCCAGGCATCGCCACTGGGGCTTGAAATAAGACAGCAAGTTGCGTAGGGTGTTTAAACACCACCTGAGGTGCTGCTCCTTACAAATAACACTGCAGAGCATCCGTCCTGTGCTAAGATGGATCACTGACAAGGTAATGCCTTTCCTTTTCAGATTTTAATTTAAGGACTTGTGATTCCTAGCAATCCATATTGGAACACAGCACACATGCGTGTATGCACATACATTCTTTCTAGGTAATCCACAGTTTTACCTCTGACTGCAGCTATTAAAAGAATACCAGGTATTAAGAAAGAGAAATAATTATAGAGGAGGAGAGTTAGAATGTTTAGGAACAACGTATTACGTGGTTGACAAGAACTGTCACAATTGCCCTGCAGAAAACCATGAAGTAGGCCTGCAGCAGACGTTACGGTTCTAAAAGCTAAGGGCTTTGAGGTGTAGCTTCTCTGGGACAAGGGAAAATCCTGTGTAAAAAGGACTGGTTGGCATCTGGGGATGCTGCCTTTTAAATAAAGTTAAATTATACCAAAAGCTTTTAAAAAAGTGAAGGATTTTATGAAGTAGAAAAAGGAATGCCAAAAAGAAAGCAAAGAAAAAAGAGAAGGAAGGAAGGCTTTAGTTCACAAAGCCAGAAGTATCAAAAATTCCATGCTTCCTAGAAATAACCTGGATACTTTCCATTTGATAACCAGTCACTTACCTCTCTGCCATTAGCTTGGTTACCCCAACCTGAGTCTTTGGATGGGTGTCAGAGACACATAAAGTCTCCAAAATTGTATGGATATTTTAAACTGCATGTATATATACTATGAGCAGACGCCTACAGTTTTCCTCTAATTCTCAAAGAAACCCATAGTCTAAAAGATTTGGGATATTTTCAGAATCTATATCTGTACCTATATCAGTACCTATATCTCTCTATAAGGATGGCTTCAGTTTTGTATCACGTTCTGTAAAGTATGTCATTAGATTTAAAGAACTAGCATGTATTATCAGGTTGTGTCAATTTACCAGTTTTTAAGATTAAAAAAAAAATGGAATGAAGAGCCCAATTAAGCCAAAAGAGAAAATCATATAGTCCTCTGATTGCCTGGTACAATTAACAAACAATTCACTTGCCTCTCTGTTCTGTTCTCCTATTTCAAAGATATCTCCTACCCCAGAAAGAGAACACTAGCCATCCTTGACAAACCTGTTCTGCAATGGAAGACCACAAACTCATTTTGAGTGCATAAATTTTATCTTAATCTTCTTTGGGGTGGGGGTTAGCACTTACTACTTCACTATGTAACATAAGTAGTCAGCAAATATAACTACAAGGCCTTTATGACAGCTAAACAGAAAATAATATAAACATTAGAGCCCAGCAGCCTTAAGTGTGAATCTCAGTGGAATCTCTTTTCATTAAGCTGCAGAATCTTTCTTTTCTTTCTCAAATTCATCATTTCAAACTGGGAATTAAACAACTACTTTGTAGAATCATTATGAGGAATAAGTGAGATGCTATAATAATTTCACATGCAGTAGATATTCAACTAAAATTACCTTTATGTTTCTCTACCTTTTTCACCTTAAAAAATGTAAGATAAACAAAGTCATCAATAGTCATGTGCCCAGTACACTGCTGGAAATTTTTAAGTTAAAATTAATATATCTCCCCCTATATTTCCTTCAACTCTTTGTCATTATTTGTAAGTAAAAATCTCATAGAAATTGGAAAAATATGTTTGTTTGTTAATTTATAATGCCTATGAACAATGCCTGAATATGCTAAAATATATCTCCATAATACCAGGACTCTTACAATTATGTGTATATTATCCTTAAATATTGCCAAATGTATTAAATTGTCTCAGGAGGTATCATAATGTCTAAAATTGCCCTCGCCATTTTTTTAACTGTTTGCTCTTCTAATTGCAAGGTGTACACACGACACGTTAGTAACTAGTTTACTTTATTAATCTGAGATTTATAAATTGCCCACTTCCAGGTGGCTTAGAGATTCTTATAAAATTAAATGCAGTACGCTCTAGCACAACTCAGGGACAGGCTCTGGCGAAATCCAGCAGGGGAATGTATTCAGCCAGATGCCTGAGCCTGTGCAGTGACTGCCGCCAAGCACGGAACTGCACTGCTTGTCCAGGATGCAGAGGCACAAAGGAAGGCTGCTCGGCGTGTATAGTTCCCATTCTCTGACCAGAAAGAACATAATTTAGATCGAAGAGACAAACTTTTTGCCATTGAATTCGAGAATAAATGTATCAGCAAGTTTCTCAAATTGAGGTCATGGAATAACAAAAGACAAAACCACTGTTCAAATAGGCATTTCTCTAAAAGCTGAGGGCATAACATTTAATCACATTGCAGGGAAGCCATTTCTTCAGGGAGCTAAGATAAAAGGGTATATTGCTCTCTGGTGATCCAACAATCCTGAGGAAAAGATTAGAGAGTTTAGAGAAGAGGTTTTGAAACTGTGTGCCTAGAGTTCCAAGGTTTGTTCATTGTCCATTTAGTCATTCGCCAAAGTTACACTGGATTTCTGCTCTATGTGAGGTACTGTTCTAGCTACTGAGAATTCAAGATGGAGATATACATATATATTCATTCATATGTATATGTATGTATGTGTGTGTATACATATTCATATCCATGCACATATTGTTGTATCCTATTTTCCCCTTTGCTTGGAGCTTTCATTTTCTTTTTCTTTTTAAAAATATCTTATTATTAATCAATTACAGTTGTCCCCATTTTCCCCTACTACTCTCCTAAAACTGGTTATAATGTAAAATATACAGAGTTTGTGTTCTAGTAGGTGACAGACTAAATAAAAATAGGGTTAAAGCACAAAGATTTCAGGTGAAGATAAGCACCACTGACAAACTGAAAGCTGGGAATGAGCATATTGGGAGCAAAGGAGAATGCTAACACCTCGGGAAACCAAGGCCACGGTGCTTACTTGCTCTTGGTTACATTCTTAACAGAGACACTAAACAAGGACTCAGGTCCTTCTGGACTCAAGTCTTCTGGCTTTTTATGGCTTCCAAGTGTGATTTTCACAATCAGATGGCAGTAGTAGTCAGAAAAATATAACAAAATTTCAGTTTTAGACCAAAATCAGTCCCTTGAGTAGTGTCCTAAAATTGTCCCTTGTTTCCAGAAGTCAAGTCACATTGTTTTTCTTGCCAAATTTATGTGCCAGAGCACTGCTTTTACACACTTTTAGCCCGGTAAGAAAGAAAAACACATGACTGAATAATTCAGGATGCAGAACACTTGGGCGACAATCAGAATGCAACGGCACCTTGACCTGAGCATTCAGTCAGTTGCACAGGGGACCATTGTATCTCCACACTGGTTTCAGAGCACACGTGGCCCAGAGAAGTGTCCTCAGGCTCGGGGAGGATGGAGATCAGTTCAGGGGACATGGAGAACTATGTCCTACGGGAAGGAGCAGCATCAGTGTGAGAATCCAGGAGGGAAATTATTGGAGGCATCAAGGGAAAAAGCAGGAATAGTGTGGCAAATGTGGAGCTAAGGCTAGTACAACACTGTGGTGATGGCCAGAGGGGAAGGGAGGTAGGGGGACGTGGAAGTGGGTAAGTGGGGATACGTGGGAACAGAAAGACACTTGATTTGGTGTGTTGAGCCTATTAGGCAGTGTGCAGATAATGTTTTATTGAATTGTACATTTGCAACCTATATGGTTTTATTAACCAATGTCACCCCAGTAAATTCAATAAAAATAATTAAGTACAAAAATTTAAAAGATGCATAAATAATCTGGTCCTATGAGAAAACAAGGAGCCAGTCAAAGGTTTTTGATGGTAGACTAACTGATAAAGGTTAGTTATGAAAGTCAACCTAGCAGCATTTTCCGGTAATTTACTGCATTCTCTAATAGCCACTAGAAGAGCACATATTATATAATATGAAGTCCAGAAGTAGGGTATTTGTCAATAATGCTGGCTGGAGGGTGAAATGATCTCTAGGAATTGCCCTATACTAAGGTAAGGCTTAGCATGTTGTGATAGTAATGTAGTTTGATCAAGAATTTTACCTGGATGTCAAATGGTTGTCTCTGCCAGCACTTCTCCACTGGGATTTTTTGACAGAATTAAAACGAAATGCCCTGAGGTGTCTGTGATGTGTGATGAAATAACTTATTTTCTTGGTATCTAGAAAGGTATTAGTCATGTTCCATTTTTGTCAGGATTGAGAAAATGTCACTCAAATTATTATGTATAGCTTTATTTTCTTATAGAATGCCAGGTGAGAAAGGCTGCAATACAAGTCAACAAAATGGCAAGAATTCTGAAAATCTATATTTGCGTGATTTACAAATCTACATTTTATAGAACTACTGTTCAATTCTTGCAAAATTACTCAAACTGTCCTCGCTGGTAATGAGAACACTTTCAAATCAGTTCCCTATAGCTGTAGTGCCATCAGAAATTAGAACATATGGTAAGGTTGGCCAGGTTGGCCTTGTTAGCAGGTCAGAGTCCGCTGGGATTGTCTTTGGTGTGAGTGCTGGTAGTGTGATATGGATCCTTATGTTTCCTGGGGTTTGCCCTTTCTTACCTTTGTGAAACCACTTTTTTGGGGAACTAGATAAATAGAAACTTAAACCTTAAAAATGAGAAAATTCAAAGCGAAGTCCTTGGAAGTAGCTAACAACTGAGTAGTGAAATTGGGTCTTACCTGTGGGGGTGATTTTCCTCGCAAGTCCCCCCGAGTGCCATGGATGAAAGTAAACATTACTGAGACATGACGTGATCTGCTTGAGGAGGAGAGGTGGCCAGTTTCTCAGGGGAAACAAAGGCCAGGAGCAGCCAGTTTCTCCGAGGAGAAAAAGGCCTCCAGCCCCTTCCTCCAGAGGCTTTTATTGGGTTGTAATACACAGGAATACAGGGCAGCAAGGATCAAACAGTAGATAACATGTCTGAGAAATCTGAGGGCTTAGTGTGAGTCAGTGTCTGTCAGGAAAGGGGGTTGCAGAACTTTGGGGAGACATACTCATTTCCTCTTGGACCCTTATTATATGAGTGAAAGCACTCTTAGCAGAGCAGATTTGACAGGTTTATCAGCAAGTCTTTGTGATGCCAGATTGTTCCCCAGGACACACTCTAGCAAGGCAAGGAACTGCACCTTTCCCAACAGGTATTCAGGCTTAAGGGGATTAGAGCCAGGAAGTACTTCTCCCAGGGAACATGGGGACTCAGGCTTTGTCAAAGCTGGGGGGGGGAGGGTGGCGAGAGTCCATTGCTCTTTGTTGCAGCCCCCCGAGTCCTTCCATGAAGGCCTCCCAAGTGATCGAGTCTGGCTTAGGTTGCCCCCCACTGTGAGGGGTCTTACCTGTCATTGACTTCCAACCAAGTTTTAGGGTCAGGGAGAGGAAACTGAGGCAGCGTTTGCTACCAGAGACAAGCTTTGTCTCCTGCGGCTCGTATTCCAGAGGTCTTTGCTCCCTCATCCTTAGCCACAGGGGGTAGAGAGTTACAATTCCTAGAACCAGGCAGAGCAGAGCAATTCTACAACATTTAACATTAACTCCTCCAAGTTCAGGATAAAATATTTTTTATTTAGAAGTGTTTTTAAATGTTCACTAGAGTCATAAAATATATTCTTTAGCATTTTATGGTATACTTACTGGAATTTTTCAATTTTGTTTATTTAGTCAGAACCAGGGCTAGCCAGGTTCTTACTGTAGAAAAATTCATAAGATTTCCTGGCATGAGGAGTTGGGGAGGGAGTGGGATATGTTCAGAGAAACTAGCGCTCTATAGTGTGATATTAACTGAGTGTTGATATGAAGAAATAAACAAAAAACAGGTTTAGTAGAAAATTTTAAGAGCCTAGCCTAGAAGCTCAAGTTGGTTAATGAGAATTGTTGTCAAATCTGTAGGATTTTCAACAAAGCCTGTGTCCAGGAGAGATTTGCAAAGAGGTCAGATATAGTTAGAAAATTAGGTTGGAAAGAACATTAAGCAAGGCTAGTATTATAACACGATGTGTAATCATTTTATTTTGAAGCATTTCAAGTCCACCTTCATGCCTTCCTTACCCTCAGAGACAAGAGCAAAACAGAAGAAATTGGACTCTGTCCATCTTCTTTTACACAAGAAACTCTAATGGAAAACTGGAATCTTACATCGTCAGCAGGTTTTTGGGGACATCATAATCACACATCTTCACATATGTGTGGCTCATCACACATAAATGAAATTTTACTTTTGGTTCTCGGATTTTCAGATATCACTTGGCCTTTAAGAGTAAGGAAGGATATTTAAAGCAAAAGGGAAAATCATATGGGAAGACACAGAGAAAGGTGTTTCTAGTTGGAGTGATGGAGAAAGTGGATCTCAGCTGAAATAAAAAAGAAGGAATTTTTGTATATATGGAGAATTAACTAGTTCAGACTTGAAAAGGTGTTCAATGTAGAACTTAACTGTATTTTTTAATTAAAGAGAATGGAATCTTTTATAGGTGCTTGCTTATACTTACAAAACTGTCCTAAAAAACTACTAGTATGAATTTGCCTAAACTAATATATTCACAGATGCGAGTTTTCCCAAGTTCTACAATGACAATTTTTCTTCCCTAGTTTTTCTTCCTTTTGGTGTATTGTGTCATACTGCACAACAACCAGCCCACTAATATCTCTTTTTACAAAAATACTTAATATTAGAAAATGGTCATTCTTCTATCTCATATTAAACACAACTTTTTAAAAAAGTAACATTCCCTGAATATTGCACTCCTAATCTTTAAAAAGTTTCTAGAAGAGATTTCTCTAGAAAAGATTAAAGTTTTAACACTGAACTAAGTCAGCTAACTCATAAAATTAAGCAAAAATTTTCAGGCATTTGCATAAGATCCCATTTCCATTTTCCTCTTTAAACCTAAAGCCAATGTTTTGGCAGATTTTAAATTCCCAGTCCAAGTGCTATTGATTTTAAATTCAAAGATGAAAATCTGATTTGTATTAATATTTAACATGTATCCCAGTCCATAGATTATAAAATTACTAAATTATGTGATTCATTAAATAGGCACCATAGATATTTTTCTGGTAAGAGCAGAATGAATTTTCAGTAAACATAGTCTCTCTTGGTAGATATGTTTTAAGTGGACAGGAAATTAAATTTTGGTAAACATTGTGTGACTTGTTGGGCAAGGACAGACTATAAATAGAACTTAGAGAGACTGGGAAATTATGATGAATTAGGTCTGAATTTTGTGTATAATGTTAGAAACTTTTCACAAACTTGATCTTTTTCTTTTTGATAAATAAATGCAAGTGAAATTATTGTCAGGTATTTGAAGATCCATCTGTGAATCCAGAAGGTCATATTGATTTTTTCATTATGACAGCCTTTGACTTTTAAGCTATTAGAGGTCTATAAAAGGTTTCACTTTTAAAGAAAATCTGTCACCTGTTAGAAATATGTTAGATATCTAATAAAAATAGATATGGGGTACACCAGGTATCTGCTCCAAACCTGAATATCATTTCAATTAGCATTGTTGATCACTTTTTTACGTGTGTAAGGTCCCCATGTATGAAGCAGTTTCCTACAAAGGCAGTAGTTATGATCCTACTTTTCTGTGTATAGTATGGGAGGCCTTGAGGAGGGTTAAATATTTACCATGGAATAAAGAACCCATGCCCGATGCTTTGGCTTTCTGATGGAGATGCTGGAGACAATGATGAACAGCAAACACATTACCAAGGAATTCTCCCTCTGAGAGGCTGAAAGGGATTCTGATGTTAAGGGTTGCCATCATGGCCAAGAGGAAGCTTCTTGTTTTTGAGCTCCTAGTGGAAATATTGCCTCTGCTGACAGAGCACCCTCATTCTTTTTTTTTTCTTTGTTTTCTTATCTTCCTCATGGTGAGCCATTTCTGGCAGAAAGATTTTCCTTGGGACATATCTTAAAATTACCTAAATTCAGAAATGAAATATTTTATAAAAATCAAATTTTTAATTTATTTGTAATTTACCTATTATTTAAGGGCTGTATATTACATAAATTTCTATTCACTTTTTTAAAGTTCCCATGTTGCTTTGGCTTCGTGAAATTCAGTTTGTACTAGGAATTTTATTGGATGAAAAGTATCAGAATCTAAGATGACTTTGATAGGATGATAGAGTTTAATAAGATTACACTAAATAGGAGTGAGTTATGGATGAGTTCCAGGTTTTATACTTGAATGTAAGGAATTCATCTGCAAGTGCAAACCACAAGAGACAAAATCTGCAGTCACTTATTTGACAGAAACTCAGGGTTCCCAGTTGACAGGAAAGACAATATGGTGCACCAGAGTGTACTAATGTCAAAGTATATGGCGTGACCACAGGTAACATTAGTGGTTTCATATAAAATAAGCAATGTGATATCATGCTTTAAATTGTACTGGTCAGTTCTGGGTGTCGCCGTTGAGAAGAATAAAGGCTATTCATATATTTATAAGAAAATAACCAAGAAATTTTTTAAATTTTTCCTTTACATTTGACTAAGAAGTTGGTAGATACAACTTGACAAGATCAGCCAAATACCCCAATCTCCCAGGACATTAGCATGACATGAAATCAAACCATTTGATAGTGAATTTTGAACAACAGGGGTGGTTAACTTTTCTCTTTAGGTATTAAAACTTCTAAATTGTTTGTTTCACAGGAGTCTGAACTCATAGAACTAAGAGAAACCATTGAAATGCTGAAGGCCCAGAACTCTGCTGCCCAGGCAGCCATTCAGGGAGCGCTGAATGGTCCTGATCACCCTCCCAAAGGTATACTTAGAAATATTGCCATTTTGTATCCAACATATTAGTCATCTACTTTATTTACTAATTGGAAAAAAGCTGCATTTACTTAGCAATGAGTAATTTGGTGTTAATGAAGTCAGAATCTCAGAATTTAAGAACAGTCGCTTTCATTATCAAATAATTTTTAAATTGACCTTGGGGAATTGGCTTCTATAGTTACCATATTTTTCAGCCTATAAGATGCACTTTCCCTGCCAAATTTGGGAGGATATGGGGTGTGTCTTATAGTATGAATATAGCTTACCTGGCTAGTAAATGTAGTTTACAGTTACATTGGTGAAATAGTATGTTATTTATGTTATTAAATATTTTACCACATTTTTTGCTTAAAAATTTTTTTCTATTTTTCTCCTTTAAAATCTAGGTGTGTCTTATAGTCCTAAAAATATGGTATATACACATTTCTCTTCACTTGATTTGGTGAAGGTGGGGATGAGTGGTTGGTTAAGACATTCATATCTGACAACCACCAAAGAGCTCAATAAGGAGTATGAAAATCTAGCTCTCTATAAAAAATAAAATCAAAAATCAAAATACAAAGTAATAGGTATGAGGAGCAATTCATCCTAGGGGTGAGGCCAGTGAAAAGGTACACTTCCTGTAGAGAATTTTAAAACAGTGAGAAAATAGGCTAAAAGTTGGTGTGCTTTTCATTATTACTACGCTTAACAGTTCTAAACAATGACAAAATAATTTTCTCCACCACCACACTCACCCCACCCGTTAGTTTCCCACTGAAGATAATGCTCTATATTAATGTCTTATTTTTTTTCTTTACGCAAGTTCTACTTATTCATGTTCTAACTCTTTTCAGTAGCATTCAGTATGCTCACTTATTTACCAGTTTAAAAATGCTTTTCTAACTTTCACAAGCCTGTCACCTCTCTTCCCATTTGCAGAAGAATTCTGGGAAGTTCTAATGGAATCTTTCAATGTCTTCAGCAGCCAGTCATACTTCAGACCACTGGAGTGTTGCTTTTCTTCCCACCACTCCACCAAAACTGTTCCCTTCAGGATCAGTAATGACTTGTATAACATTAAATCCAGTAAAACATGGAAAATTATTACTACACTTGACATGTTAATAGCATCTGATATTTAATGCCTATTCCTTTCTACTTGGAAATTTATTTTTTTCTAATGTTCATGACATCCGCATTGTTAGTTTTTCTTATGCTTCTTTAAATCTCTTTCAAAGTTTCTTTTGTAGACTCAATCATTGGTCTCTATTTGTTAAGTGTTGGTATTTCTCAAAACCCAGTAGTCCTAAGCTCTCTTCCATTATGGCTTTTTACATTGTGATTATCTTCATCTTGTCCAACATGTTATACAAACTCAACTAGTGTTCTGGCTTTAGTTATCTTCTGTGTTGACAACTGTCAGGTCTATTTCTTCAGCCTAGGCTCATCTCTAAAGTTCCACATCTGCATATACAGCTGTCAATGAGGGAACTCCATCTGGTTGTCTTTGAATGTTCGTGTGTCCCCTTTAACTCAACATCTCCAAATTGGACATTGTCATCTCCCCTGTCAGATCTGCTGTGCCTTCAGTGTTTCTTGCCTCAGTAAATGACACCTTCCTTATCACCAGAAATCTATATGCCACTTAAAAATCCTGTCTCCTTAATCAGAAAATTGCCAAGTTCTATTGATTCACCCCTTTGAATATCTGTTGGGTCGGTTCCCTTTTCTCTGATTCTACTATACACACCTCTCATCTCTTCTCTGAACCATGGCCAGAAACACCTACAGCCATCCTGCCCCTCACCTTCCATCACTCTGCCTCATTCTTCACACTGAGACTAGAGCAATTGTCCAACAACATGTGCGTGTGTGTGTGTCCATCCCATATTGCCCCTAGGATGAAATACAAACTCCTTAACCAGACATAATCTCTCTTCATCGGCTTCATTTATTCAGCAAATATTGACTGATTACTACTTACGTCTAGACTCTGTGCTAGACCTTATGTCTTATTTTTTACACATTGCATATTTTACATTTTGGCTACCCTGAATGTCTTCCAATTCTTTAAAAGTTTTTTTTTTTAATATTCTGCTTGAAAGTTTCTATCCTGTTAGTTGAGCATAAAAACTTTTTGAGACCTTGTAATAATCAGCCTAAATATGCCTCCTTGACCCTTAAACTGGATGAGATACTCCTGGGATGTATTTCTGGAGATAACTCTACTTCCCCTATCAAAATTTGCATTATACTTTGGTCCCTTAATTTGTTTAATGTTCTGTCTTTTCTGATCTGTGGTGGGGCAGTTTGTTTTTTTAATCCTAGTGGCTATGACAATGCATTGCCTATAAAAAGGGGGTTCTTTGAGTTTTATAGAAAAAGAATAATATAATTTAAAATAAAAACAATGACACTGAAATAGAGAACAGGGGGACAGCAACCAGAGGGGAGAGGGGAGGGAATTTCAGGGGGAAAAGGGGAAGGGTTTACAGGAACTAGTATAAAGGACACATGGACAACAACTAAGGGGGGTGGAAATGGGAGGGAGGTGGGGGGCACGAAGGGGGTGGGTTGGGATGGGAGTAAAAGACAGAATACTGTAGTTGAAAAATAATTAAATTTTAAAAAAGAAAGCAAAAAATAAATAAATAAAATATTTTAATTTAAATTTTAGGAAAACACTTGTATAAGGTGAGACATACTTAAATTGAAAGACAAACTAGTTCTCTAGGGACTACTTCTGTTAAGAATTTAGCAACTTTTCCATTTGGGGGAGTTGACTTATATGCTGCATGGAAAATTACTGCATATTTAAAGCTTATTTTACAGCTATAATAAAGCAGCTTATGTTCTAAATCTTCATGTTGTAAATAGGTCCAGAAGGGATTTAAAAAGGCTTAATCCTTTCTTCACCGCAGGGCCAGTCACTGAAGTAAAACTTTCTGGAAGATTTCCTTTTATCTTAGGCAACAGGTAGCTTAATGTATCTACTGGAATTAAAAAATAGGAATTTCTTGGCTCAAAAATTTGGAAGGGGTGCCTAATATAAATAAACTAATAACAGTTATTTTAAAAATTGGACAAGAAAGATTAAAAACAATTTTATAAGATTTAAAACTAACAAAATAATTATAAAAGGTTGGTTGTATAAAGGATATTTACATTGTTTTCCATAATATTAAAACTCAATATTTGATTGAGGGAACACAAACTGTTGCTTACTTTATTGACCACAGGGATAGAATGGAGAAAGTAAACAGTCAATTAGATTTATTATGTGTCTTTCCTTGGGTTATTAAGATGACTGTATAGGGTATAAATTTGCACTATTAAATAGCATTGAAACTCAGTTTTTGAGGCCTTTAAAACGTTCCTGTCAGATAAGGCTTTAGCATGTGGTCTTCAGATACATGTTTGGAGTGAGGCAGCACTGTCACAGACAGCTGGAACTGCGGCAGAATGGTGCAGCAGTCGTAAGGTGACATTGCCTTTGTGTTTCTCCATACATGTACATCACGTTTGTTTATGCACCCTGATACATAGTAGCGATCTATAATAGACTACATTCATTTATTTACTCACCAACACTGTTTTGGTGTCTGCTATGCATTAGACACTATTTGATCTTGAGACACCAAGACACAAACAAAGAGCCAGTGCGCTTGAGGGCTCAGAGTCCACTTTAACAAAGGGCAATTTATGTATCTCATATACAACAATGGTGGCTTTTGTTGTATATGATCAGGCTAACCGCATAATGGCTGTAAGCCTGAAAGGTAGAGAAAATGGAAATTTTTATTTATAATTTTTGAAATCTACTGTTGTTTTTTAAGTTACTACCTCTGCGCATAACCATGGAGTAGTTTTTCTTTCAGATATATCAAGTATAATTTGACCAAACATGTATTAAGTTGAGGGCAACAGTAATAATTTTTTAAAGTGTTCAGCAAACATAGTTGTGTTGAATGACCAATAAGAATAAATTTATTCAACAAGAACTTATAATTACCTACCACATGCGATACACTCTATATAAGGACCTGAGGATAAAATAGTAAAGAATACAGACTTGGTCTCCATCAGTTTTTAGTCTGTAGGAGAGCAGGAAAGAAACAATTATTGTGATCATTATTGTAGCTGAAATGGCATGCCCAAGTAGTTTTAAGTTCTAAAATAGATCAGAATAAGTGTCCCAGAGAATGAGGACTCCAAGGAACCTGCTAGGGGTGGCAAGCCTTCCAAGGAAGGCCTTTCTGAGATAGCCACACTTAAAGGGAGGTCCAAGGAAAAGAATTGTGCCGAGTGATACTGCACAATAAATACCAAGAGAGGAACATTCAAGATGGGTCTTGAGACACAAAATTGAGTAGTGCGTTTACCAAACTTACACAAGGAAGGTAATGAACAGAAGCCAAATAAATAGAACCAGGTTGGAGAGGTCAGTACTGACCAAATTACCGAGAGACAGTTGGACTACAGGTAGGAGTTGAAATGGTTCTTTTGTTTCTATCAAAATGGGACTCTGTTGAACAGTCTTAAGTGAGAGAGGGGTGATGCCATTTTTTCTTTTAAAAAGATTTCCGCCCTGGCTGGTATAGCTCAGTGGATTGAGCATGGGCTGTGAACCAAAGGGTTGTGTTCAATTCCCAGTCAGGGCACATGCCTGGGCTGCGGGTCAGGTCCCCAGTGGGTGCCATGTGAAAGGCAACCATACATTGATGTTTCTCTCCCTCTCTTTCTCTTTCCCTTCCCCTCTCTCTAAAAATAAAGAAATAAAGTATATTTTTAAGATTTTATTTATTTATCTTTAGAGAGGAAGGGAAGGAGAGAAGGAGAGAAATATCAATGTATGGTTGCTTCTCATGAGTCCCCTCCTGGGAACTGGCCTGCAACCCAGGCATGTGCCCTGACTGGGAATCGAACTGCGATCGTGTGGTTCATGGGCCCGAGCTCAATCCACTGAGCTATACCAGCCAGGGCAGAAATAAAATATTTTAAAGAAATAAAAAATGAAAAGATTTCCTAGCCACTGTTTGTAGAGTGCTTTGAGGGTGAGTGAGTTGGACGGCTACTGTTGCTGTAGAGGAGTAAGGTGGGGGGTAGTTCAAAGTGGGGCGGTGGCAGCACAAAGGGTGGGAAGTGGAAAATGGGTCCAGGGACAAACTCGTAATTGCCATACCCACTTCCCCAGATTTGTGCGCTCATCTGGTCAACCATCCTTTACCTAGCTCTGTGATGTTCCATGTCCTGAATCAAATACTTAAAGCACAAGACAAGAATTGTTAGAGAAAAGTAAAAAGCAATACTTGCATTCTAAGGTATTGCTAAAATTATGCCTTTGCCAAACTTTATTGGAAATAGAGTCATAGTTAAACTACCTCCAAGGACTACTTTTCACCTATGATTACAAAAATTTACCTGTCTTTTTGAAATGGGGGATTAATCAAAGTCAAATACAATTTATTATGTGGATGCAATAAAAGTCTGGAACATATTAATGCTTAATACACCTGCTCTATTTGTGAAAATCAGTTATTAGGGGAAAACTAACAAAACTACATCTTGTTCAGAAAAGCTTATAGCCAACCACAGCATAAGTTTACAACACAAATAAATACCTACACATGTTTGAGTATTCATATAACCTCCATACTAATTGATTAAGAGATACTATGTTCATATTGTTGAATATATATATATATACCTTGATTTAGCTTTTGGCATTGATAATTTTTTGGTATGCAAAAACATTAAATATTATCATTTTTTTCTCTTATTAATTCTACAAAGAGGGCAAGGGAGGGGAAAAAGGAAGGAGAGAAACATTGATGAGAAACAACTTGATCAGTTCCCTCTGGCACACACCCTGACTGGATAACAAACTCACAAGCCAGGCATGTGCCCTAATAGGGAATCAAAAATTTGACCTTTCTGTTTGCAGGGTGATGCCCAACCAACTGAGCCACACCGGCCATGGCTGTTATCATTATTTTTTAAATTTCTTTTAAGAGACCATACTCTAGGGATTCTGAAAAATAGATCTAGTTTTTCCCTCCTATAAAATTTGTCAACAGGTTATTACCTTAGTGGAAAAATTAAAGTGCTTATTGGTATGTATGTATATGAGTATAAGGATAGAGATATGTATAAATATATTATACACCCACATGTATACTCACTTATTATATGTTTTGAAAGTAACTATTTACAGCTTCATTGGCATGGGTCATTTCACTGATGAATAAATCAGCCAACTGGAAAGCTTTGATTTTATACTATCATGTCTATGGAGGTATTTTGACAGCCATGTAATAATATCCAGTATCTTATAAGTTCCACTGCAATTTTTGCTGGACTGGGTTTCATTAAGGCCAATTAAACATAGTAATGTGCATAGCCTAAAAATAGATTTGACCTTAAAAATAATTTTATAAACCCTTAGCGTCTCCACTAACACTTAGTATCTATTTACCATAGGTACATGCAATTTTAATTTCAGTTTTACTTTTAATAACTATAATAAAACTAATAAGCTGATTGTATGAAGTAAGTCAATATCTTCAAAAGGTGATTGAATATAAAAATATTCTCCTCTAACCAGAGAAGCACCACATGCTTTGTAGAGACAGAGAGAGGATGTGTACATGGCTGTTAGCTCCCCAGATATGGGAATCAGTCCAGCCTCTGGTTGACTTCACTGGTTTTCCGCTAAGGGACTATGGGAAAATTACATTTAGTGATTAAACTCATCTCAGCGCTTTACTTAAAGATTAACATTAGATGTTCCAGAGCAAAGTAATAACAGAGCAAAAGCTAGGCTTTATTATTGCCTGTTATTATTGTTACTGTGATATTGTTCCCAGTCATCGACAGGAATTAGGCGTGTGATGGAATGTTTTCTGTTCAATTCACAAACAACCTACCCATACTCTCTCACTCTGAAAGCTCTTCCCTCTTGCCTCTCCGGCCTCCTGAAGTCCCTGAACTCTCTGCACTTCAGTTTGCTCCTCTGTCTGTGAGATGAAGTGCGTAGGTGACTTCCCAGGTTTGTTTTGGCACTAACATGGTGTGGTTCTATGAAGTGGAAAGTTAATATATTTGGCTTCAGTAACTTTATTTAAAGTACAAATATTAAGAAGACACAATTCTCGCACTCTTATGAATTTCCATTTCCTCTGTGGAACTAATCATTTGAAGTAAATCAGTTTTGAAGCACAGTTTGATCCAGGTATTCGGTAGAATTACTCCCATTGCATTTTATTTCTGGACAAAACCCAGAACTCATTAAACCACCAGTGTTACAGACTTGTATGAGATTCCCACTGAATCTTACTGCAGATAACCCAGTTAACTAAAGTAAATATGGTTGTCCTCTATTACAGTTACTAACCCAAACTGCATTGAGATGATCTTAAAAGCCATGTTGACTTTTATTAGCAGATTGCCTCTCAGAAACCTAAATTCTCATTTGTTCAGAATTATACTCTTGATGAGCAAGTGTGATCCTCTCTGTCTGTTGCTAGATCTCCGCATCCGAAGACAGCATTCCTCTGAAAGTGTTTCTAGTATCAACAGTGCCACAAGCCATTCCAGTATTGGCAGTGGCAATGATGCTGACTCCAAGAAAAAGAAAAAGAAAAACTGGGTAAGCCACCCTCCTTCATGTAATTCAGAAACTCATTACTGCACAGTGACTCAGGCTTTTCCCTGTGGGGCTTTAGAGGCCTGCAGCAGTTCACAGACAGTCTCATTCAAGTGACTGCACCTCACCTGCTGCGCTCCTCGCCCAAGTCAGGGGGACGTGGTGCTGAAGAGCATGCTAGAGTGTTGGGCCTAAACTTGGGTGTGAATCCCTGATCAGCCACTTAGGACTTGGATCTTGGGCTGAGTAATTCCCCTTTGGCAGGACCTAAATTTTGTCATCTGAAAAAACAGAAAAACTAATACGGATTTTATGGAGTTGTTGGAAAGAAAAATAATATCTGTAAGTAGATGACTTAGAGTAGGGATTTATTTTGCAGATGAAAGATGATGACTGATGATAATGATGATTAGGTGACGTTGATAATGCTGAGGATGATGGTGTGGAGATGATAGTAATGATGATGGGGATGGAGGAAGAGAAGAAAGAAAATTGGAAAAAAGGAGAGAAGAGACCTTGACTCTCCCCACCCCTCACATGAACAGGGCTTTAGTGTGAACAAAGTTTCACCTCGTAAGAAATCCATTACATGAATGTCTGCTTTATTTTTCTTTACTAAGAGAATGTAGCAGGAATATAGAAATGCACTTTAATGGAACTATAAGTTTACATAGAGATATTATTTCTGATAATATTAAGCAGTTGCTAAAAAACTGAGGGGAAGATGCAGAAATGTTTAAAAACCATAAAGTGAAGAATTTCCTTTTATACTGTGAAACGAAAGCAGATTTTAAAGAAGTACAACTGTTGATGAAATCCAAGACCTAGCTTTCAGAGGATTTTACCAGAGTGCCTTCTATAAATAATGAAAGAAGTATATATTTTTTTGTTTTAAAAAATGTTTATGCCTAATATTTTAAAATACTGATCAGCCTTCATTCCCTTGATTTGTAATGACACACTCTTTCATGTTTCTGCAAGGTGAACTCTAGAGGAAGTGAGGTGAATATAAACCATGGACGATTTGGCATGCATCTATAAAAACACCCTACCTTGGCATGGATGCTATTTATTTTGGCAGTAGGCTTTTATACCTTTTAAAAGAAGATTACCTTGTATGTCTTTCCTTTGTGTCTTTTCATTTTAATCTCAAATTTTAAAAAGAAGTAAAACCATTTTCTGGACAGAGCTGTAGGGGACACCAATTCTGGTTTTGAATAGTATGGGGATTGAAAATTTGAATAGAAAACCACAGTTGATGAAGTGTTAGGTGAATTTGATTTAATTTTGCTTTTTAAGTTTATCCTGTCAGCAGGACACGACTTGATTGTAGTGCTAAAGTGGCCATTTAAAACAAATTTCCTTGAAGAGAGAAACATTGGGAATAAAATCCCTTCAAGGTACTTGGTTTTAAATGAGTGCTCTGACAGCCATGCCCTTGACCCTGCACTATTTAAAAGCCTCCCATGTTTGCGCTGTGCTGGATTAATACAAGAATAAAACAAAAACACAAAACACAGTATCGCTGTTTTAGAGATACTGTGCCGCAACTGTTAATACCCTGCTTATCCGTACTGACCCCAGGCAGTGGCTAGGACGGCACCTGCAAACTAACGCCCCAAAGTAAAATCCTCCGAGTGCAAATAGACAAGAAAGGTAATTTCTGTCCTTTTTTTCAGCTGAGAAGCTCATTCAAACAAGCCTTTGGGAAGAAAAAGTCCACCAAGCCCCCTTCCTCACATTCGGACATTGAAGAGCTCACGGACTCATCCCTCCCGGCCTCCCCCAAGTTGCCCCATAGTGCTGGTGACTGTGGGTCGGCCTCCATGAAGCCCTCGCAGTCGGCCTCGGCGTAAGTCATTCCTTCGGCAGAATGCTGAAGCATTTTCCAAAAACAACCTGAGGCCAAGCCCATGCTTGTGTTCTAAATGTCATCAGGTTGCACTGCCGAACTGTCTTCAAACCAGTCATTTTCAGACCACCCTGTCAGCATTCTTTTCGCTTTTTCCAGATATTAGAATTTGAGTGTCTCTTGATCTCATTCTCCAGCTTTTCTCAGTTATTATTTGCACTTCTTTTCACTTGCATTTGTCCATGTATCTGTCTAACTGTGCATTAAATGCAGGTCACCCCTTGTCTGGCCACCAAAGAAACGGCAAAATGGCCCTGTGATCTACAAGCATAGATCCCGGTAAAATGGAGTGTGATGCATGAACTGCAGAGACCCAGGCTCTAACCTAGGCAGTGTTGCTTTTGCTTTTTCTAAAATTGCTCGCATGCATTTCAGCAGTAAAAACCTCCTCTGTTTGTTTTTGAAGCAAAATTTAGTTTCCTAGAGCCAAACCTCCATCCATTTTCTTTAATTGTGTTAGATAACCTAGCATAGCATTTAAAAATTTATCATCACCCACTCTTTGAGGTGACAAGAAAGAATGCAACATTTAGAATGTAGAAACGTGCTCTGATAAGTCTCTGTTTTATATACTGTTTAAATCAGATTGCCTTTATGCCCATGACATTGACTAGCCTAGGACCGTCATATTGAACAGGGCCACAAAGGACCCTTGCGCATCCTATGAAATGTACAGGCACTTGTACATCCCATGAAATTTCACAGCTTGCCCAGGAAGGAAGTACACGTAACACTATCATTTTGTGACCAGCAACCTAGTCCTCACATTTTAAATGGAAATGATATTAGTTGTAACACAGATGCTTTTGACACAATTCCTACAAAGCTGTCCACAAAGCAGCAACAACAACAAAACAAGAATGAGGATATAATGTGTACGGCCTTGAAGCAGCCCTTACCTAGTCTTCTTTAATGGATTGAAATCTGTGATTTAGCTTCATCAACCGTGATCCCATGAGTCAGCTGAGCCTAGCAGAAGGATTATGTAACACTCATCCATTATTTAAATGTTCAAAACTAATCTCTCTGATTTACTTTCTACAATATTTATGTTGAATTTTCACAGTACCTTGAAGCTGATATTGTGGCAAATAAGGTTATCCTTTGTATATATTTATAAAACAAGAAGTCAATGTTTTAAGATATAATAACTTTGCTTCAAAAATATTTCATATGTTACAAATAGAGATTTAAGTCCCTTGAAAAATGGTAGCATTAAATGTAATATCATTATAAATCTTCAGCCCCATAAATATCAGCAACAAGAGAATTTTGAGGTTCAGTTTATATACAGTAATAATAGACTATTTCATACTTCAGAAAATGGGAAGAAAAAGATGAAAGGAAAAGATAGTTACTATTTCTAGTTTTAAAGCTGTGAATGTATTACTGTTGGTAAAAGTCTCTTCTTTTCTCTAGATTTTTGCCAGCAGCAAATAATTTCTGTACCTGCTGGATAAGATTACAGTTCAGCCTTTAAAAGAAGCATTACTTTTTCTAATCCTCTGGCTTCCCCCAACCACTGAGGATGTGTTTGTTCCCTTTTTTTTTTTTAGGATCTGCGAATGCACGGAGGCTGAGGCAGAGATAATTCTGCAGCTGAAGAGTGAGCTCAGAGAAAAGGAGTTAAAATTAACAGATATCCGGCTGGAGGCCCTGAGCTCCGCTCATCACCTGGACCAGATCAGGGAAGCCATGAACCGCATGCAGGTCAGTGCGGACACACCTTCCAGGGGCAGCCTGGAGAGATGAATGTGTGGCTCATTTTCTTCTCTTAGTTATTACAAAACCAAAACACACTGTCAACCATTTTTAGGAATGTGCTCTGCTTACCCAGTCCTGGCAACTTGTTTCCTAACACCAAACGGAGAAGTCTGGGGTATCAGCACTGGGAGTGTGCACACTGACTGGCCAGTGGCTCCCGAAGGCCATCGTCCTTGTGATTGCATTTGTGCAGCAGTTGCGTGTAGAGAGGTGGCTGCAGTCCTTGCTTCTTCACTTTTCCATGATTTACCTTTATGTTGGATTTTTGTTGTTAGTGTTGTGAAAGCTGACTTTCTGGTACCTTTTCCTATTTTCTGTGGAAAAACAAAAGTAATGAGAAAACTACAGAAACATAATTCAAGCCTTCCCAATATGAAAGTAAAGTGATATCGAATGCCATCTGTAAAAGTTAAAGCTTTTGTGGTTTTTTGGAAGCATCTGAAAGCTAAATTCAGAACCAGTCTGTGCTCAGACTAAGTTCTCATTTTATTGTTGAGAACCAGTAATCACTAGGCACCACAGACAACTGAAGAAAAGCTCATTGCTGAGCAGATTCATCTGCCACTGTATATATTCATCAAAAGGTTTCTGTTGTATTAAAGAGCTTAGTGCCCCGTTTCAAAGGAACAAAAGATTTTCAGATGTTATCTATGATTCTGAAGTAATTTGAAATCACTTACTTTATTTGCATTGTTCAGCTCTGAGTTTCAACTGTCTGTGAATTTGGAATGTTAAGATTGTCATTATTTGCTATGAGATTTCAACAATACTTTAAAACGAGAAATGTTCTGAAGCCTTCAATTATAGTGTCCTTAATTCAAATGAGACCGAGAACACTCCTCAAATATACGATGTATTCAAGAAATAATTATTAAAATTCTAACGGTTAGTGTGTCTATATTTGTGAATACATGCATATATGTGTGAGAGAGGCAGAGAAAAGATTACTTTTTTCTTTGGGAGGAAATCTGTTTTTATCATTTCTGTTTGTTTATTTTACATATCACCACATGCTTTATTTAGTAACAAACGAACTGTGGTAAAAAAAAGTGATACCATTTTCTCAGTCAAGCCTGTTCAATTTATCTCATGTTTCCCATCTTCCTGAAAGAATGAGATTGAGGTACTGAAGGCTGAGAACGACCGGTTGAAGGCAGAGACTGGTAACGCAGCGAAGCCTGCCCGGCCGCCCTCGGAGTCTGCAAGCAGCACCTCCTCCTCATCCTCACGGCAGTCACTGGGCCTTTCTCTCAACAACCTGAACATCGCAGAGTCTGTTACCTCAGGTGATTGTGTGCACACACCTGCCTGAACCAAAGCCTGGCTTAATGGGGGGTGGGAGGGTTTTGGGGGGTGCAGGTACTGGAATTTAAAGAACGTTACCCACCACTACTCCCGCTCATACCCTCTTAAAATGTAAACACTCTCTAATTCTCAGAAATAGTCCCATTTTTCTTTTATAAATTTATTCTACCTCATTATCATTTTTAAAGCACATTCCCTGGAAAGACTTAGAGATGGGGTTTTCATATCCTTTTTTTGAGAAGTATTTTCTCCATGATTGCAATAGGATAAAGAAACCTGATGATCATTGGTGCTCATGAATATAATATGAATAGCCCCATGCGATTTGGTAGTGTTTTAAGTGTCCAGAGTCCATAGACAGGTGCATCAGACCCTATTCCAAACTTGGACTAGACGATCCTGCATGGTGTTGCCGAGAGAGAGCAATACTGATGCTAATCACTTAGTCTGCAGATGTATTCAATTTTCAACAAACAAAAAGAACACACTGGATTCTGTTATTGTATTCAGTGGTACTAATGATGGAACAAGGGTACAGTTTGCAAATAGAATTCATGTGACATAATGGTGTCAATTTCTGACGAACGAGTCAGTTAAAAGTATAACTGCTCCTAGGACATTGAACTATTTTATGCACGTAAGCTTTAGCATAGGAAAGTTGTGTATGTCTGTGGTAATTGCAAAATGTGGCCACCAGATGACGCTTGACAATCAATAATATACATGTTCCTGGGTAACTTTGGATTCCATTCTAGAACAGAGAAACTTAGTTCCTCCGTTCTATGATGAGTCACCTTAAATTACATGAAAATATAGAAGGTGGTGATGAAAACAAAGGAGAGAACCAGAGACACAACATACTAATAATATAGATGGCATTTTTAGTCTATCACATCTCTTGCTTCTAAAATGTCAGAATTTTAAAAATTCTATTAAATCTGCCCTTCATAATGTAAAGTGAATGATCTAGGTGTGTACTTGCTTTCTTATAAAAAGCAAGTAGGAACTCTCTGATAATCAGGAAAACAGTCTTTATAACAATGGGTGCTGGGGAGGGAAAATAAGCAAAGAATAAGCATCGTGCAAAACAAATACTAGCAGCCAAGATGAAAATAGAGAGAACTCATAATAAATGAACTCATAAATCAGTAGGTAAAACAAATCTATGGAACTGTGGTAAGAACTTGAGTGTATGAATAGTCCCCAAGGTTTATCAATACTCTTCGAAAAATGCTTAAAAAGAAAGAACAAAAACTTCACATATTATAGAGAGTCTGATAATCCTGAGAAATATCTCATGTGTTGACTCGGGGGTGAGCGTGACAGGGAAGTGAGGCAGGACCCACACCTAATGGCCCTCAGTGCCTGTCGGTGGCCCGGGGCTCAGCTCCCGAGGAGGGACAGGGATGGCCCTTACAGACGGCTGGATGGCAGGACAGTACTGCCCGTCGCGTGGCTTTGTTTTATCCTGGGGAAATACGGTACTGCTGGGAAAGGCAACACTAGTATTGAAGGTAGTTTAGAAAGAACAGCCACGTAAAAATGAAATGAAAATGCATGTCTAGGAAAGACTAGAACCCATAAAGATTAAATATGAAATTAAAGAAATCACGTTTACGATTTTTTGTTCTTTGGTATTGCTTTTCCCCTTGTTTGGTGAGTTCAGGATTGGAAGTCAAAAGGCATTCATGCTGGGGCATGCTGACAGAGGAGCTTTCTATAAGGTTCATGATTAATTATTTTACTAAAGAAAGAAGTGGGCTAGAGACAGGATAGTTGACAAGTGTCCAGTTCCTGAAACATAACTGCAGATTCCATACATCCAGTAAAGGCATAAATTTGAAAAATAAATTTTTGGGGGGGTCAAAATTTTATTTTAACCAGAATGAGAGATCTATTTGTTCTTCCCACAGAATGTTAGAAAGGACCATAATTAAATTTCCATAACAAACTACAGAGGAGCCTTAACTCCCGCTTGCTGGGGGGGTTTTTTTGTTTGTTTTTCCTTGAATTATTTCTTCAGTGGTCATCCTGTCATATACTGGGAACAGGGGGAGACCCAGAGTGGGGCACCCTGTGCTCCTCCCCTGTCAGTGGAACTGGTTAGAATAAGCAAGTGGAGAAAAGGAATACTAGAGCAGCTAAATTTCTTCAACACCGGGATGAAGTGCTTTTGAAGCATTGTTTCTTCCAGTGGTCCCAAACCTTCTTGGCACCAGGGCTCCATTTCATGGAAGACAGGGGTGCTGGGGATGAGGATAGGCAAGAGCTCAGGCAGGCAGTGATGTGAGCAAAGCTTTGCTGCTCATTTGCTGGCTGCTCACCTCGAGTTTGGTGGCCCAATTCCTAACAGGCCCTGTACTGGTACTGGTCCGTGGCCCAGGGCTGGGGACCCTTGTCAGACCCCTGTTTGTGCTTCTCAGTAACTTTACGAAACAGATGCTATTTGAGCCCCATTTTACAGATGAGGAAATCAAGACTTAGGAAAGTGATAATAATTTGTTGAAGATCATGCAACTAGTAAGTGGCAGAGTTCATATTTAAACCCAAGTCTGGATTAATCCAATGCCCGAACTTTTTACTGCTATATTCATTTTGCTTTAAGTAGTAACATACACAAAAGCCAAAGACAGTTATTTATTGGTTGGTAGATATTTACCATACTGCCATCAGGAGACATTTCATAGTTTAAGCATAGGTTTTAAGAGTAATCACAACATAAAATGAGGAACATCTTCTAAGGCAAACTTGAGCAGACAAGGGGATCAGAAATAAGATTAAAGCCCTTACAGTGGACTGCTAGGACATAGATGATCTGGCCCTTACTCACTTCAACAGCATTTCATACACTCCCCCCTCTTCCCTTAGTCTCCACACTACTGTCTTCCCTAGCATCTGTTCCTATTGTGTTCCCTAACATCAAGAGCTTGTGTGTTCTGTTCCTTGAACACACAAGCTCTTTCATCAAGACTTTTGACTGGACATCTTTTTCTAGGGCTTCATTTGCATAGCACTTCTTAGCCTCCTTGTCTTATCTTCAAACACCACCTCCTCCAGGAAGCCCTCCAAGATAAACTATCTGTCTAGAGCAGACTCTCTTCACTTACTCTGTTTCACTGCCGTGCGCCCTTTACTTCTTGCACTTAACACATTATACAATTATGTTGTTGAAAATGTATACTACAAAAAACTAGAAAATTCACTTTCCTTCTCACCTTGGTATTTATTTCCAATCCCCAGTACAATTTCTGGTGTATTTTATGTGTAATAAATACTTTTGAGTATTCATCAACATTTACAAATAGTTGAGCAAAGTACTAAAAAGTTAATTTGGTCATGAACTATTAGAAACTGAGGTGTGAACCAGCTACCAGTAAGCCACTGTTAACCTCTGGGGAAGCAGGGGAATGAAGGGGATGTGTAAGGAAGTGTTTTATTGTTTGGTAGGACAGGCAAAATGGTGAGAGACTGTGGGGATGCAAATTTGGTCAAATAATTAAACTCCAGTAAGGGAGATAGTCTTTGATGATTAAAAATTTTCTAGCAAAAATCGTCATATTCCTCAAACTCTAAATGTCATTTTACTCCTTCCTTTGCAAAATCGTATATTCCTGCTTATTAAGATAATGACACCATTTCATTTTTAAAAGCCATTTGATGACATTGTTGTTTCTCTGATGGTACAGTCACAGCCCTTGTTTCTCTGCAGTCACAGTCAGTGTGGCTCGTTCTTCCTGTCACCAGGAGTATGTGTCTTCAGTTTGTAACTGAGTTCCCTTTGCCCACAGAACTCTATCTTCATATTAAACATGGCTCTGTGGAAATATCATTGATGAAGGAAAACATGTATTTGGGAAAACATGTATTTGCCTTAATCTCCAAATTAGACATTAATCTCATCTAATATATTTTGAGAATTATCTTTAATCACATTTAAAGACTGGTGCTTTAAAGGTTAGCTAGCTTTATCATGATTCTGTAACTCTTAGCTGACTACTGGAAATCCTATTCTGGTTTTGAAACTATAAGCATAAAGAGTAAAGAAGAGTAATAATTAATATACTTCAGGATGAAAGTATTTATATGCCATGGTTGAAACTCAATAACACTGTAGTAATTATAAATAAAAGGAAAAAAGTGATACACCTGGATACATGTCACATGCTTGAAAATAATTTCAGTTGACAGTCAATTCCAGCACCTTTACATTAATAAATTCCATGGGTGTTGTGGTTGGATATTTTAGATTGGATTGAAAAATCAGATTGCTTTACAGTTTGTCACAGTTATAATGGTAACTGAATATTACCTCAGGCATTACTCAGGTCAGTGTGTAACAGAAAAGGATCTCTTCATCTGAAAACAATGAATGGCCCAACACTTGGCTGAAGATCTTTGGGAGCAGAAATAAAATCTTAGATTGAAAACTGTAACCCACAGGTGGCAAACACAGGGCCTGCAGCCCAAATCCAGCCCTCCACCTTGTTTTATCTGGCCCGGCACCTTGTTTCTACCCAGCGGCAGCGTTGAGCTCCGTGGCCCTAGCAAAGGAGTAGTTAGTTACATTTACACAATCCTAAAACTACATTTGACCTTTTGAAAGCAACCATAAGGCTGATGTGGCCCCTGGTGAAGATGAGTTTGACACCCCTGCTGTAACCCAACCACAGCAATTCATCTTCTTAAAGGCTGAGGATTTTTAAACCAATTAGGCCAGAACGGGAAGCAGAAAGGCTACATATCCCATTGAAAGTTATAAAACTAACTCTGAGAGCGAAAACCGTGACAATGGACAAATCTGAGCTCATATGACTACTGTATGTGTGTTTGTGTTTTTTTTAATTCGGTAGATATTTTGCTAGATGATGCTGGTGATGCAAATGGACATAAAGATGGACGCAGTGTGAAAATTATAGTCTCCATAAGCAAGGGCTACGGTCGAGCAAAGGTATTTTTTTAATCTTAAATTCTTTATAACTAAAGGCTATGTATGACCATGAATCAAATGTATTTTATAGTTGAATATTTGTCCTGATAAACACATTATCAGCAGTGTTTCTTGGCTTTACCTTAACATATTATAGAAGCATAAAAGTTAGGGGCTAGAAAAAAATGGCGTTGTCAGTAGGTGGAACTGACTCAGTGGGTCCCATTCACTCCCTGAAGTGAGTGATGGATTGTCAGTCACCCTCATTTCTGGAACTTAAGCAAAACACATTGCTTTTTTGGACAAAACGTCTTGTCTGAAATATCCTTCAGGTTTTACTTGTAGAATACAGGTGATGTTCATGATACGCAGTAATATGTTTCTGCAGCTGTCGATTTGGTCTTTGCACGAAGAGGAGACTATAAACTACATAAATAAATATTCTAGACACTGGAAAGACATCATACTGAACTCAGTATGATAAATTCTGTCAGTGCATTTGTGTGCATCATTTTTAAACAATGTATTAGCCGAATAGCCAAGTATTTTCATTTTTATGGAATCAAATGTGGCCTTCAAATTGACAATGTCATCCTGACTCTAGCCCTGTCTTAAAACAAAAAATAGCACTTCCAGCTGAATTTGTCATTGAGTGGTCAAGAATACAAATTTATAAGAATCTAAATTCTTTTGAACAGGAAAACAAAAGATACTTCAGAACTTTAAAATACTTGAAATATTTAAGTTTCAAAAAAGTGGGACAGCACTTATGAAGTTTTACACTGAGCAGGTTTCCCAAGAATTCCCGTGCCACAAACTGCGTTAGCTGCAGATTTGACCCTGACTTGCTGAAGCAGGTCTTCATGGAGCCTGTTGTCTCAGTGAAGCTTACACTGTCTCGGATTTAAAAGCAGCTGCTTATAAAGCATTGTATGGGTTCCCATTTTGACTGGGTTCCAGTAACACTGGAAAACAAGCTTTCTTTTTCTTTTTTTTTTTCAAAATAATTATAAAAGAGTTACTCTAAAAGACAGAGTCTTTGAACATTGAAAGTAGTTGTCTTGGTCTCTTTGGGCGGCTGTAACAAAATGTCGCCGAGTCAGTGGCTTCAACAGTAGAAATGTATTTTCTCCCAGTGCTGCAGTCCAAAACCTAGTTGCCCGCTGGTCTGGTTGCCGGCGTGGGCTCTCTCCTCGGGTTGCAGGCCTCCACCTTCCCACCGTGTCCTCGCACAAACGGCATTTCCTCAATGCGTGTGCCAGAGGAGAGAGCCTTCTCTTCCCCTACGCCTGAGGCCACCAATCCCATCATGAAAGGTCCACTTCAGTGGCCTCGTCTAACTCCTAAAGTTTTTCTCTCTGAATACCATCACATTGGGGGTTGTGTATTGAACATTAATTTTTTTTGGGGGGGGCACCAACATTTATCTATAACAGTAGTAAAAAAATCACAATAGTTTTACTGTGAATTTCTCCACTTTTTAGTGCTAAATGTATTGGCTTCTTAACAGGTTATATCTAAATAATGGTGACAATCCCACAAAAAAAGATAAATTTGGGACCATTATTTGTACTGTAAAGAGATCCTTTGCTTGCTAAAATGAGTCCTGTACATGCCCTGACAAGTCCTTTTAAATCAGGAATTTTCTGGGGAACTCAAAATGGGTCCTGTTTTGTAAACATGTGAATGCCATACTACCAGGGATAACTTACTTTTAAAGCTGGATGAGATTCTAGAGATCATCTAGGTTAACAAATGAAAAAAGACTTAACAAAGATAAAGATCACAGAAGTAGTAAGATGAAGTTCTAGGACTCATATGATATGGTTCTATTCCATCTCTATCACCATTTCCTCCCTACCAAGCTGCTTCTCTTCAGGGACGCACCCTCTGCATTAGCACGGAAGACTATTCTCTCCTGGCCCTTCCCCTTCTACTGAACAGGTCATGACTCAGTTTTCCTTGACCATACCATTTCATCTGATCTCCTTTCTTGTTTTGTTGCTATGGCTGTTTCTTTCTTTGGTTGGTTGGTTGGTTGGTTAGTTTGTTGGGGTGTATTTTCTTTTATACAACTCACCGTGTGTATCTGTTACTATAGAACCCATAGGCTTAATAAATATTTTAGTCTTAATCATCACTACATTAATACATTTTAGTAGAAAATGTAGTCATGAGACAAGACACACAGTTGGGTTTTTACCTTGTTGTATTTTGTTCTTATTTAGGATCAGAAGTCTCAGGCATATTTGATAGGATCCATCGGTGTTAGTGGGAAAACCAAGTGGGATGTCTTAGATGGTGTAATTAGACGTCTCTTTAAGGTACGTTGAGCAACGTATCCTGATATTAATTTCCAAATGTGTTTCGTTTTGCATACTCTCTTAGCTTTAATAGCCTAGACATGGTTGCTTCTACTCTCCTTCATTTCAAATATCAAGGAAAGCTTTCTGTCTTTCTGCTGTCCAATATTAATAGTTCTTATATTACCCACTTCTAAAATTCTTGACAGCTCTTCATATCCCCAAGAATTTTGTATTTTTCGTAGATGAGCCAAACCTGGTTTTGACGTTCCTTCTCTGTGCGCACGGTTTAGGAGTACGTGCTCCGTGTCGACACGTCCTCCAGCCTCGGTCTGAGCTCCGACTGCATCGCCAGCTACTGTGTCGGAGACGCGGTTCGATCCCACAGCCTGGAAGTGCCTGAGCTGCTGCCTTGTGGCTACCTTGTTGGAGACAATAATATCATCACTGTGAATCTGAAAGGTAAAAATAAAAATGAAAAGAAAAGCACAGTGCATTTTTTAACCAATATTTCTTTTTTGGCAGTTTTTCTTCATGTTTTCATATTTAAAAATGATGTTAACTGCTTTGATAGTTTTGACATGAAATAAGCCATATTTATATTTTAAACATAGGAGTTCTACTTAAAACACTAAAATCCAAATCAATGAAATTCTTTGGATTTGAGGATATGAAACTCGGAATGTAATTTTGAAAATTCTCCAGGACTTACAAAAAGGAATGTGATTTAGGGAATTTCAAGTTCCTAGGTTTCTTCCATTACCATCTTTCATGTAGGGAGGATTTGAAAAATTTATTGTGTACTCTAAAGTAATGTATTCATCACTGTATCTTTGATTTTAAAATATGTATACCCAATAAATATCCACTGAGATACAGAATGGAGATTCAGAATCAAGAGGGAGAAATTCTGCTTTATTTGTTTTAAATGATGTCATTAATTATAGGCAAGTAGAATGTCTAAATTATACTTGTCTCCATAATTCCTTGTTCGTACATGTTATAGAATCAGAACCCACTTATATAAGCTATGAATTGATAGAAGAATGTGTCAATATTTGATTTTATGATTGAGGTAATTGAGTAAGTAAAAGGAGACACTGCTTCCTTCTTAATTCCTTGCCAAATACCTCCATTTGTGTTCTTCAGAAGCTCAGGTAGGTCAAACAGCCAGGATGTGTAGTGAGAGCTAAATGGAAATACAGAGGAGAAACTGGAGGAAAAGGGGAAGAATACACACACACATGTATTTTACATTAGTTCCTCACATTTATTCCTTTCTAACTTTATTTTTATTGTTGACACTATTGCAGATGTACTCATTTTCCCCCTATGCCCACGCCCACCCCACCCACACCCCCTCCCTGAGGCCGTGCCCGCACTGTCATCTGTGTCCGTGGGTCACACACACATGTTCTTTGACTAATCCCTTCATCTTCTTTCCTGTCCCCCAGCCCCTGTCCTCTGATGGCTGTCAGTCTGTTTCATCTATTCATGCCTCTGTCTCTCTTTTGTTCATCAGTTTATTTTGTTCATTAGATTCCACACATGACTAAAATCATATGGTTAACAATACTACCACCTTCAAAGGAAATAAGATTTTATAATAATGCTTCCATTTCTCTTTGCAAACTTAAGAGGGAAACGTGAAGCAGACAGTGGAAGCAAGCCTGAACAAAAGGAAATGGCTCGCTTTGCTGTGGATGTTTGCTCTGTCTTACTGCTGAGGTTTCTGTCTTAAAATAGCAATAAATTCAATAAAAGGGGGAAAAGTATATGTTTGTAGGATAGAATTATCAAAGAAAGTATTTTGCAAGAACTGTATTCCTATGAATAACACAGCTTTTTTTGTCAGTTGACACTCTATTGTAAATTCTAGCTTGTGTAGGACAATAAGGCATGCTGTACCCTTTGTTTCTTTCTTCAGGGGTAGAAGAAAACAGTTTGGACAGTTTTGTTTTTGATACGCTGATTCCTAAACCAATTACCCAGAGGTACTTTAACTTGTTGATGGAGCATCACAGAATTATACTCTCGGGGCCCAGTGGTACTGGAAAGACCTATTTAGCAAACAAACTTGCTGAATATGTAATAACAAAGTCTGGGAGGAAAAAAACAGAGGATGCAATTGCCACTTTTAATGTGGACCACAAGTCAAGTAAGGTATGTCACCAATTCCTGTGAGAACTGCTGCCGTTTATCCGTAACATCTTAAGCAATTAAACATTAAGATGGTGCAAAACTTTACCATATTGTACATGGAAATGTATCCATCTGTTTGATTTAAGCTAGTGTCTGGCATATGACTAAACCCTGCTTCACAGGTTTGAACAAGACTGCTATTCAATACTATTAAGTTATCACAAGCACTGGGAATATACAGAGTAAAACAAGAGTCCTTATTTTCTGATCTCTCTCAGGAAGTATTAGAGCAGAAAGAGATCGATGCAAAGTGCTGTAGATGCAAGAGGGGGAAAATAGCAATTCCTGGAGGAATAATAGCTTTATAAAAAGTCAATACTTGATCCGAGTCTTAATAAGTAAGTAAGAATTAAATGAAATTGGTAGTAATGGAGATTGAGGTATAGTTAGAATATTTTAGGCAGAAATTCTGGGAGCAGCAATTGCTTACATCATATTTCTATAGGATTTCTGCTTAGGAGCCTTGGGAAATTGAACAATATTACCTTTTAGCATCAACTAAAATCTCATGTACCATGATAGTCAGCTTTTAAATAGGTATGAGAAGCTATAAAAACCAGTTAGTACTTTCATATATTATGAGCAAAATAAGAAATTCTAAAAAGAAAGTAGTTTATGCCTGAAACTAGACTTTGCCTGTAGTTATTCATTGCATTCTCAATTAATTCAAACTAAGTTTCCCTTAGGGAACTGTATGCAATGCGAACATGATCGTGGGTTGTGTTATTTTTCCAAGATAACTTGGTGAGGTGATCGGAACTGACCAATCTCTCAGAAACCTCCAGCCTGCAAATTTTCAGAAATAAACATGATCCCCAAAGCATCCAAAATTCACTGGACTCTTGAGACAAATTGTATGTGTAGCTTAGTGAACAAAATGTTCTTCATTGTATGGACAACTATGTGCTAAAAAACTGGACAACCTAGAAGACATGGAAACGTTTTTAGAAACATACAACACCCAGAAACACCCAGAATGAATCAGGAAGAGTTATAAAATCTGAGTGGATCACCTACTAGTAAGAAGATTAAATTAGTAATCAAAAATCTCCAAATGAAGAAAAGCCTAGGACCAAATGTCTTTACTGGTAAGTTATACAAAACACTTAAAGATGCATTAGCAACAATTGTTCTCAAACTCTTTTAAAAGTCAAAAAGGAGGGAGGAACACTCCCAAACTCATTTTATGAGCCCCACATTACCCTGATACCAAAACCAGAAACCGGCACTACTAGGAAAGAAAACAAACTGAATTCGGCAGCACATTAACCAAATCCTTTACATGACTAAATGGAGTTTATTTATCTCCAGGATGCAAGAATAGTTCCACATGTGAAAATCAATCATGTAGGACGACATACAGAATGGAACAAAAGAAACATATGATCGTTTTAATGGAAGCAGAAAAGGCATTGACCAAATGGTAAAACTTTTAATGTGCCAGGCATAGAAGGAACATACCTCAACAAAATAAAGGCCACAGCTAACATCATACCCAGTGATGAAAGGTGGGTTTTTCCTCTAAAATCAGAAACAAGACAAGGGTGTCCACCTGAACCATGGCAACTCAGCACAGTACTGGATGTGGTAGCTAGAGAAATCAGTCAAGAAAAAGGAAAATGTATCCGTACTGGAAAGGAAAAAATAAACAGAGAGAATCCTAAAGACTCAACCAATAAACTGTATAATCAATGAATGTGGTAAATTTGCAGAATACAAAATTAACATGCAAAAAACGGTAGCACTAACTAAACACTAAAAATGAATTTTTCTAAAAAAGGAATAAAAACATCAATCTCATTTCTAACATCAAAAACAATAAAATACTCAATGCTGTATACCTGAAACCAATACAAAGCAATATTTGAACTGTAATTTTAAAAAATTTAAAAAGAAATTTAAAAGAATATAGCCATTTGAAGAACAGAGATGCAAAGGGAGAATGCCGTGTGAAGACGGGGGCCCTGTGAAGACTGGAGGTACCCAGCTGCATGCCAAGGAATGCCAAAGATCCCTGCAAAAACACGAGGAAGTTTTTTTCAGAAGCTAGAAAGAGGCCAAGAAAGACTCTTATACAGGTTTCAGAGGGAGCAGGGTCCTGCCAATACTTTGATTTTGGACTTTCAGCTTCCAGAACTATGAACCAATAAATTTTCGTTATTTTAAGCCAAAAACAAACAAACAAAATACCTAGAAATAAATTCAAATAAGAAGGTGAAAGATTTCTACTCTGAAAACTACAAGGAAATCAAAGAAGATACAAATAAGTGTTCATGCACTAAAAGAATTTATATTGTCAAAATGTCAATATTACCCAAAACCATCTTTTGGTAATTCCTATCAATGGACAAATGTAATTGAACAACAATAAAATAATTTTTAAGAAAAGATTCCAATGGGATTTTTTACAGAACTAGGAAAAAATGTGTGTAAGAGACCAGGGCGAGTAACAAGTGCAGAGTGGATGTTGCCCATAGTTGTTCATGGCATCACTTTGCCTCCCAATGAAGTTTTTTTTTTTAATTTATTTTAATTGTTCAAGTACAGTTTTCTGTCTTTTACTCCCATCCCAGCCCACCCACCCACTCAGCCCTCCCCACATCCCTTTCATTTTCAACCCCTTTAGTTTTTGTCCATGTGTCTTCATACTTGTTCCTGTAAACCCTTCCTCTTTTCCCCTGAAATTCCCTCCCCTCTCCCCTCTGGTCACTGTCAGCCTGTTCTCCATTTCAGTGTCTTTGGTTATATTTTGCTTGCTTGTTTGTTTTGTTGTTTAGGTTCCTGTAAAAGGTGAGATCATATGGTATTTTTCTTTCACCACCTGGCTTATTTCACTCAGCATAATGCTTTCCAGTTCCATCCATGATGTTACAAAGGGTAGGAGCTCCTTCTTTCTTTCTGCTGCATAGAAGTCCATTGTGTAAATGTACCATAGTCTTTTGATTCATTCATTTACTGATGGGCATCTATGTTGCTTCCAACACTTGGCTATTGTAAATTGTGCTGCTATGAACATTGGGGTGCATAGGTTCTTTTGGATTGGTGTTTCTTAAGGTATAATCCTAGCAGTGGAATTGCTGGTTCAAAAGGCAGTTTCATTTTTAGTTTTCTGAGAAAATTCCATACTGTTTTCCATAATGGTTGCACCAGTCTGCAATCCCACAAACAGTGCACTAGGGTCCCCTTTTCCCCACAACCTCTCCAACACTTGTTGTTTGTTGCTTTGTTTATGGTGGCCATTCTGACTAGTGTTAAGTGGTATCTCATTGTGGTTTTAATTTTCATCTCTGATAGCTAGTGATACTGAGCATCTTTTCATGTGTCTCTGGATCCTCTGTATGTCCTCCTTGGAGAAGTGTCTTTTCAAGTCCTTTGCCCATTTTTTAATTGGGTTGCTTGTTTTCTTAGAGTCGAGTTGTGTAAGTTCTTTGTACATTTTGGACATTAAACCCTTGTCTGAGGTATCATTGGCAAATATGTTTTCCCATAGGGTTGGTTCTCTTTTTATTTTAATACTGTTTTCTTTAGCCATGCAGAAGCTTTTTATTTTGATGAGATTCCATTGGTTTATTCTTTCCTTTATGTTTCTTGCTCTAGGGGACATATCAGTAAAAATGTTGCTGCATGAAATATCTGAGATTTTCCTGCCTATGTTCCCCTCTAGGACTTCAATGGTGTCACAGCTTATATTTAAACATTGTATCCACCTTAAATTTATTTTGGTGTATGGTGTAAGTTGGTGCTCGAGTTTCATATTTTTGCACGTAGCTGTCCAGTTCTCCAAACATCATGTGTTGAAGAGGCTATTATTAGTTCATTTTATGTTGCTGCCCCCTTTATCAAATATTAATTGACCATAGAGACTTGGGTTTATTCCTGGGCTCTCTGTTCTGTTCCATTGATCCTTGTGTCTGTTTTTATGCTAGTACCAGGCTGTTTTGATTACAGTGGCCTTGTAATAAAGTTTGGTATCAGGTATTGTGATCCCTCCTACTTTGTTCTTCTTTCTCAAAAGTGCAGCAGCTATTGGGGTCATTTATGGTTCCATATAAATTTTTGAAGTGTTTGTTCTATGTCTGTGAAATATGCCACTGGTACTTGAATAGGTATTTCACTGAATCTGTAAATCACTTTGGGAAGTATGGACATTTTGATGATGTTAATTCTTTTGATCCATAAACACAGTATATGTTTCCATTTTTTTGTATCTTCCTTGATTTCTTTCTTCAGTGCTGTGTAGTTTTCTGCATACAGGTGTTTTACCTCTTTGGTTAGGTTTATTCCTAGGTATTTTATTTTTCTTTTTGCTATATTGAATAAAATTTTTTTCTTGATTTCTGCTTCTGCTGTTTCATTGTTAGTATACAAAAATGCCTTTGATTTATGGCCATTGACTTCATTTTCTGCTGTTTTACTGAATTGATTTATTAAGTCAAGCAGTTTTGGGGTGGAGTATATAGAATTTTCTATATACACTGTCATGTCATCTACAAACAATGACAGTTTTGTTTCCTCCTTTCCAATTTGGATGTCTTTTATCTCTTTTTCTTGTCTGACTGCTGTAGCTAGGACTTCCAATACTATATTGAATAGAAGTGGTGAAAGTGGACAACCTGTCTTCTTCCTGATCTTAGTGGAAAAACTATTAGTTTTTGCCCATTGAGTATGATGTTGGCTGTAGGTCTCTCATATGTGGGAGAGACCTCTCTTTATTATGTTGAGGAATGCTCCCTCTATTCCCACTTTGCTGAGTGTTTTCATCATAAATGGGTGTTGTACCTTATCAAATGCTTTTTCCACATCTATGGATATGATCATGTGCATTTTGTTGTTGCTTTTGTTTATGTGATGTATTACATTTAATGATTTGTGAATATCGAACCATCCTTGCATCCCTGGGATGAATCCCACTTGGTCATGGTGTATGATCTTTTTAATGTATTGTTGGATGCAGTTTGCCAATATTTTGTTGAGGATTATAGCATCTGTGTTTATCACCCATATTGGCCCAAAGTTTTCTTTCTTCGTTGTGTCTTTATCTGGTTTTGGAATTAGGATGATATTGGCTTCATAAAAAGAGTTTGGGAGTCTTCCATCATTTTGTATTTTTTGGAATAGTCTATGTAGGATAGGGGTTAGCTCTTTCTTAAATGCTTTATAGAATTCTCCTGTGAAACCATCTGGTCCAGGGTTGTTGTGTGTTGGGAGTTTTTTGATACTGCTTCAATTTTATCTACTGTTATTGGTTTTTTTCAGACTTTGTGCTTCTTCATTCAGTTTAGGAAGATAATATTTTTCTAGATTTGTCCATTTCACCTCAGTTTTCAAATTTCTTGGCATACAATTCTCCATAGTAATTTCTTACAATTGTTTGTCTTTCTGTGGTGTCAGTTGTAATCTTTCCTTTTTCATTTCTGATTGTGTTTATTTGGGTCCTCTCTCTGTTTTTCTTGATGAGCCTGCTTAAAGGCTTCTCAATTTTATTTATCTTTTGAAAGAATTAACTCCTGGATTCATTGAGTCTTAGAATTGTCCTTTTAGTCTCTATGTCATTTAGTTCTGTTCTGATGGTAGTTATTTTCTTCCTTCTACTTCTGGGCTGTCTTTGTTATTGTTCCTCGAATTTTTGTAGGCGTAGGGTTAGGTTGTTTGTTTGAAGTGTTTCTTTCTTTTTTAGGTAGGCCTGGATTGCTATGAACTTCCCTCTCAGGACAGCCTTCACTGTGTCCCATAAGTTTTCAGTTGTTGTGAGTTCATTTTTGTTTGTTTCCAGAAACTTTTTGGTTTCTTCTCTAATTTCGTTCTGCACCCATTCATTGCTTAATAGCATGCTATTCAATCTCCATGATTTTAAGTGTTTGGGTTTTTTTTTCCCTTGGGGTTGGTTTCTAATTTCAGTCCCTTATGATCAGAGAAAATGTTCGGTATGATTTCAGTTTTCTTGAATTTGTTGAAGCTTGTTTTGTGTCCTATCATGTGGTCTGTCTTTGAAAATGTTCCATGTGCATTTGAGAAGAATGTGTATTTAGCTTCTTTGGGATGAAGGGCTCTCTATATATATCAGTTAAGTCCATTTCATGTAGGGTGTTGTTCAATGCCACAATGTCTTTGTTGATATTTTGTTTGGAAAATCTATCCATTTTTGACAGTGGGGTGTTAAAATCTCCTACTATAATTGTGTTGCTGTCAATATCTTTCTTGAAATCCTCTAAGATTTACTTTATGTATTTGGGTGCCCCTATGCTGGGTGCATGCATATTTACAATATTTATGCCTTCTTGGTGGATTCTTCCCTTGAGTATTATGAAGTGACCTTCTGGGTCTCTCTTTATGGCTCTTTTTTTGAAGTCTATTTTGTCCGATATGAGTATTGCTACCCTGGCTTTTTTTCCTGTTTGCTTGGAAAATTTGTTTCCAGCCTTTCACTTTTAGTCTGTGATGGTCTTTTGTCCTGAGGTGGGTCTCTTGTACGCAGCATATGTGTAGGTCATACTTTCTTATCCATTCAGCTATTCTGTGTCTTTTGATTGGAGCATTTAATCCATTTATGTTTAACGTTATTATTCATAGCTACTTATTCATTGCCATTTTTGTACCTCTGTTCCTCTCTGTCTCTCTCTTTTCCTTCCTTTCATTAAAGCAGTCCCTTTAGCATCTCTTGCAGAACTGGTTTGGCGGAGGTGTATTCTTGTAGACTTCTTTTTTCTTGGAAGCTCTTTGTTTGGCCTTCTATCTTGATTGAGAGCCTTGCTGTGTAAAGTAGCCTTGGTTGCAGGCCTCTGGTTCTCATTATTTGGAATATTTCTTGCCATTCTCTTCTTCTTTGGAGTGTTTCCATTGAGAATCAGCAGCTAACCTTATTGGGGCTCCCTTGTATGTTACTTCCTTTTTCTCCCTTGCTGCCTTTAAGATTCTCTTTGTCTTGGAATTTTGCCATTTTAATTATGATATGTCTTGAAGTGGCCCTCTTTGGGTTCCTCTTCATTGGGAGTCTCTGTGATTCCTGGATTTGTGTGACTTTGTACTTGTCATCAAATTAGGAAAGTTTTTCATCATTACTTTTTTCAAGTAGGGTTTCTATCCCTTTCTCTTCTTCTTGTTTTTCTGGTATCCCTATTATACAGATATTATTACGTTTCATATTATCTTGTATTTCTCTTAATCCCTCTTTATTCTTTCTGAGCCTCTTTTCCTTTTCTTGCTGTTTCTAAGTGTATTTTTTTTACTTTGTCCTCTAACTTGCTGATCTGTTCTTCTGCTTCATCATCCATCCTGCTTTTGATTCCTTCCACTGTGTTCTTCAGTTCAGAAATTTTATCCTTCATTTTCTGTTGGCCTTTGTTGATGGTTTCTATTTTCTTTTTCATATTATTAAGCTTGCGGTGAGTTCATTGTAGTTTCCTTGTAGTTTCTTGTAGCTCATTGTAAACTCATTGAACTTTCTGATAACCAGTGCTTTGAACTCAGTATCTGATAGTTGAGTTACCTCTATTTCATTTAGCATTCTTTCTGAGGCTTCCTCCTTTCCATTCATTTGGAGATTGTTTCTTTGTCTTCCCATTATTTGTGAGACTCTTGTTGTTAGCTTCAGCTTCTTAAATTGATCTGTTCTGGCTTCTTGGGTTTATGGTATAAACTTCTGTGGTAGAATACCTGTGAGATTCAGTGGGGCAGTCTCCTTGATCTCCCAAGCTCACGGGTCTTGGGCTGCCCTTTAAGTTGGCTCTGTATTTGTCTTTGGGTTTTGATTGTTTTGGGGTCTTTCTTTGGTGGGTCCTTCTCACCATCTGGTTAACTGAGGGTCACTCTGTCCACCACCTCTTGTATTTCGTTTTGCTGGTGAGGGCAGGTTGTGTTAAAGCTAATTCTTCCATGCGTACAAGGTTCTGAGGATTCTATGTTGCTCTTGTTCAGTTGTTTGTACTGGGTAGTTTCTCCACTGTTTACTTGTATTTCCATATAGGTCTTGGATTGAGGTTTGTGTCGTTTTCCCTCCCTCCTTCACCTTCTCTTGTTGTTATCTGTTGGTGGTTCCTTTGTTGTTGGGTTTCCTCTTCCAGTGGGTATCCTGGTGTTCACCACTTCCACCTGCTCTTTTTTGTGATCAGTGTGAGGGGAAGGCAAAATGGTTTAAGACAGCAAGAGAGTATTCTATGATATTTACAGTAGCAGCTGGTAGAGAAAAGATAGGAGATCCTTTGGCTATTTATATGTTAACTGTGATATTCTACCCAACTAGTCACTTTTTTTTTTAATATTTATTTAAGAGGGGGGGGGGGTCCACTGAGCCACACCAGCCAGGGCCCAACTAGTCACTTTTAAGAAAGGAGGGAAAGAAGATAGGACTCTTGTTGGGGAGGAAAGATTGTGAGTTGGATCTAGAAAGCAGTGAGGTTGTGGGAGGTCAGATTCTGAGGTAAGGTGAGAGGAAAGGGTAGTAAATAGATGTAGTGTGTGAGAGAATAGAGTTAACCACCACAGTAATAGTGTTCAGGAAACTGTGAAGTGGGCTAAGATCTGGAAGGGGTGTTATGAAGTATTTACAATTGTGTGGAACAGCTATTATTCACAATAATATTAGAGTAACAGTCATATGACAGAATCTGTGTAATCTGGATAGCAATAATAGGGGATATAGGACTTTGAGTAGTGCGCTAAAGGAACACAAGTGACATGAAGGACAGTAAATTAGCAATACACAGTGAGAGAGAGGGCAGGGGAAACCTGTCAAATGATATAATATAACCAGCCAAGTGAAGAAGACTATACAGAAAGAAGAATACAAAAATATTATTAAAATAAAAGATGTGAGAATAATGAAAAATAATAATACAAATATGCAGTAATTTGCAGTTTCTCTGTAACAGCAAAGTGGAATCTGTCTCACTCTCTCAGCTGTTGGGATGCCTTCTCTCTGTGTCCAACTCTGGTCCTTTCACAGTTCCAGGTTTTTTTGTCTCCCTTGTGGGTATTTAAAAAAAAAGCAGGAGAAGGGAGGAAGAAAAGATAAAATTGGAAAGAAAGGAAGAAGAAATAAAACAAGAAAGAAGGAGAGGAAAAGGGAATTGAAAGATAAAACAATACTTTTTTTAATTACTAAAAAAAAACCCAGAAAACCTCTTGGTTTCAAACTGGCCGAACTTGTTTTCGGTCTTGCTGGCTGCAGGAGGCTGAGAGGTGATGGGTATGGCTTTTCTCCCTTCCCGATGTGTACTCAGCATTCTCTCTAGAGCAAGTTTGGTACCTCTCCCCGGTGCCTTTGGTGTGGGATCCAGGTCTTCCTCAGACGTTCTTTCCCCGGGGTTACCTCTGTGGGCTGGGGTGCAGGCCTGCACATGCATGCTCAGCCAGGCTGCCTTGGTCCCTTCTCAGTGCTATGGGGGTAGACAGAGCCTTCCCCAAGACCTTCTGGGTGAAGCCTTCTGCACGCAACCTCAGGATCACTGCCCAGCTGGGAGAGGCGGAGGCCCAGACACTGTTGCAGGAGAATTCCCCAAACAGTTTTTCTTTTTGAGAAATTCCTCCTACTCATGCCTGCCCCTCCATACAGCCCAATTCTCCAGCCAGACCAGTGACTATCGGGGTCAGTGCGCGCCACTGTGCTACTCTCAACTCTCCCAAGCCTGCAACCACAGATTCCAAGGGTGCTCACAGCCCCTGTGTGTTTGCCTCTTTGTCCTTATTCCCCTCTCTGCTACTTCAAGCAACCAGGTCTCTGCTGGTGCTGCTTAAACCTTGTTTGGCCCAGGCAGGAGGGAGCAGTTGACCTGGCTCTCTCCCGAGGACTCTGTGGCAGGCCCAAGGCTCCTGAAGAGTCTGTGGTAGACCCAGCGCCAGGCACTGGGCACTGGGCCTGGGGCTACAGCCACAGTCCCCACATGGGTCCCTGGGACCTTATTGTCCTGAAGCACTCTCCTTACCATCTGGTTTTTCAGTGTCTGCTACAATTTCTGGTCTCTTATTTTTCTATATGCTGGGGTACTGTTGGCTGTTTGCTCTGTTCCTCCGTAGATCAGCCAGGCTTTTCTCCCACGTGTAGAGGGATGTGGAATCTGCTCCCCCCTACTCCGTCACCATCTTTCTTCCTCCCCAATGAAGTTTTTTAAATACACACAGACCCATCCAGACACTCCACCCCTCTGCACACAGCCCTTTGTTCAATTGTCTTATATGCATTCTTTCAAGAAAAACGATGTCATAAGCATAATGGGATCTCTTAAATTACATAAATATACTACATGTATTCCAAATATTTCCTTGGAACTCAGCACCATTCAAATTGTGGTTGAATGGCCCATACTCATTACAACTAAGAAAGACACAAAACCCTGAGGCAAAATATTTGACTCATCTTTTCTTTTTATTGTTGCTCGAGTACAGTTGTCTCCATTTCCCCACCACTACTCCCCCCCACCCCACCAGTTCCCCCCTCCCACCCTCAATCCTAACCCCTTTCTCCATGTATCCTTCATACATGTTCCTTGACCATAAGTTATAGGAAGAGCACAGTTGTTTTTTGGCTTCAGCCAACATTGTTTAATGCCAGCTGTGAATTCTTGGTCTCCTCATATCTTTATTTAAAAGCCTTTTAACAGATTTTTTTCTTTTCAGCTACAATGACAAAAGGATTGATATTTCTTAGTCATTCTCAGTGTGGATTTTGGTATTCTTTGAATGTTGATGTGATAGAATTCTTTTAAAATTACTTTCTTTATGAGAAAACAAGTGATTAGAAAATAAAAAAATACATTTATTACAGTAAACCAAGGCATTTTGATAAAGTTGGATATCACTTAAAATCAAGTTTTAAATCAGATTGATTCGAGCTCCATTAAGATGTAGTTTTATTATACTAAAACAATAGGTTAATTTATATTAAAATAAAATTGGCCTTATACCCAAAATCACTGTTTTATGTCAATTCTTTTAATTTCAGTTTTAAAAATATTTAGTTCTTGGAGCTGTTCTTAGCACTATTATATGTGTCCTGTAATATTTTTATTGAATATTTATAACACTTATTTTTTACTATTTTGTAATAGAATAGCTCTTGTCATTATTTGGTCAGTTTCATTTTTGTATTATTTCAAAATAATGAAAAATAAAGCATTGCTAAAAGTGTTTGAATACAACTAATGATGCTGGGAAGCGTTAATAAGAAAAAAAAACATGGACAAGTCATGTGGCATTCAGCACCAAGGAAGCTGAAAATATAGCTAACAAATGTTTATTTTTTCTTTTTGTTTGTAAGACATGAATGAGCTGTTAGTAAGGCTGGGCATAGAATTGTTGCCAGAGAATTTGGACAATTCTTGCCAGATTGTGAGGGAATCTATACTGGTGTTTTATTTTTTGTTTTAGTTTGTTTTTATGGGGGTGGTAATTATGGTGAGTAAGAATAGTAACAAAGGAACAGAGATGACAAAGTGACCTTGCGCAAGAGCTAGCTGCTAACAGGACAGACTTACTGAGTAAAGTGTGAATAAGGCATAAAATAATAAATCCTCCCCTTGAAAGACAGAGCTTTGTAACTGATGAGCTTCAGACTGTGCCACAGCTAGCTCGGCAGAGATGAAGCCAAAAAGCGCTTACTGATTCAAAAACATTGAACGGTAAACCTTCAAAAGAAAAAAATCTTTTCATGCTTTTGGTACGTCTGCATTTTACATTCTGTCCCTCTTCCCACTCTTCAAGCCCTCCTTCAAGCTGCCAGCTGGAATATTTTGATTGAGAGCAGTACACAAAAACAATTATACTTGGTGACATTTGATATAGTGGGCCCAGAAGACTGGAGATGGATTTAGTAAAGAATGTGTGGCCATCTGAAGCCACTTGGAAAGTTAGGTGGGGAAAGATCAGAAAACTGGACTTGGCAGATTCATTTTGAGTGTGCTGAGAATCGAAACCATAGAAAGCGGTGATCAATTTTCTGTATAACTGATGATTTCTGGGTATATTTTCAAAGTATGGGATTCATCTCATTATCAATGTTCATGTGGTAGATGTACCTTTTTCATACTGCCTGCTTTGCTCTTGGACATGAGACATTTAATGCTAAGGCATCAGTACTTCAGTCTAAGATTTTGTCCCAATTAAGCTTGGGTGGAAATCATGAAATGATTTCTGAAAGGTCTGAAAAACTCTTAAGTTATATGACAAAATTATTTGTGTAGGCTACTTTCTACTGGCAACTGACCCATAGCTGTTATTAGACTCCCAGGGGTATCTACTAACCTACTACTCTTGCCAAAATGAGAGAGAACCATAATAGAAACGAATGGCCCCACATTTCCAAAAATCCTAGTGATTTCTTAATTAGCTAATCCAATGCTCTTTGCTACCACTGCTGCTTCTCCTTCTCCTTCCTCCTCCCCCCTGCTCCACTCTCTCATCTGTTTAGGTAGAGCAAATTGCTATAGTTCACCTCTCCTTTCTAGAAATCCCTCTGATTTTCACTTTTTCTTTGTTTCCTTCCTACTGTATAGAAGGCTCCTTCTTAGTCTCTTTCACTGACTGCTCTTCCCTCATCTACCAGTAAGTAAAACATTCCCATGTATCCTGCTCTCTCCCACCTTTGCTCTCATCTGGATGGTCCTGTTGGTTTCAACGTGTGTTGACTCCACTTGTAGCCATCCCCACTCTCCCAAATAGCAGGCCTTCCTATTAGCTTACAGATCTGTTTGTATTAGCATACACTCACTATACATACTTAGAATGCCAATCTCAACTCTGAAAAAATATCATAAATTCACCTCCTCCCCTTCTTCCATCTTCACTTCGACCACCCTCTCACCCAAATTAACACTCTATCACTGGGATTACTATAACTGCTTGATCCACAACTTATATTTCATTTACCTTCTCTCTCTTTCTAGTCTTTATCCTTTCACCTCATGAAAAATAGAGTATCTTTTCATAATTCAAATCTAACCATATTAATAGTCTGCATTTTCTGATTGCTTTCTGCACTGGATGAAATACCTTCCCACACTTCTGTCTGTATTGAGTCTCATAGTGGGTTTTGGCTTCAACAAGTTCAGTGTTCTTTGACTTTGAAATTATGATTTTCTACATTACCCAGATTGCATTCAATGCCTTGTCCTTGCCAATTAGGAAAATTCCAGTAGCCTTACTAACCATGGTTGCCCACTTTTCTTTCCAGTTTATTAACCACTATTTCCATGCACAATACTTATACGACTAGTTCCTTCCTATACAGGTATCATTTTTTGTGTGTGTTGCTGCCTTTGATTGATCTTCTCCCTCTATTTGGAAAGCTTGTCCATTTTTAAGCCTCAAAACATTGCCCAATCTTAAAATTGAAGTGTTCATAACAAGTAATACTGCCACCAGGAAGTCTTTCCCAGCAGCTGCATGCGATCCTTACGTGCTGTGAACAAAATCTTTGGTTTACGCTTTTTTAAAGCTATGTATTACTTTTTACTGTGAATTGTAGTTATATACATAAACACAGGCCTAGCCTACTTTTCTGGGCAATATGCTCCTTGACCACTTTTCCAGTTATAATTAAATGGATCATCATATTCCTCACAGGTATGTTTCCTTTAATAAATAAATTACTTTTCCTTATTTAAAAAAATCAGTAGTTTACAGTTGCTTCTATAGCGAAACCCCAAATCCTCTGAATGAATTCAAATTCATTTCTATTCTCTCTCAGGTGGCCAGCTCCACCATGCATGGTTTCTGTTGCAACAACAGAACACTTATTTCCCCACACATATCACGTATGCGTGCCTGCCCACTCTCACTCTTTAGTCCTTAAAATTTGATAGTTTTTCCCACTTTACCCTGTTGTTCTCTGAACCTCCATCCTGGGTTAGCTGTCCCTATTAAGTTTCCCTGCATCGTTTTGTGCATTTCCCTTATCACACTGCATCGTGATTTACCTGTTGACCTGCCTTTCTATCAACTCTAAGTTCATGAAATACAGAAACATTTTATGAATTCTTGGTGCCAGAGTATTTGGTACATAGCAGGTACTTGCTAAAGGTGTGTTGAAAGGATAAGTAACTGCATACGTATTATTTGGAATTCTACTCATTATTCAAGATCTATCTAAAATTCCACCTCTCGGTGGAGTGCATCAGGACCACTCAGTCGGAATTACTCCTTCTCCCTCCTACTAGCACCTATCTTCTTTAACCTCTCATGGAGTGTTTCACACTGTGTTTGTAGGTTCACTAGTTAACTTGTGCCTACCACCCTCCCAAGCTCTGGCATTAGCTCCTCCAGAAAGCTTTTCTTGATACCCACCAACTGGGCAAAATCTCCTCCCCTGACCTCTCATAGCTCCTAATACACTGACATCAAGTGATTTATCATATTTAAATTTCAGTCCCTATGTGACAACTCCTAAAGTCTATGCAAGAAGACAGTCCGATTACTTTTTTTAACTCCTGTGTCCAGAGCCGTACTGACTCAGTTCATAATAAATGTTGAACTAACGTGAACTTACTTACACAATGCTTCATTATTTTTGTACACCCCCAGGTTTGAACATAGTGGATAGACAATGAATATAAATGAGTGAATGACTCAATGTACCTAGATTATTAATATAAATAAAATAAATGAAACTCTCCAGACTGTTCGTAAACATCTTTTTCTGTAATCTCTGATTTAGCCAATATTTATTCTATGCGATTGGCTCAGAGCAAGATAGTGTATTAGTTCTTTAATAAGTTTTATATTTGAACTTCAATATAGTACTAAATACCTTAAAACTCTGGTTATTGTCATTTTCCCTTTTCTACTTTTAGTTTTGAAAGTGGTGTTGCAGACGGAGTTGCATGTTGGTTGAGCAGTTCACATATTTCCCTGGCTGCCAGAAATAGGGAGTGTGGAATTGTTTTTAACCCTGAGCAAAACTTGCAAATTGAAAATGTCATTGTAAATATGCAAATATTATGGAAATGTTCTTACTGATTAAGATATTTCGAAGAAGTGTAATTATGTTCTTGGCCTGCATATCTGTGAGAGCAATCAGTGAACTTGTTACCCTACTTAGATGAAAAGCTATTAGAAAAGAATAATGCCTGCAAAAGAACCAGGAAGCTCAAGAAATGCTAAATGCTAATGTCCACTGACCCAGTAAAATGTAACAAATTTTGTCTTTATTTAAAAGTATAGTATCTGTGTACAGATTATAAATAAATAAATGAATGAAAACCACATGTTTATCTGAGTCTTGGGGTAGCACTTTCAGATGCACCTGACTGAAATGAGTTGGAATTCAAACTCATTTGGAGTTTAAAATATACATGTGCATGTAGGGGTACCACTCTGGATTCATGCTTTACTTGTAACGGTAAGGTTTGCTAACATCCACTTAGATCATTGAAATTTCAAAAAGAAGAAAGAAGTCTCAATATTTGTCATTTATCATAAGAACTCATCTCCGGAACTCTGGTTGCTTTTCGTTAGGGGAGAAGACAGTTTGCAGTTGTCCGTTTGTTGTGGGTGCTCTGTACAGGCTGTGTAGATAAGATTTTATGTCAATAGGATAATCTGTGAGTTGGAATCAAAGATACTGGATGAAAGACAATGTCTGCTACTCTTGATATATGCATTTCTTGCCAATGATATAAATGTATCATGGATGTGTTTGTGTTCTTTACTTTCGTAAAGGAATTGCAACAGTATCTAGCTAGCCTGGCTGAACAGTGCAGTGCTGACAATAATGGTGCCGAGCTCCCTGTTGTAATAATTCTCGATAATCTTCATCATGTGGGCTCCTTGAGTGATATCTTCAATGGTTTCCTCAACTGTAAATACAACAAATGGTATGCTTACAAGATATTTTGAATGGTGAAACATAAAAAAGTTGTGATCAAATGTGCTTTCTTATGCCTTTATAACTTTTAAGGCTTGTAATAGATATCATTGATTTGAGAAGCCTTCATTAATATTACACATTATTTCCAAAGAATCTCTATGTATTTCTTAGAAAACCTAGTCATTCATTCAACAACTCTGTCCCAGGCATGTTTATGGAAATGTGATTTACCAGATAATGTTAGCTCCAGTATATCTGCAGGGGGCTCTGAAAGACCATTATCAGTGACAGAGTGTTTGAATTGGGGAAATTAAGAACTAGAATGAGGCTTTAAAGCTCTGGTTTCATTCTTAGTCCACATCGAAGTTTAAATTTAACATTCCTGTAGCCAGAAATGTAATATATTCAGATATACCTCTCTCCATTAGCGAGTCTAATTTTTAACTATTTAAAATTTTTAAAAGGTTAAAAGAGGGTATAAAAATCTGAAAACCCACTTAAGATTCATTGTAGCATGGCATCTATAAAAGACATATAAGTGCAGTAATATAAACGTTAGTTTTAATGGTACAAGTATTCCAATTAATCACTGCTGGAGACTTTAAAATTTTTAATACAGATCAACATAAAATAAACATTGAAACAAGAATACAGATTCGTGGTATTAAGAATCTTTAAAATAACTATGAAATAATAAAAGATGAGAAATTAATCAATTTGATTACAAGCGTGAGAGTCATAAGATGTTACAATGGAATGAGACCACTGTGATTATTCTGTCTAATCTTTTTATTTCATAGATGAGTGAACACAGACTCAGAGGGGAACAATGATTCCCCTAGACTTCCAGAGCTGAAATTAGAATGCCAAATCCTAGTTTCTAGTTCAATGGTATTTGCCATTTTGCAACCTAATGTTACAAATTACCCTTTTAAAGCCTAATTATACAATGGAATATCTTATTTATCTCAATTGTTTTCTAAGAGAATTTAATACATTAATCTATTTTACATTCAGTGCAACTGCATATTCTACTCTTTTTTTCTTCCCCAGTCCCTATATTATTGGAACAATGAATCAGGGAGTTTCTTCATCACCAAATCTGGAGCTGCATCATAATTTCAGGTAGAGATAAATCGAATGCTTTGTCTTTTGTTTTTTGGAGGTTTTTAGTGCATTGTCTTTTTCTGTTTGCTTTTAATTGTTGTTTGTGTGTTTGTCTATTGGCAAATCCCACCTGTGGTGACCTGTGGTGGGAAAATAATTCTCACTTCTTAGGACACTTCCTCAAGCAGACATATTGTGATCCTCAACGTGTGTCCAGAAGTTTTTCTTTAAAAATGTTTTTCGTGCTCACTATGCCACCAGCTAAACTAGAGCACTTTTTGTCTAAGTGTGAGGCATGTGAAGAGAGTTCCTATTTCAGGATTTGTGATTCTCCTACAGAAGAGTGCTGGGCATGTGTACACCCACTCACTTCTGATGCACATGAGCTTCTCTTTAGCTCAAAAAGAAAAGTTAGTTACATAACAGCTCTAATGCTAATAGACCTCTTCACCCTTTTGATCATTAAAATGTGGCAACCCATTGAATAGGAACTTTATATTGGAAAGAGGATTATTATAGACTTAAAACTTAATTATGTAAAGATTTCTGATACATATATATATTTCTTTTTGTAGGTGGGTACTCTGTGCAAACCACACAGAACCAGTGAAAAGCTTTTTAGGCAGATATCTTCGAAGGAAGCTGATAGAGGTAGAAATTGAAAGGAACATACGCAATAATGATCTAGTCAAAATTATAGATTGGATCCCTAAGGCATGGCATCATCTCAACAGTTTTTTGGAAACACACAGTTCTTCTGATGTGACCATCGGTGAGTTCCAAAATTGCAATATGCCATTTTCAGGAACAAGGAGTACATGGTAAAGATAGACAGATTGGATGGTAGAAAATAACAAGTGAAGCTTATGTTTTTTAAGCTTCCAAAGATTTGTTTTCTTTTCCTTTTTCTCCTTCTGAAAGCCGGCCTCCTTCTAAGTTCTGGATCTTTGATTTGTCTGACAATTACAGCTTATTAAGATCTTACTGAGCTCAAATAGGTTTAATATACACAGGTAGCTAAAAATCAGATAACCATTTGAAATAAATTGTATCTGTTTAGACTAACTTTTTATGCTGAAAACAAGCTTTAGCTAATGGCTCATATCAAATAGTTGTGAGGACAAATTTTAGAGATAATTTAGGTGTTTTATAGGTGATTAATGCATTTCATATTTTTCATGAAGACAGACTTAAAGTTTTTCTCTTTAGCATAAAAGAGGGTTTTTTAAAATACTTCTTAAGTGGCACATATAAAAGTTGTTTTCCCATCGCATGAACCATAGAGACACTCTCACTGATAACACAGTGTAGGTGAGAAAGGACATGTTTTATATTTGGCAGTTCACTTGAGCACAAGTTTCAACATTTGTAAAATGGGGCAACTTGACTAGATTATAACCTTTATGGTTCCTCTTAACTCTAATATGTTATGTTTTTTTAATTAAGATTTTAGTGTCAAAAGAAAGGACAGTCCAAAAGACATTGGGTCCTTAGTAAAACATACTTTAATAATAATCAAGCTGGCCAAGATTAAAATTTTCTCTAAGAATTCTGTAAGAAATATATTACTTCTTCCCCCCATATCATGTCTGAATATGTGTTTAGATTGTTAAATGTAACTATTCTCAAAAATGTTTTGTTATTTGTTTCTTCTCAGGTCCCCGGCTTTTCCTATCTTGCCCCATGGATGTAGAAGGTTCTAGAGTGTGGTTCATGGATCTCTGGAACTATTCTTTGGTCCCTTATATTCTGGAGGCAGTAAGAGAAGGTCTTCAGGTATAGCACTCAATTTTGTTTACTGTTTTAAAAACATCATTAATTTAAAAGCAAAAGCATTAATTTATCCAGATATTTATGCAGAAAACTAAAGGTATGACCTATGTAAGTATAGTGGTAAACTTTTAAAGAACACTGGTATTCAGTACATTTTCCTGTTCTCAAAATAAATAGTTAGGAAAAAGAGAAAGCATGCTTATTTCAACAAGCATACATTGAAGGCCACGTTCATTGTGATGGGTGTTTACAGACTGTTCTTATTAAGTAGCCCATTAAAAGCAGTGCACTACTTCTTAGAAGACAGGAGCATTTACAAGAGCTTTGATCATTTATACTCTTATTGTGTGATTTTCAACGAGCAATTTTTGTTCACAGGCTCCCTGTTTTCAGTATGCTTTACTGTCTGAAGTCCTTTAACATCACTTACGTGCTTCTTTACTATTTTTGAGAGTCCTCCCAATCCTGAGGCAGTTCTGTGACACGTTGGTTTGCAGCATCTCTGCTATTCCTCTCCCAAGGCCCTGTAATTAGCCCTTTTATTTACTCTTAACTAAGAAGTCAAAACATATTACTGATAAGAAAATCTTGTTTCTCCAACAAAATGTATTACCCCTTTCCATTAGTCATGCTACTTCCTTAAATTGGAGTTGAAATTTCGTGGTATTGTAGAATTATAAAGCTCCGGGTTGAAAAGTTAAGATTTCTGTTGCCTAATTACCTGACTTGTTATAGAAGAATCCAGTCTTCAATGATGACTCAACCATGGTTTAGGCAGTTTCTGCATAGGCATAATTATTTCTGGTAATCACAACTGCTACTAGAATTAGGACATAGCTTTTTATGTTTTGTCATCTCCAATACTGTGTTGCCTTTATTTTACTGTCTAAAGAATTGGTTATCTCCTTTTCTTTCCTTTTCCTGCCTTTTTATCACCACGTTCCCCTCACCTAATAAGCATATCATGGCAGTACTTATGCCTGTCGCAATGGTTCTGATGGACATGACAAAAGCTATGAGGATGCTCTGACCACTCAGTCCTAGAACACATTACCAATTGGTTCTACTCCAGATGTAAATAACCTAATTTCATATGTTTAAGTTCACCTAACCCAGAAAATGGCTCCAATAAAATAAAAGACTATATCGAAAGTTTTAATTGTTCAGGTACAACATACCACCTTTTCAGATTTCTCTGAAAGTATTATGCCTAGGATGTGAGTTAGGTCTCTCACTTTCAGTCTTTATACAAAAAAAATCTTTATATAAAAATTACTTCCAATATTCTAGAAGTCATCATTTTAAAACTTAATATTTCAGTGAAGTATTTATTTCTTAGATACTTTTTCAAACATGAAGCATTTCATATACAAAGACTTGGATAATAGCTTAATATCCAAGTCTTTGTATATGAAATGCTTATTTCATGTGTTTGCTTATACATAGAAAGAGAATGAAGGTGTTCAGAAATTCAGAGACTTTAAAACAACTAGATTTATTAATCTCATTTTTAAATTGCAGGCATTTTTAAAAAATTAGTTGAATCAATATTACTTATAAAACACTATCCTGAGAATTATAATTCCTTCGCTTCCTTTTGGACAAAAGTATAATCACAAAAGTAGTACCAGTTTCCCAACTAAAACTGAAAAATATTTCAAAATGACTTTTTTTCTTTAAATTATATTTTATTGATTATGCTCTTACAGTTGTCCCAATTTTCCCCCTTTGCCCCCTCTCTCTACCCAGACATGCCCACTCCCTAAGGCAATACCCCCACCCTTGTTCATGTCCATGGGTCATGTGTATAGGTTCTTTGGCTTCTCCATTTCCCATACTGCACTTTGCATCCCCATGGCTATTCTGTAACTACCTATTTGTACTGATTAATCTCCTCACTTCTTCACCCATTCCCCTACACCTCCCCTATCTGGCAACTATCAAAATGATCTCCATATTCATGGTACTGTCTCTGTTCTTGTTTGCTTAGTTCATTTTTTAGATTCAATTGTAGACAGGTATGTATTTATTGCCATTTTATAGCTCATGGTTTTGATCTTCTTCTTTTTAAAGAAGAGCCTTTAACATTTCATATACTACTGGTTTGGTGGGGATGACTTCTTTGGCTTCTTCTCATCTGAGAAGCTCTTTATTTGCCCTTCAGTTCTAAATGATTGCTTTGCTGGGTAGAGTAATCTTGGCTGTAGGTCCCTGCTTTTCATGACTTTGAATATTTCTTGCCAGTCCCTTCTAACTTGCAATTTTTCTTTTGAAAAATTAGCTTATAGTCTTATAGGAGCTCCTTTGTAGGTAATTATCTGCTTTTCTCTTGCTGCTTCTAAAATTCTCTCTTTATCTTTAACCTTTGGCATTTTAATTATGATGCATTTTGGAGTGGGCCTCTTTGAATCTATCTTGTTTGTGACTCTCAGTGCTTCCTAGACTTGCATGTCTGTTTTCTTCACCAAATTAGGGAACTTTTCTTTCATGATTTTTTCAAATAGATTTCCAATGTCTTGCTCTTTCTCCTCTCCTTCTGGAACCTCTATGATGCAAATGTTGGAACTTTTGAAGTTATCCCAGAGGCTGCTTACACTATTCCCATTTTCTTTTTTGGAGTGGGGAATTCTTGTTTCTTCTTGTTGTTCTGATTGGTTGTTTTTCACTTCTTTCTGTTACAAATCATTGATTTGGTTCTTGGCTTCATCCACTCTTCTGGTATTTTCTTATGAATTGTTCTTTATTTCAATTAGTGTGTCCTTAGTTTCTGACTAGATTTTTTTTATGCTCATGAGATCCTCACTATTTTCCTTGAGCGTCCTTCTACCAGTGTTTTGAACTCTACATCTGATAGATTGCTTATCTCCATTTTGTTTAGTTCTTCTTCTGGAGTTTTGATCTGTTTTCTCACTTGGGCCATGTTTCTTTGTTCCTTCACTTTGGCAGCCTCCCTGTGTTTATTTCTGTGTTTTAGAAGAACTGCTTTGACTCCCTGTCTTGGTAACATGGCCTAATGTAGAGGGTGTCCATTAGGGTACAGTGGCAAAGCCTTCCCTACGACCTGAGCTGGGTACTCAAGGTGTGCCCTTTGTGTGGGCTGAGTACACTCTCCTGTCGTAGTGGAGCTTTGGTTGCTGTTAGCAGATCAATGGGAGGGATTTACCCAGGCCAGTCAGTTGCAAAGATTGGCTGTGACCACTGATCACCAACCTCCACCCACTGTGAAGGATCGGCTCTGCAGGGATAGGGTGGTGGTGCTCCAATGTGGTCTGTAGCTGTCCACTGGGTGCATAGGTCCTGGGTTTTCCCAGGTGGTACCAGCCAAGATCAGCCCCTATCTGTGTTTTGCATGGGCCCACCATTCCTGAGGTATAAAGCAATTTGAGATGGCTGCTACTTGTGATGGGCTTAGAGATTCATAGGCAAAGCCAAGCTGTTAATCTAGGCTGGCTGCTGCAAGACTCAGGCCTGGTGCCACTGAGCATACTGGGCCTGGGAGCTCACTGAGGCCAGCCATTGCTTATTTGAAAGGATTTAGGAAGTTATGAAGCTTGAACCAAGACCAGCCATTCATATGGAAAAGCTGCTGTTAACAACTGTAAATTGGGTGGGATGGAGCTTTAGGGGCTCTCCAGGGTGGGGAAAGTTGATAGATTCTTAGATATGGTACCCACCTGCCAGCTCTGTGGTTCTGTGGGAGGAGGGTCCAGAAAAGGGATGATGGCCTCTCCTCACCTTTCTGTCTGGGGGAAAGCTGTCCTCTAGCTCTTGCCTCCATGCCAGTCCCTTCAGTTCCTCCTTGTGTATCCTGGGTGCCTTTCAAGCTGCTACTTTGGTGCTGGAGCTCAGAGGGAGTGAGTCTGTGTGTGGGTTCTTTGAGAGGAACTGCTCGGTATTCTACCAGTTTCTTCCACTGGCTCAGTTCATGCTCATTTTTGTAGACAGAATTTATGGGGATGTATCTTCCTGGCACTGGAACCCTGGGCTGTAGGGTCTGTTGTGAGTCTGGGACTCTTCCCTCCCAAGATATCTCTCCTGACTTTTTACCCACCACATGTGAATGTGTGACCAGCCCGTTCTGTGTCTCTCCCTTCCTTTCAGTTTGTGTGGATGTGGTTTCTTTAATTCCATGGTCGTCAGACTTCCATTCAACTTGATTTTTGCTGTTTCTGAGCAGTGGTTGTTTTATAATTTAGTTGTCATTTTGATGTGGTTTGCAAAAAGGCAAGCTGTGTTTACCTATGCCACCATCTTGACCAGAAGTCCCAAAATTATTTTTTCAAAGGGATAAAAATGTTCAAGTTCGTTGCCAGATATTTTGTAGTAGGTTAGTGTGAATGTTGAATCAACTGTGATGTAAGGAGTTTGGGAGGAATAATGAGCACCCAGGAAAGGTAAAACAAGAAAATGCTTTGGCTCATAAACAGTTCTCATTGCTGGTAAGGCTGGGCTAATCCAGAAGTCTGTTAGCTGATGACATTCTTGGGATGGTTCATATATGTCTTCTGGAGGAGCAAGAAGAAAAGGAACCACATATGTCATGAACCATTTCCTTGATCTATTACTGGCAGCAAAAAACCTTGAACTGGAGCAAGAGGTGGACAAACAAAGCCTAAATGCAAAGACAAAAATCTGAGTTGAGAGAAATAGAAAGATGCCATTTTAAATGGAGGCTCATGTTTTGGTGAGGAACCACATGGGAAATACTCTCTACTAGATGTTCTGGTTAAAAAAAATTCTGGCGATGCACAGATTCTGATTTTTATTCTGGCAATTCTGTTTTTCTTGAAATAGCAACAAGGAATTCATCTCATTCTGATTATTTAAATTTCTTTTTAAAATTATATTTTAATTACTATAATTGGATTTATATTGAATTTATATTAATTGAATTTATATTGAATTGAATATGTGTAATTAATATAGTGAATTCTGAAATATAGAATCAGGAGTGACTATTTAATTGGTCACCTCCTATTTTGGTGTCTTTGATGATTCTTTAAAATGCTGTCACCAGTTGGTTCTAGACTTTCCTGTTCTTCCCATAACATTTGCTTTCTAAGAATTACAAGTTTTCTTTGGTTAGTTTAAGTTGTATGGCAAGCTATGTTTTACGTCTCTAGAAAGTAAGTTTTTAACTAAGAGAAAATTTCTTCTCCAAAACAAGAGAACTATTTTAAAAATCTAATGACTATTCCCCTCATCATCATCTCCTAAGGAAGTACACAGATGTCAGGACCTGGAGTGTTTTTTTGTAAAGCAAGTCTTCACCACCACATACATCTTGCCCAGGAGAAACCCAAAAGACACTTCCGAGGCTTTATTGCCCACCATTTTGCTTTTGTCTCATTGAACAGCGGCAAACCACATAGAACACCTGGCAGTGTGCCATCGGGGACCAAATATGCACCTGGGAACCAGGATTGCCCTCCGTAAAGCACATCGCAGGGAGATGGGAAGCAAATTAAACAACTGGTGTACCCACGTTGCTGCCCTCTTAATTTTAACTTTTGCTTCTCTCCCCATGTGGCCTTATGCTTTTTTTACAAAGTGCTTTTAGCCTCTGTCTCCTCAGTGTGCCTTTCCCATGATGGTCTTAACATCTCTTAACATTCATCTTCTCCCTTCCGCTCCACTGACAATATTTTAACAAGGCTCTATCACCCTTGTATTATTGACCATAGGAGTCCTTACAAAGTTGATACTTTTATTTTCCACCTTTTCCTCTTCTTTTACTACTGGCCTTATAAATAAACATCAAAAAAAAAACAGTTTATATAGGAAGCAATAAGATTATTAGATAGAAGTTAATCTGAGGAAGATGGTTATCAGAGAAAGTATTCTTATTCTCAAAGGAAGTTTGAGTGGAGTGAACTAGACAGAGGAAAAAAATCTCTTTTCTTTTATTAATCATCATTCCAAATTGCATTTTAGTAGAGAACTCTATTTGGTATATAGCATAGCTTTTTCACTTTTCCATAATTGGAACATTTTTTTCCTCAATTTTGAGGGCTTTTTTTCTGGTTTGTAAACTTACTAAGAAATATAAATGTAAGCTGTCATTTCAACATGTTATTCAAAACCCCCTCATACTCTCCCCCAAATGCTGATTATCTCCACCCAATGTTCAGATTTATTTTGTCTAGTTTTTAAGTTTAAAGTGAGCTATGTAGACAGCTATATGTTGAAAAGATGGGAAATTGTATAAGCACAGTAATTCCCTTGGAAGTCCCATAAAAACTCAGTATGCAAAGGAATCTCTCAATTACTAGCCATCTTTTTTACTGAATGTAAATGCATTTTACATGTGCTAAACATGGGATCCCCTTTTAGATGTACGGGAAACGAGCACCTTGGGAAGATCCCTCAAAGTGGGTGCTGGAAACCTACCCCTGGAGCTCGGCCTCTCTGCCTCAGGGGGGCCCTGCATTGCTTCAGCTGCGACCAGAAGATGTTGGATACGAGGGCTGCATCTCCACCAAGGAAGCCACAACCTCAAAGCACATTCCACAGACTGACACGGAGGGGGACCCCCTGGTAAGCGGCTGGTGTGTGATTCTGTCTATGGAGTCTTGATTACAGTGTGTGGTCATTAGTATTTAGTCATTTGTATCAAAGACATGAGTTATCTTAAGTAATATTTGGGATTGTTTTGAAATTGATACTCATTTTCGACTCCTTTATTTTTGACCTGCTTTCATTGGGTGAATTTCTCAAGACAAAAAGCCAAACTTGTATGCTTAAAAATAATCAAGAAACACTGAAACCAGCTTGTACTTAATGACCATAATTTTTCTCTTAGTAAGCATAAATGTGTATAAAAGGATAATTAAATGTTTTAAATACATGACTAAATTCACTCACTATTTAAGAAAAAACTGTTTTTTTCTAAATGAAGAAATAAAAAGACTATAATCTAATATATACATGAAGAACTAAAGCATATTTTACATATATCATCCAATCTGACTAAATTTAGAATTACTCTTCTCTTGCCTACAGTAAAGAAGAACAGACTGACTTAGGAAATCAAAGGGAAGTTATTCTCCCTGCCTTATTCAATTTGCAATTGCAAATGGCTTAATAAAATTTGATAAAACTTCAAAGTATGAATACTCAGAAGATATTAAGTACATGGTGTTATTAGGAAAAAGACTTTAATTTTTATGTACTAGTTTTTCTAGACCACTTTCTATAGATTGATATCAAATGCAAAGTGTTTGCTGACTTACCATTCTGTGACTAAAGAGATTATTGAACTTGCACAACCAATACAGAAAGAAAACATAATGAAATAAATGCCACTACATTACTTAAATAAAAAGGAAATTATTAAAATCATGCTCTAAGACTATGGCCAAAACCCTAAAATGAGTTCATATGCATGAGCACCCTGACCCCAGAAACCTCAGCGCTATGTCGTCATCACTTCAGTTGATCATCATCAATGTTTGGGGGTTACATGTGAATAATCTGGTCGATTGTATCCCAGTATCCTTTCCCCAATAAAATGCACACGCACAGAAAATTTTCCACACAGTCTCAAAGAATTCCATTATTCCACAGAAACATATATTACATCTCCTTGGAGTCTAGGAATATCCTGTTTAGAACTTTTGATCTCCTGGACTGTAAACTGCCTAAGGGCCTGGACTTGCATTTTTGTAATGGGCCCCTGGCCCATTAGCACATTCATAGAAATTAACAGTAGTGGTGGAATTGGTTTGAAACTCGCGTAATTGTGAGCATGCACTAAATAATTGCTGATTGGATGGTTAAAGTTTAATAGAGTAAATATAAGCCTTGAGGTACAATTATGGGTTATTTCACATAATTTTTGAAAAATAAATTCCAGTTCTGCCTTTGTGGTTTTAATATAAAAGTGAGGTGGTGATAATCTCTTACACTCAGTAAGCCACAAAGCCAAAACATCTCCATTGACAAAGATGGAGATATTATCTCTCTCCCTTTCTCTCCATCTCCTTGTCTGTCTCTCTGTTTCACACAAAGAGAAGTGTTTTTCACAGTTATTATCAGTTACTTTGTAGAGTGTGGGACCCTTAGGGTTGCCCTCGGCTTTTTCCTTTCCACAGTCTTGGTCAGCCAACCCCCGTAAGCACTCTTTTCCCTGGCTCTGAATGCTCTCGTCTTCCAGTCCAGAAAAGACATCCAGAGTCTCCCATTCTGAGTGAATATTGGGGTAAAAAAGTCCCTGATTCCTAATCTGCTACACATCTGAAGAAACAAGGGATTGTGCTGTATGACGTGCTAAAATGCAAAAGACTTACCGTCTAAAACTAGTTGTTTGATCAGGCACATTCTGGTAGGAAAGTAAACATTCTGAATCTATTTTTATTTCTCTGTATTTCTACAATTACTAACATAAGATAAAAGTATATTTGTAGACAATCTAAATCAAATACTAGGGGAAGTTCCCTATTTAATGTCAGAAATATGATTTTAATCCAAACAAAGATGTAGATTTTCGGCATATCTTACTGTATTTTAAAAATACAATGTGTAGCCCTGACTGGCGTAGCTCAGTGGATTGAGTGTGGGCCTGTGAACCATACGATCACGGTTCGATTCCCAGTCAGGGCACATGCCTAGGTTGCAGGCCAGTTCCCAGAAGGGGACTCACGAGAGGCAACCATACATTGATATTTCTCTCTCCTTCTCTCTTTCCCTTCCTCTCTAAAGATAAATAAATAAAATCTTTAAAAATAAATAAAATAAGTAACTAAATAAAAATAATAAAAATACAGTGTGTATTCATCATCAACAAACTTAATCGTACATACTACAATTGCTAATATGGGATAAATATGTACTTGGGGCTAAAAGATTTGGTGATCAGAAGATGAATAAGATACCATTTTTGATCACAGGAAGCTCACAGTCCAGTAGTGGAGAGAGACATCTTCCTATCTAAATTACAGTAAAATAATGATACAGGTGCCTGCCAACTAAAGTTGTGAGTCCCTTGAGGAAGTTGTAAGCTTTGCAGAGGAGATGTTCGAGCTAGGTCTGGAAGGATGAATAGAAGTTCATCATGTAGTTGGACAGAGAATGTTCAAAATTAAGGATGCAGAAAGTGAAACATTGTCAGATGGTATAAAAAAAACAATGAGTTTAGGGAACTATATATGGATCAGTGAGATTAGAACAAAAAGGGAAGGAGGAACTAAATCTGCCGTTGCTAGATCGCGCCAAGCCATGTTTAGCTTTGTAGGAAGTTAAAACTTGGTCATGCAGAAAACAGGGAGACACAGAACATTTCCAAGCAGGGGACTTACCTAGATTTGCAGTCTATAAGGATCACTTTGTTGACAGAATAGAGGAAATGTTAAAGGAAAGAGGGCGGATGCTAGGAGACTCACAGATTTGTAAATACTGTGGATGATAAAGGCCTGAGCAAGACATTACAAATGATAGACATCATATGCATGACTCTGGGTTTGGGGAAGAAGAAGGGGAGAAGGGAGAAGGGAAATGCTTTTGTAGAGAATAATTATTTATCCTAGTAAGTATCGAATCATATGTAACCTTTCTTTTCTCTTACAATGTCCTTTGACTTGAATGCACAAAGCTCCGCAATGAGAAGGCAAAGTAAATCTCTTGTATACATTTATGACAAATCTGAAACTTGGAACTTATTCTAATGGAACATATTTACAATATGGCACCTTATCAAAAATTAAGACTTTAAGAACACTGTTATCGCAACATAAAAATTTTACAATATTCAGCATTTAAATGTTTGTCACTAAGGTAGAATCATAACCCTTTAAACAGACTTCATTAGCCATTTCTGCTCTTAGTAAATCAGGAGGGTGCTGGAAACAGATCTGTTTTACAGATCATCTTTGCCCAGATGCTTGACCTTATAGTGAGCCCACCATCAGTGAGGGCTAACTGACCAAGGGAAGGAGGGAGGGAACACGATTGTGCGTGAAGGTCCGGGTGTGAGAGAGAGACAGAGAAGGAGGCAGAGAGGAAGTGAGAGAGAGAAACTTTGTTGATGGAGGCATTTTGGCTTTGTGGCTTACCAAGTGTAGGAGGTTATCACCAACTCCTTTTGTTTTATATTCTTACGTAGCTGATTTAATAAATTCAGAGAGACCAAAAATTGTATTGGAAACTATTTTCCTGAAGAATACTAAAATATGCTAACATTGTAGCCTCTTTGCCAGAAAGGCATTGTTGCTGAAATTGGTGACAATCATTTTATCACTTACCTCACTAGCATTTTTCAAACACATGCTACACTGAACACACAAGCATGCACAGCTTGAGGTATGACCAAAGAATTCCTTTTTAGATGTCTCCTTTCCAAAGAATCAGGTTACCTATGGATGTAAAAAAAACCAAACTTTGATTATTTTATAAATTAATAAAATCAGTAAGCATTAAATAATATAGAGATGATTGCAGTTTATAGAAATCCTTGATAAGAAATCAAGTCCACCGTCTCATGAAGAAATGTGCCAATTATTCTGTGCTTTGTTGAACCACTTGTCTACAATTTGCTTTAAACCAATCTTTCTTTTTACTTCCCTCTCCTACAGAGGATCTGCAGATCTATTGAAATCCAGGCAAGGCGGCTGCCTTTTATTTGTAGTACATGGGAATGCTAGCTGTCTTTCTCCCTGGGTGCTTTCACGCCTATGTCCTTTTACTGAAACAAATATTGCCATTGTTCTATAAGGCTGGGAAACTTGAGACAGCTGCTATTGTTCCAGAAGGTGGCTTTTGTTGTCGGTGATATATCAATCATATTTTAGCCAGAAATTCAACAACGGAAACCTGACAGTGATTGTTTCCTCCTCCCTCTTCCAACACTCACGGTCTCCTTCCTTCAGTCACCTCCCCTCCAGGGCAGGTCCTAAGCAGCAGATGGTGCGCTTGTGCACAGCGGCTGGCTCCCTGCCACTCCATCCTCCCTTCTCTCCGGGGACTGTGCGCACGAGCCTGTGTGTGCATCTGTGTATGAACACTCACGACTTTCAGTTGCCATTCAGTGCTTTCTGCTGCTCCGGCCAAAAAGCTGGGTAGCTTGGCACACTCTCCAGCAATGAGCCCAGATGTCCAGCTGTGATACAGTTTCCTTCCCAGTCTCCCTGCTGGAGCAATATTCATTCACAACCCCAAATAAAAAAGTGATCTAGAGGCTTTATTTTGTCCTTATGGTTTGGTGGTGTAGTCATATTTGGGGAAAATAATGTAGGAGCTGGGGGCAACTTGCAAAAATCTAAGACTGTTTTCCCATTTTGCTCAGATGGGATGAGACGGTTCCTCATCCAGTCTTGTGGCTCGGGGGCCTTCTACTTGGTGGGGCTGGCATCCTGGGTGCATCACCGCCTGCATCCAATGTCTCTTTTTCTTTCTTCAGATGAATATGCTAATGAAACTCCAAGAAGCAGCCAATTACTCGGGTACGCAAAGCTGCGACAGTGATAGCACCAGCCACCATGAAGACAATTTGGATTCATCTCTCGAATCTACCCTCTAAAGGGGGAACAGAGTTAGGGGGAAAGACTATGCCTTTTAAAAATGTTTAAAACATAAGGTATTTTCACTAAACCACTGCCAGTATGAAAGCACCTATCAAGGGTCCTGACCTAGCCAGAGTCGTGGTCTCCACGGAGGTAGCAGAGCTAAGTCTGAATCGCCAAGATGTTAAATTGAAATGGAAGCTTAACTTTATTTTACTTCTAGGCATTTTTATATCTGTGGAGTGATACAAAGCTCCGTTATACAACTGGGAGGACCCTAGCGATAGGCCGCTGAATAGATTGCACACAGGATAGCCAAACTGGACTTTATGATTTTCCTCTTTAAAAGTTTACAATACAGACCTTTTTTTCTCCCTTCATTTTGTTTCCTCCGACAAGCTGTTCTCCCTGAGCAGGGTCCATTCTTCTGATCCGTCCAACCTCCTTTGTGCCACATGGTGCTGGTCACAGGGCTCCAGTAGTGTTTGTGTCGTGCGCTCACCCCATTCCAAAACGAAGCCGAGAGGCCAGCCCTCCGTAAGCACAAGTGGAATTGTGCAACCGCCAGAAAACACTACTGGGGCGAGCTGGAGAAGTGCCAACTTAGTTCTCAACTGCCATGTCCACGTGACGTGCTCCACCAACTGTCTAGTATCTGAGTCACCGGTTTTATAAGGTTCTTTTTACCACCGTGGTCTTTGTAAGCCACCTGCCCACTCCCTTAACAAGAGTTTTATACCAATTATTAGTCAACACTGAAGAAAGGCTTTTTTAGGGCTTTAATTGTTTGAGCCTTTTCAGTGAAAGAAGGAGCATTTCCTATGGTGCTGTCTCACTGCCTTAAAACAGATTTCTACAACAGTTTAACAGTTGGTTTAAGTCCTCAACCATCATAAATTTCCACTGTCTTTTCATTTACAACCAAGCAACACCAGTTAACACAGTAGCCTCATCTCTATAGATCTTCTTTTGACGAAATGGATAGGAGGAAGATCCGTGTTTTTGCCTTGTGAGTAGTTTGCTTTGCCTGTCCTCCAAAGCACCCCCATAACACAGGAACCCTCTTTGACTGTCACTTCACAGCTAAGACATGTGGCTGAATTCCATCCCGGTCCAGGTGAGAGAGTTTCAGCAGGCGGGAGAGTTTTGAATTTTCATCCAGCAGAGCTGGACGCACTAGATGCGGCGTGAGCACAACCATTTGGCTTTCCTCCCCAATTCTCTTTTTTTAAATTAGTTTTGAGCATGTTGTTTTGATTGCTATTGTTGTACGTGAGAAATTCAGCATTATAGAACACTGCAGCAGTGACGTCACTGTGGAAGAGGAGGCTTTTATACTGTAAAAGAAGGTTAGATTTGCACAGTCTACTGGGTAGGTATTGTAAATAATAATTTTAAAAACTTGCACAAATCAAAACAAACACAAAAAAATGTATGTTATCCTGTTGGTGTTAAGAGGTGTTTCACTTGCTGCGATTTCCTGTATGTTGCAAACAAATACAGAATGCAACCCCTGGAAGCTGTGATTACCTGGTGTGTTTGTCCCGTATTCGCAGTTGTTATGACCATGCAGGAGCTGTCAGTGCTAGCGTGAGCATGCTTCCGAACCGGACATGAAGCCAGTGCATTTTTGGAAAAGTAAAAATGTCCCAACGTGTATCTGTCATGGCAGGCTTTAAAGAGAGTGCATGCAAACCGATCGGGTCGTCGGAGAGGGTGCCAGCACACAGAGAGGACAGGTTTGCAGCTGATGGAGCCCAAGGGCTAGGCCATGGTGTGGACTTGTTCTATGCATGTGAAGCGTGTTACCTTCAGGACGTGTACTTGGTGCTACTCTCTGCAACCACCATGGGTCCGTGGCTCCGGAACAAAAACAACAGGAGACATCCGTGCAGTTTCAGAGCGTCGCTGAGTCTCTAGCCTCCACGCGGTGCTATTGCCCTAAGGGAAATCTGAACTGAGTTTATGCACATAGAGTTGTCGCCCTGACTTTGAAGCCTCAAACGTGGATCGAATCTGTCGTGGAACATCGATACATGTAGCTGGATGAGTGACTAGTTGCCCTTGTACAATGTCTGATCTGAGAACACCACTCGTCTTTCCTTCCCTGCCGTTCTGAGAAACACAGCCCCAACACGGTCAGAAGCCAATTCCTGCCGCACATCCCAGTAGGTCCACCTAGTTTACAACTTAAACTAGTTTGTGAAACATTTGTCTGTACACATTTTATATTTTGTACATTTTTGATGTAACATATCATGTAAATAGGCAGAAACAGTGAAATAAATCATCTGAAAAGTTTTGTAGTCTTTGTAAAGCCCCGACAATAAGTACTTGGTGTCAATGGACTTAACTGGATGATGTATTTTCTATTGGTTTATTGTTCCTTTAGCTTGTAAACCAGCTTGCATATATTTTTTTGCCGATGTGCACCCTGTATCTGTCTAAATTATTACTTTGCCATTAAAGTGGACTTATTTATTGACAACAAGGTGTGGTGTCTGTCTGTGGAGAAAGCCTGAGTAGCAATGCACGAAGCGTCAGGCTTCCAAATGTGTGCACTGCTGATGTGCCAGCAAGAGGGCTGTCTGCGGGTTTTTGTTGTGAATGTCTCACAGAAAGGACCTCATAGCTCTCTCACAAAGGACTTGATCTCTAAATACAGTTGACCTTTAAACGTCTGGGGCCTTAGGAGCACTGAACTGACCTCATGCAGTCAAAAACCTTAAGTTGTCCTTGGTGTTTGCTGGGGATTGGTCCTGGGGCCTCGATGCCAGAATCTCATACAACGCAGCACAGACCAGTGCCTACAGTTGGCCCTCCACACCCACAGATTCTCACCTGTGGACCAGAACTACTGTTCGTTGAATCCATGCGTGGGAAACCCGGGGGTAAGGAGGGGGACTGTATATTTATTGAGAAAAATCTACATACAAGTGGACCTGCGCTGTTCAAACCCATGTTCAAGGGTCAACAGTATATTCAAGATAATATTAGAGTCTTATAAAAAGTATATCTTTCATCTGGTTTCCTCCTCTATAAAATGGGATAATTATAGTATCTCCTTATAAGATTGTTTTTAAGATGGAATGTTTTAAGGTATGCCAAGCACTCAGAAAAGGGTTATATCTTAAGTGATATATAAATGTTAGCTATGATTATTTTCAACAAAAATGTATTATGCAACTAATAGGTGCCAGGTCCCTTGCTTAGGCATCAGAAGCAGTGAGACACAGGCCAGGGTCCTAAGGAGTATACATTTAGTACAATTGTATCTCTGTACTTCTTCACTTCTTGGGAACCTAAGTTCTCTATTACAGGGGTGGCCGGTGTGATGTCCACTGAGTAGCAGCTACAGGAGAGGTTTCAGACACTGGCTGAATCAACAAAAGCAGATCATTGTGTTTGAATTCGGAGAAATTCAAATACCTTTAATTTTGTTTTTTAGACTTTCATATTTTTTTTAAAAATTATAAGAAATAAGCTACCTTACGTAATGTTTGGTTCTATGCTTTGATCAGTTAAGATGTTTAAAAAGAAGGTTTAATTGTGGTTTGCTGTTCGTAGGTGGCGCGCACCAACAAAGAGGTAAAAATTGCATTATTGATTCAGTTTTTAGTTTTGGTTCAGTGAAGATGATTTGATAAGTAATCACTAGAAGATCTATTCTCCACATGAAGTATACATTATCTGTCTCTTAGTTGTCCAGGAGTTCATTAGTAAGAAAGTATATCAATAGAAATTAAAATTGTATAGCACATTCTGATTCAGAAACTTTCTAGAGAAAAATAAACTTCTCAAATTGTTTATTTTTCATAAAATTGTAAAAAAAGATAAGTATACCTTTTCTTTTTCATTGTAGTTTTTAATACTTCACCTTAATTTTCTGCATTAGTGTGGTAGAGTTGCTGTTGACAAACAACCAACCGAATCATTGTTTACAGTGATTCTATGTTAAAATAAAATATTTTCAATATATTGGGTTATAGTAACTATAGTGTTAAAATTAAGTGACCTGATTCTTTTCACTTTTTTAACGTGGCTACCAGAGCACTTACAATTAAACATGTTACTCAGGTTGGTGACTGGCTTCATGTTTCCCTTGCTGATGAACAGCGCTGCTGTGGAAAGATGGGTCTCTCTGAAGAGTAAGTGCAGTCACCTCCCTTGTCTTTTCCCTTTTTTTAACAATAAGATTCAAACACTGGAGGACAAAAATTCCGTGCTCAGTCCGGACCTTGCTTGTATGCCCTCGGCGTCCTTTTCCACCATGTCTACTGCCCTTGTGTAATTCTCATCTCTGTGAGGTGACGCCGTTTTAGAACCTAGAATTAATTGTTGAAACAATAACAACAACTTCCCAGGCAATTTAGCTACAAGCCCATGTCAGAGTTTTATTACTGTCTTGTTGTGTGGGAAAATCCCTGTTGGGTCAATGTAAAGCTTTCTCACCTAGCGAAGACATTTATAGAAAACGTAGATTACACCAAAAAAAAAATGTTATGTTTTGTGTTTTGGACATCCCCAGCCTCTGGTATGAGTAATTGGTTTTCTAAGACAAAAATCCCATAAATAATTAACCAGTTATTGAAACCTGCTAAACGTTTTATCAGAGTTCTAATTTATTTTTAAAGGAGATTACTGATTATATCCAGAAATAATGTTTATCCCAGACCAGGGTGAAGCAATATTTCTTTTACAGTAATTTACTTCTTTTTACCCCAAGGCCCTTACACCTTACACATTCTCAAATGGCATTACCTTAGACAAGCCTTTCTGATCCCTCAGAAGAAGTAAAAACCTGAGTTAGTTACTTTTCAGGAGGAGGTAAATATACATAGATATCTATATCTAGATATATATATATATACACACACGCGCACACCACCCACATATAAAATATGTCCCATTTATTGTGTTGCAGTTTTGCAGTTTCAGGGCCTAAAATATAGTGCAAAAATAAATAAGTATTACATAAAAATAGTTCTAAACATGGAGACAGCCACCGATCTTCAACTAACATTGGAACATTAACCGTGAGAAGAGGAGTCGTGCTCCCTGGAAGCCCAGTGAGGGATCAGAATGCAGTTCAGTGGCCGGGAAAGGGGGCAGACGGAGGGCCGGTGTCGTCCAGTACAAAGTCCTGCCTCACCATGTGCACTTTTCCCCTTTCAATGTAATAACTTTCTGCCAGCTTTTCTTTCTGCTTTTCAAGTCCTTTAAAGATACCTAAGGTAATATATAGTGTTATTTAAATGTGTGGGGGTTTAGGAAAACAGCTAAAATACTATACACAGTTAGACCTGTAATGTCTAAGAGGAGAGGTGGGAGTGGGGAAAAAGCACCAAAATGGGAATCCTTAGCGTGGAGATAAGCAGTGAAGATGTCAACTCCACTTTGGTGTATTTCCCCACAAGAAAGATCGTGATCAATCAGAAAAGACTGGGAACAGAACTGGGAAGATGTTTGTGCCATTTAATGTGACATTTACAAGGGAGGAGTGTGAGAAAACATTTAATTCAGTCAGAAAATCTTTCCTAGTAACGGTCTGTGATTTCTCCAGGAAGAATCAACTGGTCCATCACCCGAACGATGGTGATAGACAGTGAAGTGCACCCAGTGTAACTGAAGAGCTTCTAAATGTCATTCGTATACAAATAATACGTACCTATCATTTCCCAGAAAGCCATGCTTCCAGGGAAGAGTACAGTCTAAAAGTCTAGTCGAAGCCCATCCAAGCACGCCCGAATGCTTATGCGTCACTTCAGCAGTTGTCTCCAGTCTGGTCCTCACTTGGTGTGCCAAGTAGCAGCTGTTGAGTATGAGCTCGTTTTAGAGGATGGTATTCAAAATGTAGTCACTGGGTCAAATTCCCTAGGTACCCTTTGGTTGTGGTGGAATGTTTATTTACCTCACAGCAGCATCTCTGAGGGTGGGCTGCCTAGTTCCAAGAAAATGGCTTTTCTGGTACATCCTGTAGTGCAGCCCTTCCCTGGGTTACTGGACTTAACAGCAGCCAGTAGGCCAGCTCTTCAGCTGGCTGCTGATGGGGCTACACACTCAGACAGCATTGCCCAGACTCTCGTATTAGCTGAGCTTCTGAGATGAAAGCCAACCCAGTGAGCAGGCAGTTTGGCTGATGGTGCTTTGAGATAAATCCCCCCAGTAGGCCAGTATGCAGAAGCTGGAGGAGACTCTTCCCTAACATCAGTAGTTGACCGGGGGACAGGAATGCACCTGGCCATCTCACTGTGCAGCTTCTTATTCTGCACGTCCGGTTGCAATGGAATGAGAGCTACGTGTACAACTTTTCATTTTCCAGTAGCCATATTAATAAAAAGATGAAATTAATTGTAATATGTGCTTTGTTATGCCACTGTATCAAAACTATTATGATTTTAATAGGTAATCAAGCTAAAATACTTTTTAATAAGCTATTTTGTATTCTTTTTTTGATGTCTTTAAAATCACGCATGTATTTTACACTTACAGAACATCTCACTCAATTCAGGCACTAAATGGTCACCAGAACAACTTCACTGGTCAGAATTCAAAATTTTATAATTAAAAAATAGGTTCATGAAGTTGTTCTAAACATGGTTAGCACACAGCGAATACTAGTTTTAAATTTAATTGTAAATGGTAGATGATATCCTGAAAATCAAACACCAGTCTCCTGGACTGCTGTCCCCGTGGGGTGCCGCACGCCTGCAGGTTGGCTGCCGCTGAGTCGGCGCAGCTCTGGCCACAACTGGCCTTAGGTCACACGCAGCGCTCCCTCCCAGGTGCCAACACCAACCTGGGGCCTGGATTCAGAACTTTCCGGACTCACGTGACCCGGAGTCCCTCACGGGTCGTGCTGGGTCACAGCAGGTCATTGTAACAAGTGCAGTGAACCTGCTACCTTCTCTGTTCCCAGGCTCTGGTGCAGGTCACCCTGATCTTTTTAAACATTTTTCCGTAATGTCAACTGCTGGGTGAAAAACCATGGACTCTTCAATAACTGTGTCCGTTCTTTGTGGAGAAGCTTATTTTGTACAGATACATCTCTATCTGTATATCTTAGCATATGTCCATGTATATCTATAGATCATAGCTAAATCAATTGATAGATGATAGATAGTAGGTAGGTAGGTAGATAATCTTACTCTCTAATCCCAGGGGAAAAGTTGCCTACTCATCCTACATTTGAGTAAAAATCAACCTCTATATGCCTGACCTGTGGGGCCCAGTTGGGTGTCATTCTGCAAAGAAAAAGGTCTCTGGTTCCATTCAGGTTGGGCACATGCCTGGGTTGCAGGTTTAGTCCCCAGTGGGGCTGTGTAATGGATGCGTACAAGGGGCAACTGATCAAGGATGATGTTTCTCTCTCACATTGACCTTCATTTCCTTCTCTTCCTCCCTTCCCTGCTCTGTGAAAATAAATAAATAGAATCTTTAAAAAATGACCTCTACTCAAATTGTCCTTTTGCCTCACTAGAAATGATTCTCTTGCCTAGATTAAAAATAAGAAGAATAAAAACAAGATAAAAGGCATAACATCCAAAGACATTTCAAATAGCAGAATGACTTCCAGAATAGGATCAAAAACTTCACTGCAGAACTATGAACAATATTAACATATGTAAAGACGAAGTGTTTTAGTAGATTGGAGGCAGCAGAATAAAAAAGAAATATCTGTAAGTACATTAAAAATGGTCATGTAGGCTGAGTATGAGAAAGAAAAAACAGATAAAGAAGTGCGTTTCCTGATCTGATTGAATGTTGTCTCTCAGCGCCGTCCATCTCTTTTGCCCAACCTCAACTGTTCACCAAACAACAATCTAATTGTTAATTGATGCTGAAAATCTCCGCACTGCAGTAGGCCATTAGGGGCAGAACCCCCTGAGCGCCTAGCAACGAGGAAAGCAAGGATCTTTTCCCCAGGGTGACCTTTCCTTCCTTAGCATATAGCTGGTCAAGCAGTTCAGACTCTCCCCTGACTTTTCCTCCCCTGGCATGTTGCTAGTCATACAGGTTAGACCCTTTTAGAGTGAGAAAAAACCAAGGGGCCAGCAATAGCCCTTAAGCATTAAGCCCCCAGGACAGTGAGGTTCTGACCCACATCAACTATACCCTGGCCTCAGCTGTGTTTCAGCTCCAGGCCCAGAAGAGCAGCAAAACCAGACAGAGCAACGCTGTGGAGGACATCGGGACTAATGACCCCCCTGCCCCAGCAGTCTCCAATCAGTGGAGAGCACGACCATGAGAGGACACACCTGGAAGGTTAATGAATATTTTATGGATCCTCCCACCTGTAAGAGCCTGTTAGCTTGGAGAACCCAGCTTGCTCTGCCTCTCCCCACCCTGTCTTCCTGGCTAGGTTTCTTTGCCTCTCTCTCCTAAGCTCCAAGGGCCCATCTCTTGCCTCTAACTTGTTTGCTGAGTCCATTTCTTCCATAACTCATTTCTTCTACCTCTGGAACTTTCTAAATCAGTTTTCTTTTGTAGTTTGAGCCTTGGCTCTGAATTCTTTCCTAGCCAGCACTCAGCAGACGAGGTCGCTGGATCGGGGTCTGGTCTCGCCACGCAGGTCAGTCTTGCCGCCACCAACAAAAGCTGTAAAGGTATTTCTCAAATGTTTTTTTTTAAATATATTAACGTTAAGTGATGATTTTCAAGGTCTGAAACACCCTATTTCCTTGCCTAGCTGTGTATTGTCAAGATCCGCTACTAGAAATTTAGTTCGTCTGCAGAAGCCGCTGGCCCAACTTTAGAGAATAAGCCGTGAGTGGTCCCCGGGTGCCTGTGACACAGTGATTAGCCTGTTTCCCCTAGAGCAGCGGCCCCCAGCCTTCTTTGGCACCAGGTTTCATGGAAGACAGTTTTTTCACAGAAGGCAGGGCAGAAGGCTTATTTTTCAAGCACAAAAATTCAAGCTCACTGTGGGCTGAGAGCCCAGCTGGTACTGGTCCGCAATTTGGAGGTTTGAGGCCCCTGATCTACAGTGTGGCTTTTAAACTGTTTGCTGTTTTCAGCACCAGCAGAGTTTTATTAACCAGCCTGAAAAAAAGGTGTGCCCTACTGGGGCCATGCTCAACTTTGAAATTAATACCTGAAATACATGTTAGGGTTTGAGTCAAATGAATTAATTATCCTATCAAATAAAATATAGTTGATATAGATGTTATCTTAATTGGCAAACTGAAAATAACATTTCTGTATGCCATTAGCATAGGACGATAGTTGGGGAAAGTTTTTGGGTGGCCATCTGGTCTGTAACTACGTGAGAGCGCCTCCTGCGTTAGTCCTGCAGGACACCGTGGATTCACAGTCTGCTCTGGAAATTTCCTTCTCACAGGATGAATTGCAAAAGATACACAAGACCTCCAGAGAACTAGAAAATGGATCATGTGCAAACAGCTGAAAACATTTCTCCAGCCAAGCAAATATTGGAACTGCTAGAATCTGACTTACAGTTCCTGTGTGATCATTAATTTCAAAGAAAGGTCACGTTGCAGATCTCAGCATCCATGAGGCAAAAATGGAACTATGCTTTGGGTCAAAGATAGGTTTGAACAAACTATAGAAAATGCTAAAAGCAATTTGCATCATTACCTTTTAGTGGGGAATTATCCCAAGTGTTAATTTGAAGAAAGAACATTTTGTGGCTAAGTAATTCTAGAAAGGAAGGGTGTAGTGAGGGAGATAAGCCAGAGCCAAAATATGTTGTATTTGTAAAAGTCTCATTTAAAAATTATTAGCCTACCTTCCTCTGGATTTCCCAGGGCCCTACCCTGCTCTTCAAAGTCCTAACTTTACTCAAACTCGCCTAACACAGGAGCAGCTCATGTGAACAGTAAGACGTGCTGGTCTTACTATATGCCTAAGTGGGTCACATATAGCAGGTCACATCTATATGCCCAAGAGGGCAGGATGTTCTCTTAAGTCTTCTTGCATTCAGATCCAGTTTATCAGTCCTTACACCATAGGCACCCTGGGCAGGGGCTCTTGAGCAGTGGGAGGTGTTGGAGAGCCTGTTATTTCCCAGCTTCTCCATCTGCAGCTGAGTGCATCCAACTGTCTTTTGTCTTCAAATTGGTGTCTGTGGTGTGAAGGAGGATAGTGAGGAATTCTGGGTAGCATCTTTAGTAGAACCCATATATGCCTGCTTCTCACAGTAATAGAAAGATTTTAAGAAGAACATAGTAAAGGTATGAGAAGCTAGCCAGCTATCATTTTTATCATCTTTCTTCTTCTATTCATAACACAGTATTTGCAACACACTATTTGTTCCATTAATGATGCTGAATAAAGAGAGACCTCCAAGGGCTGACCAAGAAGGTACTTATTAACCATTTTTGTATTTAAGAACCACATTAGCCAATGAATGTTATTATTGGGGCAATGAAGTGAGAATAAATTTATTCCAAGAACCACTTGGAATAAACTTCCAAGATCTGTTTACCAAAGGGAAACTGCTTCTTTCAAAGTGCCTGAACTTGCCTGTTTTTACTTGCATGCTATACAAGCTTTGGGAATGCCAATATTTGCCATCTATTTTAAAAGATACATCCTCAATCAAGTATAAAGGAAACAGATTTATGGTGGCATGCAATCAATAGTCTAAGGAAACCCTGATCCTCATTTCATTTTTAGGAAAAAATGTAAAGAAATTTCCTTGAGTCACCTGAATGACCTCAAATTGCCGAACACAAATACTCACAAAGCCAGTACATTGCCTCTCCAGCTTTCCACCCATTAGCGATTTATGTACAATTTTTATTTTCATTTACATCAAAAAATTATTTCCTTAAGAATGCCTTCCCCTGATGGCCGTGAGATCAGGTGACACATATTGTCCTACTCGTGACCTTCAAAGGTGAAGCGCCCCTCGGGCTCCCTTTCACCTGAACGTTCTCACTTCACCTTCACTGTGCCCCAGGTTGCCAACCGATGCCCATTGACCAATGTGTAGTAATTGGCCTCCTGGAAATTTTTTAATAATTTCTTACTGCATTAGTTTTCTGTTGCTGGGTAACAGATCACAACGTAGTGACCTAACACAGCACCCACTTATTATCTCAGTCCATATGTCACAAGTCAGGATGGGCTCCACTGGGCTCTCTACTCAAGCTCTTACAAGACCAAACTGAAAGTATTGGGTAGGTTGAGCTCTTATCTGAGGGTTTTTGGTAAGAATTCACTTCCAAGTTCATTCACATTTTTGGCAGAATTCGGTTCCTTGAGGTTGTGTGACTGAAGTCCCTGTTTTCTCGCTGGCTGCCAGCCTGTGACTGCTCTCAGCTCCTACAGGCTCCTTGGTCCTTGGACATGGCCTTCTGCCACTTCAGAGCCAACAGCGGTCCTTGCTGTCCTTCTCATGCTGCCCCCTTCTGGCCCTGAGTGATTACACTAGACCCTTTTAAATCATCTACCCTTTGCCCAGCATAACAGTCATGGGTGCAATGTCTTATCACATTAACAGATTCCATTCACATTCAAAAGGCAGAGGACAGGGAAGAAGGCCATTGGGAGTCATTCTAGTAATTCTGACTACAGCACTTACCAACATTTAAGCATCAGAGGATGTCATGTAGATATCCAGAAACCGATTCCTCTTGAAGTCAGAATTTCCGGCACAGTGGGCTGCTTTGCACCTTGACGACAGCCGGCCGGACCTGAGGAGTGGCAGGCTCTTTCAGAGCACTCCCCAGCGGAAGCCGCCCTTCCCTGTTGCCGTGCAGCTGCCCTGGTTCACTCTGCCCGTGTTTCTGCTTTCAACAGCCTTACAGGACAGACAATGCTGCAACACAGTGTTTCTGACAGGGCACATACTCACACCCCTTCAAACCTAAATCTGTCCAGGAAACTAATCATCTCAGTGATAGCTGCGCTTTGAAGATAATGAGACAATCTCAAGCTAAGCACTGATGTTCATTTTGCCTCTCAAGCCTGATTCTTACAATAAAATTTCAATAAAATCAGTAATTCTGAGCATGCACTGTCTTTGGGACCGATAAGTGAATAATATTGCACAAATTAAATGCTACCACTGAGTTATCCTATGCAAAAGACACAAATGTACTCTCAGTGGACCAACGTATTCCCGTGTAATCATGCCAGCAGCAGAAAATGGAATCTGTCACAAAGAGTAAATTATCCAAGAGTCGGACCATGTTCGCACAGCTCGGCGCTAAATTTCATTTTCCTTTTTTTCAGCTGAGAGGCTAAATAAACATGTGTAACATGGTCTGAAAAATCACATTGTCCATCAGAGTCCGATTCTAGAGCCTCCGGATTCAGATGTACGTAGCCCCAGCTGTCGGGGGCCCTTCTGCTTCCCGCGTCCCGGGTTTCTCTGTGGTCACACCGTCATGCAGTTAGAGCGTCCGGTTTCGGACGGGGTGCAGTGCAGAGCAAGGCGGTGGGGAGCGCGCGCTGCCTGCCGTGGGAGACTCTTCCAGGGGAGGCTGGAGTCGATCTGGTTTGAAGTGCTAATGACGTTGGCTGGAGACTGCTGTGGGCTAGATCGCAGAGGCCGTACGTGGCAGGGTGACAAGTTCGGAAATGATCCCGTCACAAGCAGGCAGTCTCATTTAGAGCAGAAGGAGAATACAGCAGTTAGGAGCGCCGCGAGTGGAGTCAGATGGTACGGGTTCAAATACTGCCTCTGCCACTTACTAGCTGTATGACTTGGGGCAAATTGTTTTGATACTGTGCCTTAATATCTTTGTGTAAAACAGGAATAATAAGAGAGATGTGCTCACATATTCACAGCAATTACAAGACTGTCTTATACGTAGTAACAATTTAGTAGATGTCAGCCAGCATTATTACTGTAACAGTCCACATCTGGGCAAACATGGAGTGTTTTTTTGAGTCAGTAATGAGCCCCCCCCCCAGTGAAAGTTGTTACAAGCTAGCAAACACAGCTCCTTTGTTTTAGAGGAGGTCTAGCAGAGTCCTCTGGGTTCCAAGTACGACATCCACTTGAGTTGTCTCAGTTAATTAGACTTTGTTTTAAACCTGTTTTCCTTCTTTCTGCCTCAAGTCTCCTGTTTATGCAAGGCTTAACTCTTCATCTCTTTGCCTCTCTTCTCTAAACTAACTTGTTTTCTTGCTAAGTGTTACATATTTCAATTTTCTAAAAGAAGGTGAGTGGTTTTCCCAATCGCCATGAAGCGTGGAGTTCTCAGTCCGAGCAGCTCTGCCAGGCCACTGCTCAGATCCTCGTCCAGGCTGCAGAGGCTGCCTGGTGCCAGGCGTCCACTCCTGGCCCCGTCGCCGGCGCCCGGGAGGCTGAGAGTACTCTCCCGCAGCCACGCGCTGGCAGTCCAAGGCTGCTTTGTTCAGCAGCGCACTGTGTATACAGCAGTGGTCCCGTAGGGTTATAATGACTTATAAGCAAAACGTTTGTTTGTGATATTGAAGGAAATGGCTAAACCTGACTACCATGTTGAATTTACTGCTGCTTCTGGGTGGTTTAAATCATCAAGGAGCCCTGGCTGGCGTGGCTCAGTTGGTTGGGTGTTGTCCTGCGGACGGCAAGGTCGCAGGTTCGATTCAAGGTACTGCCTGAGTTGCAGGTGTGGCCCTGGTTGGGGCATGTGCAGGAGGCACTGATCGATGTTTCTTATATCAATTATTTTCTTTCCCTCTCATCCTCCCTCCCTTCCCCTCTCTCTCTCTGATATTAATAAAAGAAAAAATTTAAAAGCAAACCAACAAGGACCCTCAACATGCTGTCTTGCCCACCTGCAGCCAGGGCCCCCAAGGTGGCAGCAGAGCCCCACCTGTGGCCGCCTCCGCCTGCCTGCCCCCCATGCGCACCCCACCTGAACCCACGCAGGCAAACCTGCTTTCCTTCCCTCTGCTTTCTGCCTCTCCCCTCCCAGTCCCTTTCCTCCCCCCCCCCTTCATTCTTCCTTCTCACAGGCTTTTCTCTTTGGGTCTCGTTCGATCTCTGCCCCTGTCCCCTTCCTTCCCTCTCTCGGATTCTCCCTCCCTCCACCTGGGAGCCTCCCTCCGCAGCGCTGCCTCTCCCTGCCACTGCCGAGGTGCGTGCACACACACACACTTTATCTTTTATACCATATTTTGACTCTACGTCCTCTATATTTAGATACACAAGTGCCACTGTGTTACAAGTGCCTACACTCTTCAGCACAGTCACGTGCTGCACGGGCTTTGGCCCAGGAGCCACAGGGCACACCAAGCTGTGGTGTCGGGGTGGAGTGGGCTTACCATCTAGGCTCTTGTAAGTGCACTTGGCGAGGTCCGCGCAACGATGACATCACCTAACAACCCACTCCTCAGAATGTATCCTTTTGTGAAGTGGTGCGTGACTCAGGGTTGGTCCTACTTGGTGCCTTCAGAGGCGAGTTGTAAATTAGTCCGTTATTTTGCTGTCTTTTCTATTCTTAATGTCATGGGCTGTGATGGTGATGCGTCTGTGAGTGAAAAAGCAGAAGGGACAGCAGCCTCATTGGCAAACTTTGCAGTAAGATCAGCGTGGACACCAGAGCTAATGTGCTCAGGGGCCGCTGTCGTAAGTGGAGCTGGAGAAGCGGAGGAGGTGGGGCGCTGAATCTCGGGGGGGATGGGAAGAGTTCGGTCAGAGTAATGAGAGGCTCTGGAGTGTTTCGTGATATCGGAGAACAGAAAAAGGCTGGGCCTTTTGGTAAGAATTCTTGTCAACGATGTCCTTGGCCCTCCTTTTTGCTCTTTGGGAAGTCAGGCAAAGACTAGAATCATCATTTGAACAGTGCTGCTTTGATGACTACACTTCCCTGAGCCTAACCATGTGGCACACCTGTCAACTAGGGTTAGGTAAGGGACTGCCACAGAGGAGAGTGGGTGTGGCTGTCATTCTGAGGCTTCCTGGATGGAGAATTGAGCTAATTTTTCCGTATAGCCATGAATCCTAGAACTCCAAACATTTACTGATTGCTCAACCTTCTTTCTGAGCATGAGATATACCCAATTACTTAGGAAAGAAAAAAAATGTTTAAAAGATGATCAAATAAAATAGTATTTGGGAACTAACACACAGATTTTTTATATGCCTACCTTTTGATATGAAAAATAATAATAAGCCACATGCTTGCATTTAGATTACACTTGGTTTCTAAACACACCCTCAGAAACCCATGCATTTGCCTGTGCGATTGCTCTAGGCCATGGAGAGCTGCAATAGAAACATTGGTCCAGACTAAGATGGAAACAAGTTCAAATGCAAGCTTCACCACATATTAACTCCATTGCTTTAGATAAGTTAACACATCTATAGTGGATTTAAATTATGTACGCAGAGTCTTTGATATTTTTCCATTCAAGAGTTGGAGACTAATTTCCCTCCTGTTGAGTGAGTATCTGCTGGACATAGTGATTTATAGATTAAGTAGATTGAAGGAGAGCGAAACTGTTTGAATTTAGGATGTAGGTCATGGAAAGCGGTTCAACTTCTCTTGGATTGCATTCTCTAGACAAAGTCAGCTGCCACATTGCAAGAACACGTCAAGCCTTTTGGAGAGCTCCACTTGGCAAGGGACCAAGGCCTTCTGCCAGCAGCCCTGCAAGTGAGCCATTTTAGAGCTAATCTGTCAGCCCCAGAAGGGCCTTCAGGGCAGAGCAGGCCCCGGGAACGACGTGACTCAGCCTCCCGAGGAAGCCTGAGCTGAAACCACCCACCTCAGTCGCTCCCAAGTTCCTGACCCATAATAAGTGTGTGAGCAAATCAATACTGGTTGTTTTAAGTTACAAAACTGGGTGGGCAATTGGCTATACACAAAGTTGCTTGCGTCATATTCTGGAAGGTCAGCATTGGAGGGCAGTTCAGATAAGTCTACAGCTGTGTTGGCCGTGACAGGAGCTGCTAGCCACACGTGGCTATTTAAATCTATATCAGTTAAAATTGAATAGAGTTTAACGTTCAACTTAGCAGTCACATTAGCTATACTTCAAGGGACACCGCAGCTGCTCACGATGGGCGTGTGTGGTTTTGGGTGGTGCAGAGTTCGGGCAGATGAGGCTGCTCTCCACCAGTCAGGGTCCAGCGGGAAGCTGCAGGAGCTTAGGAAAATGTGGATATGTTTTGCTAGTTTTATTTGAATTTAAATAGTTGAGATGTTTGGCATACTGATATTTTAAAACAAATATAGTCTGCATTATTTGGACAGCCCTTTTACATCTAAATTTTGCTAACTGATTTCTGTACCTGAGTGAAGACCTTAAATTTGGGAGTTGATCATGGAGGTCCGACCAAGCAGGCCACTTTAAATGCTGGGAGCTGTGACAGATGAGTAGAGTCGAAGCCACTACATGAACAGTGGGCGCTGAAGGTGTCTGCCATGGCAGCCCATGGTGCCAAACTCTGAGTGAAGAGCTCAGTCGGGGGAAAGTTGGTCGTCGACATAACCTGTTGACTGTTCCGTAATTTACTTTAAGCAAATGGCATTCTCTTCATATGCAATGCATACTCTTGATCTGACTATTATTTAGTACATATATATATTTTTTATAACTGTCTTTGATCTTATAAATTGGTAGTGCTTATAAATGCAAAGATATTGTTATACTTATCCATAGCCAAGTGACATTGTAAAAATTTAGTAAGATCATACCGGAATTCCATGATATTTTCCTCCTGTAAAAGTGGTGCATGCATAATTCAGATTAGGGGGGAAAGTCTGAGATATTTCACTCATCTCAGTTTGCAATCCCCCATTTTTGTGTATCTCAGTTTAAATTCTTCAGCAAAAGACCCCAGTTAAGCCCAGCTTGTATCATGTGTGCCCACCTGTCCAGTGACCAGGATAGCAGGTTCGCATGAATAAGACACTTCTCTCTGGCCAACTCATGTTAACTGGGGCACTTTACAGAGAGGACAGCTGGGGAGAGGCCCTGAAGTTGCCATCTGCAGTGCTATCAACCATTAGAGGAGAGATGATTGTCTAGAAATGCACTCTGGATTTCTTTACAGTTAACAGACTCCCATTTGAACCTGGGCCTTCAAAGAAAAGAATGCCTCAACCTGAAATTCCCTGTTGGGGAGAAGTGGGGTTTCTTTTTTTTTTTGTATTTTGCACAGTAGCAAGCCCTTGAGGAAAGGTATTTTTAAATGGGGGACCTCACCTTGTAGTTCACAGGATGTCCAGTAGGTGGCCCTGCCTACACTTTTGCTGCTGCATGTGAGTAGATGTGATTCTTGCATGATGTGTTTCATTAGCTTTGTGAGACACCTAACTGCTTCTGGAGAACAGGCTTCTAAAGCGAACAAGGCTTTTGATGAATGCAGTAGAATCATATTAAGTAATCAGCACACCTCTTGTTTTGTTGACTGTGTCCTGGTTTTTATTTGAACTGAATGAAAAATAGAGAGGTCTGAATTTCTCCCTCAGCTATGCACATGTAGGGTTTTTTTTGTTATTGTTTTGTTTTGTTTTGTTTTGTTTTTCAACAGCTTGCAGAGCTCTAGGTCAACTCCTGCTGGGTAAACAGGTTGGCCTTGGGACATACTGTTTTCTCCAGTGCCCTCTCTTCCAATTCCAGAGAGTGGCCTTGAGAATTGCTTCTCCCTGTCAAAGATAGGAAAAACCAAGCTGCCTTTAGTAAATGCCAATTTGAACTTCACTGCTTATGCTTGCTCTTTTCCCTCAAAGCCATTTGCAAAAGTCTGCTGTCCTCTTTCCCTCTGTCTTGTCACCTCCCCACATTCCTGCGTTCTTTACTTTAACCTGGCTTATTATTTTTTCTTTCTTTAGTTACACTTAAAACCACAAGTATTTTTTATGTAGCATTCAGCGATGTCTCTCCAGGTTTTTCCTCTTAAATGTATTAAGTGCTACTGACTTCCCATTGATGAGATCACTTAACCGGTAATATTATGTTCGAGATATGTTTATTCACGAAGGAAGCAGGGCCTGCCCTTATGTGCCTGAAGAGAGGCACATTTTCTCACTAAATTATTTCCTGCAGATCACAGAATACAGTAAGTCTCATAAAAATGTATCATATTTCCCACAGGGACAATTCCAAGACTGGAGAAGTCATATATGTGACAACAGATGTTTAGTTATATGTAATACATTTGTGTCTCATCCACTTTCAAATTCCTACCTTCTCCATAAGAGTTAGGGCAGATGCATCTGATATTCTTTGGGAACCCAAGTAAGAAATGAAATCTTATTGTGCATTATATAGTAGCTATCTCATTTCTCTTTTATAGATATCTAATATTATTTTGTATGTGTGTCTCAGTACTCAGAACCAGCATAGAAACACTCAGTGGATTAAGTTAACGTGCTTAGCATAATGCCTTCTATCTTTACAATTTAAAATAATAAAGTTAGGCGGCAATGCTCTAAATGGGCCCAATTGTATCATGCTTGTTTCTGGTACAAAGATGTCTCATATTTCTTAAAATTCTGTCAAAAACCAAACTCTACAATAAGTAAAACAAAGTGAAAATATGTGTTCATTGCAAAGGTTTGAACTTGCAAGATGGGAAACTCAAGCCTGTGGGAGTGATGAATTCCAAGTTGCTCACAAACTCAGGAGTTTTTATGGGGGCGAATCAGGAATCAGGAATTATGTGGTTGTTTCAGCTGGTTGGTTGCCTGGTGTCTTCCTCCTTATTTGGGTCCAGGGTGCAGAGTCGTGAAACAAGGGGGTCCAGAGACAGTGTGAACAGGTTTGGCATTTGGGGGTTGGCTGTGGTATCCTCCGCTGATTTCAGAGAAGAGCTGTAAACTCCTGCAACTTATGTTAGGTAGGGTCCAATTTAATTTTCTTGGACTGTCTGCATTGGTCAGCTCTATTTTGTCTCTGACGTATGTGACTTGACTTTGGTTTGGTTCTACAACGTGAAAAAGTAAAATTCTACCCACATGTATTGATAAAATCGGGTCACTGGGTAATAAAGGCTCTATTGAGATTTTATAGTTTAAAAAACAAAATTCCACTGAATACCTTTTAAAGTACTGGTTGGCTTTACTCAGTGACTCACAAGTTGGGCAACATCCAACCTACCAAACAGAAAGAAGCTGTGAGGAGCTGCTCGAAATGAAAGACTTTTAAAGGCTGAAGGGAGCAGGAGCAAGAAGTTATCCTGGGTGACAAAGTGGATTTGGTATTGCAGCCACCGTCCTGTAGGGGGTGGTAGGTGTCTGTCAGGATGGTGGCCTGGCCATTCCTTTTAGGAAATTCTTGACTGACTGGTTTAAGATTCCTTCCCTGGGGCAAGCTTGAAACTGTATGGAAGTCTCCTTTCCCTGGCCTGGGGCTTAGCAAAGCAGCTCCATTTGGGGGCCAGTTTTCTTGTTTTTAACAATATGCTTTCTAAATGTCCATTAAAAATCACTAATAATAATTTTCTCAACATTTTAGAATACAGATTTATTTTAAAGGAAGATATCTTTTAATTGTTAGTTTCTTTTTAAAAAGCTATCCAAACAAATTTGCACAAATAATTTCCCCTTAGTCAGTGTTCACAGTTCTTTTTTGACTTTTTAGTGGTGTTCACATCTGTGGTCATGCTTTTCAAAAGAATCTCCAAAAGACCAGATATATCAATTTTAATAGTTAATGTACTTATTTATGTCATAGTTAATGTGAGTTTCTAGAATGTCTCTTGGCAATAAATATACTTTTACATCTTGCAGTTATGCTGACAGTCAATTTATTAGAGTTATAAATTCAGAATTCAATTTTTTTCTTAGAACTGTAAGCCATCTTTCAAAATTTGTATCATGTCATTTATAAATCTAATAGGTTTTATTTGAGAAAAACCAATCACCTTTACTCTTTTTACTTATTTTTTAAATATCATTTGATTAGTTCAAGTCTAATGGTTAAATGCTTTTAATCAATTCCTTGAGCAACTAGTAAATTAAATTAAACAGAATTTATAGGTTTAGTACCTTCAATTTTTCAAACACTAACCTGGCAAACTCTTAGCATTTCAAGATGCCAAAACACCTCCCTGCTCCTTGTCTGAGTTTAAAACATATTTATTTTTCAGTTGATTCATTTAACAAACACTTGTATAGTGCTTACTCTCAGGCTGCCCTGCCAAATTGGCTACTAAGTCAAGCCAATCTCTTATTTCCAGGGTTATGAGGTAAATAATTTTCTCCTCCTCCCCCGTTGCTAGAGGAAGTAGGATCCCCTGCAGTATTGCAGGAAATGCATTTCAGGGACACATGCATAGGAAAATTTGAGATATAGAGGCAAGATTATTTGGAGTGAAAAACAAAGTACTGCCCACAGGTGCACCGTGCCTGATGTCTCCTCCATGAGCAGGTAGCCCAGCTCTGTCTTGCTGCTGAAGAAGTTCAGCCCCCGGGGCTGCAGCTCTGCACTTGTCCCCAGCCAATCGAGGAGCAAGGCCAGGACCCTGAGCTGCCTTGGCATTAGCCACAAATCTAGGGCTCCACTAGTTCAGAACCATTCCTCTTCCCATCCGGCCTATGTGGCTGCCGAAGAAAGAAAGCATCAAACTTGAGTCTTTGTTAAAATTTGATTATATTTCCTTGGGTTTGGGAAGGAGTCAGCTTTCTTTCAAACTATTCATCTCTTTCCTGGGTCTTCCCAGGGTTAGGTTGGTGCTTCCCTCTACCCAACCCCTTTCCTGGATCTTCTGGGGCTCTGTGCCCTTATCCTATCCAGCCTTTTCCCCCAGATTTCCCAGGCTAGACTTCTCCCCTTTATGATTACCACCTTAGCCTCTACTGCCCATATGCCCAGAAAAGGAATTTCTTCCTCACTGTTTGTCCTTCCCCTGGGTCATCTGCAGGAAGGCTGGTTGTTCCCTGGGGATATTGGAAGTCCAGTCTTTACTCCCCACTCTGATGCCCATTGTGACTGTGAAGCTGCTTCTTCCCAGTCAATCTAGCTAAATATCTGATTCCATTCTCTCCCTTCATTTGTTAATAACTAACTAGCTGCCTATGCTAGCTAGTGGGCATAGGGATGAGGAAATTATTTACTGGAGCTTCTATAAATGAGAAAATGAGACCATGGAAAAGATGTTCTCTCATGCACCCAGCCAGCACAAACACAATGATAAAACTCCAGTTTTATATTCCTGCTACTCTTTCAGCGTAACCATGAAAATTGTGCTCAAACAAAACCGTGACTGTCTCCATCAGTGGAGGACATGAGCCTGAGATGTGTCAAAAAATTGTACCCTTGCAGTTAAAGAGGCAAAAAGTCTATTCAAAACTGTTTCAATAGGAGTTAAGACTGTTGTGATAGGAGGAGACAATTAATGGAATTTCATGGAAACAAAAGACTGGAGAGTTTTTGAGTGCGGGTTGACCTAAGGAAAAAGTACTTAAGGACATTGGATGAGGTTGGCCAATGTGACGAGGCTGCCCGAGTTTCCTAATTGGTGCTGGACATGAAGTTAGGCTCCTACCCTCCCTCAGAGACTGGGAGATTGAAGTTCCCTCTTTCCTAGTGGCTGTGCTTCAAAGGGATGGCTCACGGGTCCCTGAAAGAGACATTCCTAGGGCACAGAAGATTAGGTCTCAAGGGGTCAGAAAAGAATAAATGCTCTATAAAAGGGATATTGGGAGCCTGCAGTTAAGAAGAAACCCATCTGAAGTTTAGTTGAGCTGAGAGGTCAGACCTCAGTTGGGTCTGACCTAACTGAGGGGTCAGTTTTGCACCCAGAAGACTCATAGATAGAAATAGATAAAAACTACCTCAGTAAATCATATCTGAGTCACTCTGTATCTGATGATGAATAATGAGGAAAAAGGCAACCATTCTCTTCTCAGGACTAATCTTCAGGGATCCCTAAGAGCTATTTGTCTAATAGATCACCGTAGATTTAATCTGCAAGGTCTGTCCAGAGGTATCCAGCCATGTAGTGTGAAAAATAGAGATATTTATTAAAGAAGATAAAAGATACAAAGAACATTGTAAATAGGACAATGCCACTTCAGTCCCCTTTAAAGTGGGCACCTTAGGATCTCACACAGTTCTCCCAATTGCCATCAACTGCCGCCCCATCGTATTTTCTTGAATCTCACTGATGGTCTGAAATCTCTTCCCTTTCAAAGGTGATTTTAGTTTGGGGAAATGCTTGAAGTCACAGAGTGTCAAATCTGGTCTGTAGCGGGGCTGGGAGATTAGATGTGTCACAAAAAAACTCTGCATGAGACAGGATGCACAAGTGGGCGTGTAGTCATGGTGAAGCTGCCAATCACCAGTCGCCCATAACTGTGGCCTTCTGAATCATCTGAATAGTTTCTGTGGAGGAATGTTCAAGCTTAACGCAAAATTTGTGCAGATTCATTGCTCTACTTGCTCAGTCAGTTTGAATGCAACGACCACATAGTACTCGTGCTCATTCAGGGGAATCTACCGCCCCCTCTGACTAGTACAGTGAAGTTGTTATTGTCCACACCCCATATTCCAGTTCACTCTCCTTGGCTGCCAGTTAACATAGCTGTTGCACAAACAATTCTCATTATATTAATAATGGCTGGATTTTTCCTAAACAGATCTCATATTCTTTATATGCTTAAAGTAATAATTACACTTTTGTTTCTACCATCTCTAAAATGTTACATCGTGTTCTTCTAGAAGGTATTTAAAAATGATGGTAATATGAACAAAAATGTATATTGATATTTGTTATTCTGTTATATTTAGTGAGTTCCATAAAAAATGGAATTTTGCTTCTTGATTATAATGTATTATTACAAATTAATACTTACTAAGTTTTTGTTCTGGAGAAGAGGAGAACGATTTACATGAAGAAAAATTCATGCCTGCTGAGTTTTATTTTTCAGGAAAAAATATTTAGCTGTTTTATCCATGATACACCTAGCTTTTGTACCAACTTGTAATTTAATTGTTCATGTTTTTTTAAGGCAGTTAAAATGACTGAGGGCGACTTTACTAGTTTTGATTTAATGAAAGTAGTGGGTATTATGCAGAAGGTGAAAAGACATGGACTCTATTCACATGAAAAGAAATTAAATTTTTGAATTTTGATCAATTCTGTGACTCACATTGTTTTTGGTGATAAGTTGATAAGATACGTTGTCTGAAGAAAATTTGAATTTAATACAGTGCAAATATAAGTATACCAATTGCAAAAAAAGTTAGAAAGTGTTAGAAAAGCAATTCATTTTGTAAGTGTACTGATAAGGTGCAGCAAGGGGATTTATGCAAATACAATGAATTAAAGCATTTATCTTGCAAATTTGATAAATAGTGGTAGGCACTTTAAAGGGTGAAAATAATTAGTTCCTCAGCTCCCACGTGTGCCCAAATCATTGTTACAATCATATTTACTGCTTCAAAATGACTTTTTATTTCAATGCAACAGACTTAGAAATTTATAATCATGCCACTTTTTTCCTAATATTTTTGTCTGTATTTTATGTAGAGATGGATTTCCAGGTATTCATATCATTGGCCTTTTTTTCTCTCTCTCCTTAAGAAGTCACAGTAACACAGAATGTTATCTTACTTACAAGCAAGGCCGTTTAGAAGCAACCACTTCTCTCCCTAGCTCCTCTCTGATACAGGATCTAAATCGCAGTTTATGATTTACAAATGAAAATAAGACTTTGTCAATCCCCATTTAAAATATTTCAGTGTCTCCTCATTATCTAGCATAAAGTTATGATAAAGGATTTTATAATTAATTCCTGCTAACTGATCCAAGTTCATCCTACACTAGTTGTCTCCACCTTGAACTTTGAGCTTTAGTCAAATAAACCCTTCTGTCTCCTTATATACTTGTCTGTATGCCCTGTAGCTGTATTGCTTCTCTTGAGAACTGACTCGTATCATTGCAAAGGTGACGGCCATGTGAAGCTGATGCTACTGGATCTTGGATTTCTAGACTTCATGACTACGAGAATGTAAATTTTTGTTAAGTTACCACAGTAATCTTTGTGACGCATATTTGGACTCAAATCTCTGAGATGTGCATATTTTGCTCATTACATGTGTCGCTTTATGAGTCTTTTTTAAATTCTTTTTTTAAATTTTAGTTGTTGTTCAAGTACAGTTTTCTGCCCTTTATCCCCATTCCAGCCCACCCCCCAGTGCTCCCCACCTCCCTCCCATTTCCACCCCCCTTAGTTGTTTTCCATGTGTCCTTTACACTAGTTCCTGCAAACCCTTCCCCTTTTCCCCTGAAATTCCCTCCCCTCTCCCCTCTGCTCACTGTCAGCCTGTTCTCTAGTTCAGTGTCTTTGGTTATATTTTGCTTGCTTGTTTGTTTTGTTGTTTAGCTTCCTGTTAAAGGTGAGATCATATGGTATTTGTCCTTCCATATGAGTTCCATGTAGTTTGCTTTTCTATTTTACAAATTTGGGGGAGTATATAAGAAGGTCTGTATTTTTGTCTTGTAGTAATCACGAACTTAACCCTTTTGATTGCCCCTTATTTAACTCTTTTATCACCTAGTTTATCAATTTTTGTTTTATAAGTAATCTGCAGCACCCATACATTGTATCTATAGCAAAAAGCTTTTTATATGTTCTTTTTTCCCCTCCTTTATCTTCCCATTTCCAGTGGCAGTATTTCTACTTTATCACAATGCACAGCAGCTGCACAGCAGTTTTCCACTCGTGCCTCCAGCATCATTTTAGTATTCTATGCATGTTCCTGTATTTTAAAGTGCTTACTTTCAGTCCTTTTGCTAAAGCTTATCTCATCACTATTTGTTTGAATGGAACTCATCCTCTAGTCAGCAGAAGTTAACAAGTTTGCTCTGCAGAAGGCCAGGTATAAACTATCAGGGGTTTTGTAGATCCAGATTTCACAGACTGTTTCTGCCACAACTGCTCTGTGTCAGTGTGGAGGTGGCCATGGCACTGTGGAAAGAAGTGAGTGCAACTGGGTACCTGCTAGAATGGGACCTCGGCCATAGTTCGTCAAGTAGTATTCTGACAGATTTCTTAAAGGGGATGACGGCTACAGGATTCCCTTAGTTCTCGTATATGGAAAACTGTTGATATGCTCTGTTTTACATTCTTGCTACTTGAAGGTCAACTTAGCTGGACACAAAAGCCTTGATCCACACTTACTTTTGTTGAAATATAAAAAAAACAAAGTCCTATTTGTTGTCTTTCTTGTTATGTTTTAAAATGTCAGATGCGTTTATAAATTATTTGAGCATTTTGCCTGCATGCCTTGAGGACTTTATCTCCGTCTTTGAAATCTAATCATTTTAGCTAAGATATGTCTCCTAATTAATTGCTATGGGTTAAATTTTTCAGGTAATTTTTGAACTCTTTAAATGTGTAAGTTTTTGAAAATATATTTCTGGAAGGTTTTCTGGGGTTATCATTTTAAATATTAACTTCCATTGTCTATTTTTTTAAAAATTTTCAGTGACTGATAATACACCCATTATTCCTTCCTTGTCTTTCATTCCACAGCTTTTCTTCTGATTCTTTTTTATTTCTTTCTTTAGGTTGTATTTATTCTCTTAGTTGTGGTTTTCTGTTTTGTTTTGTGTTTTGGGGTTGTTTTTTTTGTCTTTCTTGAATGTACGTTAATAAATTTTCTGTAAATTTTTTTATTTTTCAATTACAGTTGACATATAATTATCAGATGTACAACATAGTGATTAAGCATTTACATAACTTGAAAAAACAATCACCTTGGTAAGTCTAGTGCCCATCTGACACAATATATCTCCTACACTGTGCTTTATGTTTCTGTGACTGGTTTTGTAACTGGCAATTTGTACTTCTTAACCCCTTCCCCATTTTCCCCCATGCCTACATCCCCCTCCCATCTAGGCAACCATCAAAATCTCTGCATCTGTGAGTTTGTTTCTGTTTTTTAATAGATTCTAAATATAAGTGAAATTATATAGTATTTGTTTTTGTCTGACTTATTTCACTTATCATAAAACCCTCTGTATCTACTCATGTTGTTGCAAGTGGCAAGATTTCATTTTTTATGGCTGAGTAATAATCTATTGTATTAATGTAGTACACCTTCTTTATCCATTCACCCATATATGGATACTTGGTACTTTATTAAGTTTTTCTTTGAGTCTATTCTCCCTTGAGTATTTTACTGCATCCTGTTTACTCTTTACAAGGACTTAAGTGTTAGACTACTGAACACGCATCCATACTAACACATTAGGAAACTGAGACTTTAGCACAGAATAATAGACTATAGATCTGCTAAAGGAAAGTTTATGAAGTAGAACCCAGAATTGTTGAGTCCTAGGGAGCAATGTTTTTCACATATTAAGATGCCATGCTCCGTGTTAGCACAGAACAGAAGGATCGGCATAGTCACTGCATGTGTGTGCACAAACATGAGAATGTGCATTCCAATATCTGGAACACAGGCTGGCACTATATTAGTTGCCAAAAAAAGTGCTGAGTTAATATTGAATGAGCCATGTGCATGTTAAAACTGCAAAACACCTGATCTGCAGGACATCAAAGAGCTGGATGAGATTGCAGATTGCTGGCTTTTGTGATGGTTGCCGTCTATATCCACCAGGCAGACTAAGCCTCCCTGGTCCTCCCCACACACAGTTCATTTCATTTACATTCAGTTGTGTCCTCTGTGTCCTCTGTGTCCTCTGTCCCAACAGACACATCCCTCCAAGCTGAAAGATAACCAAAGCTCTGTGGAAACTTGAGGGTAAGACTGGGATTGCTAACCAGATGACGGTTTGGGGACTGTTTTGAGTATTTACTAATTAAAGGGGGAACCCTCCTAAAAAGATCCTAAAGATCAAACATTTTAGCAAAAGCCATCTAAGATGATGTGTGGATTTATCTATACTCCTGAATATTATAAATAAGGGCAAAAAAACGTTTTTGGAGAGTGGGGAATAGAAATAATGAACAAATTTTACAGATTTTTCTACTTCCCTCTGAATTTTAAAAGACCTTTTGTATTCATCCAGAACTCTAGGGCAACTCTCCAGTCTTCTCATTTGTTTCTTCTCACTTGTTTGGTCACTTGCTTGGTCACTGCACCTGGAGGATACATGCAATGAGACATGTAGATGCTTTGTGTGAAGAGATATTACATTAAAATGTTGAACATGAACTTCCTGTGTTGTGGACCACTCTGCCTGGTTCTAGGAATTGTATCTCAACCTCTTGTGGCTAAGGGCGAGGGAGGACCTTTGGAATTCAAGCTGCAGGAGACAAAGCTTGTCTCTGGTAGCAAACGCTGCCTCAGTTTCCTCTCCCTGCCCCCAAAGCTTGGTCAGAAGGCAATGATGGGTAAGACCCCTCATAGCGAGGGGCAACCTAAGCCAGTCTCAATCACTTGGGAGGCCTTTATGGAAGGACTTGGGGGGGGCTGCAACAAAGAGCAATGGACTCTCGAGCCCCAGCTTTGACAAAGCTCAAGTCTCCATGTCCCCTGGGAGAAGTGCTTCCTGGCTCTAATCCCCTTAAGCCTGAGTACCTGATGGGGAGGTGGTGCAGCTCCTTGCCTTGCTAGAGAGTGTCCAGGGGAACAATCTGGCATCACAAACACTTGCTGATAAACCTGTGAAATCTGCTCTGCTAAGAGTGTTTTCATTCATATGTTAAGGGTTCGAGCAGGAAACCCTAAAACTCTGTTTCTAACAGACTCTGACTCATACTAAGCCCTCAGATTTCTTTGAAATGTTATCTACTGTTTGATCCTTGCCGCCCTGTATTCCTGTGTATTACAACCCAATAAAAGCCCCTGGAGGAGGGGGCTCAATGCCTTTTTTTCCTGAGAAACTGGCCACTTCTCACGGCCTCTTTCCTCTGGGCAAATGGCCACCTCTCCTCCCTAAGCAGATCAGATCATGTCTCAGTCATATTTACTCTCATCCGTGGCACACGGGGACTTGCAAGGAAAGTCACCCCTACATTCCCGTACATGATCCTTTCCTCACTCAGAAGCATGCCTAGGGCCTAAAGAATTTGACTTTCATGGCGGGAATGCAAAGAGAAAGAGACAAGGTTCAGTTTTTGACTTCCAAATTGGCAGGTTATCTTGGAAATGATAGTCAGCCCCAGGAGACAGCTGAACACTGTCTCCTGTTCCAGGAAGCAGCGCGGGAGACAAGCCAAGGCTTATAGGCCACTGGTGCCACTTGAACAAGCTCATTTTGTCGCTGGTGCAGGGAATTCTCATTAGCAGTTCTTGTCAATGCTGGATGAGCTTTCTGTCAAAACCCGACTGAGCTTGTCCAGGAGATGCCTGTACACTTTGCTGACACCTCTTCGTGTAGTCAGCCTCTCCCCTCTTTTCTTCCCTATCCCACTCCCCTTTTCATCATTGTAAGTCAAATGCTCAGAAACAGAATGCCATTGGCAATAAAATCCAAAGAGTTAATGTTGTAAAGAGAGGGTACATGATGCATTACTTGGGGGAGATCAAGCGGTGATGAAACCCTCAAGTGTTACATTACAGGGCTTTTAAATGTTGTTGGGTGAAAACGGGCGTTCTGGGAGGTGGCTTTCAACCTGTAGTCATCTAGAGCAGAGAACATTTTGAGCATGGTTGTGCGATTTGGGTAAAAGTAAAGAGAAAAATTGAAAAAGAATTACAACACTGCCATGAGTTTGTTCCAGTGGCTTGTGCAAATTCTAGTCCAAGCCCAAAGGCCAGAAGAGCCAATGTCCCATCTCAGCAGTCAGGCCAGAGAAGCGATGCCCCCCCTCCGCCTTTTTTTTTTTTAGCTCTTCTATTCTATTCAGGTCTTTAATTGGTTGGGAAAGAGCTATCCACCTGAGAGAGGGCAGTTGGCCTCACTCTGTCTACTGAGCCTAATGCTAATCTTATTAAAAAGCATAGTCACACACATGCCTAGACACAGCAAATGTCTGAACACCCAATGTTTTCATTGTAAAATTGTACATTACATATAGTGTGGATTTGTGGGGATTGAAATGAGGGAATACAATCTTCCCAGTACTATGAAATTGTAAAGATCTTAATTCAATTTATGGGGAGTACAAGGTATTATAAGGTATTAAAAGGTGGTTCAGAAAACCTTTTATTTAAAAAAATATATGTTTTAAATCAGATGCAAAATGTACCAAGGATTGTATTTTTGTTGTTGGGTTGATTAAAAAAATTGCTTACATTAAAATGGATGAAACTAAATGTTAATGAACATCTTTAAATGCATTGACATATAAAATTCACCACCGCAAGCCCTTCCCTTTTCAGCTCATGCCCAGGTATATAATAATACTTATTATCAAAGTAAAGATAGTGATAAGGTGTCAAATCTGGTGAATATTGTATGTCTATCTGGTGTCCTGCAATCAGCTTTGCTCAGTCTACTGACCCAAATATTAATCTCACTCAAAAGCACCCTCACAGACACACCCAGAATAGTGTTTGACCAAAAGTCCAAGCACTCTGCGACCTTGGCAAGTCAACAGATAAAATTAACCATCACAGGGACATAATAAAACCTGTGGAAATAGTGAACCAAGATGGGGGTTGAGGACTGGTGGGAAGGTAAGTTACTCAAAACAAAAGATTTCCATTTTTTCCTTTTTAAACCAATTTTTGAGATGTTTCTGAAAGATAAATTAGCTCAAGATGGGGAGAGTTAGGATAAATTCTTTAGGTGAAAAGGCAATAATAAGTAAAATAAATTTATAGTAAAACTATAAATTTTTTATAGTTTTAATTTTCTGACAAGGCGATAAGTACAAAATTTGCATAACAAAGAGCCAAAGCATACAAACTTTATTTTAAAGTAGCAGAGGGAGGTAAAATTGTGTTGCTTTAAGGGCTGACACAGAACTCCTAGGGCAAGAAGAGTCATGTTTGGTCATAAATATGAGGATGAGACCCTTTGGGCATGAGCAGATGGTTTGCAATGAGACAGAGGGCTAGCTACACTGTGCTGCAGCAGTAATTATCTGAAACCTTGGGTGGGAACAACGGATGAGTGAGCTTGGTCTGAGGAGGCAGGGGTGGGCAGCAGTATGGTGCAAGGCTAAAATCCTAGTAGAAACCAATGGCCACCACCAATTCCTTAAGTTAGTTCAAGGGCATTTAAGGCCAGAGATGTCAGTCATCTATGTTGAGTTGTTTGTGCTGCTGTGCAAGCTAAGTAAACCTACTTCCCTCCTCTTTTGTCTCTGAATTCTTTTTAAAATTATTTTAAGTTATATTTTATGATTATGCTATCAGAGTTGTCTCAATTTTTCCCCCTTGCTCCCCTCCACCCAGCACCCCCACTTCCTCAGGCAAAGCCCCTCACTCCCTCAGGCAAACCCCACACCTTTGTTCATGTCCATGTCCATGGGTCATATGCATAAGTTCTTTTGCTACTCCATTTCCTATACTGTACTTTACATTTCCATGGCTATTCTGAAACTACTTCTTTGTACTTCTTAATCCTCTCACATCTTCAACCATTCCCCAAAGCCCCCTCCAATCTGGCAACCATCAAAACATTCTCTGTATCCATGATTCTGACTCTGTTCTTCTGGTTTGCTTGATTTGTTTTTTAGATTCAATTGTTGGCAGCTATGCATTTATTGCCATTTTATTGTTCATAGTTTTGATCTTCTTCTTCGTCTTACATAAGTCCCTTTAACATTTCATGTAAAAATGACTTGGTGATAATAAACTCTTAATTTTTTCTTGTCTGGGAAGCTCTTTATTCTGCCCTTCAACTCTAGATGATAGCTTTGGTGAGTAGAGCAATCTTGGCTGTAGGTGTCTGTTTTTCATGACTTTGAATATTTCTTGCCAGTCCCTTCTAACCTGCAATGTTTCTTTTGAAAAATTAGCTGACAGTCTTATGGAAATTTCTTTGTAGATAATTATCTCCTTTTCTCTTGTTGCTTCTAAAATTCTTTCTTTATCTTTAATCTTTGGCATTTTAATTATGACGTGTCTTGAAATGGGCCTCTTTGAATCTATCTCGTTTGAGACTTTCTGTGCTTCCTGGATTTACATGTCTATTTCCTTCACCAAATTAGGGAATTTTTCTTCCATGATTTTTTCAGATAGATTTTCAATTTCTTAACTCCTTCTCTTCTCATTCTGGCATACCTATGATGTGAGTGTTGGAATGCTTGAAGTTAACCCAGAGGCTGCTTACACTATTCCCATTTTTGTTGTTGTTTGTTTATTTTGGTTTTGTTTTGTTTTGTTTTTTGGAGTGGGGGATTCTTGTTTCATTTTGTTGTTCTGATTGGTTGTTTTTTGCTTCCTTCTTATTAACAAATCATTTATTTGATTCTTGGCTTCATCCACTCTACTGTTGTTTCCATGTACATTGTTCTTTATTTTAATTAGTGTATCTTTTGTTTCTGATGTCCTCACTAAGTTCCTTGGGCATTCTTATTACCAGTGTTTTAAACTTTGTACCTGATAGACTGCTTATCTCCATTTTGTTTGATTTTCTAGAGACTTGATCTGTTCTCTCGTCTGGGCCATGTTTCTTGGTCTGCTCATTTTGGCAGCCTCCCTGTGTTTGTTTCTATATATTAGGTAGAGCTGCCATGACTCCCTGTCTTGGTATCCTGGCCTACTGTGGTAGGTGTCCAGTAGTGTCCAGTGGCACAGCCTCCCTTATCACCCAAGCTGGGTACTCAGCATATGCCCTTTGTGTGGGCTAGGTACACCCTCCTCTTGTAGTTGAGCCTTGATTTCTGTTGGCAGGTCAATGGGAGGGATTTACCCAGGCCAGTCAACTGCAAGAACTGGCTGTGACCACTGACCACCAACCTCCATCCTCTGTGGAGGATGAACTATACAAGGGTATGGCGGTGGTATTCTGACATGGTCTGTAGCTGTTCACTGGGTTTGCCGGCTCTGGGGCTTCCTGGGTGATATAGTCCAAGGTCAGCCCCCACCTCTGTTCTGCCCGGAGCCACCCTGCCTGACTTATAAAGAACTCTGAGATGGCTACTACTTGTGCTGGGTTTGGATGTACCCAGGGAAATTCAAGCTGTGACCCTACTAAATTCTTAAGTAAAGTCTGAAATACACATTACTTTGTGCAGAGAAATTGAGAGGATAGAGATACATGTGTGTGACTCACTGGGACAGTGCAACAAATAGAACAAAGGATTCCTGCCACGCACAGGAAGCATAACCTGGAGTGGAGATTGAGAATTAAACTGAAATGACATGGAGAAATGTGAACTTGTACACCATATCTTTTCCTAACTCACCTTAGAGGATTTGAAGAATTCAAGCCAACTCCATGTAAATATGAAGGATGTGGTCACCACAGTCAGCTGAAGAAATTATGCATGTCTTGGGGAGGGAATTTAAGGGGAAAAATGGGAGGGATTTAGAGGAACAAGTATAAAGGACACAGGGACAATAACTAAGGGGGGTGGAAATGGGAGGGAGGTGGGGTGCATGGGGGAGGGGTGGGCTGGGATGGGGGAAATAAACAGAAAACTGTACTTGAAAAATAACTGAATAAAAACTATAAAAAATAAATAAAAATAAAAAAATTTAAAAAAAGAAATCGTGCATGTCTAGATATTCGGATTACAAATCTAACAGAAAGCATTCCTATGGCACTTCTTTGCTTGGCTTTCAAAAACACCATTGGCCTATATAAGAAGCCAGGCCTGTGGTGAAAGTTGAAAGGACCTTGCATTAGATATTTTGCTCCATATTTATCTTTGGTTCTTTCCTCTTAGAAACTAAACTCTGACACATTTATTTCAGTTTTTTTTTTTTCCTGTGGCTCTGTGTACATGCTGCTCCTTTTGTATTTGTGCTCAGTGGTGTGTTCTCTAAGATCTGTAACAAGCAGAGCCTTCCTTTCCAGACTGAGCTGAGGTGGAGAAGATCTGGAGGTCCACAGTGGAGTCTCACATTCAGATGGACTTGGAAATGAAACAATAAATGCAAACCATGTTATTAATCAAAACAGGCTCAAAGGATATTTGCCTGGCAGCACTGCAGAGAACATTAATAAAATTAAATAAGCACCTGTGGGCAGTTACATATGAAAAAGTATTTCTTTACTTGTGTAATGATAGATAAATGGGGAAACACATTAGGGTTTGAAAACCCCTTTCAAAGAAGCGCTGTATGCATGGCCATTTACATACCTCAGCTGGTTGTCAGAGTTTTCTGTGTATCTTAATAACTCTGCTGTAGCTGCCAGGAACTATCGTTCACATCTCATAAAATAACCTAGGAGTCAGTAACTCTTCATAGTTTCAAATTGTAGGCTAACCATTCTCACAGGCAGTGGGCTGGAAAGAAGTGCTACAGATTATGCTTGGGATTTGAATGAGAGTTGAGACTTGGTGCTTTAAGTCTTTCATTGGTTCACTCACTTGGCCAACAAATTCTTAATACACTCATCATAGGTGCACAGTACTACATGATACAAACATGATTTAGATACATGTCCTTACGTGAAGAAACTTTTCATTTAGAATGGGAAAGGAGGTACATATACATGTAGTCCCAGGCCAGGAGTGTTATATGTTTTAAGAGTATTATTATATGTATTACTGTGACTACTGCCCTTATTTCATTCTTTAAGGACTGTAATGGATAGAGCACTATAGATAAGAGGTCTATACTTCCTACCTCCAAGGGTTCACTTCTTACCCATTCCTTGACCCACTGTAATCTGATTTCACCCTCACCAACCATTAAGAAATGTTCTTGGCAAACATCACCAATGACCTCCTAATGCTAAAGAATTCCAAGGATCTTTAGTCTTCAAGCAACTCGATGTTGCTACTTTTACTTCTTCCTCCTTTATTTTCTGTTCAATACTTATAAGATGGATCAACACTCTCATCAGAAAACCGATTTTACCCTCAGCTTCTCAGATGGGCCTCTGCCAGTTTCCCTCCCTGCGTTGCTTCTTTCTCTGCTCTGGGCCTTTCTGCTGGCTCCTCTTCCATCAAGGGAAGTGTCTCTCAAGTTTTTGTCCTGGCATCCTTTCCTCTACTCTTCTCATTTCTACCCCCTTTCTTTGAAAACCCTTACACAGGAGCACAGCTTCTGCTCTCAGCTTTATGCTGCAGACTGCCAGATTTCTATCTTTAGTTCCAACCTTTTTCTGGGCTTTCTACTTCTGAATACCCAGTGAGCAAATTCTCCTGCATATTTCTCAGGCATCCCAAACTGTTCATTGTGAAACCGAATTCATGAAATTCCCTCTACATGCACTGCCCATCTGCCCAAATTAGTCCTCATCCTCTTTTCTTTGTATCAGAATGGTTCTACCATAATGATATTAAATGGCTAAGCCAGAAACCTAGGGGCGACTTCCTTCCTTATGCTTCTTGACACTTTTCAAATTTTCAATATCATCCAAACCCACCACAGCCTCTTCAACTACAAAGCATGGCCTTCCTTACATAATACTTATACTGTTAAAATAGCCATCTATTTAGTACTTCCATTTGTTTAACAATTCTTCCAATCTACTCCCCAGACTGGTTTCAGAGTTATCTCTAAAAAATCTCATATAGTTCATCACATCGGTGTCTGCCTTTGTCCTTCTTTCCCAAAGTTTCTTCCAAAAACAACAGAGATCAAGAAAAAAGGAAAACTAAAACTATACCAAGACAATAGCATAATTGTCTTTAGCATAATTTAGAGACAGACTGCTAAGTGTACAAATTCTAAGATAAAAAGCAGAAACAGCAAAACCCAGCCTGTGTTCTCTCACACTTACCACCTTCTGCACCAAGGCCTTGCAGTAAGTGGAGGAGGTCTGGGATCATTATGGAAGGGAGGACATGGGGGCTAGAACTGGCCTAGACCTGGGCCAAGCCATCCCAGGAGATCTGGAAATACTAAAATTGTGTCTGGTAGATTTGAGCATAGACCATAAGTAAGGGTTTGAAAGTATGTGGATTCGAAGGAGTGTACTTTGAAAGTCATATATTTTGGGGGGGATGGCAAAGGGGAAGGGAGAAGCAGCACTGGGTAATTGCCCTCATTTCAGATGCTATAACAAAATACAACTAACGGGGTGGCTTGTAAACAATAGGCATTTATTTCTCACAATTCTGAAGGCCAGAAGTCCAAGATCAGGGTACTAGCTCGGTCCAGTGAAGGCCCCGTCCCAAGTTGCAGACTGCTTGTGTAATCCTCACAGGGTGGAAGGGATGAGGAAGTTCTCTAAAGACTCTCTTACCAGGGCACTAATCTCATTCATGAGAGCTCCACCCTAATGACCTTATCACCTCCCAAATTCCCTACCTCCTAATGCTGTCCTCTCCGTGGGAGTTAGAATTTCAACCTTTGAATTTTGGGAGGACACAATTTTCATTCCATAGCAACATGTGTGCATTATTTTTTCAGAGAAAATATCTATCCCTTTTGTCAGGTTTTCCAAAAACCTGCCAGCCAAAACAGTTCAGGAAGCTTTGTTTTTGATAGAGGTACTGAAAGTCTGTCAAGATACGTCAGTGCCTTGGGAAAAGGACTATTAGAAAAACACCATATGTGCTTTGCAAGGAAGTGAATGAGTGGGAGCATTTGGCCAGGCAAAGAATAAACATATTCACACTAATTTGACTAAAGGTATGTTAGTGAGGACTGATAGAGTATGGTATTATTTGAGAAAGTCTGAATTGTTCTGTCTAGAGAATGGTGGACAATGAGGAAATAATTCCAAAGTACAAGAAAAAAATGAAACAGAAAGATGATATATTTCTGAACCAGACCAAATGATGGAGAGCTGAAAGTAAGAGATTGTATTTTGTCACATAGGTGGTGCACATCGGTGTTGCCTGTTGGACTATAGCCACAAGGACAGACTTTGGATAATTGGTAGGAGCCTATCAGATAATGAAATTGACCCAACAGCTGAACCAAACTTAGCTATCGTTTTTGAAATTTTGATTATTAGGTTCATTGCAGTAAATTCTTTTTTATTTAGTAACACAGTAAAACAATCAGTATTTCACAACAATATTTTGTAGATACCAAAAGCTGACTGGCTTTTCTGAATCCAGTTTTACTATCACCGTCATTGTTATTAGAGTTAACATTTGTTTGCTTCCTGTTTCTTATGGGCTAGGAGGTTCTCTTTGTTACCATATTTAATTCATAACAAAGTCCTTAGTGTAACATATGCTGTTATGGCACCAGTTTGGGAAACTGAGGCTGAGAAAAATCAATTCACTTCATGAGGCAGCACACACCCAGGTCTCTGTGATGCAGAAATGCATCCTGCTACCATGTTCCCCTCAGTCTGGAGGGATTTTCATTTCCGTTTTCATAGCCTATCAAAAGAGAGAATTAGAATTTAAAATACCTGGCATCTTCTCCCTCCTGGAAACAGTGATTCAGGGTGATGTGCACTCTAAAATGGAATAAGACGCTGATTACAATTTGTGTCAACCCTCAGAAACATGGCAAAGTAAAATATGACAGAACAGCCCTAATGGAAAGTGCAAAGGGAAGGAGAAAGGAGATGGAGACTTAGATCAAAAGAGAGAAAGGAAAGGCTGGAGAAATTAGAAAGGGAAGTGTTAGCAAGCAGCTACTGACCACACTTGCGGAAGAACAGGCACACTGTGACTTCGCTTCACTCTCCACCCTCAGGAGCGCCGCGCGGAACTGAGAAAACCTGTGGAGCATTGAGGAAGAACACGCATTCTATTATCATCTCCAAGTTACTTATGGAGGATTACTCTAGGATTTAAGGAAACCATTTTCCTCCCCAGTCTCTACAGTTGTCCAGCTTTGGATCTTTCATTTAAAATTTGTGTTGTTGTTGTTGATTAATAAACTCTCAAGTATAACTAGTGGCTTAAACCGCTTTTCCTACATATTTTGTCTGTGATTTTATAAAAACATTTTCTTTAAAATTTAATCCGTGCCAAAAAGGACAAAGAGTTTACATCTTGCCAAATTACAGGTAGTTTCCTTCTGAGTGAGTTTTAAACAATAGAATGTTATGTCCCTAGCAATTGGCTAACAGTAATAATGGTAGCTTCTGAGGGAATGAATCAGTCACTGTGCTGAGAGTTCAACATGTATTTACTCATTTAATTTGCGCTACGATCCTGTGAGGAACATTGTGGCAGAGATGGCTGGTTGCCTACCACCCTAATTTTCTTTTCGCTCTTTGTAATCAGATTTAATCTGAAGTGGCATAGTGCCAGCTAGAGACTGCATTTCCAGGCCCACCTTGGAACTTCATACAGACATGTGGCCAACACCAGGTCATGAGGTGTGCCCATCGCTGACTGCTGTGTGGAAGTTAGGCTGTTCGGAGATGCTTTATTTGGAACCCACCCTCTACCCTGCTTTCTCCTTTTTACTCTCTGGAATGCAGACATGATGCCTAATGATTCAGCAGGCTGCAGGGACCAGGGTAGCTTGAGGATGAAAGCCAGCCAGTTCCGAACATGGGGCAGCTGAAAGAGAGGATCCTGGGTTCTGGGTGAGTTCCCAGAGCTGTCTCACCAGCTTTGGGCTGCTTATATCTGTACTTCTCTTATGAGACAGCATCCAGTCATACAATAGAAAAATAGAGACATTAATTGAAAAAGATACAAGATACAAGAAACACTGTACACAGGACAATGATGCCTCAGTCTCCTTCAAAGTAGGCACCTTGGGACCTCACACAGTTCTCCCCATTGCCATCAGGTGCCCCATCATGTTTTCCTGCTTCTTATCAGTGGTCTGAAATTTCTTCCCTTTTAAGGTGATTTCAGTTTTGGGAAAAGCCAGAAGTTGCAGGGTGCCAAATATGAGCTATATGGGGACTGAGTCACCTGGTGATTTGATGTTTTGCCAAAAAACTCTGCATGAAGCATGGTGCATAAGTAGGCACATTGTCATCATGAAGCTGCCAGTCACCAGTTGTCCATAGCTGCATCCTTCTGAATCATCTGAATAGTTTCTGTGGAGGAATGTTCAAGCTCAGCACAAAATTGGATGCAGACTCTGCTCTACTCACTCAGTCATTTTGCATGGGATGACCACACAGTACACATTCTCACTCAATAGTGTTCACCACCCCCACTGACTAGTACAGTGAAGTCATCATTGTTCATGCATGTGCCTTCCAGTCCACTCTCCTTGGCTGCTAGGTAACATCAATGTCACACGAACTGTTCTCATTCTATTGACAATAGTTGGACTTTTTCTGGACAGACCTTATGTATAAGATATATGGTTAAGTGAACAAAGGAAAAGACCAAAGATGTAGGAAAGTGGAAATATCATATGAAATAATAGCAGATATTCAGTTCATTTATTGCTACTTGTTCAAAATAGTGTTATTACAATTTTTATGATAATATTATATCAGGCTCCTCTTTTGACCACCAGTTATAAGAATACCCTTTGACACCACACTAGTTTTAATAAATGGTGAATTTCAAGTTGAAGAATAGTATAGCTTTTCTTCACTGACCTTTTCTTTCCAAATAAGGAAAAGTATGATGGTTAGCATTGCCAGAGTAAGTATAAAAAAAGCTATGGGAAATGATGTTTTATGAGAAAGTTCATGTGGATGACAGGCATATCCAAGAGAACCTCCTGATTGAAGAAAATAATGTTTTAAAAACCTTCTATTCAACCTATTAACTCAATTGCAAATTTTTATTATATTCTGTGAGTTCATTTCAATGTAAAGCACCATAATAAAATACCATAAACAAATCATGGTGGCAGACAGGGAACAAACAGGTCTGCGTCTAGCACTTTGGAAGAAGGGGTTGCCTAGAACAATTTAGGAGAAGCCACATCATTGCTTTCCTTGAAATCACACTTTATAGGTAGCAGATGGCACAAAATCAATAGCTGCTCAGAGAACAGCACTTGGCATCTATCCTCTGGGTGGGAGGAAAAGGGTGTTTTCATCTTAAGGAAGAAAACAGTTCATCAGCAGCACTGGCCTGTGAAACATGGAGAAGAATGCTAAGGGAACAAGTCACTTTCTTTCCATTTACCATCCAGAAAAGCAGAGAACAGAAATCTGTCAGAGCATAAGAGAAAATAATAAGACCAAATGATGTCCCTTGGTCTTATTTCCTTATGATTTGGTTTTTAATTTCAAATTACTGCTACCACTAGGGTCACGTTTCCTCCTTCTGTGAGCAAACTTAAGGTCTGTTTCTTATTCATGGGACTCTATGTCTGAAAGGAAATCAAGGCCTGAGGAGGCAGTTGGTGCTCAAGCCCCCTTCCGCACCACCACCAAAGTGTCTTCCCCTGTCCTCCTTTCTCATAAGCTATTTATGCTGAGTTGGTGTGAACCAGATCTCCCAGGTGTGCTGCACTGGTGCCCCCTCTAACTCTTCTCACTTGCCTACATCTGAATTCCGGCACCTGTCCCCCTGTGGACTTGATTGGCAGACACCAAGTATGGAAGTGAATGTTAGAGGTCTTGAATGATGAGTGGCCTCTAGACTCCTTGTATGTATGTGGCTCACTGCTGCCAATCCCTTCCCCTCAGAAAAGCTTTCACAAGGAGATTTACAAAGCTGTTAACCCTACAGATGAAACATGGGGATGTGGAAGGCAGTGTGAATTTTTGGAGCTGGTCATCAAATGGGAGTGTGGGAATCACCCCTGTTAAGACGTTTAGCTCTTGCTGGTGAACTAGAGACAAAGTTTATCATTTCAGGATCGAATCTGCCTTGCTTGTAGGTCTTCCAATAATTGTCTTAGTTGTGAGATCCAAGCCCGCCTATAGATAAGGTGGATGATAGAAAGTTCTCAAAGTTCCCTGGCTGGTGCGGCTCAGTGGATTGAGTGCCAGTCTATGAACCAAAGGGTTGCTGGTTCGATTCCCAGTCAGGGCACATGCCTGGGTTGCCAGCCAGGTCCCCAGTGGGGGGTGAGCAAGGAGCAACCACACACTGATGTTTCTCTCACTCTTTCTCCCTTCTTCCCTTCTGTCTAAAAATAAAATTTTTAAAAAAATTTCCCAAAGTACCTGGAGTTGCATCACATGTGGCATAAACTCTAAAGGAGGATTTAAAGTGAACTTCTCATATATTCAAATTTAGGAAAAGTAATCTTGGATTTTTGCATCAGTCAGCTTAGACTGTGTCTTCCTGAAGTGATAAACAGCCCCCAAATTTCAGCAGCTTTGCTGGCTAGTTTTATTTGCAGGTTGTTTGCACATGTCTTCCTCCTTCTGGGGTCCAGACTGCAGGAGTAGCCCCTCTCGTACATGCTATTCTCATGGAGTGAAGGGGAAACCATTTGATGGCTCTTCAAGTTCAGATGTGGAATGTTTCAGTCCTGATTCCATTCCACTGGCCAAAGCCAGTCACACGGCCAAGCTTGCAGCTGATGGCAGAGGGAAGTGTATTTGTTCCCCTAGAAAAGGCATTTCGAGTCACATGCAGTGAATGAGACGAATAATGCCACTGTTGGGGGTGTGAGGATAATAGGAAACAAAATGAAAACCTTCCACCTAAATGGGAACAGCAACGCAATCCCTTAAGAAGTCCCGTTAGCAATACGTGTGTGGTTTCTTACGACGGAGGTGGTGTGAGCCGTCTTCCTTTCCCCACATGCGCACCTGGTGAAGGAGTTATATTTGGGGAGAGGGAACATGGGCCTTAACGCAAGAATCGCTCTCACCTCTGGGAGAGATGTACATTTTGGAGAAGCAGTTAGGGAATGAGACTGTCTGAGTTTGCAGGAGACTCATTTTCCCACTTTCTACTGACTCCAGGGATAAATGTTATTGATTGGAGCAGCAACAGAAAACTGTTGAATTTGTTGTTTCTTTCCTCTTTCTCTTTAGTGTCACTCACAAATTCTTCAGTTTCAAATGTTAAATATTTGTATGATGAAACTCCGTAAGTGTGTTACTGTAGCATTTACTCACCCTCCCTCCTCCATCCCCACTGCAGAGCGCAGGAAGCTGCTTGCTACATCTACTGGCTGCGTATCTGTGCAGTGATGCACACTGTTGTCTGGTGCAGCGTTTAAATGCATGAGCACTGGAGCCAGTTTCCTAGCTCCAGTTCTAAATGTACTTGCTATTTACTGACTGTGTTGTTTAAATGTTTATGCCTCATTTTTCTCATCTGCAAAATGGAGATAATAATAGTTCCCATTATGTAGCATTTATTAAGGGTTCAGTGAATATAAGCATATTCAGTGTTCTGGAACAGTGGCTCTATCTCAGGTCCAACCATCTAGAACGATACTTGTCGTGCAGCGAGTATTTTCAAAAAAATGTTTGTTGAATAAATGCGTAAGCCCCATTCACGATCCAGGTCATTGCTTCTTCATTTTGCTGTTGCTTAAGCCAGAAATATGAGAATCATCCCTGATATCTCCTTCTTCCTTATTCTCGAATTCCATGTGTTTGTACTCCACAAATGAACATTTTGATCCATCTCCCCTCCTACTACACTGGGGCACAGTGCCACCATCCTCTCCCCGTAAAGGAAAGGCTCCGGTGTGGTCTCTCTGCTCCCCTCTTACCCTGCCAATCAGTTTTCCAAATGGCAGGAAGGGAGGTTTTCTTAAGGAGGCAAGCAGTGTGATCACCATAGCATCATAACAGAATCCCCTGTCTCCCTCAGACTCCGAAATCCCTAATACTGCTCTCAAAGCCCTGCCCCCGCCCCCACTAGCCTCCTGTCAGGTTTTTTCTGCCTGTGCTTTCTCTGTCTGGGCCACAGTGACTTTTATTCCACGTCTCAAGCATTTCCCCGGCATCTTTCTTCAGTCTTCACACCCAGTGTTCTCGGTGGCTGCGTTACTATTTTCTTTATCCTCTCCACCTGCCCGCCTCCCTTAGCTGATCTGTATTAACTTAGAAAGCCTCAGGTTAAAAGCTGGTTTCTCAGAAACGCCTTCCTTTCTTGCCATGTAAGTGCCCTTGTTCACCTTTATTAGACATTTTTTATGATTCTCTTCTCCAGCACTTACACAAGGAATATGCATCTCAGTAGTTTTTGAAACGTATTAGATATATGAGTGTGGCTTTTTTGCTATTATTTAAAATAACTATATGGGGGAAAAGGAGGCCCCCCCAAATCCACCTTAAAACCTGCCCTCCCAGTGATAAAGCTCCTCCATGGACTCCCCAAAAGAGTTTGTGATGAATGTCATAGGGCTCCTCAAAACAAACGTTTACCGAATTGTTGTGTTTATTTCAAAGTGAATCTTCTAATACAGCACTTCAAAGACAGTTAAGATGTAGCAGTCAGTGCAAATGACTTCTAAAGATTGATTTCGTACTCCTGATAGTGCTTACAAGTTCAGTAACGGGGGAGAAATAAAACAGATTGACTTAGTAGAGTTACAGCATCTCCTGGGCACAGCACTGGGTTGCGAAAGGAATCACCTGGGTGTGTTCTGAAATGTCTCAGGGCACAAGGAGAAAAGACTTGGCTAAGAGATTTAGGTGCTACATCATGTTTCTTTGACCTTTAACATTACCCTTTTCATAGGCTTCTTGTAAGATATGCACTTACATTAACCAGTATTCATTAATACAATGCATGAGCATTTTGTATATGTCTGCATTTTAGTTCCCAAAGCAAGAGACCACGTCTGAGGTTTAAGCTAATACAAGCATTTTATTGCTTTTGGAAATAGTGGAAACTGGCATGAATTAGTGCGTGTACTCTCTCCACAGCCCACCTTTTTTTAATCAACAGAAACATCAAATACATTGTTTTTCACTATACTTGCAAATATGAGACATATGGGTTTCAAAATGAAATTGTCTTGCAGTACAGAAGTAGCAATAATTACGAACAAACTTTTTAACTTCTGAGAAATCACTGCATGCCAAGCAAGAGATGACAGCAAAAACAAAAGAAAGCATACCAAAAAAAAACATCTTTAAGGCATGATCCTTCAAGTTCTCAAGTATAGTTTACTGGGGAAAGGCTGACAGCTTTGACATTTTTGGACATATCCAACTGATGCTCGGTAAAGAGGTTTCACATCTAAACTGTATTACTGTTTTATTTAAAATTATTTCCCCCCACCTTGCTTCTTATGCTAAAAGCCCCTCAGTATATGCTCCCTGCTTCATAGAATATTCAGTTGATTTATTTGCTAAGTACACAGGTAGAATGTTCCTGTGAAAGAAATGGACTAAATCCTGAAAATCTTTAATTGGTACTTACATTCCAACAGCTGCCTTTCTGCAGATAGCCTGGGCCCCGGGGAACGGGCTAATGCGACACTCAGGCTTTGTTCACAGCAGCCTCCTTTCCTCTATCCCGGGAGCTAAGATTTGCATGTTTTTCCCAGCTTTACTTCCTCTTTCAGAAAGCAAAATACATGTGAGAAACTTCTAATACAAAATGTCAATCTTCCTTCCTGAGCTGAAGTCAGCTGTGGCTGAAATACTAGTTTTTGAGGTTGTACGGGCAAGCTAACGGTGGACAGAGTTCAGCCCTTCCACCCAATGGATTTCAGACATTTGGATGCTTGCTGTCACCCTCCTTGCCACTGGAGAACAGTTAGCAAAGCACAATGCCAGGTGTGCTCTACTTTTAGAGAGCACACAAGTAAAGAATATTTGTAAAAGAATATATAAACCATGTTTTGCTTGTCTCTAGGTGTTAAACCATATGGATTTAAAGGGGTTATACTATCTTGTCGGAAGTGAGGTTATAGATGACCTGCTGGGCTGATCAAGTTTCTCCGCTTTTCAAGGTCTTTTACAGGATCATTTCCATCTCCCCAAACATGGTCTATTCCATGGTCTGAGGACCAGTAGGAAGCTTTTTGGAAAGGCACATTCTCTGACCTAAGGGATCTCTGCGGGCAGGCCAGGATTTGTGTTTTAATGTCTGCTCAAATTTGGGAGGTCTTGAACTACACAGCAGATCAGTTGTGCAGGGTGGGTGGTGCAAAGCGTAGACTGTGGAGTTAGATGGCCTGAGCTCAAATCCTGATTTGAATCTAATTTTGGTAAATTACCAATCTGTATCTCATGTTTGTCATCTGTAAAAGTGAGTTTTAAGAACGTCTATACTCACAGAGTTAGTCGTGGGATAAAATGAATTAATGGAAGAAATATTTGGAATTGTACTTGGTACATAGTAAGCAGTAATAAGTGGTATTCATTATTAGAAACTTACTTTATTGTATGCAAATATTTAGGAATATTTTTGTGTTCACAAACATTTCCAGGGTACTCAAAAATAAAACCAAATTTTTACTAGATATCCAAAGAAATAAGAGGACTTTTTGAGGTAGGAAAAATGTTTTGTCATTATTTATTCTAATCAAGAATTGCTTTTGTTCTTCACATCCTGAAGTTCACATGGATAAGAAAAGGAAAGAAAGAGGAACACAGGGGAAAGTATGTATAATGTTATAGATTTAGCTTAGAGAGCCAGAGGAAGTAAGCTTGAGCACAAATTCCATAATTTAACTGTGAAATTAGTTTTTTTATGAGAAGTTCTTTCTGTGTGCTAGGAAATATTTATCTTCTTGGTTCAAAGACTTTTGTCCTGTATTTTCTTCTAATAATTTTATAGTTCAGTTTTTTTAGATCGATAATACATTTCAGTTACTTTTCATGTATAGGTTGAGGTGAGGGTTAATGTTCTTTTTAGTCATTGTGAATATACAGCCCTTCTAGCACAATTTGTTGAAAAGACGTTCTTTCCCCCACAGAATAACCTTCGCACGTTGCGCTCTCAGGTGAATACATGGCAGCTCTACTTCTAAACCCCTGGTTCTGTCCTCCATACTTCTACTTTACAAAGCATCACCAGGCTTGAGTGCCTTAGCTCATAAGTAGGTTTTGAAATTCAGTGGTATAACACTTCCAATTTCCCCTTACTTTAACGTGGTTTGGTATTATCCTATAAGTTTTGTAAATCAGATATTGAGATTGACCTTAATTTCTACCAAAATGCTGGAGTTTGATTCAGTTTACTTTGATTCTAAGGAGCAGCTTGGGAGGAGTTGAGGTTTTAATACTATTTTTTTCTTCTAATCCATAAATATGCAAATGTCCCTATTACTCCATCTTCTCTGGTTCTGTCAGCAGTGTTCTGTATTTCTCAGTGAGTGTCTCTTTCACATATCTTGTTAAATCCCCCCTTTGTACTTAATATTTGCAATACGTACTATGTAAATAATAACTTTCATTTTTCAAAGATCTGTTGCTAGTTTATATAAATATAACTGATTTTTATATTAATGTTTATACTGCTAAATGCTAAGCTCATTTATTTGTCCTAACTGTTTTTTTTTTGTAGAGTCCTTAAGATTTTCTATAAATACAAAAATGTCATCTGTGAAAAAGCTATTTGATAATTTTACTTTTTCTTTCTAGTACATATTTTTTTCTTGCTTCACGGGCAAGGACTTTCAGTACAGAGATTAATGAAACAGCAAATAGATATTCTTATCCCTTGGTGTTTTCTTCTAGGGCATAATATTTTCTCTTCCTATTAAGCATGGTGTTAGGTCTAATTTTGTTTGTTTTCTAGATTATTTTTCAGTTTAAAGGGATTATCTTCTGCTTTTAGTGGAGAGTTTTCAGTGTAAATTAGTGTTGAATTTTGCTACATGTTTATTTTATTTATGTATTTTTACAGGGACTGAGGTAGTCATATAGTTTTTTTCATTCTAGTCTATAAATATGATGAATAACATTGATGGATTTTATAACGTTGAACTAACCTAACATTTCTGGAATAAATCCAGCTGGTTCTTGATATGCCTTTTACTGATCTGAAGTGTTCCAATGCATAGTAAAGTTTATAAATTGCTAAAATGTTCTGCTATGATGTATTTTCTTTTTATTGAATTTTGGTAACTAGGAAGGTAAATGTGTTTTGCAAAAAATGATATAGCTACAATAAAAAAACAGGCAAAATAAAAAATAGCACCTATATATGCTAAAATATTAATAACTATTAATAACATTCTCTGCTGAGATTTATAATGTGTCTATTCTCTTTGCTATTTAGAAAAAATAAAATCACTTGTAAACTTGTAACTGTCATTTGTTGGAGATATACGATGTCTGTCCAGAAGGTATCCAGCCATGTAATGTGATAAATAGAGACATTTATTGAAGGAGATATAAGATACAAGACACATTGTACACAGGACAATGACACCTCTGTCCCCTTCAAAGCAGTCACCTTGGGACCTCACACAGTTGCCCCAGTTACCATCAGCTGATCTGTCATATATTCCTGAATCTCACCAAATGTTCTGAAATCTCTTCTCTTTCCAAGGTGATTTTAGTTTTGGGAAAAGCTAGAAGTTGCAGGGCACCAAATCTGGGCTGTAAGAGGGGCTGGTCACCTGGGTGATTTGATGTTTGACCAAAATACTCTGCACAAGATGTGATGCATGAGCAGGAGCACTGTTATGCTAAAGTTGCGAATCACCAGTTGCCCATAGCTGCGGCCTTTTGAATCATTCAATTAGTTTCCATGGAGGAGTGTTCAAGCTTAACACAAAATTGGATGCATATTCAATGCTCTGCTCACTCAGCCACTGTAATGCAATGGCCACACAGTACACATGCTCATTCAACAGCAATTACCACCCCCACTGACTAGTAAGGTGAAGTCATCATTGTGCACACATGTGCATTCCAGTCCACTCTCCTTGGCTGCCAGGTTACATCAGTGTTGTGCAAATTGTTCTCGTTATGTCAACAATGATTGGACCTTTTCTGGACAGACCTCATATAACTTTCAACATAAATGACCACTATTTAGGACAAATCAAGTAAGCCACTGCAATTGATAATCATCAGTTTTAGAAAGGGATTATAACTTCATGCTATTGAGAATATTTGTGAATTTATGACAAGCAGTGTGATTTGGAAGAAAAAGAGAATTTTGGAATATTACTGGTTAATTTGGTACATAATGTGCAATTTGATATATGGCATAGTAACATTCTTTACTGCAAGTTTCATGTAGAAATCTGAAACAATAAGCCTATCATTATATCTTTGCTCAAGCCATTAAGAAACAAACCAAACAACAGCAAACACTTCATAGATTTCAGTAGAGAACTGAGCTGTGCAATGTTTGCCCCAAACACCTTCTTTCAGATTGCTATCAGCTACTTTACATGCTTTCATAGAATTGGTGACATCCAGATATAAACTGAAAAAAGGATCCCTTAAAAGAACTAGATGAAGTGAGCCTTAAATAGTCAGCCTTGCATGACTTGTTCCACTTTGTCACAAGCCATCACTTTAATGACGGGTCATACAGTTTTGGATCCAATGCCTGTAGGTCACACCACAGTTGGGTTACAAGCCCCCCCTGGAGCAGCGACTGGGTTTTTGTTGATGCTGGTGGTGGTGTCCATTTTCACTGTTGCTTCTCCAGCAACTGACAGTGCCTGGTACATGATGGAATTACAACAAGTATTTCTTAAAAAATAAGTAAATAAATTTATGTCCTTTTAAAGAAAAACAGAATATTATTTGCCAAAGTTCAGGTTCTCAGCATCTTTCCCAGTCTCTCTAATTTTATTGTTAACATTTGTAATATTCCAAGGGTATGCACAGAAAGGTGTAGATAATAATGTGATGAATATTCATGGGCCTACTGTCAAGATCATGAAATAAAACATTATGGGTACAACTGAAACTGAAACTGAACTAACAAATATGCCAAATGGGTTATTTATTTTATTCATTTTTTTAAGTTTTATTGAGTATACATTCATATGCAATATGTAATCATTATTTGGCTTGATTTGATATTTTAAATTTGTATGGAGTTGGCATTAAATCATACAAGCTCTCAATTTCTTCTATATTTTTCTCTCAACATTATATTTTGAGATTTACCCAGGCTTATAATTGTAGTTCTATGCTTTTAATTTTTATAGCTATATACTATTTCATTGTGTGGATATTCCAAATATATTTATGCTTCTCCTTTGATAGCTTGCACTCCATTTTTTGCTATTACAAACAATCATGGAAAAACATTCGCATGTATATTTTCCCACCTAAATGTATATAGGTTTCACCTGGCATTTTCAAACTTATGTCATTGCCAGACCGCTCTCCAAAGAAGGTGTCCTAGCTACACTTCTGTGAGCAGTATGTGACAGACTCCACCCTCTTAAAACCTGTAGGATCTTCAGATGGCTTAAAATGTGCCAAGTCATTATTTTTATTCATTGTTACCAGGAAAACTGAGTAACCCTTAATTTGTTTATTGCACATTTGGGATTTCCCATTCCTGTCTGTTCATACTGTTTGCCCATTTCTTTGTTTTATTTTTTTATAAATTTAAAGATTCTAAAAACCATATTTTTTGATAATGCACTAGATAAATCATTGCATATGCATTCTCTTGTACTGTTGCTTCTCATATCCATTTCTTTATGGCATCTCTGGATGTACAGAGGCTTATAGTTGGTCATACTGTCCAGTTTGGCAGTCTTTTCCTTTATTCTTTGTTTGCTTCATGTTCACCCGAAAGCCTTAGGTATATTTGTCCTGTCTTTTACCTAACATATTTCAGTGTTTTACTTTATGTGATTATCTAATCCTTTAATCTATTTTCCTCTGAAGTGTGTGATAGGAATATGCTGACATACTTTCTCCTTCTAGAGTAATGACTGTGTCATGACTGTGGTCCACCCTTTCCTCCCCACTTAACAGTGGCGCTTCTATGACTTGTCAGCTTTGAAAATATGCGAGTAGTCTATGGCCTTCCCACCCTGAGTGCGCCCGATCTCATCTGAGAATGTGCAAATGTTTCTAAACTCTTTTTTCCATTTGCTTTCATTTATTCCAGTGATATTAACACACTGACTTAATATCTCTATTTAGGTCTTAATATGTAGTAAAGACCCCAAATCTTGTCCATCTTCTTCAAGTTTGTTGTGGCTATTCTTATGGTTGCTTTTTGGGGCTTTTTTTGCTTTTTTATTATTAATTGTAAAATTATCTTATCAGTTTCCATGGAAGACCATATAATAGTTTTGATTAAAATTTTATTTAAAATGTAGATTAATATTGGAAAAATTATTTTCTTTGTGATACTGATAATTCTCCATTTATTTAGGTCTTTTAAAAGTATCTGTCAGTGAAATATTTTAATTTTACTCAAGAAGGTTTTTGAATAAATTTGTTAAAAATAATTTAAAAGTTTTGTGTTTATGGTATATAGGAAATTTATTTTTATGTGCTAATTATATATTTAGGTTATTGGCCATGATGGTTTCATTCTTATGGTTTTTATTCTCTTAGATTTTCTATGTATGCAATCATATAATCCTTAACTCATCATCATCATCATTTTTCTCCTACTCCTCATTTTAATAGTATGATGGATAAAAAGCTCTAATACAAATTTGGAATAAAGAGGCTGTGATAGATTATCGCACAATGACCCCCAGTGAATCACACTTCTCTGTGTTTGTACCTGTTGAATCTCGCCTAGCATTTAGCTCAGCTTAGGTTACAGAATATTGTAGATTTGGTGGTATCTGAATTCAATCCCCTAAACTGTACAAAGCCTTGAAGTCCCTGCTTTTGCACTCTTGAGATTCCTGAGAGGGAATGTCAGTAAGCCTGAGCTATCCTCCTGAAGAGGGCACGTGGAGAGAGAGTCCAGATAATAAAAGCCTATAAAGGGAAAGAGGCTTTGGAGAATGAAGGTCTGTAAGTAAAGGGAGAGGCCCTGAATATCTCAGGTTAAGAACTAGCCATGTGAGTGAGAACATCTTGAATTGTTCAGCCGAAACTAAAACCACATTAGCAAGCCCAGCGGAGACTGAAGTGGGGTAGACAAGTCATCGCATCGAACTCTGCCTAATCAATTTAAAGAAGCATGAGAATTAATAAATCATTGTTTTTATAAAGCTGTAAGTTTGAGGGCTGTTTATTTCACAGCAATAAATAACTGTTTCAGTGGTAATAAAGAGGTTTTCTTCTTTGTTTGTTTTTACCTTTTATTGACTTTAAAGATATTGCTTCTAATGATATACTAGTAAACAAAATGTTTTTCTGTAGTTTTTTGGCAGGTGTGCCATCAGGTTGAGAAAGTTTCCATTTGCCTTGGCTGCTGTAGCTCAGTGGATTGAGTGGTGGATTTGCTTCACGTGCCTGTGAAGCAAAGGGTCTCTGGTTTGATTCCCAGTCAGGGCACATGCCTGGGCTGTAGGCCAGGTCACCAGTAGGGGACACATGAGAGGCAACCACACATTGGTGTTTCTCTCACTCTCTTTCTCCTTCCTTTCTCCTCTCTCTAAAAAAATAAATAAATAAAATATTTTTTAAAAAACTAAAGAAAGTTTCCATTTGACTGTAACTTTCAGAAAGTTTATTTTTTTGAAATCCCTTTCTCATATCTATTGTAATGATAATTTTTTTCTTTTATCTGTTAGCATGGCTGGTTGCATTTTTTTATTGTTGTTGAACTACAGTTTTTAAACAAATATTCCATGCATGTCTAAGATAAACCACATTTTACAATAAGTTAAAAATGTACATTGCTATATTTTCTTTTCCAATATTTCATTTAGAACGATTGTATCTATGCTTATAATATAATTCTTACATTATTTTTCTTTCCTTGGTTGTTCATATCTAGACTTGTATCAAGGTTTTTATTGTCTTTATACAATGACTGTAAATACAGGCATCCTTCGTGATCAGTATCTAAAATGCACCTGGGAATATGTTGGGTAGAACATTTTTGCATATTATGTGCATATTATATTCCAATTTTTAAATGGTACAAACATGCATTCTCGGGTCATCCAAAACCCTCAATCAAGTTTATCCACCTATTACTGAAACTTTCTTAATGCAAGGTTTTATTTTTTTAATAATGAATCTTAGAATTTTTATTAGATTTTATTTATTTATATTTGGAGAGGGGGGAAGGGAGGGGAAAAACAAGAGAGAGAAAAACATGGATCATTTAGCTCTCATACATGCGCTGGTGCCCTGACAGGAGACCAAACCCTCAACCCAGGCGTGTGCCCTGACTGGGAATTGAACCGGCAACCTTTTGCTTTGCAGGATGTTGCCCAACCAATTGAGCCACACCAGTCAGGGCAAGTGTTTTTTGTTTTTTGTTTTAAATAATAGCATATAAATAATTTATTCAATTATTTTCACTCATAATGATGCAATGTCAAATGCAAATGACATTTGTAGTATGTACATTAAAAGATGTTCTACTATATAAATAACCAAGGAAATAGTATTTTAAAGATACTACAGTAGTCCCGTCTTACCCATGGGGCACACATTCCAAGACCCTCAGTGGATACATGAAACCACAGATAATACCAAACCCTATGCATACTATGTTTCTTCCTTAACATGCATACCTATGATGAAGTTTAGTTTATATATTAGGTGTAGTAAGTGGTTAATAGCAATAACTAGCAGTAAAATAGAATAGTGGTAGCAATGTACTTCAGTGGTTTGGGGGCCTTTTAAGCAAAATGAGGGTGGCTTGAACACAAGCTCTGCCGCACTGGGATCCCGGATCTGATGACACAGACCACCACGCACGGACTAACAGGTGGGTAGCGTAGCAGGGTAGGTGTCCTGGACAAAGGGCGACCCACGTCATGGGTGGGATGGCACAGGAGGGCGTGAGATTGCTGCATGCCACTCACAATTGAGAGCAATTTAAAATGTGTGAGTTGTTTGTTTCTGAACTGTTTTATTAAATATTTTTGGAGAGAGTTGACTACAGGTAACTGAAGCCATGGGGGGGAAAAAAACAGTAATGGGGGGATTACTGTGATTTCAAGTGAACACAGGTTGGTACTAGGCTCAGTTGTCCAGCATATGCAAACCGAAGTGCCCTGGGAATATAGAGGAATGTGTAGTGATTATGGAGTCTTTTAAATTAGCTCAGAGTACTATCCTTGGGAAATTATCCAGTATATACTGAAGCTACATTGCCTTCTACGGCCCTGAGTGGCATAAAAATTCAACATTTTTCCTAGTGTACCAAGTAGATTTTTAATAGGAAATTTTGACTTAGTAAATTTGGGCAAAAATTTGTAACTCATTATAGTGAATATTCATATCAAGAAAGCATGTACGGTGAGGTATACTTGTAAATCTTTAGCTTGTTTCACAAGTTTTAATATGCAGCATTTTCACACTGGAATACTTTTAAATTTATCATAATTTCTATTTTTTTCTTATGAGTTATTTAGAAATGCTTTTAAAACTTGTCATATGTGTTTCTTCTTGTTATTTTAAAAATCATCCATACTTAAATGAAGTGCTATATTATCAAAAGGTACTTGACATTTATTTTTTGGTATTTGAAACTCATTTGATTGCTTGGTACATGATAAATTGTATGTAAATTTATCATGTGACCTTGAAAATATTGTGTAGCCTTTAACCTTGGTATGCATAGTACTAAATATGTATTATCATACCAAATTTTTTGATTGATATGTTTAAATCTTTTATATTCTTATAACAAACTATAGAAATAATCCCTGCAAGTATAGTCTTGAAATCTTTTATATTCTATTGACTATTTACTATTTAAATTACTAGAGGAGGTATGTAGATATTTTTAAATTTCTCACTATGGTAGTAGAAATTTTAATTTCTCCAGTTAATCATCTCAGCTGCATTCTGGGATTTATTAGTAGATATATGCTTGTTTTAAATTATAACACTTTCCTGTCAAGTATTATTTTTATTGTTATGTGATGACTGTTTTTTCTTGAAATTGTTGTTTTTACTTTAAAGCATATTTTGCTTAGTATGCTTAGTTTAACTTAGCCTTATCAGCTTTTTTAGGTTACATTTTCGTAGTATTTTAATGTCCTTTTATAAGATTTACATCTGATTCATTTTACCATCCAATCCTCCTTACTGGTGATAATTACTTTGTAAGTCTCCTTTGGTTAATGTCTGCTCTCTCTGAGAGTTTTAATTTCCAGCAAAGCTAATACAGAACTTGTCAAATGGTTCTGTTTTGATTCAAATGGTTTTCTCAACACACAACCAAAGTCTTGCTTCTGAGAAGGTTTCTTATTCCCCATCTGGTGGCCCTAATCAAAATCTTACCCCTCAGCATAATCCTTACTCTATCCCTAACCCTAACTAAGCCCAGTGCAAAATTTCATTGGTCAACCACTGCTCTTTTAAAACAACCCAAAATGTTCTTTAGTGATTCTTACCTCATAGGGTGGTGGTTTTTTAGGTGTATCTGAAACTATGCACGTCTTAGTAGGTCCGTATGCCCTTCCAATATTGTATTACCCTCTTACAAAAAAAAGTCTACAAAGTGTACAAGTTACTTTTAATTGTTTTTTCCTTAAAACTTAAAATTCACATTACTTGGCAACTGCACAATAATACATATTTGCAGTTGGAATTATAAGTGTCATTTTGTCCCAGTCCCATTGCCGTCTTTTATCACTCACTGGCACCACCCACGATGTTTTTCTTCTTTGAAAGTGCCAGCTACTGTTTTTCATAGCAAATTGATTTCCATATTTATTTGGATGTTTTTCTCCTCCCTCATCACATTTAGTTTCATTTCCTTTTGATTAGTTTATCTAGCCTCTGGGCAAACACATTCTCCAAAGAGAAAATAGTGCTTAAGCTTGACAAAGCTTAGAAAATAAGATGAAAACAGGGAAGGCATTCTAGGTAAAATGAATGGTACCAAGGTAGAAACATAAAAATGTAAGTAGGAAATATTATATGGATAACTGTGGGATTTCTGAAGGAAAATAATAGGAGATTAGGTAGAAATAGTAGGTAGAGACCCTCCAAAATAGCCTTATTTTTTAATTGTGAAAGTTTAAATTTGTTCTGTAGGTTTTAAAATTTCATTTGAAGTTCAGAAGTGCTGCTCAAAATGACATTTTAAAAAGATTACTCTGGAAATGACAGGTATGAGACATTGGGATAGAAATCTGATACACAAGTTTACATAAAAATCTGGATGATTATTCTAAATAAAATGGATAAGAAAGGAGAGGGTTAAATCATGCAGAGAATGAGTAAGATTGAAGAGAGACATAAACGGGAAGACTTTGGTAAGATTGTTTAGCTTCTGAACTTTAGGAAAATAGTATTACTGCTACTCATAGGCAAAATAATTGGGGGGGAAGGACGGATGTATGTTATGCATGGTGAGCACTTTCAAGTAGCCTCGTAGGAGAAGTCTGTTAAGCAAAGTCCATCTGTTTGTGTTTCAGTGACAGGTCAGAGCGCACTTACTGGGGAGCACGAGGTGTGGCAGTCTAAGAGCAGTGCCACCTTAGGGCTCTGTCAGGACAAGGGGTAGAAACTTAACTCAAATTAGTGTAAGCAATAAAGAAGATTAATTGGCAAGGTACTTGTGTAGATCACAAAATAAAAGAACAACATCAGACCTAGAGAATTAGCGAACAAAATTAACTAATGAACAAAATAGAACCAGAGACATGGAAACATGGAACAGACTGACAGTGACCAGAGGGGAAGGGGGAGGAGATGATGGTGGAACGAAGGGGAAGAGACTAGACAAAGGACAGGTACGAATGACCCATGGACATGGACAGCAGTGTGGGGACTGACTGTGTGTGTGGGAGGATGAGCAGAGGAGAGAAAAGGAGGAAATACTAAGACAACTGTAATAGAACAACAATATCAAATGATTTAATTTTAAAAAGCCAACTGGGGCTTTGCCACAACCAGAAATTCTTTCTTCTTCCTATTCTCTTTGCTTTTGTTTTCTTCTATGGTAGACAGATGTCTGTTTCCCTGTTGTAAAAACAGTAATTACTACAAAACTTTGGAATCATATCATGAAAAAATTTTTCTAGAGAGGAACTGCTTGCCTTGGTTTTGCAGTATCTGAGTACAGGCTCTGATTGATTTGTTTGGGCACGAATTTACTCCTGGGCCATTCACTGAGCTCAGGGGTAAGGTTCAGCTCTGGGGACAGGAAGCTGGGTCTGTCACTAGACAGACTGACAGAGGCGAACATTGTATCTCTGGAGAAAAGAAACCACAGTTTCTGCTAAGATGACTCAACTGAGTCTCCTGATTTTGTAAGGCAATAATGACAAAAACATATATTTACAGTGTGGTGATAACCAGAGGGAAAGGGGGGTGTGAGGAGGTAGAAGAGGGTATATAGTGGGGATAACTAGTGATGGGCAGAGACTGGACTTGGGGTGGTGAACACATAGTACAATATACAGATGATGTGCTACAGAATTGCACACTTCAAACCTATAGAATCTTATTAATCAATGTCACTGAAATAATAAAAACAAAAAATAAATGGCATCCTCTTCTAACTTAAAAACATATATTGACAACTGCATCACTGTGCTGAATGTTAAATCCAATAAATGCTACTTTAGTCAACTGGCAACATCACTGATGATTAAAACAAAACGAAATGAAAAACTGATAGATTGGCACTGAAATAGAAAAAAAACATTAAATAAAATGGCTACGTACTGTGCCTTTTGTCAAATCTATATGCATCTGGACTGGGTAAGGATATCATCAAAGGCATTGTCTTTCTTTGAAGTAATTAGAATCAAACATGATGAGACATCAAAATGTGGGTTTCAGGATGAGCAAAATAAAGTTTGCTTCAGGAAGAAAACTGCTTGGTATACATCATTACAGAAAAACGAAGTCAAAAGCATGAAAACAATAATCCATCAACCTGTGGCATCTTGACCCTGAACAAGTCAGAAAGCCAACGATGTTGCAAGTTGGGCTCATCTATAACAAAAGCCATGAGGCAACGTACATCTAGAGGAAGTAGAAGTCATAAAGAAGAGAAGGACAGCCAGGAGCACAGCAGCAGAAAAAGAAGCACAGGGAGACAGAAATGGAAGTGGAGAATCCCCACTTTATATTTTTCTTTTAGACGACTGCTTTGTTTAAAGAGGATGGGTTCCTAATAAAAGCTCTGGTTTTTGCAGTGCTGTATCCTTGCTTAATGTGCGTGTCTGTGCACACTGTTGGGATTTGAGCAGCAAATGCAAGTTGAGGTAAGCCGAATTTATTTTCCAAATGATTCTCTTGTTTACCAAGAACATTCTGGAAATGATGGTTTGGAGACAACATAGAATGATATTAGAGCACAGGAACCTTGAGGTCAGACAGACCTGGCTTTCAATCTTGAAACACTGTGTTCTCAAACAGGTTTTCTAAGATTGAATTTTAATGCTTTTAAAGAGGAGTTAATAATAGTGCCTCTCATTGAGTTGTTTTAAAGTTTAAATTAGATAGTATGTTTTAGTAAAATTATTAGCATCTAGTGGGCCAAATTGTTAGTCATCACTGTATTTTTCAGACTATAAGATGCACATTTTCCCCCAAATTTGGGAGGAAAATGGGGATGCATCTTATAGTCCAAATGTAGCTGACCTGGCTCACTGTGGCAGGGCAGCGGTGGTGGAGCAGGGTCACAGGTTATTAAATATCTTGCATTTTTTACTTCAAAAATGTTTTTCTACTTTCCTCCTCTAAAACCTAGGTGCATCTTATGGTCCTAAAAATATGGTAATTATCATTTGGCTAGTGTGTTAACTATTAGCTCATATTAACTTATTGCTCTGAGATTAATAAAAATAGCTTTTATAAATACTAATATCTATTACATATTTGAGAAGATTATTTCAATATTGCCTTGTTTTGATAAAACACTTATATGATACACAACAGGTAAAAAAACGAGAGAGGAATGGGTATTCACCAAGTCCCTTCATTATTCTAAACATATAGTAATAATGTTTGGATTATCTCTCTTACATGGTAAATGGATTACTAAGTAAGATGTAATTTCTTTAAGCATAGTAGAGCTTGGGGAGTCTAAGGAAAAAAAAAACAACAACTATCAATTCCCTACACAAGGCCCGAACAACGGAGATAAAAGGAAAGGGTGCAGCAGTGTTACTCACAATGCTGACGTTGTTGCAGATGACAGCTTGTGTCTGCAGGGAGGTGAGATGCCTGACCCGGAACCAGAGAGTCAGGGAGCCGCAGGCAGCCCTGGCTGTGGGGCCAGGCTGCAGACTTAGGGTCAGAGAACAGGCAGCAAAGCAAGATGTGTGTTTCCTGCAGACACCCCAGCTCCAAAGAAGGGCAAGTGACTAGCCTCCTGGTTTTTCACTGTAAAATCACTAATAAGTTTCTGTTTACATCTTGAGATAAGTGAGTGAGGAAACAGGAAAAGGCTAGAAATGTTATAGCACTGGAGCCCCTTCCCTATGAAAGGGAATGCCCCAGGAACGAAAAAGGGTACTCCCCAATCTCCCCCCAAAAAACACGTTTATTAACTCTGTTTTAGCTAATCTTACCATTTCTTCCTAAATAACCTATCTTGTATTATTGACATGAGTAACTGCTAGAACATTATAGTATTATTTTTAGACAAGCCTAGAAGACTAAATATCGATTTCTTTTGATATTTTCAAAATATGCATAATTTGTTGTGTTGATAATGAATGAAAAAGTACGTCATTGTTTAGAAAGGAAGAAAAGGACTGGTAGTCTTACTAGCAGAATAAAAGAACTGCTTTTGCCGTGTGGACTCTGGAAAGACACCACCAAGGGTAACAGCCTTGGGAATGCAGGTCGCGGAGGCGGAGGGGGCCCCCTGCAGGTGAGCAGGGTCAGAGCGCGCTCTCCTCCCGCTGTGCTCCCCCCTGCAGTGGGCAGTAGTAGAGCTAAACCTAGATCATAGAGTGAAGTATGGATGGCCGAGCTGGGAAGATATTCTTAATTTTGAACTCTCCTCCTTTGAAAAATTATTTTTAAGTGTGATAGGTTTTAAATCCATTTTTTTTTCTTTCAACAATCTGCCATAATATCCCTTTCCTCTAAGGCTAAGGCTTCACCAGAGCATGGGCACTAACAGACCTCTGAACGGGTCACGACTTGCACGCAGGCATGAGGTGGTGTGGAAATTCACGGCAGAACCACTGAGACGCAGTGTACTAGGGCAGCCGGGTATCTATGCAGTGGCAAGTGGCTAACAGCTATAAATTGCCTGAGTGTGCTATTTTTTAGACTCACAAAGCTTGGTGCTTCTTCCACCTAATAAGTGCTATCTTTCTTATAAGTTGTGAAAATGGGATCAGATGGTGAGATCACAGCTGAAGGAAGCCTGGCTTCAGTAAAATAACCTCAGTGAGGTGGAGTTTCCATCTCAGACATCGTTGGAAATCGTTGGTGGGTCAGGGCACTGCTGCTTAACACCCTAAGTTCACCTGACCATAACGACTTGAGCTTCAATTCCCTTCCAGTGAATTCAAATCAAAGTGTCAGATTCACAGAGAGAAAAGTGGAAAAGTTCTATGTGAATTAAAATCTAAATTAAAGTCCTGCAGAAATAAAAAGGTGTTGCGTTGTACGCAGTGAATTTTTAATTTTTAAATTTTTTTCAAGTGACAGTTAAATTGTTAGGTAATTGCTGTATTCTAACAAAATGATATTGGAACAATCTGCTTCCCAGAAATTGCCTGGTGCATATTATAGAGACGTGACCACTCTAGAAAAAGAAACACTACTGGGAAAAAAACATTAAATCTTTAAGAGCATTAAAGGGAAAGTTCTGAAAGTCAAAGTGATTTTCACTTGTGTTCTGCTTGGCTGATGATTCAGGATTCTAGTTCTTTGGTGTGACTCATGGTGTTTATTTTAGAAGCAGACTATTTAGATGCAGGGACTTTGAGTGGAGGAGTGATTCCTAACACCTGAACTGACCCGAGAATTACCGGGTTTTCCTCAATAACTTCGATATTGATGATGTTAAACCTTTTTTTAAATTTGTTTTTCCTCCAGATCCAAAGAGCTTTTCTTTATAAGTTAAGGCAGGATTCAGAAGGAGCCCTCCCCAAAATAATGCCATTTAAATATTGATTATGGGGCTTGAGTTCAGGTCACTTAGCTAGAGACCAAGCCCAAGATTTACTTCCCAAATAATGGCTGATGTGAAAGTGGTGATTCTCAAAAGCCTTGGGAAGTATCCATTTCTAAATTTAAAATAATCTCCTATCCTCAAACAAGAATGTCAGGATCTTTTTCCCTCAAGGGCTCTGAGCATACGAAGTCCTTTTCCCTATGTGGCATTTTAAATTTTGACACACACGAAAGAGGAAAAACAACCTTGTATGGAACTTGATTCAGTTCTGGAACATTTCCATTTTGTTTCAATCTCAAACTGTTCCCTTCTTCATAGAGTGGTTTAACTTGTTGCTTCAACTTTTTTTTTAATATTTTCTTTATTTATTTTTCGAGAGAGGGGAAGAGAAGGAGAAAGAGTGGGAGAGAAACATCAATGTGTGGTTGCCTCTCATGCGTCCCCTGCTGGGAACTGGCCTGCAACCCAGGCATGTGCCCTGACTGGGAATCAAACCGCGATACTCTGGTTCGCAGGCCCACACTCAATCCACTGAGCTACGCCAGCCAGGGCTTGTTGCTTCAACTTTTTACTTTAACTACTGATCATGTCACAACTCAAGTGATACTTTCTTAGTATAATCTTCCTGTAGACTCTAAAGTTTTGCTCCTACCTTACACACTGCATTACAGCATCTTGTTTTATTTTCATTCGGAGTACTTACGAATTTATTATCTTTCCTTGTCAACTTATATAGTTTCTGTCTTCTTCCTGTCCGTGGGGACCCTTGGGGTAGGCACAATTTCTATTTCTGTATACCACTCTTTTCTTGGCACCCCAAAAATGCCCATGAATCAAGATGTTATCAATAAATATTGTTGGATGAATGGAAGAATGAATGAATGAATACGTTAATGGGTTATCTACCTGAAACACTGACCGGTATGTATAAATTCTAAACCTGATTTTTATAGCAAGAAATCAATCTTTGATATATCTTTATTGAATCCTTAGAATAAATAACACATAAATTTCATTTTATTTTCAAATAAGGATATTGAAGTAAAGAAAGGGGTAAAAGAAAAGAATATAGTTATATTCTCATTTTTATGTGATTTTCTGTTTTTGTCTGGGAGAGACCTGCTTTGCTTTGGAAGATGTAGTTCCTAGCATACATGTAGCACTGATGGGGTGATGGCTATATCAAGGAGTACCTGGCTGGAGAGAGAAAAAGCCAGCCGATGGGCTGCTTTCTTACCAGGATGCCACACAGCCATCGGAGAGAATGGAGCTGCAGTGGCTGCATTCCCTGGGGGCAGCACAGCACACCAGCTCTGTGCCCTTTCTGCAGAGTGCGTCCTCTGAGAAAGCTGCCAGAGAATGGGAAGAGAGGGAAAACGATAACAAGCAAATTAAAAACTTGTCCTAAGCTTTCTAAAAGTTTTCCTGCTGTTTCCTCCGTTGAAACAATTGTGAAGAACTTGGTACCTTTTAAAGCAGTTTTTAAGCCTGGGTTTGTATCTTTGAGCACCCCCTATACCCATGTCAGGCCCTATCTATGTAAGGATCCATGTAAGGCCATGTACGTGTAAGGCTGTATCCATGGAAAGAAAACACACAGTTTTGGAAAGAAATAGAATAAGTTGGCATTTCAACTATTTTTGTTAGTCATTTTAAATTTCACACTAGCATTTGTTTAAGAGTGTAAATACCTGCGCTAACCCTAAATGAGTCAATTCATAATCAGTTAGTTTCATGTTGCCATTTCCACTGTACTGAGAAGTTGAAGACAACAACTATGATTCTAAATCTTCAGGTACAAAGCATTTGAAGCTCAGCTTTCATCAGGAAAGACATTTTATTCACATGTAGAGTGAAAACAAGAGGATGTTTCTGTTTTAACAAAGGATAATTTTCGGAAACATAATAGTAGTAATTTAAAACAACACTTTCCAATGCCTGAAGTTTTTGCAATTTGGGGAGAAAGGCCACTATACCTCCAGACTATTGACTAAGTTTATTGGGTAACTAGTAATGTTTGTTCTAAATTCTCACAAATATTCTTTTTGCTCTACCATAATGTTGAACTATTGTGATAGTCATAGTGTGAATTTATATCTCAGAAAAAAAACGATTCTTACATATAATAATATAATCTATTATGTACATAGATGTCCCTCGGTATGGTCGAATTATGTCCTGACAAACCCATTGTAAGTTAAAAACGTCATAAGTAGAAAATGCATTTACTAAACTTGACTTACTGAGCATCATAGCTTATCCTCTCCTGCCTTCATGTGCTCAGTCCACAATACCCAAACAGTGTGACACGGCACCCTGTGCTTGTGGGTGCTGGTTCTTTACCCTTGTGGTCTTGCGGCCGACTGGGAGCTGCCGCTCACTGCCGCTGTCCAGCGTCACGGGAAAGTGCTGTACTGAATGGCACTAGTCTGGGGAAAAGATCAAAAGTCACAGCTTGAAGTGTGGGTTCTACTGAATGCATATCGCTTTTGCACCATCGAATAGTCTAAAAATCTTAAGTCCTGCCATCATAAGTCGAGTATCATCTGAATATCAAACATACCAGAAAATGTGTGTTGGAAGAAAGTGAAAGAAATTTTAATATTAAGATGATTGAGGAGTTTTGGATTTGAATTTCAATTCAAAGAACACTATAATATTATTCTTAAAATATAAGCGCTGTGGGGAATTTATGTTTCTCTCTCTCCCCCTTTTTTTTTTATAAGCAGCAAGATATAGCATAACTGTTGAAATGTTTCGAAAGCCATAATATTTAAAACAAAAGAAAATATGAGAAATGATTTTTGGCCAGCTCAGGTTTGTAAAGCAGCAATGAAATTATAAAGGTTTATAATTGGGCACTGTGAGTTATTTAGCCCTTTACTGTTTCTCTGTAATATGAATGAAGATGGGGAAGCATAGTTTCAAACGAGAAGGAATTTATTTCATTCATACTAGGAATCAATTTCAAAATGTTTGCTCAATCCAAGTTTATCAAAAGCTAACGTCAGCTCTTAGTTGTTCATACTCAGTATCTATGAACATCTTTTAAATCGCTTGGAACTTTAATTCTTAAGCAGAAGGCCTTCTGGGGAATGCAATTTGGATGAGAACTCTAGAAATCAGTATGTTAGCGTTGAAAGAGGTCTCATCTTTCTTTTTTTAGATTTTGTTTTATTTTCTCTCTCCTTGAACTTGCGGTTTTTCCCTTTAGCTTATGTTACTGTATTTGCACATTGTTTTAGGAAATGGTGCTGTTATTCGAAGAAACATGGCTATGCACATTAAGCCTTCCTGAGTCAGCTGTGCAAGCTTTAGAATGTCAGCTTGCCCTCAGCTCTGAAGCTGCGTTTGTGTCATTATGTAATTTCTCTTTCACAAGGACCCTGGTTCCAAACTACAGCTTCAAGATGGGAGTTTTGGAAGAGCTAGTCATGAGTCATAGTGGTTGGAATAGTTTGGAATAAATTGATGAAAATGTGTAGTAACCTCAGGGTTACTATAGAAAACACAAAGTGATCTTTGTGCCTTGGCTGGTGTGGCTCAGTGGATTGAGTGCAGGCCTGTGAATCAAAGGGTTGCCAGTTTGATTCCCAGTCAGGGACATGCCCGGATTGCAGGCCAGGTCCCCAGTAGGGGTGCACAAGAGACAACCACACAGGGATGTTTCTCTCCCTCTCTTTCCTCCCTACTTCTCCCTGTAAAAAAATAAATTAAATCGTTTTAAAAAGATTTTTAAAAAAAGAAGTGGTCTTTGTGTCTCTGCTCTGATGTGTGATTCCTACATTGATTGGTAACAAAACAGTCACTAGAGCTAGAGGGTAAAAGGTGAGAAAATTAGTTTTGCCCTTAAAATCTTGGTGAGTTCAGGGAGGAAACTTGCATTTCTTTCAGCATTCACGGGAAAGCATCATGACTTGCTCACAGGTTGGTGGCTATTTTACAGTGCATCAATCACTCGGTGTTAAAGGGCTGTGGAGGAGCAGAAGGAAGCTGGGGTCAGCCAGCCAGCAGGCAGCCGGCGATAATGCCAGCGGGCAGAGGTCCTTAGCAGAGGGCAGCCAGCCCAGGCACAGGGACGGATGGGATTAGTCACCATAACCGGCTGAGCTGGCTGTGCCCTCTGCTCTCAAAGAGAGCAATGCTGAAACGCTCAATCCCCCGATGTGATTGTTTAATATAAATAACATAGTTTCCTAGATTTTTCAAAATTATAGAAGCTGAGGAAGATGGAAGAAATAAAGACTAAATCAAAATGTACAATCACATTGTCTCTCCTTAAATAATTGGCAGTTGATCAACAAAAATATTGCAGATTTGGCAGAACAGTGATCACTTGTTCAAAGTCGAAGATACAGTTCAGTTATTGTGCCACAAATATTTTTGTTGTTGTTGTTGCCCTTCGGTTTCTTTCCTTTCTCTCTTATTCCTCCCTGAACTCAATGTGTACACCTTGGCAATAAACATATATAAAATTGATTTGTGGAGACGCTTATGGTCAGAAATCTTGGCTACAATGAAGGCCAGACTGTGCTGTAACTTGATCAATATAGTAGTTGAGCACTGTTTACAAAAACAAACACAGGAAAATCTAGCACTTTCTTTGTACAAGCCTTGTAAGAAAAAATTGTTCTTTCAGGTAGAAATTATTTACAAATACCGGGAAAGTGTTCAGAATTGAATGTCCTTCATAAAACATCAGGCATTTTCTGATATATGATAGTTCTATTGAAAGGCTTTGGTGATAGTTTTTATGTTTTAAAATTTTAGCAGTAATAATTTTGTTTGTGTCTTTACATGAAGAGCAGTATAATTTATTAATAGAGAACTCAGTGTTACACAATTTGAAATTTTATTAATTTAGAATGTATTGTCTTTCATATATCATCTAATATGAAGCATCATTTTGCATTCCATGGTAAGAAGTTTTGCTAAACGAAATAAATTATGCAAAGCAAATTGCCAAGAAAATGTTTTAAAATAATTAAAATATAATGAATGTTGTTTTTGGATACATGAAGTTTGGAGCACCCATTTACTTATTAATAATTGAATTTCTAATTATAAATCATTTTCTTATGCACTTCAAATACCTATAATGGACAGTGTTAACCGTTTGTAGTCATTTAATGTACATGGAAGATATAATTTTTTTGATACATGCTAAAAGTCTGTTTTCCTTCTTTGGATTCATCCTTTTTCTCATTGAGAATACAATAGATTAGTTTACTTACAACACATTTAAAACTTACTGTGCTGTTTGTCTTCCCTAAGGGCATTCATTTAACTATGATAGTGATAGGATATATCATCCCATCTCTGCTTTCTCATTGCCCTTCATAACACCGTAGGGAACCTAGAGGGTCGTATCTGAGGCAGTACCAAGCCTGGAACTGGGTTTTCTGTTCGCCAGAACTCTGATCACCCCCAAATGCATTGAGGAAAGATCTGATAAAAGGGAATGTGTGTACTTCGGATCTCAAATCATCATCATACATATAAGGTGGGTTGTAATAAACCAGAAGAGATGCAGATTTATGTAAAGGATGAGCATCGCATTGACCATAAAGTGGCACCAAGACCGACCTTGGGGAAAGGTGGTCAGTAAAATCAATCTGCTTCCAGCTAAAAATAATCTTGTTTACTAGAATTCGTGATTGGAAGAATTTTGGAATTTTTTCTTCGGAGCTCCCCCTTGCTTCCCTTTCGTCTCCCTGACAACTATTAAAACTGTTTGCTGACACCCTGGTTTAAACTTATATAACTTACTGTAGCAACTGCTAGTAGCTTCCAAATTCTGCCTAGAGCAATACAAAAGCCCAGCAGATAAATAATGGGTGAATAAAGGAAAACATTATATTTGTAAAGCTTTCACCACAGGATTTCCTTTAGTATTGTACTTCTCTAATGCAACTGAAATAATTCAATTAAATTTATAAAGCACTGTCAGAAATATATCCATAGTTTTAGTTAATTCTTGCCATGCATCTATTTAGCACAGTGGTGATATTTTGAAATACCATTAAAACTAAATGAGCTTTCCAATTCCTCTAAATGTTTATAATTTGTCAGCTTTAGAAATTTCATGAAATTACTCAAAAATATTTATGAAGTATTTACAAAGTAAAAGGCACTGAAATAATTTAAAAGAAAACTATGCTAACATTAATATTTGGCTCCTTATTTTAAAGATACATATATAATCTTTAACAAAAATATGTTTTATTCAAAGATATGTAAGTGCTAACAATTAGAGGGAGAGGCTAAATGTAAAGACCATAAAAGAAATGCACATAAATGGGTAGGAATTAGAAAAACAGAAATAATCAAGAATCTTTCATTTTTGAAAATTATTATGAAATATCATTGAAAATCAACAGGACTAGCTATGTGAACACATGAGAACTAGCTGGGGTGGGGGAAGTAGGGGGGAGAACACGCAGACAACTGTAATTGAACAACAATAAAGTAATTTAAAAACAGTATAATGGGGATCTTAGAAATCTTAAAAAAAATAAATGGTGTGGGGGGCAACATTTTAAAAATACATTGTTAAACTTATTTTTCATATCAGCTAACACCGTGTTCGACTACTAGTAAGTAACAGAAATCTGATTATTGTTACCTAACCTAATAGCATTTCATTTCTTTGCAAAGAAAGAAGTCCCAAGCCAGTTTAGACGTTTATGTTGACTCAGTGATACTGACTCAGGGATGCTGACAATGACCTGGCTCCTTTTCATGTCATTCTTCATTTGTGGCTTTCTCCCTCATATTCCTCAGAGCACTGCTCTACTTCTAGGAATTATGTTAGTAAAGATGTTTGCCGGCCAAGTGGGTCCCTTTTAGTTGGGAAATCTTTAGCTGGAGGACGACCCTCCAGATGCTCATCATTGTTTCTCACCACATTATGACAATTCCCTGTTTTTACACATTTCCCATGTCTTGACCACACTTCATCAGGCATCTCTCTTCTACAGAATGGCCCGGACATCAACTTGCCTCCAACTCTAAACAAGCACTAAAAATGCAGAACACACCCCATGAGCTTATGCTGGGAAGTGGCTGACCACCGCAAGACACATTCCCTGTAAAACCTCACAAAACATCCCTTTGCTTCATTCTCCCCTCTTTTTGCCAGCTTCCTTATTTATTACTTACTCCTCCCTATAAAAGAAAAGGTCTTTTTCTGTTTGATTTTGTGATGCAAGTATGTTTCTCAAATTGGAGAGTTCTCCCTATTGCAATAGTCTTCCTTCTAGAGTTTTTCCTTATCTACATCTGGGCTCATTTTTATGACACTTCAGTTTCTGGTTTGGAGGAATAAGGCAGAAAGGGGAGTACTGATGCTGGATATTAGCTAGGCCATGTGGAGTGTCTGCTGAAGCCTGTAAGTACTCAGTAGCAGAAGCTGGCCTATTTGCCAGCGTTTTTATGTAGTGAAATCATTTATTCATTGGAAAGAGGCTTGACCTAGATGGTCTGAATGTTCCTTCCCGAATCTACCAGTGTAATTCAAAGTATGGTTTACACACATCCCCAAATCACCATTCAAGCAGCCATCACACCTAATTTTAATCAATTTGGAAAGTATTTAGACACAACAGAATTTAAATTGGACTTTAATCATGGGTAGAATTTGGGAGTTGAAAAAATAGTGGTACATATTTAGTCAGGAAAATATATATTTCGTGTTTGTAACTCATTAACATGAACCTGACTGGATTCTGTATTTAATCATCAATGATGTCCCAATCTCCCAGGTTTTATGAAGAGAATAACTAAATTCAAGTTTCCCATACATGATGATATTTCACACCAAAAGACACATTCTTTGATTTAAAAATTTTTTATTCCCATTTTAGTTTATTCTAGTCTTGGCAAGAAAATAAAACTAATATGCAATTTTCTCTCCTTTTGGTTTGAAAAAGCAATGTGATAAAGCTATATTTTGAGCTCATCGAAAGTAATTTAAATAATGCAAATGTGTTAAATATCTAATCATATTTAGAAATAGGATGAGAAAAAATTCTTTGCTAATTCTCATGGAAAAAATAATCCTGTTTTATGGATACACTGAAAGATGTTAATATAACTTTCAGATAGAAAATACAGAGTTGATGGCCTCAGCAGAAATAAATTCAATATGTATAAATAAAACAGATGTTAAAGAAAATACATTGAAAAAACTTGAAAAAAACTATTTTTCTCTAAATCACCTCACTTTGCTTTAGAAATACCTTTTACTCACATTAATTTATTTGATTACTTTCTGAATAATTGAAAAAATATATATATATTATATGTTGACCTCATAATTTGAATTAAAAAGGATCAGAAAATAATTTAGGTAGTTCCTATTTATGATTTTCTCTAAATACTATACAATTTTCTTTATGTACTTTTAAACAGACTTTACTATTTCTTGGTTTCGCACAGCAAATATTTTTAGGCAGACATAGTTTGTGGAACACTTGTGCCTTGCTTCTAGGAATGGAATAATTGTATCAAACATTTACTCATAAAAAACATTAGTAGGAAATGTATGTTGCTGATTCATGTAGTAAAGTATGTTTTTCTGTGTGAAATATGCTGCTTTGTTTTTGTTTTGAAAAGTGAAAAAATATACAGCAAGGTACAATAAAAAATATGAAAAGTACCAGTGTGTCCAACACAGAATTAGTTAATGTTGACACGGTAACTGTTTTGCTTTCTATATAAATATAAATCTGATGATTTCTTCACTTATTTATCTTTTATATATTTTAATATTTTATAATTTTTCTATGAACATCTCAAACAAATTTTATTAGATTTATTCCTATAGGTACTAAAGATAAATATAATTTTTATTACTATTGTGAATGTTTTATATAGCATTTTAATTTGTTATTATATATATATATTTATTTATTTATAAGAATTCTAATGATTTAGTGTATTGGTTTCATGTCCAGCAAATTTATTAAACTATTAGATTAAATGAGGTATGCCAAAATTCTTTAGTTGTACTTGGGAAATTCTTTGTCAAGTGTGAAACAAAGGTTTAATCTCCAAAATATACAAGGAACTTACACGACTCCACACTAAGAAGAGAAATAACCCAATTAAAAAATGGGCAAAGGACTTGGACAGACACTTCTCCAAGGAGGACATACAGAGGGTCCAGAGACACATGAAAAGATGCTCAATTATTCTAGCTATCAGATAGCTGCAAATTAAAACCACAATGAGATGCCACTTTCTACCAGTCAGAATGGCCATCATAAACAAAGCAACAAGCAAGTATTGAAGAGGCTGTGGCAAAAAGGGGACCCTGGTACACTGTTGGTGGGATTGCAGACTGGTACAACCATTATGGAAAATAGTATGGAATTTTCTCAGAAAACTAAAGATGGATCTTCCTTTTGACCCAGCAATTCCACTGCTAGGATTATACCCTAAGAATCCTGAAACACCAATACAAAGGAACCTATGCACCCCAATGTTCATAGCAGCACAATTTACAATAGTCAAGTGCTGGAAGCAACCTAGGTGTCCATCAGTAAATGAATGGATCAAAAAACTATGGTACATTTACACAATGGAATTTTATGCAGCATAAAGAAAGAAGGAGTTCCTACCCTTTGCAACAGCATGGATGGAACTGGAAAGCATTATGCTAAGTGAAATAGGCCAGGTGTTGAAAGATAAATAGCATATGATCTCACCTTCAACAGGAAGCTAAACAACAAAACAAACAAGCAAAATATAACCAAAGACACTGAAATAGAGAACAGGCTGACAATGTCCAGAGGGGAGAGGGGAGGGAATTTCAGAAGAATTTCAGAGGAAAAGGAGAAGGGTTTACAGGAATAAGTATAAAAGACACATGGACAAAAACTAGGGGGGTGGAAATGGGAGGGAGGTGGGGAGGTGGAGGGCTGGCTGGGTGGGCTGGGATGGGAGTAAAAGGCAGAAAACTGTACTTTAACAATAATTAAAATTTAAAAAATTAGAAAAAAAATACAGTAAAAAACCAAACTAGTAAAAATAAAAAATGGGCAAACTACCTGGCTGGTGTAGCTCAGTGGATTGAGCACGGGCCTTTGAACCAGAGGATTGCGGTTCGATTCCCAGTCAGGGCACACACATGCCTGGGTTGCAGGCCAGTTCCTAGCAGAGGACGTACTAGAGGCAACCATACATTGATGTTTCTCTCCCTCCCTCCTTCCCATCTAAAGATAAATAAAACCTTTAAAAAAAAAAGGGCAAACTAAAATGGCAAATACAGTAGTCTCCCTTATCTGTGATTTTGCTTTCCACAGTTTTAGCTATTCTTAATAACTGCAGTCCAAACATATTAAATGAAAAATTCCAAAAATGAATGATACATAAAAATAAGTAAATAAATAAAAATAATATTTTTATAGACTTTGGTATACTTTATCAGATAAAGATTTTCCCTTTGATTCCTATATTGCTGAGAACTTTTTACAAATGTATGTTGAATTTTTCAAATAATGATTTTTGTATCTATTTGTTTTAACATGTGATCTTTTAGTATACTAGATCAATGTTTTAGAGTGAATTGGTAATTAAAAAATGTATCAACCTTGCATTCCAGGAATAAAACTTTCTTTTGACATTTTTGAGTTCTTTTATAGACTAACTGAGTTGAACTTAATTTTTAAAGGTGAATTTAACTGTAGTTTAGTTTTTATACTGTTACATAATTTTCCACATATATTAGATTCATAAAAGGAGTAAGTTTTCCACATTTTTGTCTCTAAAACAATTCGTGTAAAACTTACCTATACAGTGACCTGGATCTACTGCCTGTTTAGACAAAGATGTCACCCGGGCCCCCAACCAATTCAATGTTAATAGCTATTGGTCTATTCAGTCTTTCCACTTAGTAAATCAGTTTTAGTAACTTGCTTTTATGCAAAACTTCCCATTTTCATATGTCTTTTCAAATACATTGACATACTTTCACGATAAAAAACAACCTCTAGGCCCTGGCTGGTGTAGCTCAGTGGATTGAGCACAGGCCTGTGAACCAAAGGATCGCTGTTCGATTCCCAGTCAGGGCACATGCCTGGGTTGCAGCCCAGTTCCTAGCAGGGGACTCATGAGAGGCAACCACACATTGATATTTCTCTTCTCCTCTCCTTCCCTTCCCCTCTAAAGATAAATAAATAAAATCTTAGAAAAAAACAACCTCTAATATATTACCATCTCTCTCCTTCAAATTACTAATGTCATTTAGTCATGCCCCCTTTCTTATTACCATTGTATTTTCCTTTATCAATCTTGCTAGAGGATCCCAAGCCGAAGCCTGCCTGTCCCACAGTGATTCTCCCAGCCACAGTGAGTATTTCCGGCCTGGGCACATGCTCTAACGCACAGCAGTGATACAGGGGCAGCAGCTTCCTGCCACGTGTGCAGAGTGGTCTTTCCTGTAAGATATAGATATGAAAAGAGATGGCTTGTTTCTTCTGAGCATTTCTAAACACAAATTTGTGGTCCCAAACTACTCTAATCCTATTCATGTCATCCTAATAAGAAAAGGAATCCAAGCAGGATGAGTGAAGTATGTTTCAGGGAGATTTAACCTTAGCTACTAGAGCAAAACAACCATCTACCTGTGAACTCTCAGATAACTGAGCCAAGAAGTCCTTTGTTGTTGAAGTCCCTTTGATTCAGGTGTCTGCTCACTTTAGCCCTAACTGCTGCACCTCTTTTTTTCTGTGTACCCTTTAGGTTTACTCTGTTTTTCTTCCTTAGACTTCTTTGGCAGAGTTTCTAGTTGCCTACACAATTAAAGCATATTCAGAAGTTGGTAAATGTTTTGCATGTGAATAAAGAAAGCTGTCATTTCTTTATTCACATGCAAAACATTTACCAACTTCTGAATATTATGCTAACCCCTGCATATACATAAGTCCTCAATCAATACCTCTCAAGGTCACTAGCTCTTCTCTCTTTCCAGCACCAGCACTGTGGATGGACATCAGAATCTCTAGTTTGACTGATTGCAAACTCCCAGAATCATACTACTTGACTCCAGCATAGCCAACCCTCCTCATTATAAACTCCACAGCTAGAAAAATGGTCCCAGAATGCAAATTCTGTGTACCACTTTTCTGCCTAAAATTCTTTGAAGACTGAATTATCAGGGAATTTGGTTGCAAATGAGAAAACCTAATTCTGGCTACTTAAGCAGAAGTGGAATTGAAGGGTATTGGAGAGTTCACTCAGTCAATGCCCCCAAAATGGGCAGAACAAAAGAAAGGTGAGGTGCAGCCCAGACAACGGCACAGGTACAATTTGCTCTGATGGAGTGACCTGGACTCCTCTGTGGGGCTGTAGTTCTTCAGGGCTTTGGAGAGTGAATACCTGTCTACCTTCCTTTTGAGAATTCTTTACCAAAAGAAAGCATGTTCATGTAAGACTATCAAAATGGCAAGTAACAATGAAGAGTGGTCCTCAGGTTCTCCAGTTTAGACTCTACGATTTGGCTTATATAACAAATGCACTGAGCTTCTCATGTTTTTCTTTCTTTGGGAATGTTCTTCTGGCTCACTTTCATTCGTCCTCCAGTTCTCAGCATCTGATTTGCTTCATCCACTGGAAGCTTTCCCTTATCCTTGATATCTATGTTCTCATTGAAGAAACTGTACCTATAATGTTTTGTTCATATTTTAGATAGAATTCTCCTTTACTGGATGTTACATCTCCTTTACTGGATGTTATACTCTCTTCTATTTCTGTCTCACACATAAAATGATGCTTGGCACAAGCAGACACTCAATAAACACACATTGACTATAAAACAATGTATGTGCAAGCATTCAATGGAATTCCTGGAAAATACATTGCTATTTCCCCCCTTCTTTTTTCGCCTTTGTACTATACAGTTTATTTTGAGATCGTTGCTAGTAAGATCTGGATTCCGATGTACTGGAGGTGAACCTGGGGCAGGAACTTTTATAGCTGTTGATGATGGCTGCTCTTTTTATATAATAATAATTTTATTCTAGTAATACCACTTAAGATTTCATTTTCCATCTAGTCAGAAACCCAGGATATGGATTCCAGGGTGTAACTGGGGTGCTTGATATTCTATATAGTGTGATCGTCTTTGTTCTCTGAAATTAGAGCTGCTTCTTGGTTGAGGCTCAGGCTAATTTGTAGATTCCCTTAAATTTACCATCTTGGTCCCAAAATACCTTGTGTAAGAGGTTTATGATGATGGCCTTTTTTTCATCTTACTTGGTGTTAAGATGAAATCAAGTTTAATTTGTTTTATATTTTCTATGGAAAATGAATTAATTGTGGTATAACTTTGAGAGGCAGACTGTGTATAGTGGAAAATCGCATCGTTCATCCAATCTTTCTTTAATATTCATGGATCATTGTCTATTAAGTTTTGGACTCTGGAATAGACAAAAATGATACCAAGATAAGTTAAGATTCAATATGTTCTTTAAAGGAATTTATAATGTAGTGAAGGAGACACGCACATAAACCATTCATTCTAAAATAAGCAAAGAAATAAAACAATGAGCAAAATGAACGCACTGAGGAGGGGTATCCCTGGGTAAAGGCAAAAGTGGCAACTCTGTGCCCTTGATAGTCAAGGAAGGATAACAAATTAGACTTTAATTTGTTAGTGTTTTGATACTCCTCAACTCCTCCAGTGCAAAATTTGTCATATGTGGAGAATTATTTAAAACAAATATCAGTGATACTCTACCTGTGGAATCAGACTATAGTTGTGAAAACTTTTACTCAGTGGTATCCAAAAAACACAATCCATTTAAATTCACAGTGACTAAGGACAGAATTTTAAAATCAATATAATAATTATAGATAGGACTTGAGAGCCATTAGGAATTAAGTTTGAGGTATTATGAAAGAAAGGATTTCCTGAAAATGACTGTTTTCAAATTATTCTAAAAATACAGATTTTAGGGTATGTAGACTTTAAACAGAAAGTATTCCAACTATTTAATCAAAGATTATTTTTTATGTCCATGAATGCTGTGTTGGCCTGTATTATTCACCTATAATTCTTGATTTCCCCCATAATGATGTATTTGGGTCCTAGTACACTTCCCTGTACCACGGACCTTGGGCTGGGCCAAGTGACTTCATTTGGCAGTGGAGCGCAGATGCGATGCGAGTGTACCAGCTCTGAGATGAAGACTTGAGAGTCATTGAGTCTTTCTGCTTACTCTTCTCGGAGATTTTTCTGTCTGAAATGAGAAGCACTCGCTCTGGGCATTTGGTGGACTAAAGCAAGAAGCACATAGTTTTGAACCTGCTCTTCCATCTGAAGCAAAGCTTATCGCATCCAATCTGTAGACCTGTAAGCATGAGCTGCTTGTTGCTTAAAGCCATGGGGATTTAAAGAAAATATTCTTAGGGCAGGTATATAGCACATGTCAACAGAAACATGACAATGACAGAGTCACCTCATTCTCAAATCTGTCTTGGCATGGGAATGAAGGAAAAAAATAAACTCAATGTGCTTTCTCAGTGTTACATACTGTTGTAGATATATAACACAATTATTTATAGTAAAGCTTAATGATTTAAATCTCACTTTAATTCCCAGCTGCATCACTTAATACCTGTCTTGTCTTGGGAAAGTTACTTAATATCTCAGTACCTAGTTTTCCTGTTCGTAAATAGGAAAAAGTAACAATCTATTCCATTGATTATCTTATGGTTTACATGAGATTTAAAAAAATAAGAAAAACAATTACCAGATACATAAGTACTTACTTACCAAGTATTTAGCTAGCATTATATTGATATTCTTTATCATAGACCAATAAAGATGTATTACATAAACTTTGAAGATGAAAAAAGTAACAATTTGTCTATGTGAACTATTTCCTTTTTATTCTCCCCATTTATTTATTCTTATTTTTTTATTTCAGAAATCCATGTTTTTATTTTATATTATAGTATTTTATTTTTTTAATTTAATTGTTGTTCAAGTACAGTTTTCTGTCTTTTACTCCCATTCCAGCCTACCCCCCACACTCCCCACCTCCCTCCCATTTCCACCCCCCTTAGTTGTTGTCCATGTGTCCTTTATACTAGTTCCTGTAAATCCATCCCCTTTATAAAATTTTTAATAATATTTTATTTATTATGTAGTCCAGTTGTCCAAATTTATCCCCTATTCCCCTTCCACCCAGCCCCCATATTCCCTCAGGCGACTCCCACCCCATTGTCCATGTCCATGGGTCATATGTATATGTTTGTTGGCTATTCTATTCCCTAGCCTGTACTTTATAAGCCCATGACTATTCTGTAACTACCAATTTATACTTCTTAATCCCTTCAATTTTTTTCCCCATATCTCCCACCTCTCTCCCTTCTGGCAACTGTCAGAATGTTCTCTGTATCTATAATTCTGTTACTGTTCTGCTTACTTGTATATTTTGTGAGTTTCAGTTGTTTATAGGTATGTATTTGTTGCCATTTTATTGTTCAATTTTTGATATTCTTAAAGAAGACACTTTAACATTTTATATAATGCTGGTTTGGTAGAGATGTACCCCTTTAGTTTTTTCATGTCTGGGAAGCTCTTTATCTATCCTTTGATTCTAAGTGATAGCTTTGCTGGGTAGAGTAATCTAGGTTGTAGGTACTTGCTTTTCATCACTTTGAATATTTCTTGCCAGTCCCTTCTAGTCTGCAAAGTTTCTTTTGAGAAAACAACTGACAGTCTTATGGGGGCCATCTTGTAGGTAATTAACTGCTTTACTCTTGCTGCTTTTAATATTCTCTTTGTCTTTAACTTTTGGCATTTTAACTATTATGTATCTTGTGGTGGGCTTCTTTCGGTTCATCTTGTTTGGGACCCTTTCCACTTCCTGGGTTTGTATGTCTATTTCCTTCGCTAAGCTAGGGAAATTTTTTGTCATTATTTTTTCCAATAAGTTTCCAGTTTCTTACTCTCTCTTCTCCCTCTGCCACCCCCACTTTGCAAATGTTGAAACATTTGAATTTGTCCCAGAGGCTCCTTACACTATCCTAATTTTTTTTGGATTCATTTTTCTTCATGTTCTGATTGGTTGCTTTTTTGCTTCTTATGTCACAAATCACTGATTTGATTCTTGGTTTCATCCACTGTACTGTTGATTCCCTAGAAATTGTTCTTCATTTCAATTAATACATCCTTCATAACTGACTGGTTCTTATTTATGGTTTCCATGTCCTTTTTATGCTGATGAAGTTCTCTGAGTTCATCTGTTCTTTGCCTAAGTTCATTGAGTACCCTTGTAACCAGTGTTTTGCATCTAATAGATTGCTTATCTTCATTTTGTTTAGTTCTTTAATTCGAACCATGTTTCTTTATCTCTTCATTTTGGCAGCTTATCTATATTTGTTTTTATATATTAGGTAGAGGTGCTACATCTTCCAGGCTTGGTAGAGTGGCCCAATATAGTAGATGTCCTATAAGGTCCGGTAGCACATCCTCCCCTGTTACCCAAGCTGGGTACTCAAGGTGTGCCCAGTGTGTGGGCTGTGTATACCTCCTCTTGCATTTGAGCCTCAACTGCTGATGGTGCATCCAGGGTAGCCACCAAATTGTTCCGTCCAGGGTCACACAGCATAAGGTACAAAGTGCTCTACAGATGGCTACCACTTGTGCGGCTGGGTTTGGAGGTGACCAGGAGAGGCTGAGATGTGAACCAAGGCTGGCTGCTGCTACTGCTGGGCCTGGAACAACTTAACAAAAGGTATGGGGCTTGCTGAAGCCAGATGCTGGTTGTTTAAGAGACTTCAGAAAAATCTGAAGTATGGGCCAAGACATTCTAATTGTATGGAAAAGCCCCTGGAAACAGCTCAGATGGACCTACAAGTTAGGTGTGGTAGAGCCTCATGGAATCACCAGGGTGGAGCAAACGGTGTGAGCCAGACTAATGGAGTCTCAGATATGGTGCCCCATCTACTGGCACTGTGGCTCTGTGGGGATAAGGCTCAGAAAATGAACGGTAGCCTCTGCCAGCATTCTGTCTGGGAGGAAAGCCACCCCTGAGCTCTCACCCTGTTGCTGGAAAATTCAGCTCCTTACCGAATGTTTCTGGTGCCCTTCAATCTACTGCCTCTGTGCTGGATCTCAGAGTGAGTGGGTATAAGTAATTCTTTACATGGGCTCTTTTAAAAACACCACCAGGGATGCAGAAATTTCTGTGTTCCATAGCCTCAAGACCTGCTGGTTTTTACAGCCAGAAGTTATGGAAACTTCTCCTCCTGGCACTGGAACCCTAGATTTGGAGTCCTGGTGTCAGGCTATTACCCTTTTCCCTATAGATATCCCTCTCAATTTTTATCCCCCACACATGGGCATGGGACCAGCCCATTCTGCATCTCTACCAATCTTAATGTAGTTCCTTCTTTAATTCCTTTGTTGTAGAGCTTCCATTCAGTTTTTTTCTGGCAATTCTGAATGATGGTAGTTCTATAGTTTAGTTGTAATTTTGATGTGGTTGTTGGAGGGGGTACTTATATTTACCTATGCTGCCATCTTGCCCAGAAGTCTATATTAACTATTCTTGAATGATTTTAAACTCAGGTTTACTTATTATGATGTCCATACTTATTACATAGACTTGTGAGTTAGAAATGTTTTTCCTCTATAGATCCTACATTAATGAAGTCTCTTAAGACTTTTAAAAAAATGTCAGGTTGCTTTTGGACAATAGTATATAATTATATTAATGTCTAAAATGCGTTGAAAAAATTTTAAAGATGAGGAATAATTCCTATGAGAAAATGTAAAAGAAATAACATTTAATTCAGGGGGAAAGAAAATGTGGATTTTTTTCTGATTATGTAAAGCATTTTAAGAAATTTGTCTCTTTTGAACATATCAAGATAAAGAGACTCATAAACACCAATATGCTCATAACTCAACTTTAACAATTATCAACATTTTAAATGCATTTTAAAATTCAGATGCCAATAACAAGATGTGATAAGACAAGCTAATTACACTCAGGAGCATAAAAAATTTAGTGACCTATTGATATATAATAAATTGCCTCAAACCCTTGTGGCATAAAACAACAGATATTTATGATCTCACAACTTGGCTGTGCTTAAAATCTGAGCACAGCTCAGCTGGTGCCCCAGCCTAAAGTTTCATTTGCCTATCAGTTGTGATCTCATCTGTAGTTCAAGTCGGGGAAGATTTCCTGCAAACTCACTGAACTGGTCGTGGGTTGGATTCAGTTCCTCGCAGGATTCAGTAGCATGATGGTTTATTGGCAGGAGATTTTCCTCATTTCAGTTGACAGGATTTAGTTCCTCAGTGTTTGTGGGCCAGAGACTTTTTTTTGAGACTAAATTTTTCTCCACCATTTACAATAGCATGGGTGGACCTGAAGTCAGACAGAAAAAGACAAATACCACATGAATTTACTTATATATGGAATCCAAAGAACAAGTAAGTGACCAAAATAAGTAGAGACCGTTATTTCCCTGCTGCATGGCTCTCTCCATAGGGCAGCGCACAGTGTGGCCACTGGCTTCCTTTAGAACAAATGAGTGAGAGAGCAAAAGAGAACAAGGATCCAAGATGGAGGCCATTGTTTTTTCTACAACCTGATATTAGAAAAGACAGTCTCATTACTTTTGCTGTATTCTGTTTGCTAAAAGCAAGTCAGTAAGCCTAGCCTTCACTCAAGTAACACACAGTTATGAATAACAGGGAGCAGGATGTTGGCAGCTGGCTTGGAATCTGCCTCTCTCGGGTATGGTATAACTTTAAAATCGAAGATGCTTGAGATACCAGTTCTGTGAATACAAGAAATAGGCATTAATAGAAATTCTTCTCTGATTTATATAACAACTGTGTGTTTAGCAGGTTGCAACAGGGCTGGTCGTGGTATCTACATTCACAAGGTCTTTATGAGGATAACATTATTGATCTTACGTCAACTCTACTAGTGTTTTTCAGTTGGGGGTCCATGAAATACTTGGATGTTAAGAAATAGTTTCAGAATTCTCTGCTTTTAGAAACATGAAGCTAATATGATAGTTTATAAAAATCTATCCTTTTCTAGGTTTCTTAAACATGCGAATCTAAAAAAAGTAAAAGAATAAATTAATTAAACTTGTTTCCCTGTTATGCATGTTGATATGATGGGTATCATTTAGGATTCTTAACTCTGACATTAGTCATCTGAAAAACAAGGTTCTTCTTAAATAAAAATAAATTCTGGTCACTATGCACTCTCTTATGTATTTTCTGTGAACTGAAATATCTAGTAATTAACTTTTTATCTAGAAAATTCTTTTTTCCTAACATACACACTAATTTTCTCTTTGCATTCCTATAAGTTCTCTCTCAAATGATACTGAGATTTTGGTTGCATTTGAATGACCTGAAGAATTTCTAAAAATTGTGAATGCACAAGTTTGAACCTTGGTATTTGAACCTTGGTTATGTTTTACCAATTATTGATGACGTTGTGAAGTTAAATTTTTACTTTCCAGTGCAAAATCGATTTTTCAACTACAGTAACCTGCAACTGTAACGAGTTTAGAAAAATCTTTTCTGTTTTCATGCTGAGTTTCCATTAGCTGCATTTAGAGACCGTTAAGCAAACACAAGCACAGTGCCTATGGAATACTGTTTTTCTGTAGTTGCCCCAAACCATTCAGTGGCATGAAGTTTGAATGGGTGTCCTGAAATTATAGCCTTTGGAGACTCTTAACCAACTGGGAGCAGATGTTGTAGTGTCAAGTAATGTAGATGACTTCAAATCCACAAGCTTTTACTCCAGAGTAAATGTTTGATTTGGGGAACTTCCAGAAATAATAGGCTTTGAGTACTCAGTACATTTTCCAACTTAAAATGTTCCCAAAGTGTGTCTGTGTTGAGAGGAAGCTAACTAATTGTTTTTTGTTTTCTGGATGTTTGACAATGTCAAAGCAAAATCTATGTATCACATTTCATAAACTAAAATTTGGTTAATATTGATTTTTATTTGAAAGTTGTAATATTTTAACAGTAATACTTTTATTCATAAAGCCATATTATTTTACTTTTATTTATATTTCTTTTAATTTTAATTTTAATTGTTCAAGTACAGTTTTCTGCCTTTTACCCCCATCCCAGCCCACTTCTCTAACCCTCCCCACCCCCCTCCCATTTCCACCCCCACCCTCGTTATGGTCTCTGTGTCCTTTATACTTGTTCCTGCAATACCTTCCCCTTTTCTCCTGAAATTCCCTCTCCTCTCCCCTCTGGTCACTGTCAGCCTGTTCTTTTTACATAAAGTCATATCCTTTAGTGTGAATTTGTTCATTTAAAAGTTACTTGAGGTTCATTGCAACATTATTTACAAGCACCAAGACATGGAAACAGCCCAAGTGTCTTATCAGTAGATCAGTGGATAAAACAACTATGGAACATTTACACAATGGAATACTACTTGGCAGTAAAAAAAAAGAAGAAACTTTTATACTCTGTGACAGTATGGATAGACCTGGAGAACATTATGCTAAGTGAAATTAACCAGTCAGAGAAAAACAAATTCCATGTGATTTCACTCATTTGTGGAATCCAGTGAACAAACTGAACTAACAAGGAAAACAGGGATAGACTCATAGATGGAGAACAGGTTGACAGGTAGAGGCAGGTGGAGGGATTAAGCAAAAAAAGGAAAAAGGACTCATGGATATGGACAACAGTGTGGTGATTGCTAGGAATAGAGGGTTATAAAGGGACTAAATGGTATCAGAAAAAATACAGTAGAGATTAAATGAAAAATAAATAAAATTCTGTGGCACACCAAAATATAAAAATAAAAAATGTACTTGAAGCTGAGTCAATCAAGGGCCAAATTAGTGGGATTAATAGTCACATTAATAATTACCATAAAATCATATTTAATAATATGATTTAATAATTAATAATATGATACGATATCATATTCAAATCATATTTAATAATATGATTTTAAATCTCAAATCTATGTAGTTATGATAAGAAAATTTAGTGTTTTTTCATCTCTTTTCAATACTGTCTCTCTTCAGTTGCATCCACATTTCACAAACATGGTTAAGAGCAAAACACTTATTTGATCAACTAATTTCCTTGCTTATATAGTGACAAAAAATCCACTAATTTTTATGAAAAGTTCTCAGAATCAGCAGTATTCTGCATCTCACATATTCACAGACTTGGAGTGTATAAAAAACTATTCTGAAGATGACAAAAAAGAAGTCAATTTAGTACCTTTGAGGGGGAAATAAATCTAGTGAAAAGCATGCAACGTGAAGGAAAACTTGTGAAGAAATAATGTTAAAATATCCAAAGGTGAGAGCAGAGAGAAAATTGTATATGACCTTGCATTAGCCATCCATCTGTAGCAAAGCTGAACAAAATGCCATTGAGATTTCCCAATGGATACAACTCCATCATCTTACCTATTAGGGAGGTGACAGACTTTCTACTTACATTGCCCTTGTGAGAAAACCCCTAAAGCATTAAATTCAGTCCTGGCCAACTCAATACTAAAGAACTGGAAAGACTGAAGGGGGGGGGGGGCGTGAGAAAAACAACACATTACAGGAAATATCATAAGATCATAGGGCTGAAAGGGACCCAGAAAGGTCATCTAATCTCCCAGCCTGCCTCTGGCCATGATTGCTTTTAAACCATTGAATCTCCTTTGAGAAAGGAAATCGTGCAACATTTTTATTCTTTTACTATTTTAGATATGGATTTCGAACATTTAACCTAAACTCATCAAACTAAACTTTTTCATCTTAAATTGCAGCACAGTGCACAAATTTTAAGTTTAAAGCTCCATGAATTTTTACAAATAAATATACTCGTGAGATTACATCCCAAATCTAAACATACAATGCTCTCAGCATTTCTGAAAGCTTTTTTAATCCCCTAAAAGTCAGTCCCTCCCCAAACACCCTGGAATTAACTACAGTTCTTGTTTCTATGCCTATAAATTAGTTTGCCTGTTTTCAAACTTCCTATATGTGTAATTATATATGTTGGTTTTTTGTTTCTTGGTTCTTTTTTTTTTGCTCAATAACATATAGTTCAGCCTCAAATAAGGAAATTTGGTTTTTGTTCTATAATATTTCATTGTATGAATCTAGCACGATTTACCTATTCTACTATTGATGAATATTTGTTTTCTTTTTCATTTTGTCAATTATGAATAATGTCTTTTTTACCTGGCTGGTGTAGCTCAGTGGATTGAGCGCGGGCCTGCGAACCAGACAGTCGCGGTTCGGTTCCCAGTCAGGGCACATACGGGGGTTGCAGGCCGGTTCCCTGCAGGCCAGTTCCCAGCAGGGGACACATGAAAGGCAACCGTACATTGATGTTTCTCTCCCTCTCTCTTTCCCTTCCCCTCTAAAGATAAATAAATAAAATCTTAAAAATAATAATAATGTCTTTTTTAGCATTCTGTATATGTCATTTGGTAAAACTATATATGCATTTATGTTGGGGAAATACCTATGAATTCCTAGATAATAGAGTATGTGTATTATTACTTTCAACAGTACCACAAAATTCTCAGTTTACACTTTTATTATTGGTGCATAAGAATTTCTGTTCTTTCACAATCTTCCCACTGCTTGGCATTGTAAGTTATATTTAAATTGTAATCATTCTGGTAGTGTATAATGACATCATACTGAGGTTCTAATTTGTACTTTATTGATGTCTAATCAAGTTGAGTATCCTTTCATATACTCTTTAAATACTTATTCATGACTTCTGCTATTTAAATTGTGAATTAAAGAAAATTATATATGTATATGTGTGCACATGTGGTGTCTTGTGTAACTTTTTATATCTGAGTCTACATTTTATATTCTTCTAGGTTTTTCTTTGAGAATATTTCATTATAGCCCATCAAAAAAAAAAAAGAAATGAAATGAAAAAAGAGAATGTAGGATGACATGAAGATGCATTTATGGGCAAGGCCTAAATAGATGTATATCACTTCTACACATATTCTAAATTAAATTTGGCTCAAAATTAAATTTGGCTACAGGAACATGTAATCTTATTGATTAGCCATGATGTAGAGACTAAAAATTTGTTTGAACCTAGTTCGTCTCTTGCACACAATAAAAAATATTCTACAGAAAAGTTTTAGCAAGCAAAACATCTCAGAATCTTAATTCAATCATCCTAACTTTGTCATAGATATCTGGATTGTCCCTAATGGAATCCAAAACAATGTCTGTGCTTACCACTCATTTTTTATGATTACATATTGATATATATTAATGAATTTATCCCATCTAATATTTTGTTACATTAAATTCATTTTATACAAATTCATGTTATATTAATTTCCCAGTCTTTGATAGAATTCCAGAGTTGAAAAAGAAAGCAGAGTTCATCTGGTCCAGTCCTCTTCCAATACATAAATCCTCTCCATCTGGTTAAACTCATTTTTAATTCCAGTGCTATTCTCCAAGCTTCTAGTCATTTCATCAGCAAACTTAATTAACAGGGACTCTGTTCAATCTATGGGCTCATGAGACCAGCTTAACAAAATTAATAAATATATAACTTGGCTGACTGCACAGTGAGGTGAAAGATGTGGAAGTAATGTGCATCACTTCAATGCCTGTAATTCCTTTCATAACATTACCAAGCATTATTAGGTCATCTTAAATTCACTTTGTTGTGAAAAAAAGTCTGCCTGGTTATAACAGCATGCTACTGGGAGATGGAAAATAAAATATCATGCTTATAAGTTAAAATGTGCTAGATGAGCTAATTAACATTTCAGATGAACCATGCAAAATAAAGAACACCTAATTCAGTAGTATCTTGAAATTTTTCTTGTAAAATATATCATTTTTGGAAAAGTTACTATGAGTATGGACCATCAGTGGCCAAGCTGCCTATCTTAGGTGGTACTGTTATACAAACTGTAATATGAAAAAATGTTCCCTTAGTTTGTGCTATTCACAGACCTTTGGTCTTAATCTGTCGATTCACATGCCAATCTCAGCAAAAGGAAAATTAAAAGTTTTAATGTGTATTATGTAACATTTGAAATTTAACTATGGTAACAAAGATATTGAAAATATCTGATCTCCATTTATAAGGTAGATTGGGTACCTTGTGTTGATGGATTCTGTTCTACCATTAGCACCATGATGACAGATTTCACAGGTCATGCCACAGCCAGTGAAGATTACTGACTGATGGGTTGCATGTGTAAACTTGTTTCCCTACAGAGGCACCTTGAGGCCCATACTATAATTGATAATACTTGCTATGTTGCCTATTGTGCAAATTATGATTATGAAAAAATAATTTCTATAACCCTCGAGTTTTGTAAGTGAATTTTTATGGCTTCAAAGTGGCTTTTGCAGACACAACAGATTTTCCAGAGGTCACCTTTGGTTCTTAAGATTTGTATTTTATTTATTAAAGAAACTTGAGCTTCCTTAAAAATTTAAGCTTAATTTACAAATATTGGTATTTTGTTTGTAAGTATAGCAAATGTGAACAGTAACTTTTAGGAGGACTTTTAATTAATATGTATGGAAAAGCCCCTGGAAACAGCTCAGATGGACCTACAAGTTAGGTGTGATAGAGCCTCATGGAATCACCAGGGTGGAGCAAACAGTGTGAGCCAGACTAATGGAGTCTCAGATATGGTGCCCCACCTACTGGCACTGTGGCTCTGTGGGGATAAGGCTCAGAAAATGAACAATAGCCTCTGCCAGCATTCTGTCTGGGAGGAAAGCTGCAAAATAAAGCTTGAAGGGGACCATTTATGTGGTCCCCTTCATAAATATGGAATTTAAATGCCTTTACATTGTAAATGTAAACTTTAAAATATTGAATTTCTTATTTATGTTCTACAATTACATGTGACATCACTTTTCTAACTCATTCCAATTAACTTAGGAGTGTCGCCACAAGGGAATTTTTTAGGGTCCCCTTCTTAGGTAACTGATATTGCTAATTAAGCAAAGATCTAATTCAGAGACACACCATAAAAATGATGAGAACCAGGGTGATTTTTTTTTTGCATTCTTCTGACTGCTCTAATGAAACTTCTTATAGCCATTCATCACATACTTCAAGATTTAAATAGAACATTGGTCAGGTAGCAGAAAAAACAGAGGGCTTGAGCTGTTTTGCTACCTGATTTCCAAGTCAGATTAGAGACTGTAACCCTCAGTAAGGTGACTATGTCACTGATTGGATATAACTATTGTGTTTTCTAAGTCATTCAACTCTGAATCCTGTTTACATTTTCTCTCATATCTGTTATGACCATAATCCCCACACATAAAATGTCTTCCTGAATTTTGAGAATTTTTTATTGATATATCTCTGTCTTATAGCCACAACTTTTAAAGTCATGCTATTGACATATAAAATTATTATGTATTAATTTCATATACAATTATATGATTTATTTATTTCATATTCTATGCACTAAGGTTTTTGTAGGGTGGGGAATGGAGTAAGGCTACAGAAATGAAGATATATTGATTACCAAACACCTCCCAGTTACTATTCTTAGATTTTCCTGTAATTATTTCATCTCTTACTGTTCAAGTATATTTTGCAGTGAACTTTCTTAAAGTAGAATGAGTTTTCTATCAAGTAGCAGTAACAGCTGGAACACATTCAGAATATATGCTCACATCTTCCCAGTCTATTCAGGGAAGGCATTATATCAAAGCACAGTTGAAAAAATACCAAAGCAGACCTAGGGAATGAATGTATCGCATGCAGCCAGTTCTCCAGGGGGTTGGTTTAGTGTAGGGGCAGACTTCAGAGCACCCAGAGTTATACATCTCAAACTAGAGCACCTTCCAGATAACAGCCATGGGAGTTTTCCAACGAACTTCTATAACTGTAAGACAATCAAGGCAAATTTCAGTTAAATGCCAATTTTTCCTAAATATTTGGGGGAAATGAACTTGAATGTGTGTACTTTAAGTATTTCAGTGTAGGATCATATGTAAAACCAGTAGAGTCCCAGTTTATTATTTCAACTGATCTAAAAGATATTTTTGACAGTGAGTTCTTTTGTGACACTAGAGAATTCCATGATCTAGTTTATTGAGGAGAACAGGGTATATAGTACTCAGGAATGAGCATAGTTTGGTAATGTATGGCACAGATGGGCTATAATGATTTTTGCTGAAGTTATGTAAGATTACACTAAAAATCTCTTTTGAAAATTTTATCACTTTATGGACCATTTTAATTTTTGCCTTTACTTTAATTACTAAAAACATGGCTCTAAAATCCATTGATTCTCCTGCAACATGATTGCATCAGACCTTTTGGTTATATGTTGTGTTGCTTTGTTTCACTGTCTGAGTAAGAGCACCAAATAGTCCAAGTTTTGTGATTTAGTCGTATCCATAATTTACCATTTTAAAACAGTTTATTTAAAAAGTCATGTTAACTTGAAACAATAATTCAGAAATTAAAAAATCAAGAAACATTAGAGGTATGAGAATGAATCTAAAGTATACAAACAGTTCAAAGGAACATTAAATTATTAAGAAAACAGCAAAGAAGACACTGTCGTCACTCCAGTCATAACACGTGATTTGATGGTAGGTGCAACAAACAGCAAGAAGGGCTAAGACCTGTTCATGTGCTTGTTTACAATGTAAGTACCAAAGATAAAAATAAAATGTCTGCCAGAGCAAAAGTTATAAAAATTCAAGTCTTTTTGTAGTGTGTACATGATAATCATTGGCAGTTTAAATGAAAATCACCAGAAGATTTTATAGATAAAAATGCAAAAGTATATTTTGTAAGACAAAAGTAAAATAACTTAAAGCAACATAAAAATTGCTTAAAACTTATTTTAAGATCAGCTTTAGAACTACCTAAGAAGGTTAAATGCTAGACTAGTATATGAGCTTACCTCCTTAGGTAGTAATTATTGTAATTATTTTTAACCTGTTATAGAAATAGCAAAAAATAGGCAGAAAAACCAATAAAAAGTTTTTACTAAAAAAACCTAGCTAATTATAATGTAAATAGGGTAAAGACTTGTGGCTTCAAATGTTTGAGAGACTGTGGTGAACCTGATTCTTCACAGTTGGGTTACCTATTCATATGAATTATTCACTCATTTTATTTGTCTTCAATATATTTGTTTCTATGATAATGTTTGTGAATCATGAAAATTTAAAGAATGATGGGTGATAAATTACTTGGTGAAAAAAGGATAAAGATAATATGCTGATTCTTTAAAAGATTATTTTCCAAGGAAAAATAAAGTTAATTTTTATTTTAAGAAAAAGATTGGGAATGGTAAACCACGTTAAGGTCTTTCTTTTTCTTCAACATTGCCTGGCTATTCTTGTCTTTCTGCATCTTCCTATCACTTTAAAAATTACGTTTTAAATGCCATGAAAAAAGTTGGATTTTTAAGTGACATTTTATTGAAATTGTATATAAATTTAGAAGAAATTTCTATATTTACATTATTGACTCTCCCAATCCAGGAAAATCCCTCCTACTATTTATGCATTCTTTAATATCTCTCAATAATATTTTGTAGTTTTGTATGTACACTTACTTTTTTTATATCTTTCCATTTTTAATCAATTTGCAGAAAACTGAATTGCACAGCAACCTCCAAAAGTCACCAATGAGGCTTATTTTTTGGATGATGAGTATTGTTTTTTTTAAATTTAATTGTTGTTCAAGTACAGTTTTCTGTCTTTTACTCCCATCCCAGCTCACCCCCCAGTGCTCCCCACCACCCTCCTATTTCCACCCCCCTTGGTTATTGTCCATGTGTCCTTTATACTAGTTCCTGCGAATCCTTCCTCTTTTCCCCTGAAATTCCCTCCCCTCTGTACACTTATTTTTTATATTTTCCTTTCTTTTTACTGTCAATACTTTAAATATATTATACTAACTCACCTATCTTCTAACTAGCACCCTCGTTAGCTGTGTCAAGTCCATGTGTATTACTTATTTTTTATATTCAGTGTGTTCTTTTGTTCTAGATTTTTCCATGGTTTCCATAGTAATTCTTCTCTACAGATCCTGGTTACATGCTTATATCAACCCCAATTTTCATGAATATATTAAGTATAGCAATGAATATATTAATTATTGGGCAATGTCCATGCCTGATATTTCTAATATTAGAATATCCTTTTGATGTTCTGTCTTACTCTTAATTGTAGTAATTCACTGTGTTAGATGTGCTGTGGTCTATTGCTGTGCATGCTGAATATTGTATGTGAAAAATTATTAATATAATTTGAATCTTTTGAAAATGTTATTTTTCTTCATCGAGGATTTCCTTTTGCCTCTGGTAGAAGTTTGACTAGGAGAAGGTCATTCAATCACAGGTGAAATTGGATTTCTGTCATTGTGAAGACTATTTCTGATTTTCTATTAATTCTTTGCTCTTGACTTTTGGCTATCTCAATTGAAAATTTAAGAATTTCACCAGGATCTTTTCTAATTGATAGACTCTGACTACACTCTCTTCTTTCTAGGCTCTTGAAACCATGAAGGGCTATTCAGTGGCTTGTCCATCACTAACAAGCTGTTAAGTGCTTCCAGGACAAAAGATGTACTTACTAAATGCCAGACTGTGTCTTTGCACTTCTCTCAGGAACTGGGCTGTAAGTTTAGGTTCCTTGGTAGCTCCCCCATGTCTTTAACAGATGGTTTTAACATATGTTACCCAACTTTTCATGTTGTTATTGGTGAGAGGATTGTTCTAATGTAAGCTAATTCATTATAGCCAGAATTAAAAGGGGTGCTCCTACCTCTTTATTTGGGGAAGGAAATAACTTCAGAGTGTTTCTATGAGACTGTCAGCACCACTAATCAATGGAGCCTACACACTCTTAGCAACTTCTTGTAACTTCATCTCCCAGCAAGAAGATGCACATAGAATGTCCAGGGCCAGTGTTCTGTTACACTATGTTTTTGATAGTATACTAGGGCATTGTTCCTTTGTGGTCACATTAACTGTCTTGTCAAATGATAAAAAACTCTTGCCAATTTTTCATATATTTGATTGCATTAAAGATGACATTGATTTAAGAAATAATGTTATATATCACAATTTAAAGAAAAATGCTATTGTAATCATAAAGTGTCGAAGACTTTCAAATGCTTCTTGATTTAAAAAATTCCATTATGTTAATAATATAAAGCTATGAAATATAAACCAGGGCATGGGTTGACACAATAAGTTTTTTAAAATTAAACTTGGAATTTCAAAATATTGAAAAACAAAGAAAAATTGCCTATCTTCAAAATCTGATACATAATGTAAATTTTTCTCAATTTAGTCATAATTTTGGAGTTGATAGATATAATAAAAAACATAACTAATGAATAACATAGATCATAAATTTTGAAAAATTATAATATAAAATTCTTGTTTAAAAACAAACATACACACATTATATAATAGTAGGCACACATTTTTAAATATGACACACCAAAGGTTTTTTATGAAAGGTTTTAGAATTACTGAATTCTAAATTTGGGTAAATTTACCCAAATGGGTAAAGTTGGCTTCCTTTTAGTCATTCTTTAGCATAGTGGTCCTTTAATCATGGCTTGTTAAAGGACTATTATATACCCTGATAAGTGAAAATTTGAGTCAGAGGGAGGACATTGTAAACATGTATTTATAATTTTAGTTTCTGATTTTTATTAATTCAACACGTATTTATCACTGCCATGCCAAGTAATGTAATGAACACTGAAATTACAATTCTCTCTATACTACCTGATGTTGATGGTTAATTGATACATGGTTTTTGCCCTCAAGATATGTAACAAATAATAATAGGAGAATACAAGTGTAACTCTGTCATTTAAAAAATCATATCATAGAAGGTAACAATGACAAAAGACCATGATAGTAAAAATAGCATTAGAGGTATAATCACAAGCCAGTTTAATTGCTATAACCATGTTAAAAGGTTGAGACTTTACTCTGAGGGTTTGTTTACTGTGCTGGTACTTTCTAAGATCTGTTAATAGAATTTGGACCATGTGGCGACAGGTCTTTGTTCAAAGAAAAATATTGCTGAAAAATGTGACATCATCATCATCATCATCTTTGGTTTCACTGTAAGAGCTAACATTTATCAAGGATTTAATAAGTGTCAAGTATAATCCAATGTTCTTTTAACACAGGTTTGAACTCATTTGTTCTCCATAACAGTCCCATAGAATATCCCATCGCCCTTTTTGTATCATCCAGATACTTAACAGATGAGGAAATAAGCTGCAAGAATTAAATAATTTACTAGGAAATTCGCACTGCTAAGAAATGGTAAAGCATATTTCACTTAGCATACTATTCTCTAGGTAATATTTCCTTCTTTTTTTATGTAAAGTGGTATTCTACTGTGTAGGTTCACCACAGCTTTTTTATCCACTCATCTACTGAGGGGCACTGGGGCTGCTTCCAGATCTTGGCTGTCGTAAATAATGCTGCAGTGAACATGGTGTGCACACATTCTTTCAAATCAGCGTTTTAGATTTCTTTTGATACATCCCACAAAGTGGAATTGCGAGGTAAAGAAGATAGTGCCATTTTTAATTTTTTGACATAACTCCATACCCCATTTCACAGTGGCTGAGCCAATCTGCATTTCCACTAACAGTGCACTTCCTCCACATCCTCCCCAGCGCTTGTTGTTTGTTAATTTATTGATGGTAGCTATTCTGACAGGTGTGAGGTGAAGTCTCATTGTGATTTTAATGTGCATTTCTGTGATAATTAGCGATGCTGAGCATCCTTTCATATGTCTATTGGCCATCTATATGCCCTTTTTGGAGAAGTTTTTATTCAGGTCCTTTGTCCATTTCTTAATTTGGTTTTTTTTTTTGGTGGTGAGTTTTATAAGTTCCTTATAAATTTTGGATATTAAGCCCTTATCAGATGTATTGGTAAATATGTTCTTCCATATATATGTGGAGTCCAATGAACATAATGAACAAAGTAAACCAGCAAAGTGGAGACAGACTTATGGATACAGAGAACAGACTGACAGATGTCAGAGGGAAGGAGGTTGGGGGCTGGGTGAGAATGGTGAAGGGAATAAGCAAAAAAATAAACAGAAAGAAAGAAAGACTCATACATAGACAAAAGAGTATGGTGTTTGCCAGAGGGAAAGAGGGGTGGGAGAGGTAGAAGGGGGTAAAGGAGATGAATGGTTATGCAAGGAGGCTTGACTTGGGGTGGAAAACACAAAATACAATATATAGATGCTGTACTGTAGAATTGTATACAGACTTTTATTAACCAATGTCACCCCAGTAATTTTAGAAAATAAATTATATGAAAAAAGCAATGGTGAAGTTGAAACTCAATGGATATTAGAAGTCCGTAGCCTGAATCCAGATACTGTGCTTTGACAAGCTCTCACTATTCAATTGCAGCCTGCTAAGTAGCATCACTGCCATCATCTGAACGCTTCCAGAAATACAAAACTTTAGGTCCCACCCACACCTGCATTTTAGCATCTTCCTGTGATTCACACAAGTATGGAAGTTTGAGAAGTACTGTGCGTGGCTTCTGCACTCGAGGCTTTCGGGGGGAGAGGTCATCGTGGGATAAGAGGCCTAGAATGTCTTATGTTCCTATGGCCTTTGTTACAGTTTTTCAGTCATAGGCAGAGGTTATAACTATGTAATGTCAATAAATCTGGATGAACATTGGAAAACTCACGAGATATTTTGCCTGCACAGTAAAAATGGTTGTCAGTGCTACTACCCGATGCTTTTAAGTAGGACCAGCATAATTGGAAGTTAAATAGGCTCAGAAGATGAGTTATTTAAAATATGTATATACACAGACATATGTATATACATATGTATAAATGTTTATATGTGTATATATTGATGTATTTATTTATCACTGCTGTTTCCCAAATAATAGTATTACTGGAGGTGAGACAGATCTTTCAGGTGGTACCTGGTCATGGTATTACACAGTACTGACTGAGAAGTTAACTCCACTTTTATTCTCTCTTAATCCTCTGATCAACTAAGAGCAAGCATTTTTTAAAAGAATTTTTTATTTTTATTTTTAGAGAGAGGCAAAGGGAGGAAGGGATGGAGAGAAACATCAATGTGTGGTTGCCTATTGCACACTCACTACTGAGGACCTGGCCTGCAACCCAGGCATGTGCACTGACTGGGAATTGAACTGGCAACCCTGCAGTTCAGCACTCAGTCCACTGAGCCACACCAGCCAGGGCAAGATCAAGCATTTTCGAGACCCTATTTCTCTCAATACTTTTCTATCACTTGTGAAAAAGAGAGAGGTAACCCTTTATGCCCATGGTAGAGGAATAAAAGACTGAAATTTTATCAGTATTTTCAGGTTATTTTGACTTAAGAATCAGTGCTAAGAGCTGAAGTGTCTACTTCTTGGAGGTAAATGCTATTTAGAATATGTAAAAATAAGTGATAATACTGTAAATATTTGGAAAAATAGCAAGTGTTTTAACTGTTCAATAAAATAAGTAGACATTATATCATCCCTAAGGCACTGGCCATTACCCATTATTTTCTGATTTTGTGATTGCTACATATATATTACATTTAAGTAATAAATAATTGGTAATAAGTGGAAAGAGAGAGAGAAATAACTTTTGGCAAGCAATAATAACAAAGTTGAGTTATAAACAGTTCTGTTTTTACTGAATTTTTATTTGTAATTATTTTACATTTATAATTTTTAATGTGTGATAGATTTAAAACTTTCTTTAAAATAAATTTTATGTATAAAACTGTTAATTTTAACTAAGCGATTAAAACAATAGTACAGTTGATACATTTGGCAAACCCTGTGATGGATGTGTGTTAATACTGAGGATTAAGACCACTGATATACAGAATAATCAATATTCAAATGATCTTGAAAACTAAACTAAATGCACAAATGACAGTTCAGTTTCAAAGAGTTTTGAACAAGTTTATGAATCCTTTTCAATTTACAGTGTCTTTTATTTCCCTTTGTTTACACTAGGATGGTACCTGGATGCCCTCCAGGAGGGCAAGGGTCTGGGTCACTCTCTGACTCCCTGCCCTTCCTTCCTACCAAGGGGACACCTGGATGGAAGGAGGAACATGATGCAGTCATTGGAGATCAGGACACATATTTCCTTTTGACAGGAGCACAGATTTTTTTCCCTCTCTGGAAAGCTCCCTAAAGAGAGCAGGTAGTGCGGACTCATTCTCACCTCCAACACATCCCTGACCTTGTCCCTTTCAGGGGAGGACCAAACAAGTCAGGGATGGGGCAAAGTAGAAGATACATTATATGAAAGATCCTCAAAACAAAAAAAGTGCTACACAAATATTGATGAAACATTATTGTTTTTATTTTAAGAAGAAAATTGCCTTCCTCATATATAGGTACCAAATGGAACAAGGGGAAATTTATACTCTAACTTAGTCTTTTTAAAAAAAGTTTATTTAAATAACAACTAACTCCTTCTCAGAGCTGCTAAGATCTATAAATCGCTACAATTTTTTAATGCTGAGGAAAAGAAAAGATTACCTCTAAGTGCTTCAAATCCAATCCCAGCAGTGTTTTTAATGAACCAAGCTTGTTTTTAATCAATACTTAAACTGCAGGGTTTTTCTTTTTTTATGGCGGTGATTTTAGATTTCTGCACTTGTGAAAAGATTAGCAAATGTCATGCTTGGGAACAGGAAGTGACTTTGATGCTGCAGATCAATAAGAAGCATTGTTCAGCTAAGTATGACAGATAAAAGCGAGCGCCATTTCCTAATTTTATAAGAAATCGCCATTATGATGCATCGCCTGCAGGTGGGCACTTTGAAGATTGTAGCCTCTGAGCCCGGGGCTTTAGGATGTTTGTAGAAATCTTTTCAGGTTAACATGAGTTGAGTGTAATGCACTCCAGAACATTAAACCTGTCTTTAACTGTTAATCTCTTTTATTTGTAGACCATTTTATTTTGCACAAATCACTTTTTACCTCACATTATGCTGTTTAAATCTCACAACAGTCCTGACAGGCAGGCAAAGTGGGGTTTTATTATACTTATCCCACAGATGGAAAATTGGAGATTCAGAGATATTAAGCAATTAGTCTGAGGTCATAAAAGTGATCAATGGCAGAGCATAATGGGTCCATAATTCATATGGAGGGCGAGGAGAGAGAATTTGTGCTTATTTACTAGCCAAATTTTTCTCAATGGTTATATTGAAGAGAAGGAACTAACAAAGATTACAGTGAGTTTCAAATATAAAACTAATTAATTGCAAATAAAATTCTTTAAGTCCAGTTTAATCATTATTAATTTATTCAGCTGGTATTTATTGTGTGCTGACTCCATGCTAACAAACAAAGCAGAAACAGACTCATGGATACTAGAGGGGAGGGTGAGAAAGGTGAAGGGATTGAGCCAAGGGGAAAAAAACTTCATAGACACAGATAACAACATGGTGTTCTCCAGAGGGAAAGGGGAGAGGAAGGGGGAGGTAGAAGGTAAAAAGGGGATAAATGGTGATGGACGGAGAGTTGACTTGGGGAGATGAACACACAATACAGTATACAGATGATGTATTATAGAACTGTACAACTGAAACCTATATAATCTTATTAGCCAGTGTCACCGCAATAAATTTAATGAAAATTTAAAAAACAGACATATTTCTGTTTTGGAGCATTTCTATTTTTTCTGACATTGAGCATAGGGCAAAACCAAGATAATCTCTGAGTTTATGAAATGGACAGTCTAACAAACTATAGTGAAGCATTTTCTTTAAGCATTTATATCCAGTTTTTTTACTGAGTAGTTTGTCATTGTACATTCAAGTGTAAAATGGATAAACTTGATATCACAATCCTACTTTTAAAGATTTATTATAAAGGATATCAGGTATTTACATAAGGATGTGTGCATACATTTCACGTTCTCAGAATTTTACAGTAACAAAAACTGGAAATTACATCGGTGTAAGGTTGCTTGACTATATTATGATACAATCACATAAGGAAATATTATTTCACTATTATAAATAATTATGTTGACTGATAGGTATGGCTAATAAAAACTGCCCATATTATATTATTAATTTTGATAAACAAATTAGAGATGGTATTTCTTGTTTTATCAAATTTATGTTTTGCTATTACTGTATAGGTAGGAAGAATTTTCTGAAAAGAATAGCCAGATGTTAGATATCATCTCTAAATAGTTAGATTTCTACTCATCTTTGTTTTCTTTTTAAGCTTTTTTCCATTTCATTTTTAATAAGCATATTGTATTTATGGTTATAAAATTTATTCAGCTGGTATTTATTGACCGGCCATCTTATTTAAAATAATTTATTAAAGATCGACTATTTACCATATAGTCTTGCAATGAGATGTGTTGTTAGGAAAATTTGGGAACATATTTTTATGATTTGGATATGTAGGGCTTTTTGCCTGTTTTGCCTTGTTCCATTTGTCAGATTATTTTGTTACTTAAATTGTTCTGTGTGGAGTCTGTTAGATTATATTTGGTATTTGGTATTTTAGAAGCCTGTATTGGTATCATTCTTTTATTTGAACTTGGTTATTCCATGGCCTACATTCTAGTCTCTTCTTATGGTTGGTATCTGTCAGAATTTTCTAAATGAAATAAAAAGAGTAGCTTCTCTTTTAAGTCACTACAGAAGAACTATGCTAAAACCTTTATGAAGACTTTTGATTCAGTGTTTAGTTTGTTTCTTCTCAGGTTGAATTTGTCTTCAGTAAAACAACTATTCTTCCTAAACTCCATCTAAGAGCATACATTTTTTCCCACTTTCTGAGTCCTGATCTTAATTTACATAATAAAAATGCCAGTTTTGCTTTGTCTGCAATGAATGGAGAAAAGAAGGTAATCTGTTTAATGCCTTGATTCATACAAATGAGATTTCCTGAAGCTTTTATTCCCCTTTTGGAAGTCTGAGTTTGGGGAAGAAATTCTATACTTCTATTGAGCAGAAACTTCTGCCAGTTCTTAGGGTGTGATACTTAGATTGTGAAAGGCAGATGCTGTGCCGTTCTTGATGTAAATGAACAGACTCTTACTGACATGGGATGATATATCACCAAAGATTCCCTACTATACCTATGTCAGAGACAGAAAAAAATAAAAATGCAAATAAGATTAGAAAAGTCATAACTCTGAGCTCCCAACCTCAGGACTCTGGTCAGCAAAGTTCTTTAATTTCTGTGTTTAGAAGAGTCATGATAACATTGAGGAGAAATTAGGAATTGCCAATTGTTAATCCAGGGAGTGACACCCATTTCCTATTTTGACTTGGCCTGAAGGGTTTGTTTTGAGGACAGCTTTTTCACTCATTATGTGTGCTTTAAATGGGAACCAGCAAGCCTCTCTTGTCTTGATCAGAGCTATTTAGTCTTAAATATATACACAATCAACTTTTTAAATAGAATGACATTGCCAGCATTTTCTGCATGGGGATGATGACATTGATATTAATGGTGACCAGGCCAATCAGCACGAGCTCATTGGCAGAGTGCTAAAATCCATTGGTGGTATCCGCCAATTGAAAAAACACCCCACATTTGCCTTCTGTTGAAGGTGCCAACAGACACTCTGCATTCTGGAAAGCTACGTAAACCAGGCTCCTTTGGCTACCAGTAAGAGAAATCCTTAAGAATTAAAATATCATAGGGATGGAGGCAAGTAGGTGGTAGGGTTTTGATGTTTCTCTCCCTCTCTCCTTCCCCTCTAACGATAAATAAATAAATAAATAAATAAATAAATAAGTAACTATTAAAAAAAAGAAATAGCAAAATGAGTTAAAAAATATCGGTAACTCGTATTTCAGGAGGAAGATGAGGCCATTTGCTCTGGTGATTAAGAGGACTCCAACCCAGGTTCATGTAATCCGTGTGACTTGAACGGTTATTAGAATTCTCTATTGTTTCCTCACTGATAATTGGGGATGGTACTTTTTTTCCTCAGAAGGTTTTTTATGAGGTATTTTCAGCCTTTTATTCTGAGCCTAGTAAATACTTTCCTACACATGATATTTAGTCTTTACAGTGAAAGGTAAATTCTGCTGGATAAATTAGTTTTAATGGATTAAGCAGGGGTGTCCAACCTATGGCCCATGGGTCATGTGCAGCCCAGGATGGCTGTGAGCATCGCCTAATACCAAATCGTAAATTTACTTAAAACATTATGAGATTTTTTTGTGATTAAGCGTTGCATTGTGTTTCATGTGTGGCCCAAGACAACTCTTCTCTTTCCAATGTGGCCAAGAAGGTTGGACACGGCTGATCGAGCTTTGGTAAACTGCATACCTCCCTGAGCACAGAAAGTGCACAGAACTTCATCATAGCTCCGCGTGTGCGTGTTCTCAGTTCAGAGAGGGTTGGGGCGGTAACTACCTTTGAAGTGGTTACCCTACCCACCCAAACCTATTCATACAGTCGATATCACAGGCTGCCGGTTGTCATTGCCAGACCCCTGAGACAAGCCTCTTCTTAAAGTCATGTAACTGAAGACCCTGCCAGTTTAATTCCTCTTCCTCCAAAAAAACTTAGGCACACGTTGTGGGTCAGGGAAAAAGAGAGCCTCCCAGACAATCTACATTTTCTCTTAGAATAAGAAAATTTAGAACACATTAAAATAGTACTTTATTGTTCTTCATGACTATTTCAAGTTGGTCCTTGATTGCTTAAATGGCAGTGTGTGTTTATTATCCTGATAATGACAGTGAGTGAAATGTAAAGAATTCAGCACTTACCCAAAAGCCGCTCTGCACACCCAAGGACACAGAAACCCTCGGAGAGGCTGGCAGTCAGCCTCCAGAGCAGCTCGGGGTTGAGTCAGCACTCCCGCCAGCAGGCTGGCTTCGGGGCTCGCCTTGTAGGTGGCAGTTGGGGAAGAAATACAGATGCTTAAGTTTTATCTAATTTGTTGAGTTTCCTCTCTCTTTCATTGAGCCCCACCGTCCCTTTTGTGTTTGGTTCTTTTGACTTGCAAAGAGAAAATGATATACAATGGAGACTTATTATGAGGATATAAAAAAAGAAAAAGATAGCTAGAACTTGTGAAAGCCAGCCATTGCCTTCCATGAAGGCCTCACAGAGACTGGGCTGACATTTGGAAGCTGGAAGGTCATTCAGGGGAGCTCACTGATCATCACTCAGAAGCAGGCATATGGGCGTGGTGCTCCAATTGCACTACTCCTAAGGTGACTTTTTTGTTCTCTCGATCTCTCTGCTTCTAAGGTTCTGGGATCTCTAAGTACTTTTTCACTATTCATTACCTTATGTTTTTCATAGCATCTGCTTTCTCAAGCAGTTTTTGCTACCATCATCAGAATTTCTCTGCATGCCTCATAGTTAACAGAGAGTCTGGTTGGTTTGGAACTTCACCATCTGGTTCAAGGAATGGCTGTTGGGCAGGGCTCGTCACCTAGTAAACCTGTGGCCATTTTACAGTTTGGAAAAGTCAGTGAGTACAGTCAATATGCTTGTCAACAGTGGATAGTGTGGGCTCTCCATGCAAAATAATTCAGATGAAGAAATTTCAGTTTTATTCTTGGCCCTTCAGGCAATTGTTAGAGATACCCTGTGGGTCAGAAAATGAAGTCTTTTAGAGGCACTCAATTTTGGTTAAAGGAAGCACACAGCACTCTATTCCTGGGTGCCCCCTGCCTAGGCCATTGCCCTGAGCATGAGACAGCGGTAGACATGGACATTTACCTCTTCATGTTTGTTCAGTTTTTGTCTTCTCTTAGCCGTTCCTCCCCAGACAAGAAATAATTCAATAGTACAGTAATGAAACACTTGTAAAGTTTAAGAGTGAAGACCTAACTATTCTTACAGAAGAGTTTTGTGTTAGGTATACAAAGAAGCTTGGAAACCACATGTCTCTTGGAAAGTTTAAGTAGCAGAATTGCCCAAGGGCCCTCTGGGCAGGCGAGGTAGGTATAGCTGGAGAGAGGCACTCAAGAAGAGGTTTTCTCCTTTTCTAACTTAGGTTTCCTTTTTTCCCCCTCTTGTTTAGTCATATCTCTTTCATTCATGTTCTTTGTGTCACTGACAGTTCATTTCCAGGTCTCCCTTAACTCTGACATAGTTCCCTGGCAAGTCACAAAGGCTTCTAAAATCAGCACTATGACTTACATTTTTATCATTTAATTTCAATAATTATTAGACTACATTTTTGTGATTGCAATGCTTTCTTCCATTTCACACCCTCTTTCAGTGTGAGTTCGATTCTCTCTTTCTGAACATATGACCAACACTGGTATGCACCAGGAGAATGTTAGTTGATATTTTAATTAAAAATGCAAAAATCAAAGGAATTTCCACCCCATTGTTACATATCGTAAGTATTGGGATTGCATTGAACCATGCTGGACAAATATGCCTTCCAGACAAGAAGTTCCCTGTAATAGAAATTGGTTTCCCTCATGATTTATATCGAAGTGCACCAAAATCAATCTGCAATTTGAAAAGAAGTCACAAAAGAATGGCCACTTTCTACCAATTCCATCTAAATTATATGCTGTAAAATAATGCATCAAATTTAAAGAAAAACATGATGCTATAGTTTCTATATATATCCAAGGTATTTTGGACTAGCTTGTCATTTCTCATAATTGAAATTCTGATGCTAAAGATGTATTTCCATATTTTTAAATTTAAAGTTATGCCAGTAAAATATTTCATTCCCTATGATGATACATTTTTGCTTTTCACTTTGATCTGGCTATGGAGACACGAATCTCTTCATTTCTCCTTTAAGATATATTCTGTTTCACCACAGCTCAAAGATAATGAAGACCTCAGGCACTAACTGCAGCACTTACTAACCTATTTCATTAAGCAGGCTGTATCACATATGAGTTTACTCTTGATTTTTTAATTGAAAATAAATAATAATTGTTCTTATTATTACTGTTATGTTTTAATTGAGTACTAAGTCTTCATGGATGTGCTTTGTATTTTAACTATATAGAACACTTAGATAGACAATTTAAGTGGATGAACTGATTGGATCCTGTTCTTTCTAAAATGGTATTCTTCCTAAAGCTCTTTCTAGCAGTTCCTTATTATCTCTGATAGCTAATATTTGATTTGTATTCTCAAGCACTTGGCCAACGGATAGAAACATTTCTGGGTTCCACCCTACAAAAGCTCTAGTTCTAAAATAGGAAACTACTGCCAAGTTTTATGTGTTCCCACCCAGTTATTTTATTCACACCCTGCTTTCTGTTCCCAATGCCACCAACCTAGTTCACGTCCTACACCCTTTGGCCTTGGCATTTCAGTAGCCTCCTAGCTGAACTATCCAAGTTTTACTCATGGCTTTCAAATTAATCTTCTTCAAAGCACATTTTCTGATCATGCCAGTTTCTTACTCATGCAGAAATGTGTAAGTCATTCAATGAAGTCGCTTTATTTAATTCAATGACCACTAATAGTCTTAGAGATATTTTAAGTACTTACTAAGTTTAGGAATTTGCTGGGCCTGCCACCAACCACTGCAAGTCAGAAACTCCAAATCATGGTCTTCCTGATGTCATTCACATCAATAGGACAAAATGCTATTTGGTAAATCTAGTCAGAAACTTTATTCCTGAAATGAAGAAAGATGATCAATGTGTTAATTATTCCTTCTCCACAATTCTGGGGAATTAGGAAAGTATTAAAGGATCTTGGGGGGAAATAAGCAGTTCAAGAGGGGGGACTCTTAAGGAAGGGTAGGGAGTTCTCATTTCCAGGGAGCATATGCTATTCTCAAACATGCTTGGCACATGCTTAAGCATGTATCACATGTCACATTTTAATGTTAAATCTCTGTCCCTGGTTCTGATTGTAGTATGCTAATAAAGAAACATTTATCAAAAAAGTCTCTTGGGAAGGAGTTTCAGGTGCCATGTTCTATTTTTCTGGTACAAACCAGTTTCTTGGTGGTAGTGCTTTTGCTCCTTCTCTGATTTCTGCTGGAGGACTTAGCCCTGGCATGCTCATCTTTTCTTCAGTTCAGCCTGCTTTTGTCAGGAATTATGTTGGAGAGAGTAGAAGAAACTCAGCAAAACTTAAGGATTAACTAATGATGGGGTAGCACAGCTCAGGGACAGGCACTGAGAATATGAAAATGGATAAAACGGGCTTGGAGACATTTACCGTTTCCTAGGTGAAACGTTATGTGGCATTTACTATGTAGATTTTGCTATGTAGATTTATAACCATACTGATATTGTCGATATGTGTTTAAATACACACACATACTGTAGCATCACACAGAGCTATAATGTATAGAGTGGGTATAAACCTGGATCCATGAATGTGGGTTTGAAAAACAAATTACATTTTATATAAGAATTCAGTTTTCAGATAGACTCTTTGTTGTACTCAAGTCACAGAAATATAATAAGTTTGACCATACTCCCCTTCACGAGGATTGTGGCTAAATTCCTGAAGTTTATGTACTGTCTCTGCTGTAGACTCACTGTGTCTTCCCAAAATTGCTGTGTTGCAATAATTCCCATGTGATGGTACTTGGAGGTGATGGGATCAGATCAGGTGAGCAGACCTCTCATGAACAGAATTGGTGCACTTATGAAAGAGACTCCATTGGAAACACCTGTGAATCGTGATGGCAGGAAAGGCCCTAAGGCCCATGAGGACAGCAGGGCCACAAGAGATCTGATCGTATCCACCACCCTAAGCCTCCTCATCAATGGCTCAAATCTGGAAGCCACTGGCTCCAAGAATATGGCCTGGTGGTCTATGGCAGGACCTAAGTCACCCACCAGGGGGGCCTCATTACCAAGGACAGGTGTGTGGGTGTGAACTGCGCATGCGCCTTCCTGCTTACTCAGTGTTTAATTAAGCACAAGCTCAGTCAGAGGTCTGGGTGGTGTAGGAACAGGCTGACCAAATGTGGAGGCTTCTGGGGACCACACGGGGTTGCTAGGGTCCATAAATTTAAAAAGAAGAAGAAGGAGTAAGAGGAGGAAAGGAGGAGAGAGACGCTGCAGAGCTCCGTTTGGCTTTTTGCCATATGAGAACACAACAAGATCGCCAGTCAGGAACCACAAAGCTGACTCTCCTGAGATACTGAATCTGCCTGCACCTGGGTCTTGGATTGTCCCAGTCTCCAGAAATGTAAGAAAGAATTTTCTTTTGATTTTAGGCCACCTGGTCTGTGGCATTTTTGTCATAGCATCCTGAACTAGCGAACACAAGCCGTATGGAGGGAGGGCACATGGTCTACCTGTTGCCTGAGTGTGCAGCCATGTACTTAGTTGACCATCATCTCGTCTGGTCCACAGAGGTCTCTGTTAAGACATGGTTTATTTCAATCTACCAGGCTGTGTTAGGTTTGGACCTGAAGTTCTCCATTTTCTATGAATATTTGTTATTCCCAATTTTGGGACATCCTTATTTTCTTCAGCCTGTCTTTCTCTAATGCTTTGTTTGTGTTTAAAATGCTCTCCCTTTCCCTAAAGTGACTACTAGGCTTTTACAAATCAAAGCTAAGTTCCTTCTGTTTTTGCTTTGCTTCCCTCTCCCTCGCTGAGCCTGAGCAGCCCAAACACGTGAATAGAAGGTCCAGGAAGGCAGTGTGTGAGGTAAGAGCAGGAGCTGAGTAGAGGGCAAAAGAGGAAACTAACAAGGAAGAAGTTCTTAACTATTTCAAAAATTATTATTCTAGCCCTTAAAACTTGCATGATATACATTGGAGGTTTAATTGTACATGGCCCATGTGTGCTCGCAGGAGTCATAATGCTAGCATGACGCCTAACACTTTCTAGAGCCCATGGTCAGGAGCAGCATGTGCAACGAAGCCGAGAGGCCTCTGAACACTTACAGAAATGCCAAATAGTGACGGTATTTATGAATTTCCATCTGATTACATTAAACTCAGTGCTATTTGTTCTAGGCTAATCTAGATAGTGTCAAAGGGGCTTTTTTTTTTTTTTTTTTAGAAATCCATAATCTGATGTGGAATTCGGACATTTCGTTTTAAACCATTGTCCATCCCTGTGTGCTCTGAAACATTGTCAATAACCAGCAGTGGAGCTTTCTCTCAATATTGCTGTCTCATCAGCCATCTGACACTGGTGATCACAGTAATGCTAATAATGCTTGTATTGGGTTGGCCAAAAAGTCTCTTTAGATTTTTCCGTAAAATAAAAGACACATTTTTCATTTTCACGAATAACTTTATTGATTTGAATATTTTGAGTATGTGGGCCATCTCCCACTCTTGGCTTGTAGTGGGTGGAGGCCAAGGGTGCTGGTGAACACCTTCCAGTGCATCAGACAGCCCCGCAGCAAAGAATTATTTGGCCAAAATGTCAATAGTGCCAAGAAACTTTGCAAACCACTTTTGACACGTTCAATCAGTCACAGCACCTTCTTCATACACTACACAAATCTTTTTCTGTGTTTCAGTTGTTCTTACATTTCTTGAAATAATAAAGCCTAATATGCCAAAAGTTGCATATTTTCTTCCATCTTTAATATTAGAAAGGCTGCACAAAAATTCACCAGTTTTAATAAGTGTTTTTTAAGTGCATGCTGATATGGCAGCTGTCAAAATACAATCTAACAAAATTGTTTCAAATGAAGTTTAAGACAACTAAGTGCTACTAGAGCCATTGTATGGGGAAAAATGACTTTTTGGCCACCACAGTACTTTATTATTTAGTTTTTTACTATTATTTCTACCATTAATTTTTTCCAGTCATAAATAAAATATTCTATGTGAATTATTTAATTCTCATAATGATACTATTATATATTCAGTTCTATTTTATCCATTTTGCAGATGAAGAATTAAGTCTTAGGTAAAATACCTTATTTAAGATCACGCTGTTATCTGAATATTACTTTTGGACTCCAGGACTTAACATCAAGTTTTTGGAAAGCAGAGGAGACCAAAATGGAAAGGAATATGTTGAATTAAGCCCTGTTGTTTTTTTTTTAACAATCTCTTGTATAAACTGGTGTAATATCTCATGTCACTTTACATATTAAGAATAGATAATGTATCCAAACCATTTAGCATGTTGACCGGACCTACAAAGAACTTTAAAAAGTTAATTATTATTATTAAAATTTTCATGAAATGATTTGGGAGTACTATATTTGGAATAATAGATGTGCAAGGATTTTATAATAATGTAGTGCCAGCGGAGTTAAGGCATTGATCTCACAAATTACTGGTTACCAGTAATGTGACAAACTGGTCGTTGGTGCCAATGACAAGAATATTTTTCATTCCCTCTCTACTCTAATAACTTCATTTCTCTCTTTTCTCTCCCACACACACATTCTTTATGATCCTCTTACACCTGCTGTCTTTTCTCTGTATCTTGATCTCTTCCACTCCTTCTTTCCATATTTCTTCAAGTGCTGCAGCAACTTTTTTGCTTGTTTCTCCCTCTATCATTTATGTCCCATGCTCATAGCATTGGCTAAAATGCTGCATTTGGGAGCATGGCCAGCAATTGTTTTCTCATATAGGGCATTAGGGCTTGACCTCTCCCACCAAAATGTTAGTCGAGCCATGTAACTTTTAATAGCAGTAGGATGGAAATAGGTGGAAACACTCTGCTGGCCGCAAACTTCTCAAATGAAGAAGGAAACAATTTATTTGTAGGAAAATCATTTTTCAACATAGGATCACTTTTCCCAAAATTATATTTATGTAAAAATATAGTTAATAATCAGAATGGCTTGTAATGATGATGATGATGACGATGATACTCCTTGAGAACAGGCTGTTGTGTTTCCAGCTTTTAGCAGAGAGACTGGCACATAGTGGGTACTTAAAAAACTTGTGTGGGAAAGAATAAATGAAAAAATACTTAATAGTTATATAATTATAATTCTGATGTATAAATCAGTACTCCTTTTTGGAGGCAATATACCTGTTGAAACTCAGGTGTTCAAACACAGGTTTCGTCAATTCTGAGAGATGTATAGACAGAAACACATACATACCTCACAAATATATAACAAACCCAGCTCACTTGAGAAGCCTAACATTAAGGCTGTGCATAAATTCCTCTCATTCTCCAAATAAGACCAACAATGGTCTTCAAATTTCTTTTTTTTCACTCATTGTAATCTGCGTGTTCAGATTATCTGATTTTTTTTTCTTTTTCTTTTATTTTCCTTCAAGTACAGTGGCCTCCACTTTCCTCCCACCACTACCTCCAACCCAAGCCATCCCTGCCTCTCACACTCTATCCTACCCCTTTTTGGCTTTGTCCATGTGTTCTTTATTCATGTTCCTTGACAGCCCTTCCCTCTCATATTTCCAATATCCCCTCCCACCTGCCCTCTGGCTACTGTCAAGTTGTTTTTAATTTCAATGTTTCTGGTTATATTTTGCTTGTTTGTTTTGTTGATTAGTTTCCACTTGTAGGTGAGATCATATGGTATTTGTCTTTCACCACCTGGCTTATTTCACGTATCATAAAGATTTCCAGATTCACCCAAGCTGTCGAAAAGAGTAGGAGCTTCTTCTTTCTTGCTGCTGTGTAGTATTCTATCATGTAAATGTATCACAGTTTTTTGATCTACTCATTGACTGACGGGCACTTAGGTTGCTTCCAGCACTTGGCTATTGTAAATTGTGCTTCTATGAAAATTGGGGTGCATAGGTTCTTTTGAATTGGTGTTTCAGGATTCTTAGAGTATAGTCCCAACAACTGGAATTGCCAGGTCAAAAGACAGTTCCACTTTTTGTTTTCTGAGGAAGTTCCATACTGTTTTTCACAGTGGCTGCACCAGCCTGCATTCCCACCAATAATGTACTAGGGTTCCCTTTTCTTCACAACCTTAGCAGCACTTACTGTTTGTTGATTTGTTTGTGATGACCATTCTGACTGATGTAAAGTGGTATTTCATTGTGATTTTAATTTGTATTTCTCTGATGACTAGTGATGCTGAGCATCCTTTTATATGACCCTAGTCCCTCTGTATGTCCTCCTTGGAGAAGTGTCTGTTCAGGTCCTTTGCCCATTTTTTAATTGGGTTGTTTGTCTTCCTGGAGTAGAGTCCTGTGAGTGCTTTGAATTATCATTTGCAAATATATTTTCCCATGTGGTTGGTTCCCTGTTCATTTTGCTGATATTTTCTTAGGTATCCAGAAGCTTTTTATTTTGATGAAGTCCCATTTGTTTATTCTTTTCTTTATATCCCTTGCTCTAGGGGACATATCAGTGGAAATATTGCTGCATGGAATATCTGAGATTTTCCTGCTTATGTTCTCCTCTAGGACTTTTATGGTGTTGCAACTTACATTTAAGTCTTTTATCCATCCTGAGTTTATTTTTCTGTATGGTATAAGTTGGTTGAGTTTTATTTTTTTGCATGTAGCTATCCGAATCTCCCAACACCATCTGTTGAAGAGGCTATCTTAACTTATTGTGAATGTCATAGAGATGAAGCCATGGTGGACATTCTTCTCTGTTTGCAGGGTTATTTTTTTTAACTGACCTAGTTGAAATACTGTTAAGAAGCTTAGGAAATCCATAATTATTATTTGAGGATTCTATGATTGTATTTTTGGTTATAGCAAAGGGACTTTAAAATATGACTTATAAAGGACTCTGAATATTAGATGATTAATATTTTATAAAAACAAAGACCAAATTGAGAAGCAAAGCAATTCATTACCCTAACTAAAATAAAACCACTAATGCGCAAATATAAGAAAGGTCATTGTGTTTGATACTTGCATTATGCGTAAAGAGATGAAGCTCCTTTTGAAGTGCTTATTATAATAATTTGCTGTGGGACTGAGTTATGATATCATGGTGCATAATTAAAATGCCAAGTCTCCAAGTCCTGCAGTAACACACTAGTGGTTTTATACAACCTAGGACACACCCTTGGCTATTTGTGAGCATACTTTACATGTAGAGAGGAAAAAGGAATTAGCTGTTATGTACCAGATGAGTAACCTCGTAATAAAACATAATTGCTGTGAGACAATTGACAACTCCATGTGATTGGGTTTCTTCCTCTCCAGTAAAAGATTATTTATTTCATGGGCTTTATTATGTGTTAGTGTAGAAGTTTATAAAAGGGTACCTAGAGCGCTGTAGTAACCTGGTATATGGATTTAGAGTCAAAACACACAAATTCACATTTTGGCTTCCTTCCTTCTCCCTCTGATAAAACTGAGCAGATGTCCACCTCCCCGAGTCACCAATTTCTCATCTTTAAATGGTAAAACACAGAATCTACCCGTCGACCACCAAGAAAGATTTTTAGACTGAAGTATAAATAAATAAATGTATGACATAAAATGCTAATTAAGCTTCACAAATAATAATTTTTCTTTATTGACAAAGAATTAAGAGATATTCTCAATGATCATGCTGTGATTAAGATGGTTCTTAGGACACGTCCTTACTTCTCCATGGCTTTTGCAGAATCTATTACAATTCTGAAACATGTTTGTGAAACTGTGACTTTTGTTTTAGTTCTTAATCTGATGAGTTCATTATTGTATTATATCATTTTGGGTGCCAGACAGATTTTCAAGCATTTTACCAATTACCCTTTATGCATATATACATAGTTATATATGCTATATTTGAGTGTTTTTTAAGGAAATATTTGGAATAATTTTATATTTTCTATTGAGTACTTTATTTGGCTTAGTTAATAGGTTGCCACATTACTTAGTGAGTCTAAAATTGAGTATCTTATTTGTATATCTGAAGTTGGTAATGGGTAATAATTATCACCTTGAGACTGGCATATTTGCCTGAAAGAGAAAATTACTTTGATTCTCTGACTTAAGATTCCTTCTACAGAAAATATATTTGACACTTTATCCTGGTCTTCCATTTTTCTCTTTATAACTGTCATATTTCAGATCCACAAAAAATAGCTTATAGCTGTATTGAGGACAGTGATCTCCAAATATTATTTGTTTAGTTATTTAAACCATTTCTGTACTTGTGAAGATGTGGAATGGTTTTAATTAATAAAATAATTTTCTACATATTTTAATAAAATAAACCTCTACATGCAGTTTAGGCATAGCTAGATTATTTAATGAACTATCTGGAGAAAATGGATTTGGCAGTACTGCGTCACCAGCTGTGTAACCGTGGGGGTGTTAGCTACCCTCTCTGTCAGTGTTCTCTTCCATAAAATAAGAAAAGGAATCATAATACTTAATCTAGTCACGCAGATTTTGGGTGATCAGATGATGTCTACACAATGTAGTTCAAGGATGTACTATAAAGTGTTAAATATTATTTATACTTTTCATATTAATGAATATCTTTATCACACTAGAAACATCATTTATATACATGTTACTATGGCAGACTCTCCTGTTTTTGTAATGTCTTTGTTGAAAAAAAGGCTACCACTTTCTGGCCGTACTTTTCGTTTCCCTTTGTGGTACCTCCTCCTCTCTAGTTCTTCAGTGTAGCTGTTTGCATGATTTGATATCCCATCTTCTCTCTTGACTTCTTATCCTAGTTAACTGTTGGGATTTCTCTGTAATTCACAAGTTAAGGATGGCCATGATTGCCTCCTGAATTGTATTCCTCATTGTGGAAAACTGTAACAGCCCTCACACCATCATTTATGCCAGAAATATTTCCTCTTCTTTAGCTTCTACATTCAATAGATTACAAAGGTGTGTTAAATTTACCACTCAAAAATTGCCCAAATCTCTCTGTAGACTCTGTCTTTGTTCAAATCTTTCTCACTTGCTCTGTTAAAATAGCCTCCTAATTTTCACGTCTTCAATCTCACCTCAACCCAAATTAATCCTCCACTCTTTGTTCAAAGTGATCTTTCTAAAACACCTCTTGGACTTTATTTTCCCATGGTTGGTTAATTTTTTGATGGGTTCCTGTACTCTGCAGTACAAAGTACAAACTTCATATTATGGCAAACCTTTTTCCTGCTGTTTTACCCTGTGCACCTCACTCCAGGTAGACAGAGCTGCTGGGATTTTCCAGAATGGAGCATGAATTCTAAAAATCTGTGCCTTTGTACATGCTCCCTCTTTGAAATGGCCCTTCTCTCACCACTCATTGTCTGAGAAAATACTCACCTCAAACAAAACTTCCCCTCTGGAGTTTTACTGGTGCCAACAGGCTGTTTGAGAACTACATTCCTTTGTGATTTTACAGAATCCTTTACATTCCAGGGCTGCAGCCTTTAAGGAGATTCTATTAAAGTTTTTTTTTTTCTTTACATTTCCCTTCCTCACTAGGTGAGCTTATTTTCCTCTGGTCTCTTTTTCTGCTAAAAAATAAAAATGCTTTGTAAATGTTTACTGAGAGAATGAATTAATAATAATGCAGGTTAGTCTTTTTTGTTTCTTATCAACTTCAAAATAACAAGAAAAGGAGGAGATAAGGGAAATTGCAGAAAATGGGAATAAGGTGAGGGATTAGTCATAAACTGCCGTCAATCTTATATCACAAAGAAACCTCTTTCCCTGTTTGTTTTGTGCCTCAAAAGAGATTCTTTTTTTATTCATGTTTTTTATTTTGGTGACAAGTTAGGGCCTGTCCTTTGTTTTGTCTTTTAAAGCATATATGTAGTTATTGTTGTATAATGAAAAATATATCACAGTAAGTTTTTCTGAGGTTTCAGATTAGAAAATGGCTTTCTTTTTATGGAAGCATTAAAAAGTAGTGATTTTAATAAACAATACTTCTTACTTTTTTGAACAATAGACTTCCTTTGTATCTTTAATTTAAAAACCTTGTGGGTAAATTTGGAGATGTTACAAACATTAGATAAAAATATATTTTGAAAAAAGTATATGTAACATTTTTTCATGCACGCTAGGTGATTTACCTGCAACCTTATATTTTTTTAAGACTAAAAACAAACATGTGAGCAATGAATTAGTAAGAGTTAGTGGCAGCACGTTGTTGTCAGAAAGCCCTGAACTACAGCGGTGTGATCGTGTTCCCAAGCCCACGATCCGTCCTGGCCGGGAGCTAGTGTATCATATTGTCATGGCAACAGGATGTCTTCTTAGGTTTAAATGTGTTTGTGTTGCAGATCTGTAACTTTAAAAGCTTATCTGAAGCTTTTAAAGTGAAACTTGTGTTGCTTCCATGGTTTATGGTGTATACTAAAAATTCATGGCTATTTTGCAAATGGTAATTTGAGTGTTCTTTACTTTTGTTCTTTTTGTTTCCAAAGTGTGCCATTATCAGACTAAAATGGTTATGCCTGAGTGTTTTTGTTTTGTCATTCAATATAGAACTGCAGGGGTAAAGCTCCAGCTTCCCTATATTTGCTATATAAAGAATCTGGATTTAGATTTTTGGATATTTAGATATGAACATACCGTATGTTTATATATATATATTTATTTTTATATATATATATATATATATTATATATATATATATATATTCTTCCACTGAGCCTATGGTTGATGAAAAGCAAACAACTATTTGAACCTGCTGAATATTATGCACTTAATAAGCTTAATATGGTTCTACAAAAAGCCCAAACCCTGCTGCACTGTCAGTTCCTTCTGTGTGGCAAGGGCACTTCTCTTGCCCAGAGATTCTCTGCAAACAGTGAGAAAAAACAATGATCAATGGACCTGTTCGTTGCTTAGGAGAATGCCCTTGGCACCCCTCACACTGCAGCACAATGCAAATGGCTGGGCTCTCATTTGTAAGCAGAGGGGTGGGAACCACAAAGGGCGAGCAGAAGAGATCACAGGAGAGTGGAGGGGGTGGTGGAGAGATAGATAGAGATAGAGAGGGGGAGAGAGAGATGCTCAGTTTGTTATTGCTTTCTTTGCAGTCCTTAACCCCTTAGAGATGGAAGTTTTCCACATCAGTATGCGCTGTATTAGTCCCTCCAGTAAAGCAAATTGTTTTTTGTAAGTTAGGTTTGTGTTTAAAGAGGCATACAGATGAAAGTTATGGAGAGAATGTGAAATAGAGAAGGCACTCTGAAGGTATTAATACTGAATTAAGAGGAAAGACATCTGTGGATCTTAAAAAATAACTAAATTGGAAACTAAAATCTATGACATACTATTTTTTTCCTATTGCCAATTATTTGTCTTAGAGTATGCATAAGGGGTGACAAAAAAGATAAGATGCAAGACATTCAATAGTTTTTTTTGAGGCAGACCTCAGGTATTTTGTTTTGTTACTATTTTGTAGTTTAATTTTTGATTTTGATTATTTTTTGCTGCTTCTTCCTGAATATGATATGCATTATAAGAGTTAAAATCTTGGAGTTCTTATGTCCATTTATCTACTATCAGTTTTCTTAGAAATATAATAACTTGCATAAAGTCAGATTTACAAATTTATTTATTTTTAAACCTCAAATTGTGTGTCTTATTGTAATTGGTATTCATAACTTCCATAGTCCTAAGCTATATGCTTTGGGAAAGAAAATGAAGAGTGTTGTGTTAGATAAGAATAGAGAAACAATCCTTTGTTTGGTTAGCAAAAATTAGTTTTTCACTTCTGTTGTTGGAAAACTGACTAAGCTTCTAACATCCCTGGTGATGATATAGTACGCCTATTGCAGAAAGATAAGCAATACCATTTTAATATCTCACCATGCCAGATGTTCAGGGCATGATTTATTCCAGGTTCTGGGCATAGAGTAGACATTTATCTTGTAGGTTGCTCAAGCCTGGAATCATTTGTGAGTATTATAGACAGTAGATCCCAGTGAATTGAAAGAGTGAAGACTTGTTTACACTTCCACCTTGTCCTAATAATATTGCTTTTGGTGATAGAAAGCTTTTTTCATATGTTTCTGTTGGTAATATGTCATAAAATTAAGTAAACCTCCTTAGAACAATTTTAATTATATTTTATTGCTTATGTTATTACAGTCGTCCCAGTTTTTCTTCCTTTCCCTCCCTCTGCCTAGTACCCTGTTCTACCCAGCAATGCCCCCCTTAGTTCATGTCCATGGATCATGCATATAAGTTCTTTGGCCTCTCCATTTCCTATACTATTCTTAAAATCCCCCTATTTTGTACCTACCAATTATGCTTTTTTAATCTCTGCACCTTTTCCCCCATTCTCCCCCTCCCCCATCTCAGCTGATAACCCTCCAAATGATCTCCATGCCTACAATTCTGTTTCTGTTCTGGTTGTTTGCTTAGGGTTTTTTGTTTGCTTGATTGCTTTTTAAGGTTCAATTGTTGATAGATGTGAATTTGTTCCCTTTTTAAGGTTCATAATTTTGATCTTCTTTATTTTAAATAAGTCCCTTTAACATTTCATGCAGTAATGGCTTGGTGCCGATGAACTCCTTTAGTTTTACCTTGTCTGGGGAGCACTTTAAACCTAAAATTGTGGGTCTTATTGTAGTTGGTATTCATAACTCCCATAGTCCTAAGCTATATGCTTTCAGAAAGCATATAGCTTTCCATTCTAAATTATGGCTTTGCTGTATAGAGCAATCTAGGTTGTAGGTCCTTGCTTTTCATCACTGTGAATACTTCTTACCAATTCCTTCTTGCTTACAAAGTTTCTTTTGAGAAATCGGCTGATAGTCTTATGGAACTCCTTTGTAGGTAACTCTCTTGCCACTTTTAAAATTCTCTCTTTATCTTTAACCTTTGATATTTTAATTATGATGTGTCTTAATGTTGTCCTTTTTGGGTCCAACTTGTTTGGGATTCTCTGTGCTTCCTAGACTTATATGTCTATTTCCTTCACCAAATTAGGAAAGTTTTCTTTCATTATTTTTTCAAACAGGCTCTCAATTTCTTGCTCACCTTCTCCTTCTGGCATCCCATGATTCAGATGTTGGCACATTTGGAGGTGTCCTAGAGTCTTCTTACAATAATTCTTTGAATTCTTGTTTCTTTGTTCTGTTCTAGTTAAATGTTTATTTCTTCCTTATGTTCAAAATCATTGATTTGAATCCTGGCTTCCTACCCTTCACTGTTGGTTCCTGTAGATTTTCCTTTATTTCACTTAGTGTAATCTTCATTTTTTTCTTGATATTGTTGCCATACTCAAAGAGGTCTTTAAGCATCTTAATCACCAGTGTTTTCAGCTCTACATCTGATAGATTGGCTATCTCTGTTTCATTTAGTTCTTTTTCTGGAGTTTTGTTCCGTTCTTTGATTTGGTCCATATTTCTTTTCTCAGTTTGGCAGGCTCCCTGTGTTTGTTTCTTTGTAATAGGTAGCACTGCTTGACTCTCTGTACAAGTCACCCGTAAATTTTGTGGGTAATCACCAGGGTGGCGCAACCCACCTCTCAGGTTTGTGGCTCTGTGTAGGGGGTGGGCTCGGAGAGGGGACTGTGCCCATTGTCTGTCTTCTGGGGTTTGTCTGGCATTTCCCGTCACTTCACCCATTCCCCTTATGTAGCTGGAACCATTCACAGGGCAACCAGCTGTTGCCCTGGTGTTGAATCTGAGAGTAACTGGGTTTGTATACATTTGAAGACCATATGGGTCCTTTAAGTGAAATTCCCTGAACATCCTATAGTTTCTTCTACTGTCCCAACACCCACTGATTTTTACAGCCAGAAGTTATGGGACTTTATCTTCCTAACCTTGGAACTCTGGGCTGTGTGGTCTGGGATTGCTCACTCCCAAGGTATCCCTCCTGATTTTTACCTACCACATGTGGATGTAGGACCACCCATGTCCATTCCACTGCTGCCGTCACCTCTCCATGTCACACTGGGTGTCCTCACCTCTCCTCCCCTGTCTCTGTGTCTCTGCCCCTCCTACTCATCTGGATGATTGTGGCTTCTTTTAAATCCTTGGTCGTTGGACTTCCATACAGTTCTATTTTCTGACATTTCATGGTGTTATTTGTTTTGAGATTTAGTTGTAATTCTTTTTGTGGTTGTGCAAGGAAGCAAAGCATGTTTACCTATGCCTCCATCTTGACCAGAAGTCCTTAGAACATTTTTCAAAGAACCAGGAGTTCACTTGAGATGGTTTTGAGAAAAGTGCCAATCTTTGTGAAGCACAGCTGGATGCCTCTCTATTCTTCCCCTCTGCCCCACACACTTACACTAAGGAAACACTAAGCTCAAACTCATTTGAGGGACAGAGAGTCATGACCAAGAAAAGAGACTGTTTCACATCTTTAGAGATTGTGTTTGTGAGGAATATTTAATGAAGGTGTGGTTGGTTGAATGAGGTCCACCACCCCCAATCCATAAACCTACTGCCATTGTCAAATATTTTAAACCAATTCATGGTATCTTATTTGGAAACCGAATTTTTTTTTTTTTTGTGGCTCTTGAGATGAGTTCGTCCTGGATTATCCAGCTGAGTCTGAAGTCCAGTGACAACTGTCCATATAAAAGAAAGACAGAGGAAGATTTGAGACAGAAGAAAAGAAGGTGATGTGATATTCAGATTTGGTGCCTGCCTGTGTCCCAAAGGCTGCATGAGCAGAGGGCTTGACATGGGGACAATGATGGACCTCATTCCAAAGCCACACAATGTAGTCTCTCCCTGTATGTCTCTGGCACCTTTTGAGCCACTGTCCCCTTACTGGAGCTCTATATTTGTGTAAAAATTCTGGGAGAAAATTAATTTTCCCAAGATCTACACAATTAGTGAAATAGATACTAGGATGCTAAGGTGCTTTACAGGGAAAAAATATCTAGGGACAAATTGTATTATTTGTATATACCAACCAAGAAGATCCTCAGACAATTTCAGAATGTTACCAGTTTCAATTCAAGTACATCAGTAATGGGCTAATCATGGAATTCATAATTAAAAGCTAAAGCAGCAAATATAGTATGGCATCTACTGACACCAAGAAAGCAAATATTCTCATTCGCAAGGTTTATATTCTACTGCAAAATCTGGGATCTTTACCTAATGATGCTTGTTTGACCATGAAACATTTTTACTATGATGAAGGTGCACCCCCAGATTGCCATCCTGCTGGTTTAAGGGTGGTGATTTTGAAGGAGTGATATTTGAAGGGGAGCCTATGTACTGAATGTGGGAGCTGTCCCAACACCTTTTCACACCTTCAAAATAAAAGTGAACACTGAAATAGGATGAATGGAAAATACTGATTCAGCTATACTTCACTGAAACAATTAAAGACACCATTTAAAAAAACTCATGGAAAAAACGATCTAGAAGACAAAGAGGAGCATTATATAAGTGATGATTTTGACATTGAAACTAAAATGGCAGAGCAGAAGATAAACCTGGATCTTCTAAACTTGGAGAACCAAATTTAGCCTGTGAGGAAGATAAAATTTTAAGAGGTCTTAAAGAAAGTCTAGATCTTTCCATTTCTCATTCTCAGATTGATCAGTTAGTCAAGAAAACATCTGAACTTGAGGTGCCTGAAAGCTAAACAAGAAGTAAAAGCATCTTTCAGAATGTTAGGTGTATGGGGGATGGATAAGGAAAGAAATCTAATGGTTCACAGGTCTGCATATTGAGAGAAGCTGTCCCACAGGTACGGCACTGGAAGCCGATTTATCTGAGATCCTGGGCTTCAAGCTACTTCCCTAATGGGATGAGTTTTTAGGATTCCTGGGAGGAGGATGAGTAAACTTTGCACATGGGAGTAATGTTAGTATAATGGCCAGAGGGCATACCATGGTTAATAATTTTCAAAAGAGTTGCCTGTGAGTTTTTCCCTGTCTATATGTGCATGCCGATCTTCACATCAAGATCTGGAGTCTAATCTTTCTCCTGTTTAATCTGGTTTGTCTTGAGTTACCAGCTTGGTCAGTACATCATTGAAATGATATGTGGGTACTTCCAATGTTAGTTCATAGGAAACATGTCTTCTACCTGGGCCTTCTGCAAATTCTGTGCTCGAGGCACTCCTCTTGAAATCTAGTGTCAAATGCTTTGAACCCAAGCCATGTAGAATGCCCACAGTTGATAGCTCTAACTGAGCTCCCTGCCCACAGCCAGCATTTACTGCCAACCATATATGTAAGTCATCCTGGACATGCAGCCTAGTGAAGTTTTCAGGTGACTGCCTGCAGCTCTTGGAAGACCCCCAAGTGAGAGCTGCTAGCTATGCCCCCATCAACAAACAAAACCAGGGGAGAAAAATCATTAACTATTTTGAACCCCCACATTTTGGGATGGTACCTACTGCAACAGGTACTTGGAAACACCATCCTATACATGAGATCTAAAGACATTAAGTAATGTGTTGGAAGTAACAGAGTAAATCACAGAGCCTGGATTTTAAGTCATATTTCATTCCCTAGCATCTCCTCTTATCCAGTATATTTTATTTCTTCCCACTGCCAATATATCAGATATCTGCTGTGTGACCTTGATCTAGCCCAGTTCTTCATGTGTGAAATGAGAGATGGTGGACTAAAAAAAAAAACAAACAAAAACAAAAAACAAAAACAGGATGGTAGACTGAAAAAATTGGTAACTCTTTAGAGAAAATTTTTTGTCTATTGAATGCATATGTTTTCTATATTGGCCTTTATTTGATTTTCAATTTACAGCTTGATTTATTAATGCATATATATTTTAATGCCATAATGAGCCAGGGCCTAGACTAGGTAAATAAATCATTTTTTTCCTTTAAGAATTTCACAGTATATAATACTGTATTGCTATAGTATTGTTGATAGTTGTATTCCTTAAGTCTAAGTTGCTTTACCAATGAGATCCACAAATATAGTTATTTAAATACAATATAATTTATTTTTTAACTTAATAGTCCTGCTAATCACAGCTGCTGAGGCAGCCCTGCTCCAGGAGGTATTGGGGAACTATCCACTAAGTCCCTCCACCTTCAAAGGTAGAGTATGCTGCCTGTGTGTTGAAACTGGGTCACCTCCCACCCATGGAAGGTGATTTAAAAAAACCCCACCAAATGGTGCACATCAATTCCATTTTAATTAAATGACGAGGGGGGTTGCCATTAACCTCACATTCCTGTTGTGATTTTAGTCTCGTGACCTGAGATTGAGCTGCAGGGGGAGGGAGCTGAGAAATATTGCCTCTAGTGGGGCAGCCTTGCGTTCAGTAACAATTACGTTGTTATGGACAAAGAAGAGGAAGGTGTCAGGAAGTAACTAGCAGTCATGCATAGATAGGAAATATTAGTATAAATATTATCAGTGTTTTCATTCTTAAAATTTATGTGGAGGGCAGCCAGTGATGCCTCTGGATAATTAAGATATGCTTTGCCTAATGTCTAAAGGGTGAGTTAACCATGTCTTATAATAAGTGCAAAAGTGGTGGGGTTATTTTGTGCATTTCTAACAACTTGTTTTAAAAACACCTTTTTACCTTTTAGGATTTTTATATGTAAAAATGAGTACCTAAAATTTCTTAAGTTCTGTTAGTGAAAGATATGACCACAGAGCATATTTTGTCTTAGGTAGCTATCATTATTTGCTTGCTCTGAGGCTTCATGTCCTGGGGAAACCTCTTTTCCTAATTGCTGGAAGACTAGAACCATGTTATTCTCTATTCACTTGTTTTTGTAGCAAACTGCCTGAGTCAGCATAGTTTTAAATATTGAATAGAACTCAAGCATAGAATTTTATTGAAATCTGCCTATAATGGATATCCTTTATCTATATATTTAGCTTAAATTTTTTTTTTTTACAAAACTTTATCTGATTCCAACATCATAGACAGTGCTTTGGCAAGGTCTTATGTGACTTGATAACATATAGGATTCTACCCTACCCACTATTGTGTCTGTCTTCAGATAGGGAATTTATACATGCATATTCGTGCAATTTAAATGATACCAGATTTGGATTTTCAGATGTAATGTATTTTTATATCAAGGTGTCAAATACCTTGACAGTCTTTTGGACTGAACCCAATATATCAAGTTTAGGACTGCAGCCTTTTCCCCCAAATCACCTTCTCCTCCTCTCCCTGAAAAAGGATAATGTGATTTTGAGGTAGGGCTCAGAAACAATTGACAAACAAGACTGAAATCTAAGTGAAACTTTTAAAAATTAATGGAGGCACAGTATTTCAAACCAGTGTGGGCATGAATACTTCCTAATTTAATTGGTCAGTTTATGAGTGAAATTTTGATTTCTTATGTTTAAACTTATAGTTAAGCATATGGTGAAAAGACATAAAGATGATTGATAACACTAGGCATGTTTATGCTACAGGAGAAAAGATTTAGTGGGAGGCAGGAAAAAAGCAGTATTTTGTTAATCACCATGGGGATGAGAGACTAAGCTTATTCCTCATGGCTCCAAGGATTCAAAAAGGAAACTAAATAGGGGGGCAGGGGGCAGGTAGGGCAGATTTTTGCCTTCATTTATAAAGGAGAATTTTCTAACGGAGCTGTCCTGTCCTGAGATAAAATGAGTCATTCGAGATAGTAATCAATTCCTCATTTGGGAAGTTTTCAGTAATAGGCTAGACCATCAGTAGCTAGGCCATCATTTTGGGAGCTGAACTATTAAACAGATGATAAAGCAAAATGATAGTTGACCTGCTTTCCAGTACTCTAACACATACATGTTTTATAAGATTTTTCCTGGAGATTGACTGAAATAATGTACATGGAAGTACTTTGAAACACATGTTTTGGGGTAAAAAGTTTGTTTTAGGGATTTAATTTTCATAATAATTTTAGTTCCATTCATAAATTTTATGAAAAAAATATCTAAAATTATAATTTAATAGTAATCAACCCTGTGAGATAGCTTTAATATTTTTAGGGGGTAGAAGAAATAATTAAAGAAAGTGTTGGTAGTCTTGCACAATTTAAAAAAAACAACCTTCTAAATTCTTTTAATGAGATATACTAAAGTTAAAGTAATCTAAAACAGAAAACCATTTATATTACATAGCAGTTAATATGTATATGTTATATAAAAGCTCACACAAATATATAATGCAAGGTATACTTTAAAATTTTTAGAGACAAATATGCAAAGACTAATATCTATACAAAAGAGAATACAATAGTAAATGCAGTGGAAATTATTACTTTCTAGTAAGAAATGAAATATTAGTTAAATCAACTTTGGAAATAATTATACACCTACTAAATTAACAATATTATAAAGATGACTGCACCCAGGTACGAATGAACTTATCGGGAATTTATACATATACTCTCTCTGTAAGTAATTGTAAACTTGTCAAGTCTTTGTTAAGCAATATATAATATAATCATTTCTTTGGTATGGAAGGAAGTTTCTCCACAGTTCTCCTTCTTTTCTGTATATTTTGTGAGCAGATGCACCTTTGTTGTGAATAATCTTTTCAAAGATATTTAATAGCCAACAATCTTGGAAGAAGGGGGTAGTGCTTTAGTACTGTTTAGCGTCATCAAAATAATGTTTCCCTCCAAGAAGATGGCTGTGTGCTCATGCTTGTTATAAAACTCGGGTTGTTGAGAAGACCGAAGGCTCCCCTCCTGCAGCAGAGTCCCCGCAGGTGCCGTAGCCCTTGCCCTTCTCAGATCGCCCAGTGGGAACGGGGGTCAAGGAGCTGGTACAAGAAAAATGTATGATCTTCTGGCTGTCTCTGGTTTAGTGAGTATTAAACTGTCCTCTGTCTCTGACCCAGACGTTCTGTGTGCTCTCCCCGAATCCATGAAGCTATGGCAGACTGACTTACTAGTTCACAAACAGGGTAAAAGTTCAGTTCTTGACATTTGGCATCAAGCCAGTGCAGTGTATTTAGAAGGAATGTGGACTTTGGAATCAAACCGATTCATATTTAAATGTCATCTGTGCCTTTAAGTGATCTTAGATAAGTCTTGAAACCTTTTCAAGTTTCAGTGCCTGATCTCCAGAAGGGAAGGTGATATTGCCTAACTTTATGTGCTGATATTTTGCCTGGCAAATGCAAGAAATATAAATAATACTTATATTTCTTTTCCATTTCCCCCCAAAAATCCATCTCATGGGAATTCAACTTAATAATATCAGAAAAAAATCCACCTTGACACTAAAACAATAAATTGTATTTATTGCATGTTCATCTCTTTTTTTAACTGACGGTCATCCGAGATCTGGAGCTGTGGTGCCTCTCAAGTGAGGCTGTACCCTGGTCCTCAGATCTGTGAAGAGCTTTCTCACCATTCACGAACCAGGTTCAGAAATGTTCATGTAAAGTGTTAGGCCAACCACAAAGGTGTCTGGAAAGAAGCAGAGTGTGGCAATCAATCAGTTCAGGCAGCATTTCAGTAAATCTATCCTAACAGGATTGAGGATGGGAAGGAAGATTGTATTTGCTTGTTTGCTTTTATACCACCTTTGCCTGGGGTATTTCTTATCTCCTCCAGTCTCTGATATTACTCCCAAATTACCCCAGGCAAATTTATCAGGAAAATTATCTGAGGCAATTTTCTCTTTCTCTTCTTTCTCACCATTTCCAAAAGACCTGGTGTGGTCCAAATGATTCTGCCATCTGTTTGGTCTCCCAGCCCCATGACTGTAGTCCTCTTTCTTAGAGTCATATTTCCCTTTCGACGCTAATTACTGCCTGGGACCTGCACCAAGTTAGCTCCCCGGTCTCTGACTTGGAGACTGTGCTGTGCCAGATGCTCTCTAGAGCAGGGATGTTATGTGGGCTCTGTTCTGTTTCCTCAGCAACCTTAAGTTGGTTCCATCTGGGTCTCACTCCCGAAATTCTATGTAATCACAACCTAGTTTACGTCATTTCCCATGTAAGGTAGGGCTGGGACAGATAATACTGTAGGGGCAGGTGAAATCTGACTATAGTAAAGTAAGTAGATCAATTATGTCATGAACCCCTATTGATAGAGGCTTTTTATCATTCTTCTTCCTCAATCTTTTGCTATTACAGCAAAATGCTATCATGGATAACCCTGTAGATACATCATATGGTACATATACATGCAGACTCAGAATAAGTTCTCAGAAGGAGAGGTGGGTCCATGGAACAGTAAGTGCATTTTTTGTTTTAAGTCATTGTCAAGTTGCCTGCACAAAGGTGGTGCCATTTCACTCTCACTGACAGCATGTTAGAGGAATTATTTTCTCACAAACTGGCTGTCAAAGTTTGTTGTAAACTTTAGATTTTTGCCATGTTTATATAGGTTAAAATTATGTTTTAGTATAGTTTGCTATTTTTTCAATTTTATTCTGAAAGGTTCTGTTTTCATATTTTTGAGAGACTTCTCTTTTTAACCTGTAAACACTAATGAGGTCATATTGTGTGCCCATTTTTCTATTGAATTTTGGCTTTTTACTTTTTTACGTACAGGAGCTTCTTACATATTTTAAGTGAAATATATAGTTTGAAGCTTTGCTTGGTTGTAATTTTATTTTGCTTATAGTATTTTGATTATGCAAAAGTCGAACTTATGAAATTTTTTATGTCTTCTAAATTGAGATAATAATTTAGAAGGTTTTTTTTTTTTACTTCAAGAAGGTAAAGAAGTGTGCACAAACACTAGTAGACCTGGTAAATTAATTCAGTAAAGTAGCAGTTTACAAAATAAATATTTAGAAATTGGTATTGTTTTTATACACCAATAATAAACTATTAGAAAGGGAAACTAAAAAAAATTTATTTACAATTGCATCAAAAAAATGTTAAATACCAGGGAATAAATCTAACCAAGGAGGTAAGGGACCTATATTCAGATAATTATAAGATACTGAAGCAGAAAATTGAAGAAGATACAAGTAAATAGATGCATATATACATGCTCAAGGATAGGAAAAATTAAATAAAGTGTTCATACTACCCGAAGCCATCTACAGATTCAATATAATTCCCATCAAAACACCAATGCTGTATTTTATAGAGATAGAACAAATGCTCCAGAAATTTATATGAAACTACAAAAGACCTCAAATAGCCACAGTGATTTTGAGAAAGAACAAACTTGGAGGTACCATGCTCTCAAATATTAAACTGTACTACAAGCCTATAGTAATCAAAACAGCATGGAATTGGCATAAAAACAAACACATAGATCATTGAAACAGACTAGAGACTCCAGAAATAAACCCATGTCTATATGGTCAATGAACAGTTGCCAAAGAAGGCAAGAACATACAATGGAGTAGAGAAAGTTATGCAGTAAGTGGTATTGGAAAAGTTAGATACCTGAAAAATGAAAACAGATCACTATTTCACACCACATATAAGAATAAACTCAAAATGGATTAAAGACTTAACTGTCTTTACCATGAAACTACCAGAAGAAAACATAGACAGTAAAGTCTCTGATGTCTCTGAGCCATATTTTTATATGATAATCTCTCCTTGGGCAAGAGAAACAAATGAAAAAAAAATAAACAAATGGGACTATGTCAAAATAAAAAGTTTTGCACAGCAAAGGAAACCATCAACAAAATGAAAAAAGACAATCTACTGAATGGAAGAAGGTACTCACCAGTGAAACATCTGATGGGGATTAATGTCCAAAATGTACAAAGAACTCATACAACTCTACACCAAAAAACAAAACAAAAACAAAAACAAACTTCAATTAAAAAACGGGAAGAGGATCTGAATAGACATTTCTCCAAAGAGAAAGGAGGACATACAGAGGGTCAATGGATGTATGAAAAGATGTGCAAAGTCACTAATTGTCAGAGAAATGCAAATTAAAACCACAATGAAATGTCACCTGACACCTGTTAGAATTGCTATTATAAATCACAACAAGTGCTAGTGGGGATGTGGAAAAAAGGGAGCCCTAGTGCACTGTTGGTGGGAATGCAGACTGGCGCAGCCACTGTGGAAAACAGTATGGTATTTCCTTAAACAACTTGGGACATTTACACAATGGAATACTACTCAGCTGTAAAAAAAAAAAATCGCCTTTGTGACAATATGGATGGACCTCAAGAAAATTATGCCAAGTGAAATAAGCCACTCATAGAAAGACAAATACCATATGATCTCACTCATATGTGGAATCCAATGAACAAAACGAACTAACAAGGAAAATGGGAACAGACTCATAGATAGCAGATGACAGCTAGTGGGTGGGGGAGGTGAGGGGTTGGAGGGAGTGAGCAAAAAGGAAAAAGGACTAACGGACATGAACAACCGTGTGGTGATTGCTGGAAGGATCTTTAAGGGGGGACTAAAAGGTAATGTAAACAACACAATAAAGATTAAAGAAAAAAAGTAAAAGTGAAACTGCCTCATGACCCAGCAATTCCACTTCTGGGTATTTATCCAAAGAAACCCAAAGCGCTAATTCAGAAGAACATATGCACCCCTTTGTTAACTGCAGCATTATTTACAATAGCCAAGCTATAGAACCAGCCCAAGTGTCCATCATTAGATGGGTGAGTAGACAAAAAAGCTGAGGTGCACATATACAACAGAACACTAGTGAGCCATAAAAAAACCCAAAACAATGAAATCTTATTATTTCTGAAAACATGGATGGACCTAGAGGGTATTATGCTAAGCAAAAAAAGAGAAATAAAAATACCATGTGATTTCACTTATATGTGGAACCTTAAGAATGAAATAAATGAATACACAAAATTTGAACAGCTGGACCAGTAGAGTATGACATCAGCAACACAGTGCAAATTTCTGTACTCAGGCTGTAAGGAAGAGCTCATTCCATTTCCTGCTTCCTGGAACATTTGCTCTTAGAACCCAGCTGTGCCTAAGAGGAAGCCCACGTTAAGTGGTGGGACCATGTAGGGGTGATTTAGCCATTGGCTTCTTCCGAAGTCTCAGCTGACAGGCAGGGTCAGTGCTGGACATGTGAGTGTGGGGGCCTTTGCCGTGACTTGATATTTAGCTGTGGTGTAACTACACTTATCTGAGACACCCCTTGTAGGAATTTCCCAGTCAATATAGAAAATCTTGTGATGCATATATAGATGAGGTCAGTCAAGGTATAGAATTCTGAGGGAGGACAATAAAATGAGGCTGAGCCATGATGTGATTTTTAAAAAAGAAGTGTGATAATTAAAAATAAAAATACCCTGGTTGGTGTAGCTCAGTGGATTGAGCATGGACCTGTGAGGCAAAGGGTCATCAGTGTGATTCCCAGTCAGGGCACATGCCTGGGATGCAGGCCATGTCCCCAGCAGAGGACACATGAGAGGCAACTATACATTGATGTTTCTCTCCCTCTCTTTCTCTCTCCTTTCCCCTTTCTCTAAAAATAAATAAATAAAATATTAAAAAATAAAAAAGAAGGGTGCTTGTATTTTCTTCTAATATTTACACAGCACAGCCTTGTTTTCCTTCTAGATTTACGTTTACCCCCCTGTTGCCTTGCTCTGTGACCGTGTGACGGTCTACTTCTGGCTGCATGTGGATTCTCAGTGACAAAGAAATCAGTCCACAGTGTAGAATAAACACATAAGAAAATGAGTCAGTGAATAAGTTTGTGATTTTAAATTCATTTGGTACTGGAAAAATAAGGAAAGATTTCAGTATGTTATAAAAATGAAGGAAATAATTTCTTGTGGATCATCCTGGACAAGGTGGGGAAAAATAAGAGAATCTTGGGTGTATAAAACTACATTTCCTGGCTTTTTCAGAGTAACTGTTTCCTGTGAAAGCAATGGTAGTCTCTTTTCAAGAAAGGGCCAAGAACACCTTTTACTACCTCCAGGTACATTCTTAGCGAGGCACAGAAGAGAACGGTTGAGAGCTTGGCGTACCAGGCACACTCCTCTACTAGCTACACTACCTCTCAGCTTCGGTTTTCCCATAGGCAGACTACAGAAGGGAATGCCTTTTTCTCAGCACTGAGGGTCTTCCATGAGTTAAAATGAGCATGGGGCTTGGCACATATATAATGTATTCAATAAACAGCTATTATTAGTTACTGAAGTTGGATTTTATTGTAGATGATTTCATATTTTTAAATGATTGGAATAGTAATAGGAACATAAACATTTATGTTACCCAAAAATAAAGGCAGCATTGAAGAATATGATCCCATGAATCTTCAAATGTGTTATTTAATTTCACTGATAGAAAGTGGCAACATTGGTTTATTCTATGAAGCCCTGGAGATATTCGTCTTCAAGGTATGTGGAGAATAACTTTTAAAGAACTCTCTGGCTGGTGACAGTAACTCAGCTAATTCAACATCTTTCTAGAGGAATCTGGAGTGCAATACACAAAACCAGATGATCAATGTTGAGAAATGCCCTGGTGTGGTGGCAGTGTGCATTTTCAGTGCACATCTAGCTGTCTGGAGATGTGTCGAAGTGAACGTTCAGTGTGCTGGTGCCACATGTCCCAAGGTCTCCCGCTTTGTGTTCTTACCTGTGCTCTTCAGCAACTAGAAATGACTTTGCCACTGCAAAACCCTGTGATACCTCTTTAATGTAAATTAAGATTTTAAAGGTCATTGCCAGTTTCTGAATGCAGTTATAAGAAATGTGCAAATCAGCAAATCCTTTTGATAAGTATTTTGGCTAAATCATCATTACTAAATGAATAGTTTCAAAACAAAAGGTACGGGTGATAGCCATTACCTGCTTTTGTTCTTGCTACCTTGGCAAAATGACAAGAGACCATTAAAAGTAATCAATTGTTCTAATTTATGAATAGTAATAATTTTTTTTACTATGGCTTCTAGAATTTAGCCTTGTTCAAGCTACTGGTGGAGAGCTAGAGCTACAGAAATATATGTAGTAAAGTAACATTGAAATGCATTCACAAATACATACAGACAAATACCTTACTCAGACAATGACAAATTATTTTTTGCTGATAGAAATGTTACTACATATCCTTATTGTAAGGAGGTGTGTCAATTATTACTATTAATCAAGAAGAATGCAGTATTTTAACATTATGAGTTGGGTAAATTTTAAAAAATGATTAACTGCTTTAAGCCTAAGTTTTCTCATGTGTTTAATGTGGATAATAGTATCTGCTTCATTAGAAGGTTATAACAATAAAATGAGATTATGCATCTAAAGCTGTGAGCACCATGTCTATTCTATAGTAAGCACATAATTCTAGTTATTAGTGCACAGATTAGGGAAAGAATGCATATTATATTGAAATTGAAATGCATATTTTAATTTCAAAGAAAATGCATATTTTATTGAAATTTTATTGAAAGAATGCTTATCTATTGGCCCAGTATATTACTTTATATTTTTACATGTGTGACTGTGTTATTGTGAACGTGAAGATTACTCTTGTACTTTTATATGTATAGATTAACTGATAACTTTAATAAAAGTTATCAAACTAAAAAACATGTTCGTGTTTACAACCAGATTTTTGTTTTCAAAGTTCATTTATAAATCAGTTTAGAGTTCAAGATTAGAAAGTTGATATTATCTTATAGTTCTTTCTTTAAGTACAAGAGTGTGATTATATTCTTTGAGCTTTAAAGAAATTCATAGTCTTTTTTATCATAAAAAGGGTGTGGCAAAAGTCGGTTTACAGTTGTCAGTATGTGAAACAGTCTATTCTTGTATTAATATTTATTAATTATTGTATTATTTGCAATACAACCAGTTGTAAACCTGCTTTTGCCCCACTCTGTATATGTTCTATCCAGTAACTTTATCTAAAAGAGGCTAATTGCAGGATGAAAGCTAGTTGAGGGGATGGAGGGATTGAGCAAAAAGGAAAAAGGACTCATAGACATGGACAACAGTGTGGGGATTGCTGAAGGGAGGGGAAGTATAAGGGGGCTAAATGGTAATAGAAAAAAGTACAATAAAAATTAGATCAAAAAGAAAAAGAAAATCTGTGGAATCAGGCAATACTCCAACTTGATGTTCTTTGAGGCTGTACTATCGAATAAGGTATCCATTTGCCACTTATGGCTATTTAAATTTAAATGTAAATGAATTAAAATGTAATTATAGTATTTATTATTTTAAGTATACTAGTAACTAAGTGATATTAGAAATGTAGTTCCTAAGTTTCAGTAGGCATATTACATTGGACAACACAGATACACGCCATTTCCATCATTGCAGAAAGTTCCACTGGCCAATGTAATTTCACAGAATCTTAGGAGCTGCTCCTTTGCAGAGGGGTAATAGCCTTTGGCCTTCTGTGGCTTGAGATATTTTTGTAACAGACTTTTCTCCGATCTTAATTTAAGGTTTTGAATGAATTTCCAACCTCACTGTGTGTTAACATTGTACTAGTTGGCATCTGGCATTGAAGCTATCACCCTAATTTTGTAATCCTCAATTTTGGCCATACATTAGAAGCATTTTGGGAAATTTAAAAAAATCTGGATATCCAGGCCACAGACTATACTGCAGAGCAATTAAATTAGAACTCTGGGGACAGGCTGGTAGACATCACTATTGCTAATGCCCTCTCAGTGAGACCAGAATCTGGCAAAGTCTGTGAAACATGGATCCAGCCATACAGATCTGGTTTTCCTGTTTTTCTCATTTGGTAATTGGGTCTCGCAAAAGCACAAAACTCTCTTCATACATTGCATGATTTGCTCTTTTCTTTAAAGGTCCTATTTCCCATGATTACTTCTTTGTGTGTGTGTGTAGCATTATTTTCTTGCAAATTGCCTAATTGTACTATTACTATTTTCATTCAAAATCAGGACTCTTATTTTCCAGGTACTTTCTTCATTCTCACTGCTTTTGCATTTCTCAGATGTTAGTGAAAATAAACACATGAAATAAATTAAACTACCTCTAAACAGAAAAAAAAGCCAAAAACTAAAACTAGATGAAAGAAAATAAAATGACCTTATACCACCTTTTCCAAATGCTTGTAAAATGAGAGTTAAGGTATTTTTGCCTGAGACTACTGCTTTTTAACATGCACAAAACTTTTTAATTTAGAAGTTATAAATGTAAGCTTCTGTACTGACATCTTTCCAACCAAAATGATTTTCTAGGAACAAGTTTAAAATTACCTGATTATTTTGGGAAGACTCATGGTGCAATAAAGAGTTTATAGTGAGAACTTTAGGCAAATGCTAACATTTTCTTAAAATAACAGATGAGGAAAATCTGTGATGATAGTTGGGAAATATACTTAAGCCCACGTGGCAGTGAAATTATATTCTGTTCCCTTACCAAAATAATTCAATGCATCAGCTAGCTGTGCCCCAATACCTACTTTCTTTTTGCATAAAATAATACTTGCGGTTGAGTAAAGTATGTTTTTTAAAGAGGGAATAAAAAAGTAAATGAAAACTCTATATATTTGAGGGACCAAATATATAAAGAGAGTAAATGAACATAATAGTCTGACTGTTGTTTCAGCTCAATAGTAGAGAGCAAAGATAATAGTGACTTGATCAAAATGAACTTTTTTTCTCTTTCTGTGAAAGCCTAGGAAATTGATCCAGGCTCGCATGGAAATTCCATATATATCGAATATGTAGTCTTCTATTTTTTTTTGCTCTTTCATCTTTAACAAGCAGCTCCCATCACATGGTACAGTCCATTTTTTGCTAGTTAGAGGAGGGGAGAGTAAAAATGGAAGGTGGAGAGCATGTTTCTGTCCTTTGTGGCCATAATTTGGAAATCGCACATGGTAGCCCTGTTCACATTTCATTGTCCAGAACTTAGTCATAAGGCTGTATCTCCCTGTAAGGACAGTTGGGAAATGTTAAGTTGAGTAGCTTTGTGCTCAACCAAAAACATTCAATAACTATACAAGAAGAAAAGAATGGATTTGAGAAGCAAATATTAGTCTCTACAGTAAGACATTAAAATATTCACATACTCCTCCTCGACCTTCAACATGCTCCTCCCATCCAGTCATCGAATGAGACAGGCACTTACTGAACTCAGCTCCAAATCCAGGATTCCTTCATGATGTACATACAGTCTTCCTCTTTAGGTCATAACCCAGTCTGAAATAATTTTACCCATGGATAGTTTTAGGGTCCGGCTTTTTGTTAGGAAGAACCTATAAGAGTTGGAAAGAAGAAAGCATTGTGTTGTTGTTTAGACATCTTCCCAAAATATTGTCCTGCTTGAGTCGTCATTTTGTATTTCTCATTATAAAATGGAAGTTATAAAGAATGACAGTCAGATGCCACTAAGGGTTCAATTGTCAGATCCCATTCACGAAATCCAGAGATCTGACCAATATCAAACTTTACTTATAGTTCAAAAGAAATAGAGGTAAAATATGGTGAAGCCTGAGACCAATTACAGTTTCCCAAGTCTTTTCTTGGAGCACTGGCATCTAACCTGACCCAGATTTAATGTGTGGCTCTGAATTGGTGCATGTAGGGCACTGCTGACTGAAGGGAGATGTGAGGGTCATAAAGCTCCTCGTTCGCACCGTGTTAATTGTGTAGCTAACATGGCATTTGTAGCTAACTGTGCCTCATAAGTCCATTAGATCCAGGTTTGTTTATCATTATCAACCTGAGTGACCAAGGTAAAGTCTGTTAAAAAACATCTAGAGGTAAGCAACTCTCCATTACCTTCCCACTTGTAACTACTAGTGAAATGTTTAATTAACATGTCAGGTCATTTTTTCCAATAAAAAAGACATATAAGAGGAAAATGTAATAAACTGTATATAACACAGTGTGAATTAGGGTGGCTGTGAGTTTGGTTCAGAGATGTTATTATCACATCAAGGACCCTTGCTGTTTTCTTCTTTATGCTCTGCAGTGTCCGTGTGTTAACTTTAATCCGTAGGTTTGTTTTCTCTTGGTCACGAGAAGGCTGCCATAGCTCCAGACATTGCATTCTCTTTTTACAAAAGACAAAGATGTCTTCTAGGAGTCTATCAGTAAACTTAACCTTGGGTCTCACTGAAGAAGATTGAATCATCTGCCCATGCTCTTCCTGAGAGATATTGGGTGGCTATCTGATATTTGCTGATTCTGTAGTGAGGAGTAGAAACCACCAGCAAAGAAAAAGAAGAGGAATGAGAAGGGAGTCGCCATTGTTTAAGGAACCGAGAGTGATTTCTTCCAGACTACTACCATTTATTTCGTATGCAAAACATAAGGCGCAAGACTGTTTTCTTTTCTATAATTCTAAACAAGTCTTCCTAGCCCAGAGCTGATATCCTATACTGAACTTTAATGAAATTTTATTTAAAACTGCTGATGACTAGAGAAATTGAAGGTTACACAGGAGAAATCACTCGTGGAGTTAACTCAGGAGAACTTTAAACCAAATTAATCTCCAGACAGAGCTAAAATGCAAGTACCAAAATGGTTCAGAGGGATTTTTGGAATAGTTCATCATAATTCCCTATTAGTATTCATTATCACTATGAAAGGCCCATAATTTGAAAATCATGCTGATATAATATGTGTGTGCCCACTACACACATATGAAAGATAAAGACGTCCAGGTGGCTATGTTGTCATTACTGTACAAGGTAATCTGAAAGCACAGTAACACTCACCAAAATTTTTATGCTTTAGCATAATGATACATACATTGTAAGAGGACTGTATGCAAATTTATTCAGTTACAGTTTGTTATGTTTTAACCCTTTTGTTCCATCGTTAGCATTTACAGCACACCCTGAGAACTTGATTAAAGCCCATCCTATAGCACACCTAAGAATTTGACTAAAGCTCATGTTTAAAAAACAACTCTGTGAACTTTTCATTCTATAATTAGGGCTCTGAACTACACATGGATATTTCGGATCAATCTAATGTTTACCAGTGCGATATTGCTCAGAACCAAAATCATCAGCACACCATTGTTTTGGTAATTCTCACATTGGTCAAATTATCACTGAAATTAATTCTACCTGATTGCTTATAAGCAAGTGATAACCTAGTCTTGGGGCAATGTGTCGAATTGATCTCTGAATCCTGCCCCCAGATGGAGGGCTTTGTACAGAGCTCTAGCAGGAGAGGTAACTCTAGTGAGTAGGCTATGAGTGACTTACTGCAGATCAGAAATTCAGAAGCAAGAAATAAATAGTGGAGGGAAAGGGTGTGAGTAGCCCACTCTAGTGAGTAGGCTATGAGAGAGTTGCTGGAGATGAGAAATTCAGAAGCAAGAAATAAGTAGTGGAGGGAAAGGGCTTAAGTTCTGAGCACTTGAAATCCTTGGGAAAGCTAAAGAGAAGATAATAGTTAAGATTTAGTAAGAAATTCAATAAACCAGTACTGGATTTGGTGAAAGAAAAGTAAGGGGGAGGTTCAGAAATGGAACTTAATGGTTAGAATCTGTGGGGCATAGAAGTGCAATATAGAAGAATTAAATGATAAGACTAAGTCAGTCTTACCTCCCCAGCTTGCTTTCATGTGTTCATATTTTTTGTTTTTCAATACATACAGCACTTTGTTCATGCCTAATTCTCTGTGGCTCCTTTAAGTGGCCATAACCTACACATGGTTCTCACTGCATATAAAGGAAAGCAGATCTCTCACCTCTGGCTATTTAATTATGAACTTCTTTTTTAATGGCACATCTGATCACATTACATCTTTCCTGAAATGACTTCAATGGCTTTCCATTGATCTTATGTTAAAGATCGAAATTCAGAAAATGACGCAGAAGGTTCTGCGTGACCTAACTCTAGCCTGTCTCCGCACCCTATCCCTCCCTGTCTCTATCACCCTTCTCTCTTTCACTTTCTGTGTCCTGCCCCACAGGCCACTTTTCAGGTCCTCTCGTGCCCGCTGCAGGGTCTGTGTGCATGCTCATGCTTTTGTCTATCCCCCTTCTCCTTCAGACCTCAGCTCAAATTGTACGTCCCCCTTTCACAGCACTGAGCAGTATTGATAATTACATATCTGTGCAACCTTAGTATCTGTCTCAGTTGGAACCAAGGCTTCATCTAGCTGTACGAATTGGAAAAGTCTGGACATGTCTAGCAAGAAATGAGGACAAATCCAATAGAAACATATTTGCGGACAGAGAGTATCCTGAGAAAACTCATTCTAAATAATAGATCCCAGTAGAGGCTGGATGAGGCAACGCTTCTCCAAGAGGGCACGTTCGAATTGCATGAAGTGGGGGTTTCCCCTGCCTTTTGCATATTCTGTTCCATCTTCCCCTGCAGATGTAGTCCATTGGTTACAAAAACTAAGTTAGTTTTTATTTGTCAACCATGGGAGGGTGGTATACACTTCAGGGGTGTGAAGTGGAAATGATCTAATACCTTGTCCTCCTTCCCAACCTCAGCTTGCTCTAATGCTAAGACCAATAGAAAGCCTTCAGAAAATAACTTCCTCCATATCTACCATATGGTATCTATACCCGACCTATACTCCGCAGTCCTTGATGTTACTGTGGATAAAATGCTCCTGCTCCTCAGACTGGCTCCTGTCTGACCACTTGGTCCTACTCCCTCTTACTTAAGACATTTCTCTGTTGATTTCCATTCTCTATCCAGTATATATTTGTTATTACCACTTTAGTGACTCAATCTCATCTTCATGAAAACACACTGTGATATCACTGTGTTGGAAACAATACAAACCCCTTGATGAAGTATTCATCTCCAGCTGCCCCCTACTCTTCTCTGCTTACCTGTGCAAGAAAACGCTTTGCAGAAGTGGTTTATACTCAGTGTTTTAAATTTCTCTCGAATTCTCTTCAATCAGTCTTTTATCCATACTACTCCACTAAGATAGATCTTATCAATGTCACCAAAGACCTCCAAATAGCTAAATTCAGTCAATTTGCAGACCTCACCTTTTTAAAGCCATCACAAGCGTTTGAAACTTGACTACTCAAAACAGGCTTTTCACAGAACCTCCAAACACCACGGTTGGTTCTCTTCTCTCCTGGTGACTGCTGGTTCTGTTTGACTGGTTTCTTCTCTTTACCCTGATCTCGCAGTGCTGCGGTTTCCCAGAGCTCTCTCATTGTGCTTCTCTATCTGTCCCCACTTTCTAGAGGGACCTCATTTAGTCTCATGGCCTTAAACACCATCTGAAATATACCAGGGATTTCCAAATATGTAATTAGAGACAGACTCATATAACCTACTGGTCTTTCAACACCTGTACTGGGTGTCTAATAGACACCTCCGATTTAATAAGTCATTTGTCAAACTGCTAATATTCCTCTCTCTTCCTACAACCTGTTTCTGCCACAGCAGCCACAGATGTCCCTTCAAAATGTAAGTCAGGTCGTGTCACTCCGCTGCTCAAGATTTTTATTTTCACCTACAGTAAAATCCCCAAATACAATGGCTTATACACACTTATATCAATCATCTGTCTCCTTTTATTTTTCTGGCTTATGTCCCACCACTGCATTCTAACTGGGTCTTCCTAGATTATGTGTTTGTCTATTTTGCATTCATTAGTGACAGGTCCAAACTAATGGCCAAATGTGTTGACATCCCCTCTGTGATCCTGTTTTTGCAGGCACAGGAAGATCCTATTACAAACCCTCCAATTAATCCCAAGTCCACACTACCAATCACCTCCTTTGTCTAACTCTCCCAGACCAAGCCAATATTTTTCCTGCCTAAGTCAGCCCAGGGCCAGATACCAAACAACTATGGGCTGTTCCATGTTCCAGAGTCCACTGGAATGAATGAAACTAGCCAGTCCTAAACTGTTTAACTTGCTTCGCCTTTCTGATGGAGATCCCAATAAAGGCTGTCACTGCTGTAATCATTCCAACTTGCCCTGTCCCATATTACCCATGGACAGGTGCATGCTTCAGTCTGATTTGGGAGAGGATTGAATACACTTCAGTGTGAAAGAGAAAAACCAATTTACATAGAAAAATATATTATTCACATAATAAAGGAAAACAAAAAACAATGAAATATAAGCACAAATAAAGACAGAGTCCTGTGGAGGCTGTCCTGAGCTGCTTAGTGTGGAGGCAGTAGTGTCCAGTGAGTGTCCATGGGGTGCAGGTGACATGGGAGTACCAGAAGGTGCTCTATTCCAGTACTTTGCAGCAGGACGTGGAATGGTGTTCAGAAATATTACATGCAATGAAATAAAATCTGGTGGAAGTCCTGACATTGTATAGTTTCTTGAGAGCTTTCTTCTCATCAGCCATGTTGGCCTCTGTGTCATAGAAACATAAACTACTTTGATATTTTCTTTCAAATATTCATATACTGATTTGTATATAAGGTACTTTGTACTCTTTCTAGATGGTAGCAAATTCATCATCATATAGTACCTTCTTTTTTTTACTCAGTTAAAAATTTTTATTTTTAGATTAATTCTCCCTTCTTATGCAAGAAGTCCTTACCAGTTTTAAGAACTTATGCTGTCCTCAAAAAGATACACATTTTCATATAATATTGCTAACCATATAATTTATGTATGAACATTGAGTGTTTCTATAGATGAATGTGCAGCTGTGCATTTTAATGGTTGGGGTCTACAGTTGTTACTCAGCTGGGTCACTAAAACCTAAAACTGGGTAAGTAAATGTCACTAATTATTAGTTATAGTTAATGCAGTGTCTGCAGCCCACAACTTTTCATGTTTGACATTTTAAAAAAATCCATTAAGTAATTATGTTGAGTCAGGCACTGTTACATATCATTTCAATGGAAGAAAGAAATGGTATACATGTATGCTATTATACAATTGGCATACTTTTTGTGGTTTTAAACTTACATTATTTAGAAATTTAAATAGAAGTTTAAACACAAAACCATGATTAATGAAACGCCAAATTATTGCAGTAGGTGAGTTCAGCTGCTACAGTCATGGCCTTGCTATTTGTTTCTTCGGCTTTTTTGTTCGTGTTCCTCCTCCTCCTCTCATTCCCTGGCCTGAACAAAGAGGCCGGTGCCTTCTCTCCCCAACCACTTCTACTCTTACTCCCTTTCAATGAATCTTTGTTACACCTGCTAGAAGAAACTCTACATCATTGTAGTAAGAATATGTGTCCTTGCTAAAAATAATCCTCTGATGGGAACCATTGTCAAGAAAATAAAGTCCCATTCCCACGCTTGCAATCCAACGCAGTCTCAGCTCTACCCTGCTGAGCTTTTATCTCTTGCCTTTGTCCTTCCTCTCTGTTACGTGCCCTCAAACCAGGATATTTATTATTCTCTCTAGACGAGCTGAACCTTTTTTTTTTTTTGAATCTCTGTTTTGTTCATGCTGTTTTCTTTGCCTAGAACACCTAAATCCTATTTTTACCTTTAAAATTCCACCTCCTTCATGAAGTCTTACTACCTCTGGGTGTAATTAGCTTTCTAGAGTTTTTCCCTAAAACATTTTAATAGCACTTGTAACAGCCATCACTTCATTGAAATAGTTTGACATTTCTCGTTAATCTGTGCGGTTGAAGTCAAAGACTACTTCCGCCCCCAGCAGTGTCTTCTGCGGTACCTGGTTAGATCTGTGAGTGTGCAAGACCCTCAAATGTTTACCAAACCAGAACTGACACAGTTATATTTATATAATGAAGTTAAATAATCTTTCCTGTGCTCATGAGCATCCATATGTTTGATTTATTTTTTCCTCTTGTTCTGTCTTTGAAACAGCCTAGCCAGGAATTAGTGCATACATCTCCCTGACAGGCCTTCTGTCCACATTTTCTCACAGAAGTCTAACTTTGAATTTTTAATGTCTCAGTCTAGTGTATCATTGGGCAGCACTACACTTTTGTGTACAGATTATAAAAATCTTAGTGATTAATTATAAACCAATCAGCACAAACACAGTACCCAAAGATGACTGCCTCTTTTTTATGTTTCTCAGTTTTGGTCTCAGTCTCCTCCTCCATCATGTGAGGATGACTTCTGCTGTCCCTTTAACCCATGTATCCTGCTCTTATAGTACCGTCCATCAAGGCCCAATTTCACCACTTTGATTTTCATACTTTGGAGTTACTTATTAAAATTGAGTGAGCAACCTCCGGTAGAAACATTGCATTCATTAAAGAAAATCACATTATCAACGGTCAGCCCCCTTTTGCTGGAGGACAGCAGATGGACACTCAGGTAGGCGTGCAGCTCTACACGCATCCTGGATGCGTGAGCCATCTTGCCAGCATCGCCTCTCATCTGTCTTGAGAACTGAATGAAATTACGGATGTGAGACTGCTTTGTAAGGTCTAAAGCATTACTCACAACTTAGGGATCATTATCATTAGTTTTGCAGCTAGGTTTATAGTGTGTTAAGGCCATGACATTTTTTGGTTTAATCAAATTTACTAGCAATTATACATCTGAATGAGTTTGGGCCCCTTCAGATAATATTTGGGAAGTTATCCACTTACTGCCATGACACTGCTATTGCTCAACCATGATTTACATGCCATTCAAAGATAGAGAATCACTGATAATGGGCCCACTGCGATGTTAGAGAAAAGTAGTTGTCAGTGTGGCATACTTGCACACACTAAAGCTATATAATGCTAAATACATCATTTTGAACAGTTAGATATTTAATATAGAATGAAGCAAAGATGGGGGTATTAACTTCACAGAAAAGGACTACTTGACACTTTTTTTTTGCCTTCAGGTATAATGCAATAAGAACTAACTATACAGGAAAGGATATGGAATGTTTTTGCCAAAATGTCAACTGGAGTCTGGTCAACATATGGATCTAAATATCAAATTAAAGAATATACACAGGAGAGAGGAGTGTTAAATGTTAAGGTAATATAGTTAGTAAAATCCATAATTAGAAAATCATATAGGAAAAATAGTCTAGTTTCTTTGACCAAAGGGACTAGGGAAAAAGACAAAAGGAAGAATAGGGAATGGTTGTAGTTTGAACCAGATTTACATGACAGATTAACAAAATGCTTAATGTCTAACTTTGGGGGCTCTAAATCAGTGAAACAACATTTATGAGATAATCAAGGACAGTTGAATATTGAGGGGATAATTTTATTTTAATTTACATGTGACAATGGTATTATGGTTATATTATAAAAACAAACATATCTTTTAGCAGTATATACAGAAATATTAATAAAATGTCATAATACCTAGAATTTGCTTTCACTAGCTCCAATAGTATAGAATGAAAGAGGGAAGAGATGAAACAAGAATAACAGAATATTTCAATTGATAAAACTATGTTACAGTTTAATTGGTGGTATACTCTCTCCTAATTTCATATATAAATGAAAATCTTCAAAGTAAAAAGTTCAAAATAAAAATGTAAAGTAGTCATTTAAAGAGAAATAAGAGGAGTGAGAATATTTCTGGGCCTCAAGATATGCCGGTTTATAAAAGATAGCCAAGCTGCTTTCTTGCCCCTGGGTTACATGAGAAAGCCTTGAATTCCTCTCTCTCTAAGTTAAATTTACTGAGATTCTATTTGCAACTGAGGTTCCTAATGCAGAGAACCAGCCCAAAAGAATGCTAATCAGCTTCCTTAGTAGCTTTCTTACAGAACAAAAAATGTTTCAGTTTATTTTCAAAATGACCTATAAAAGCCCTGGCTCCTGGAGCTCAGTGGATGAGGGCCAGTCTGTGAACCAAAAGGTCACAGGTTCAAGTCCCAGTCAAGGGCACATGCTTGGGTTGTGGGGTCAGGTTATTTAAAAAATAATTTTTTTTTATTTTTTAAGATCATTTACTTACTTTTAGAGAGAAGGGAAGGGAGGTGGAAAGACAGGGAGAGCAACAAGGATGTGCAGCAGAAACATTGATTGGTTGCTGCTTACACACCCCAACTGGGGACCTGGGTGCGTGATTACCTTCATATACGATGTTAATATCTCTCTAATATTCTTGGATCTTAGAAAGTTTAACATATTAATTACAAAATTATAACTGTAACCTTCCTTTTTTTTAAACCACAATGTGGGAGGCTTCATAACAGAAATCTGTCGTTTCCCAGTGTTGAGTCCAGTTTTCCAGAATCAAGGTCTCGGCCGGGTTGCTTCCTTGTGGGGCTGTGCGGGGAGGGTCTGCTTCCTGCCTTGCAGACGGCAGTCTTCTCCTTGTGTTTCCGTAGATCACCTTTGCTCTGAGTCTATCTCTGTGTTCAGCGTTCCCCTTTGTATCAATACTCCAGTCATATTAGATTAGGGCCCACCCTAATGATCCCACTTTAATTTGATTATCTCTGTAGGTCCCTGTCTCAAAATAGGGTCACATTCTCAGGTACTAGAAGTTAGGATGTCAATATATGAATGTTGGGGGACCCAATCCAACTCATAACATGCCTAAAATTAGATAATATTCTGATGATGATCAATTTTTACTGTCGGTTTGTCTACATTTGTTGATTGCTTTCTTTGTTCTACATTGAAATGTTAGATTCTAAAATGTTTCTGCATTAGATTCCTTCCTTCTCCAAAACAGGTTCTTTCAGTGAGTTTCTATTTGCAATGAGCTACCCACCCTTATCTGGAAATGTTCATATTTGCCCTGGCTCTTGACCAGTAAGTCGAATGTGTACTCCAGGAGTTTGAAGGTATTTTACTGTCTTGTGGCTTCCTTTGTTGCTATGGGAAGTTCCTCCTTAGTGCCATTTTTATTCCTTTGTGCATATTATATAATTTCTACATAATGCCTTTAAATCTCTTCCCCCTTTTTTGAATTGTTACAATTTTAGGTTTCAATTAGTTTTTATGTATCCAGTTTTAAACTTTTTGAGCTCCTGTACATGGAGAGTGTATTTATAAATTCTAGAAGTTCTCAACGTCGTTTCTCTGAAATATTTGTTGCTCCCCTTTCCCTTTTATTTTCTTCTTTGAACTGGAAGACACTTCTCTTTAATCTCTTGTCGTTTTATCTTTCTTTTATACTTTATATCTTTGTTTTTCTGTGACTTTGGAAATATTCCTTATCTTCTTGTGAAAGCATCTCTAAGTATTTTTTGAATTTTATGCAATGTAGAAATTTTGTTTGGTAAGGGTTTCCATGAAAATTCAGTTTTCTGTAAAGTTCACCCCTGATCTTTGTGGACTCAGGATGAGCGTGCAAATAGAGGCCTGCATATCATATGTCTGCATGTTTCAACATTGTGAATTAAGTCATTGAATAACATACAGGGCCCAGCACAAATAACACCCCCTTGTTATTATAAAATCATAAGCTGGTAATTCTATAACATAACAATATCACACTCAAGCACACCGTATGACATTTTAGGTGAAATGTTCAAATTAAAATTATACATTTTTGCACCCATATTACTACCCCACCAGCCACACTCAAGCAGGCCTCACTTCTGCCGGGCCCTGTATATTCTATCTTCCAATCTTGACAAATAAGCCTTCGTAATGATGTAACAGCTCAAATTTGAATTTAGATATCCTGAACTCTTTGTATACCTCTGCTAGGATGTGGTCGTACACAGAGAGCCACTCCGCTGCGGCTGGGAACCCGCCCCTCTTCTCTGCCCATCCTTGCATCCATCCTTTAATATAGGGGATTTCCCCACTTGCATGTAGACGAGACATCCATGCATTTGAGCACTACCCCTGACCCCATAAACAGTTCTTCCTGTTTACCCCTCCAGCCTAGAGATGCGAATACCAGTGGCTCAGTCTGCCCTTAGGATGAGCAACACAAGGAAGAGACCTCAGCAAATTGCGGATCAGGCTAGGGTCAGTCTGTCTCTTCTAGACATGCTCCTGATAGACAGGAACCCAAATCCCATGGAATTTGGGTTTCTGTCTATCAGGAACATGGCTAGAAGTGAAGAGCTGGAGATCTGACTGGGTAGGTCCCCTTGAATCCATATTTCTTACCCTTCGAAGATGGGCATGGCCAGAGAAGGACCATTTCAGGCTCCTCAAAGTGCAGGATTTAGGCACAGGCCTCCCATACTTAACTCTCATGTTACATTGCTGGAAATAGAAGCGTTCTTATCCCTTCCTTTTAAACATTAGGGAGCTTTTTCTGAGCCTGCTGTGATAACTAAAAGTGATCTTCTGTGAATGATAGCTACAACAACAAATACAGCCAATATCTATGTAGGGATTTCTATTTGCAAGCAACCAAGCTAGTGTTCATGTATATTTACTCATGAACATCTCTTGGGTTTACCTCTTCTTCCCATCCTCACTGTCACTGATTCAGTCAGGCCTTTATTATCTTTCACATGGACTGTTAAAATACTTCCCTGAAGGGTCTCGCTGTTGCTCCTATTTGCAGGCTCTTTATTGACTTCAAGATGAGATGCAAACATCTAGTGTGATTTCAGGAGGCTTCTGTGAGAGCAGCCTTTCTTTACTGCCTTTCTACTTCACTCCTCATCAGCCCTCCCTTGTATATCTTCTAGCCATATCAACAAATGTGTAGTTGCTCTTGTGTAGTTAACAAACGTCCCATTTCCTAACCCCGTGTCTTTCTTTTCAGTGCCATTTCCACTTTTCTTTATGCGTTCTGTGAAGCTTTCCCTTGACAAGCTGGTAGAATTCTTTGTCCCCACTATACCCTGAAAGACTGCAACCTGCGCCTTTAAAAATGGATTACCATATGATCCCACTCATATGTGAAATCTAATGAACAAAGTAAACTGGCGAACAAACTAGAAACAGAGGCGTGGATACATGGAACAGAGGGAAGGGGGAAATGGATAAAGAAGGCAAAGAGATTAGCCAAAGAACATGTGTGGGTAACTTGTAGACACAGACCACAGTGCAAGATGGCCAGGGGGAATGGGAGGCAAGGGCTGGGTGGAGGTGGGCTAAGGGGGGAAAACGAGGACATCTGTAATAGTGTCAACACTAAAAACGAAGTTAGAAAAAGAGTAGAATCCATATACTGCCTCATATGTTTGTCTCCCCCTACTGGATTGTAAGTAATTTGTCTGGATTGGTGGTGGTAGCCTCAGGGGCTACTTCATTGAGGGCTACTCAGCAAATAGTAAATATGTTCTGAACAAGTGAGTAAGTTACCAATCTAATTCTGTTTTGCTGCCTGTTTAATCCTAAAGTAGAGCATTACACCTGTCCTTTGTCTATTCAAGTTCACCTTGTAGCAAGTGCGAGGTGTAGGAAAAAACACCTGGCTACAGGGAGGGCTGAATTCCTTAGGGCTTCTTCCACCCTGTGGGCTGGCGTTGGCTTTGCACCTGAGTCAGTTCCTGCAGGTACTTTTGTGACATATTATGTTTACGATCCATGTTTTTTCTCAAGCGATTATGGTTTGTTTGTCTTTTTCCAAAGGATCACTCTCTAATATTAAGAAAAGAACGAACGTAGTAGTTAAAAAGAAGAGAGGAATGTCACCTTTTAGCCTGTCTGTAAGGCCTCAGGAAAATCCTCCCAGGAAGTAAAATTGTATGGTTCTCAGACTTTCCCCAGAGAAAGTGAGACCCAAGTATAGCCTTTCTATTGTTTTCCTCTCTTTTCTTTCCTTTTGTTTTTTTCTTCTCTTTTCCTTTCTCTTCTCTTCCTGTCCCTTTCTTTTACTCATGTACGACATGTGTATATGTATATAAATAACAGGTTGAGTGCCTTTTGCTATGGCCCACGTGACTTCAGTTCAATGGTAGAAGTCTTAGTTTTTATGGATTAAAGGCTATTTAAGAGAAAACAACATATGAATGAGAGCTGTAACTGAAGAAGTTGTAGGATTAATTAAAAAATATTTTCTATTCAAAGGGTATTAATTGTCAAAAAATGTATTTGTTCTCCTCCATTGCATATGGTGTTTTATTAGTAAACTCAGTGTTCAACCAGAACACAAGTTCCAGCTGTGCAGGTCCACCCATGCTCATGTCTCTTTCAGTAAATACTGTAAATGCATTTTCTTCTTTATGATTTTCTTAATAATAGTTTTCTTCCTGGTTACTTTACTGTAAGAATACAGTATATAATGGATATAACATACAACATGTGTGTTAGTGGGTGGTTTATGTTCCCAGTAAGGCTTTCAGACAACAGTGGTCCATCAGTGTTGAGGTTTTGGGGGAGACAGAAGTCACATGTGGATTTCAGCTGCATGAGCGTGGCGAAGTTGGTGTCACAAACCTTCATGTTGTTCAAGGGTCAACTGTTGGACTTTGCTACATTTTTGTCAAGGCTCAAAGGACTGTCCTGATGACCAATTCTGGACTCTTCTGGAAGGTTTTTTGATGGCTTAGAAGACAGATACCAGTTATCAAAACAAATTCTGTGTAAGTTGTGCAGGTGTGGCCAGCCCGTAAAGAGCCACAAAACTGGGGTTAGCATCAGATCCTGATACGTAAGCATGTCTGTTCCTCAGCTTGGTCAACATCTCAGTCTTTGCACATTGAGAGAATGGCACTGTTTACCAATTCATCCCTTCAGCATTCTGTAGGTGTGGTTGTTGTTGGAACTACGAGGTGTGAACGCGGTACTGACGTCCGGGCAGCAGAGTTTGTTTGGCGTTCTCCCCTTACTGCCCACCGCCTCCCCTCCTCCACTTCCACTGTGTGGAACTGTGCGATCTGACTCTTATGAGCACTTCCATATTCTTGAATTGATGAGTTCATAATTTAAGCAGCCTCATTAAGTATTGTTATGCACGGCACTGTTCTAGATGCTGGCATGAACGAGAGGAATGTGGTGCAGGCGATCTCCTTGTGGGGTCCGTGGTCTGAAGGAAAGGGCAGGAGGGACACAAGCAGTTACAGGGCACGTGTTAGGTACAAACTCTAGGTGAGACTTCAAGGGAGCATGCAGGAGCGGAGGTACCAGTGGGTTTTTATTATTGTGGTTATTCTTATTATTTTTCATCTTTATCTGAGATTATGTTCCCTGATTGTGGAGAAAGAGGAAGGGAGAGACAGAAACATTGATCTGTGGCCTCCCGCACACACCCTGATGGGGGTTCGAACCCACAGCCTAGGTATGTGCCCTAATTGGGGGTCAAACCCACAATGTTTTGGTGTAGGGAATGATGGTCCAACCCACTGAACCACCCGGCCCAGGCAGCTGTAGGGTTATTAAAAGGAGAATACCAATTCCAGATAAAGCAGATACCATGAACACAAGTTTGAGCTAGAGTCTCATAATGTTTAGGTTGACTGAGCATAGGTTAGGGTTTAAGTACCAGATAAATAGGAATGGGATGGGACATTAAAGTTTCATGCGTAGGTGGAACTAATGTGGGTCACTATGCAGATTGTGTGAGCCAAGTAACACAGCTAGGTCAGCTTGAGTCTCTGAGGTGCCCAGAGGGAAGTATGGGGTGGGGGGAGGGGGGTAAAGGCGAGGGCAAACCGAACAGAGAAAAATAATTCTGAAATACAGTCTGTTTTTGTAAATGTCATCTGCTTGGAATTACCCTTTTGTTTTTTAGTATATGTTAGTAGAAAAATCTGTGTATACGTTATGAAACAGCTTTCCTAATGGTTTGCGGTAACATTGTTTTTGGATAGTATACTATTTTATGTGAAAATATTGGCGATATCTGACCGGTAATAACCAATTACCAAGTAGGACTGAACCGAAGAAGAAAGAAAACTGATAAATATGTGACATACAGTCCTCACTACAGAGGGACCTGCTGGAGAAGGAGCAGTTTCTTTGTTAGCTTGTGACGACAGGCAGAACGACGCCTTGTTACTGGGAAGTGAATTTGCTCTTTTGTATCTGCCTTGGAAATGCTTATGGGATGTTGAGTTTGTTATTTCTGTGGCTAGAAATATTAATGGTGTATGTTATTTACATGCATTTTTATTTAAATAAGAATAATTAAAAAAACCCAGAAACCTCAAGGATCAGCACCATCACCTTCTTTGAAGTGTCAATATATTGCTTCAAGCCACATTTTAAAACTAAAGCTTTGTCTAAGATTAATTTTTGTTTTGAACACTTGCAAAAACTTGGAATTTTTACCCACTGAGAATCATTGTTTTTTCTCCAGATTTCATGTCATTCCAAAACTGAAATTAAAAAAAATTATTATTTTTTTAAGTTACAGTTTATATTCGGTGTTTTTATGTGTCAATGTCAGGTGCACAGGAAGCATAGTGTAGTATTAGACAATCATAAACTTTACAGAGTTTTCCACTGATATGTCCACGGCCCAGCTGGTTTCATACATGACCATCACAGTATTACTGACTGTATTCCCTGGGCAGTACTTCACATCCTGTGACTCTTCTGTAAGCACCAATTCCTTCTTCTTAATCCCTTCATCTTTTTCACCCAGCCTGCCTAGCCCTTCTCCCCTCTGGCAACTGTCAGTCTGTTCTCTGAAGCTCTGAGTCTGTTTCCATTTTATTTGTTCATTTCTGTTGTTCCTTAGATTCCACATATAAGTGAAATCATGCAGTATTTGTCTTTCTCTGATTGACTTATCTCACTTAGTTCTTTAAAGATGTACGTTTATGCCTTTTCCCACTGCGAAGCCAGGCCATATGGAGTACACCCTCAGACCCGTGCTGACAAAGAGACAAGCTGCTGTTTCCTGTCCTGGGCGTGTCCTGGGGAGCAATGCAGTCTGAGAGGGTGCGACTGAGCTCAGAGGGATCCCGGAAATGAAGGTGTGGTGATGGGGGCTTATTATCCATGTCAAACAGCAAGAGTAGCAAACTGCAGGGTGCGAAACCCCCGAAACTCTTTCACCATTACCACCACTTTCAGGGGCTTTCAGAGTTAAGCTTTTTATGCCTGTTTGTGAAGGTCTCCAGTTAAAGACTTACAGAAGAGGTTTATTTTTTCTTTCTTCTCTTTTGTCCTTGATGTTTTGTCTTATGCCTAGGAGCGGGTTTGTTTTTGTTCTTGCAATCATCCTGCGTCTGAGATTATCACTGAGTGAAAGCTTCCTGTAATCAAGGATGCAAAATTTGACTGGAGCACGTAAAGCTTAAATTGGCCTTCTAGGTCCGTAGATTTAAAACTGCTGGTTTTGATGCATTAACAAATAGAGATACTAATTATGTGGGTTTGACTAGCACTTTTACTAGAATAGATTCTAGTAGAAAACATCAGAAAATATTACTAATAAAGTAGCTTTCATGTTGTTGTTGTTGTTGTTGTTGTTATTATTATTATTATTATTTTAGTTATACATACAAATGAATGGAAAAGATTGCTGGATTTTCCCCAGATACCCATTGACATCTTAATAAATGACAAACAAGTACATTAAATGATAAACAACTACATTTCATCTACATTTCCTAGGTACTCTTCAGCTGTGTGGTCCTTAACTTCCAAGGGCACCAGAGCATGCCACCCCAAAATATGCCTCTTTGGCATATGGTTTTATGTTAAGCTAAATCAAGGCCACTGAAAAGGCTGCTGCAGAAGCAGAAAAGGCTCTAAAAACAGGCTCATATTTTCCCTTTGTGAAGGAAATTTCCATGTAGAAAGATGCCTCCTTCTCCTGTACCTGGAAGAGGAGGGTTGTTAATGGAGAAGGTGTCCATTCATGTACCATAATTTTCAGACCATTAGATGCACCTAGGTTTTAGAGGAAGAAAATGGGGGAAAAAATTGAAGCAAAAAATGTGGTAAAATATTTAATAACATAAATAACATGATATTTCAGCAATGTAAATGTGAACAGAACTCAACAGCGGCATTAACAACCATTATTCCTCCCAAATTTGGGGCAGGTGGGGGCAGGGGGATGCATCTTATAATCCGGAAAATATGAGTAAATCTGCATAGTAAATCTTCACAAACATCCTTTGTTTATTTATCTGCTCACCTTCCCTTAACTTGCCTTCCCAGCTTGGAATCCCCAAACTCTTTTCCTTTGTTTCTCCTGAGATGGTATATGAGCCCAGGTTCTCACCGCCCTTTGGGGTGCGTATTCCTGAGTGCTCCCTCATGTACATGCACGATGCGTGTGTCAGTGAACTTCTGTTTGTTTTTTTCCTGTTACTCTGTCTTTGGCCAGTCTAATTTACATGGTTCCAGTTGGAAAATCTCAGATGGGTAGAGGAAAAGAGTTTTCCCTCATCTACAGCCTAGACCTGGGGAAGGGATGCGAGCACTATGAAGTATTCTACCTTGGGTTGTGCCTGTGAGGGAAGGAAATGGGACCTCTTCTTCCCACGTGAGCTGGAATGCAGAGTTATTGGTGACACCTGAGTAGCCAAACCACTGGCTAGAAATCCCATACTGAGAATGGCCAGGCAGGGAGATCTAATGAGCCTGGATCCCTGATGATTATGGAGCCTCCACCTCAGCCTTGGACTCCTTAGCTGACTTCTATTTAAGAGATAAAAAAAAAACTCTGTTGTTTCAGCTTTTATCATTTTGGATTCTCTCTGATTCTGGTTGTCTTGCTATTCCAGTTAATACAGACCATGGTACCTGGGAGCTGGGCTGTAGAACCAGCACCTAAAATTGCTGTACTGGCTTAGTGGTTAGATGACATGGAGTGAAGACGCAGAGGTTAGACTGCAAAGCTGCTGACCATCAGTTACTGTCGCAGAACATTTGCCAAATTTGACTCGGGGAGGTCTTGTATGTGAGACCCTGTGCCGACCAGGACTTTAATGCGTACTCTTATTGCCCGTTGGCCGTTAATTACTCTCTAAAATTTAAATTTTATTTTCCACATGCCTATTCCTACCAGAGAGGTGATCTCAAGTTAGAACTAGCCAAAAAGGAAGAGAAATAAGGTCTAGCAAGGTAGGCTTTCTGTTTCTTTGGCCCCAAAACTTAACTGACTGAGAGTCTTACAACACAGGGCCTTATCAATTAGTCCTGACCGGAAACAAAGACATTTGTATCCACAGTGAGGCAGAGATAAAAGGAATCTCTACTGTATATCAAAAAACAGCCTTAGCAGGTGATAAGACAGGAGGAAACTAGGAAACATTAGAGTAAGGACATTGACCTCCAACTGAAGCCAATTGTTCTGTTAGGCCTTAAGGTAGTCCCTATTTAATTTAATCACTTTTGTCAAGGAGTGATTGACAAGGCAAAGGAACAAGTAAACAAAAGACTAGAATTATCAGGCTAAAAAGCAATACAGATAAGAACTTTGTCTTTATTTCCCTGGGACCAGAATTGATAGAAATAAAGAGTTCATGACTTTCTAAAGGTTTTTGCATCATTGTATTACCAAAGAAATTGTGGACCAGGCTTGCAAAATACTTTTCTAGTCCATCCTTTAAAAGAAAGCTTTGTTTCCCTAAACTGGCCCAATCAAGGAAGCAGCAGCTGACCAACATTCTGGAGCTCCCCAGTTGGGAATGTCTGCTTCCTATGTGGCCATGGACATAATGCACATGCAAGAACCTCCCTGGAAGCAGAGTAAGAAATTGGCAGGATAGTGACTGAGGAGTTTTGCCTCATAAAGTAGAACCAAGGACTGCCAGATAGCTTAACGTAGGGAAGTACTCTACTGCCCTGATAGTGAGTCCAGTTACTGTGGTGTTATTTTTTCCCTTTTCCCTTTTCAGAATATGGTTTTATATTATAGTCTCTCCTATTCCTGTTCACCACTATGTGTTAGGTTGGGGGATGGGGACATGTAACTCAGTTTTGATACAGTGCAGCTCACTCAGAGATGCCAGACTTCTAACAGGATGGAGGACCTGGATGGCGTTGGGGGTTGTCTCTCTGCTGGACTATGTCATAACTCTGAAAGAAAAGGAGAATTTGACTCAGTGGCAGCAGTGGCAAAGACTGAAGTAGACTTCAACATCCCTTCTCCTTTTCTGTCGCAGAGAAAGCTCCCTTTCTACTTACATTCATGCTCCCATTTCCAGCGCAGAGTCGATCTTGGGAAGTGGGCGCTCATCCAGGGCCTGTGCTGTCTGGCCTCTCTTACACCGAGGTGGGATCACACAGCAACTTGCCGATGAATCCAAGTCCACATGACACATGGGGTCAGCCATTTTTTGGCCAGTATGTTTAAGAAACATGAGCACCTTCTCCATCTTCTGTTCTCACTTTCCCATGACTAGGAAGGAGAAGGCAACCGCTCTTTCAGAGCAATGGAATCTGTATATTGGAGCTGGCAGGACCAATGTCAGTCTGGGTCTCTGAACAAAGGCCAAACATAACTGACCAATGAACTTACATTGTGTTTGACATATTTTGAATTAGGAAAAGCTTCTCTTTCTCTCTAAGTAGCAAGTGTTACCCTAACATACCTTTTTCCATGTAGTAGAATATTAATTTGGCACATGGGCACTGAAGCCCACATTTTCCTGTCTCTTTTGCATCTGTGTGTGTCCACATGACTAAGCCCTACCAGTGGGACACAAACTGAAGTGAGGTGTGTAACTTCTGTGGTGTGCTCTGTAAGGGAAGAGGTACCTTGGACAAAACAGTGGTGTGAAAGGAAGGCAGAACACCGAGGTAGAAGGGGCCTAGGTCAGCATTACAGGCCTGGGCTTCTAATTTGGAATTTTAGAAAAATAAACGTCATTTTTAAATCATTGTTATATAACAGGGCTTTCTTACAGCATATGAACAGCCAACCTACCTCATGCATATACATATATGTGATTGACAATAACATTTATTTTCACTGTGGGTTGTTGTTAAAAAAAAGTTTAAATAGACTGTTCCATTGCATTAATTGTATTAATATTCTTTTAACCTGGCATCTGTTAATTTCTCCTAAGCATTCTCTTCTTGCCACCTCAGTAGTTCAAGGGCTCATGAACTCAACAACTCTTTATGGTAACGATGCTGTCTTCCTCCCCTAGAAGTGACATCTGCAGTCACTGTAGGGGAGGAAAAATAATTGTCCCTCTACCCTTCCCAGTTCTTAGCTGAACCAATAAAAGCCAGACTAAGAGGAAAACTACAAACAAGTTTAATAACAGGTATACCTCTTGAATATGTGGGAGATACCCAGGAAAACTAAGTAAACGTTAAATACTATCTCCAGCGAAAGACAAAAGATGCTGGTGGTGGAAAGGCCAGTTATGGGAGGTTACTAGGAACACAGTAAACAAGGTTATGGTTGTTAAGCATATTTAAATCCTTTCTTTCTTTAATGGTAAGAATTTCTAGAGATTTGGCCATTGTCCTCTTCTTTGTTGTACTGAGAGGGAGACACCCTTGTGAATGGATGTTTCCCTTACAAATGTAAATAAATGTCTTTTATACTAGGGTAAGTTTTACTTTTTTTTTTAGAGCTTCTACCAGCTGATGATAATCCTTATGCCAAAGAGGCCTATTTTGGGGGTGACACATGCTGCTCCCCTTTATCAGTTACTCCACATTCAAAGTGCCCTGCATCTTTGGGCATGCAGACTTCCCTAGACTTCCCTAGGGAGTAAGGTACAGCAGATTAGGCAGAGGTAGGAGACCTAAAGGAGTCACAGGAAGCCTCCGCTGTTCCTGGTACATAAGACCAAGACCACTGGGGATCCCACTCAGTGGAGAGTGAGATTTAGCACTTTTGAATTTTAATGCAAGTAAGGATGAAGATTTTATCTCATATTAATAAATTACTCCTTTTAGAATAGGAATAATGTAAACATCAATGAATAAATAAATGAGTAATGTTACTCATATATAGCAAATAAGTAAAAATTAATGAAAAAAATGAAAAATGCTTGACTTATGTGAAGCTATGTTTCTTGGTGATTTATGATATATTTTGATTTCCCGCATAATGCGGGAAAAAAACTAATGTGAATTAGTTTTTTTAATCATAGATTTTAAAACTATGCATGTACCAAAATTATTTTCTTTAAAATGTCCTATTTAAAATGCAACAGGTTTGGACTTTATGGGAGTTAAATATAAAAGACTAATAAAGGATAAATACACTAGTCTGTAAAATAAGCACAAAAATCAATCCGTGCCAGTCAGCCTTACACTTTTTATCTTATTTATTTGCCTTCTACCAAAGGAATGTATGTAATAAAACCTTGAAATTACCATAACACTGTTGTTGATTCACGTTTACATGTGTTTTACTCTTGGGAGATGGCTGAGTGACTGCTTACAAGGTTGGGAAGTACCTGTATTCTGATATCATTGGGAACAAGATCTTGAAGCAATGAGGGCATTTAATTAGGAGACAGGGTTTTGTGTCTCTTGGACTTACCAAGTTATATGTTAGAGAAAATTGCAGAAATATTTGGACTTTCATTCCATCACTTCTGTAATGAGGAATATATTTGAGATGAGCCCTGAAACTCCTTCAGGTTCCAAGTATGACTTAAAGGAAATGGAATGTAATAAAAAAATGAAAGTGACACATCACAATGACTGATTCCTATTTTGAAGGAAAGGAATGGCTTTAGAATGATATATATTTTGCTTTTGAGAAACAACCCAAAGTATAGTCCAGAACATTAGACTCTATCTCAGAAACATTCTCATTGCTCCCAATTTCTTCAGATTGTTGTGGCATCTCACGGCTTCAGCTCAGCTCAGCAGCAAACGTCGGTGACAGTCCCATCCCCCAGGTGGCAGTATCGCATTCCAGGTACAGTGTGGTCTGGTCCAGTGGTCTGGTCCAGTGCTCTGGAGAAGGGCAACACGAGCTTGCTGCCGGCACAGTAATGTGCTGCGGTTCTTCCCTTTGAAGGCAAGATGCCGCAATTATAATGTGACAAGACTTGAGGAATCAGAAACAAATAGCTCATTCTGAAGCGAACATAGCAGCTATCCACTTTCATGCTTGCAAAGCATCACGTCCGGTAAATAGCAAGTAAAACAACCATACTAAGTGACCTAATGAAACAATGGGAGGTTAAAAAGGAGTAGGTCAAAGAAATCACCTGCATTTTTAGTTTTTATTTTATACATTATTTCATCAGAGTTTGAAAATATTTACTGAATGTAATAGGATTAAGGAACAGCTTAGCAGTTGTTTTTTAAAGATATACTGAGATGGATAGCATCCACTATAACCTTCATTTAAAGAACTGTAAGCTACTTATGTTGTTATGGTTGCTGAGATTTGCTTATGAGACATATGAAGACAAACAAGCAAAATAACTCTGTATTGTGAGCATGAAAATAAGCCAGGGAAGGGGCCACATTTCAGTTTTATGATAAAAAGCTGGTGGAACTATGTGGATCAAAACAATATCAGGTGATTCTGTGATGGTCAAAGAGATTAGAGTGAATCCTTTAAGTTTTCACTGCTCATTGGAGAAACTGAATTTTATGGATTCATAATTGGTAATGTATTATTAACAGTGTCGTGAAAGGAGTATAGGCAGAGATCAGAAAACAAAATTTAAAAAGTTCCTGAAGTACCATCTTGAAAATAAGAAATATTTTATTTTGATGGGTTGTGGAATGTGGCCATATTTTTATAAGGTCTGTCCAGAAGGTATCCAGCCATGTAATATGAAAAATAGAGACATTTATTGAAGAAGATACAAGATTCCAGAAACACAGTACATAGGACAAAGATTCCTCATTCCCCTTAAAATAAGCACCTTAGGACCTCACACAGTCCTCCCGGAATCTCTTCCATTGTCCAAACACTCTCTGCAGTCCTTTGTTGGAAGCACCATCACCTGCTGTTTTCCTGAATTTCATTGATGGTCTGAAATCTCTTCCCTCTCAAAGGTGGTTTTAGTTTTCAGAAAAGCCAGAAGTCACAGGGCACCAAATTTGGGCTGTAGGGGGGTCGAGTCACATGGGTGATTTGATATTTCATCAGAAACTCTCTATGAGATGTGATGCATGAGCAGTTGCATTGTTGTGTTGAAGCTGCCAATCACCAATTGCCCATAGTGGTGGCCTTCTGAATTATCCAAGTAGTTTCCATGGAGGAATGTTCAAGCTTAATATAAAACTTGATGCAGATTCATTGCTGTACTCACTCAGCCATTTTGAATGTGATAGCCACACAGTACACATGCTCACTCAGTGGAGCCTATGGCCCCACTGACTGGTACAGTGCAGTCATCATTGTTCATGCACACACACTCCAGTCCACTCTCCTTGGCTGCCAGGTTATATCAATGTCTCGCAAACCATTCTTATTATATAAAAATGTCTGTGTTTTCAATGGTACACCTCATATATATAATGAAATATTCAGCCATAAAAAGAGGAAAATCTTGACATTTGCAACAACATGGATGGACCTGGAGGGCATTATGCTGAGTGACATAAATCAGACACACAAAAAACAAACGCTTTATAATCTCTTTTATATGTGGATTCTAAACTAAATAAGGAAAAACACAAACAATGAATTCATTGATACAGAGAACAGATTGGTGGTTGCTAGAGGTGTAGTGTGGTGGGATTTGGGAAAAATGGGTGAAGGTGGCCTTGATTGCAAACTTCCAGTTAGTCCTGGGAGTGTATCATGATGACTATAGTTAATAATACTGTGTTGCTTATTTGAAACTTGCTACCAGAATAGATGTTAAAAGTTCTCATCACAAGAAAAAACAATTTTGCAGCTATGTATGGTAATGGATGTTAACAAGACTCATTGTGATGATCATTTCATTATAGATAGATAGATAGATAGATAGATAGATAGATAGATAGATAGATATATGGACATCAAATTATTGTTGTACACCTGAAACTAATATAATGTTGTATGTTAATTATACTTAATTTTTTTAAAGCAGGTAAGAACAAAAGAACTACCTCTTGGGTTGTGGTAGAAAATGAGTTACTTGAGTGAAGTATTGGCATATAGCAAATTCATTAACAGTTAAAAAAAGTTCTGTAGTTAAGAGAAGGGAAAGATCAGTAAAGGAAGTGACACTTGAGATAGCCTTTAAAGATACCCTTTAGGGTTGTTGAAGTTATATTAAAGGGTTGTGGGGAGCAGGGAAGGAGGGTGGGAAAGGCACTTCAGCCCGAGGTAGCCACAGGCCACATGCTGGAGGGAAAGGCAGTAGCCTGGTTTGGCTGCAAATAGAGTAAGGAAGAGTAAAAAGGTAGGCTCACACATGCGTGTCAGGGACAGGTTGTATTGGGCTACTTAGATACTGCTTAATCTAAAGATGTGGAATGTCACTGAGGGTTTTGTACCCTGGAGGTGGATAGTCAGATTCATGCTGTAAACGTCATTCTGGCAAGACTATGAAAGACCAATGGAGTGCAGAGGGAACGGAGTCAAGTAGATCAGAGATGAGAAGGACAACAACCCAGAACAACAGGGGTAGCCGTGACCATCACAATAGTGACTGGTTGGCTTGCCCATGGATTTCAGAGTTGTATCACCCACAGAAAGGCTATTTTCCTAGCAGGACGCAGACATCCGCTCCTCCTCCCATATACACAGCATTTCAGATGCAAAGTTTAAAAATTCTACACAGAAAAAGCTACAGGAATCAATAAACCCTCTCCCCTGCTCCCTGAACACTCTAGACCCAAACACAGGAGGAAATTCATCTTTTCCTTGTAACTGCAGTTTGTTTTGGGGAAGATTGAACTCACTGAAGCTTGTAAGTGCAACTATTTTTTCCATTTAGTTCTTTTCTGATGCCCCCATCAGTGATAAACTTGATGAGCCGGCAAGAGGCCCATTAGATGGAGAGCGTACAGTGTTTGTCCTCCCCCTTTTCATTTCCCTGTTTTCTTTTTCTGCCTTATTTTCCTTTCCCATCTGCTTCTGATCTGTTCCTTACCCTCTACTACCCCCATTTTATCCTTCTTCCCTTCCTTTTCCTAAATTAAATCAAAATAGTGAACACTTTCCACTCTTCGTCCCTTTCCACCACTGAAACCAGAGGGGTCTTCATTTGGCTAATGGGCCTGACTGTTTTGAACAGACGACATGATCTGAAATAAAGCAACAGGCAGTCCAGATGGGGTCCTGATTGTGCTGTCGGTTGCAGATATGGAAGAACAACCGCAATTACTGAACAGAAACAACATCATTTGAACTCTTGAATCTTCAGTAGAATAAACTCAATTCTAAGTCTCTGGAAGAAGAGCAATAAGTGGCTTTGATATGAGGCCTTCTGTAGGATCTTTCTCAACTCGCACTTCAATCAGAAGAAGGAGACTTAGTTAAAGGAATGGCTTCATTTAATGAGAAAAGTAATCCAGGAAATAGTAAACGTTAGGAAACCAAACTGTTCCTTCCCATCTCACGTTATATATTTGTGGTCTCATGGTCTCTGTCCTGGGTGCTCGGCCTGGTTACTCACTTTGGCAGTCTGGCTTTATTTACTTCCACTGAAGGAGGCTGCTCCAAGCTCCTAAACTGACATGTCCTCAATTCCAGAGGTCAGCCGCAAAAGAGTGCCTGGCCCAGGAATAATGAGCTGCTTACTCTTGGTCCCATGAACGTGGGACCTGGAGACACAAGATGTGGCTCACAGGGACTAGGAGTTTTGCTGTGATGCTGCTGCGTATTTTGTGACTGATTTTTCCGGTGATGTAGAAGTTCTCTATTGGATCCCCTGCAATGGGGACGCCAATGGGTGAAGATAAGGACTTCTAGACACTAAGCCTAGAAGTGGTATTCATCACTTCCACACACTTTCAATTGCCAGAACTCAGTCACAAGACCCATCTAAATGCAAGGGATGTGGGAAATTCTGTCTACCCATGAACCCAGGGGTAAAAGACAGGTGATTATCTTTGCCACAGGGATCCATTCTTGTCGGTTGACAAGGAAGTTATCAGATAAACAATGTAGGGTGCTGGGCGAATACCCCAAAGATGTCTTCTGTTATGATACAATTGTCTAGTTTTTTCCTGGGACCTCAGCAATGCCTTGGTTGGCTTGCTCAGTTCCTGCAGATGAGTTTGAATTGCTTGTTCAGCGGAATGATGTTATTTCCTGACAGTATTCAGGAGAACTTAAAAAAATGGTTTCTTTCCTTTTATTGCCACTCATCTAGTTTCTCTGATAGTTTATTGGTAATCTCTATTTCTTTTTAATGTCATCTCTAGGGGAGAAAATCCTATTTCAGCCAAGAGATTTCATTCTGTAATTACATCACAAAGAATCACTTTATAAGGAAGGCACTGACTTTGAATTTCTGTCAGCTTCAATTTAAGTAGATGGAAAACTATGGAATATATACCATAAACAAAAATATTTTTTTAAGCTTTGCAACCAGGAATATTTCAGTTCCCTAAGGCAGCTGACGAGCCTAGGTCCTGCTTATGAATCCTATCCCTGATAACTTCAACAAATAAACCCTTTGTTCATAAAACACAAAATGGATGTGATCTTTCAGACAGGAGAGAACAGAGCTATCTCTCAAAATAAGGTTCTGTTGATTCAATACATCAGCTTCCCCTCCCACCCCGAACTATTCTAGCAAGGCCAGCTGCAGTAATCAAACCCTTAAATTACCTCTTCTGTTTAACAGGAATCTTCTAGGAAATGTGCTGTGGGAGTGTCAAAGGAATCCCAGCATCGAAAACTCTACCGGCCCACCAAAGAACTGGGATTTCCATTAGTAGTACCACACCAGTAGTAAAACATTGGGAAATGAGCCTTTCATCTCTGGTTACCCATTTCTGCCACTAAAGCCAAAAGAGACCCCACTGGTATGTGAGCCACTGAAGTCCACAGTGCACTGTGAAAGTATAGATCTGCACGCTGTAGATACTGAACGCTCATGCTGCTATGTAGACGGCAAGTTAATCCCTAGATCGTTTGTCTTTAAAGAACCCAAATACCATTATCAAGGCACTATAACCCAGCTTATGCATGTTCTAAGCCACTAAACTCATTTTAGAATAAATATTTCAGATTTCATGGACCAGGGACAGTTGACTATAGAAAACTTGCTATAGTTATGTGAGATTGAAAATTATTGAGAGTTTTGTTTTGAAATAGGAGTATGTTTAAGAACACCAACATCCCCAAATCCCCATCTGCTAAGCCAGAAACCTGGGAAATACTGTTTTCATGTCCCCCACCTAATCATTATGAAGACCTGCTGAGCAGAGTTTCTGAAACGCACCCGAATCTGCTACTTCTCTCCCAAATGCACTGCTGTTGCCTCAGCCAGTCTCCATCATTTCTCACCTCGTAGTCTTTTGCTTGTCACTCAAAGTGAGGACCTCTGTTCATTAGCTTCAGCATCACTCTGAAGTTCGTTAGAAATATGGAAGCATGGATCTCACCTGAACCTATTTATGCTCTGAATTTTGGCAAGATCCCCAGAGGAGATTATATATATATATATATATATATATATATATATATATATATATATTACATTTTGAAAACACTGACATAGCTCCCTGCCTCCAGCTTTATTCATCTCCATTCCGTTATGAACAGCAAAGCCAGAGAAACCATTGTATTGTAGAGTTTAAATCTCTATATAGAGTTTAAATCGTGTTGCTATCTTGCTAAGACCCTTCAATTTCTTCTTCTGGTCTTTTGGCTAAAGTACAGAAGCTTCAAATGAAATTACAAAGCCCTTCACGATCTGATTCCCAATTATCTCCCAATACTTTCCCTTCCCATACTATACTAGAGCCATCTGTGTTCCAAATGTGACTTTTTCTTTCTCAAATGCGGTTTTTGTACTTGTTGTGCCCTAGCCTGGTCTTTCTTCCCTCCACTCTGGTCAACCTCAGGCCTTTAGACTTTAATTTTAATGTCACTTTGTTAGAAACTCTATCCTCTGACCACCTGAATTGCTTAGCTTCATTTCTTGCCTTGTCATGATACTCAGCACTGTGTTAACTTGTTCAGTGTATATGCTTCCAAATGAGCTTTAATTCCGATGAGGACAAAGACCGTGTCTGTCTTGTGCAGAGCAATACCCCCAGTGTTTAGGATAGCAGCTGGCACGTGGCAGTTGTGAAAGAGTGACCAAATAAAACAACTTCTCATGAAGATGAATGGGCAGTTGTCCACATCTTTAAGAATAGCTGTCTTCCCAAACTGTGAGGTACTGTCACAGGGAAGATGGATCAGACTTATTCTGATGGGTTCCAGAGAGCAGGATGATACAATGAATGACTCCCCCACTATGTTTTGGCATGTGGTTGGTCCCCCAACATCTGTTGACCAGATGAACCAGAACTGGTAAATGGAAGTTTAGGAAAGAGGGAAATCATTAAAGAAAATAACTGAGTATCGTTTACCAGCTACTAATAATGGAGTAGATTGTTCTGTCAGGAAGCTCAGATTATATGACATTTAAAGGTAGGATGTGGAATAAAAAAAACCCCACCCTAGAAAATGGTTGAAATAGATTGATCTGTCAGATTCTTTGCACCTGTAAGTATCCATTATTTTAGCAGTTCCTCTGTGAGGAGAAATGATGTTACTCATAAGTGTTAGTCCTAACTTTTTAAAAAAGTGACTCATAATTGTTAATGATCATATCACTGGTTTTATGCAGAGACTGGTAGTAAATTGTCTTATTATTGGGCATAATCAAAAGGACACTGGTACCAAATATTTCCCCAGTGGGTTTTTAGTAGTCCTTAATCTCCACCATTAGAGAGTCACTTCTTGGAAAAGGTTTTTTCTCTAAGGCACCAATGTTAAGAATGAAAATGTCACAGGAGAGGCAATGTATGTGGTTATTATCCATAATTTCCATCCTTATTTGAGATCTTTTTTGAGAACCCGTTATTGTAGTTGAGAGTGAATGATGGAGGGGACAAGGACAGAGTGGTAGCATTCAGAAAGGGAGATGGCTCTAGCTACAACCTCAGCTAAAATATACCTCCAGAGAGACTTTTAGATACCTCAATCTAAATAATGCGTTCTTGTGTTCCTCCATGTGATTCTTCTCCTATATCAACTTCCATTCATTAGAAATATATTTAATGGGTGCCTTTTATGTGCTAAGCATTGTTCAAGGTACTTTGGATACAACAGGGAACCAAAGAGACAAAAATACCTGCCATTGTGACCCTTGCAATTTAGTGAAGCGTGGCCCAGGGACCAAGAATGCCAGTACCACCTGGAAGCCTGTAAGAAATACAGAACATAGGTGTTGCCCAGACCTACTAAATCATGCTGTACCTTTTAACAAGGTCCGTTACTCAAATTATGTTTAAATTAGAGAAATGTTCTTCCAGTGCACCTGTCCTTTATTTCATATTATTTTTACATTTTAAATCTGTCTACCTATAATATTTATTTGGTGAAACCCTGTTTGCTCCACTAGATGATAGGCTGTAGGAAGTCAGGGACTAATGGGCAAAGATGGAAGGGATGGGAAAAGGTCAGTGACACACTTCCTCTGCTATGCAGCTCTGCCAAGGCATAGACTTTGCTTTTCAGTCTTGCCAACTGATTCGCCTCCTGCCCAGTGGGCAGGACGACTGAACCCTTCCAGAAGAAGTAGCTCACATCTGTGGATTCTTTATCTTCTGTCCCAGCTTCATCGTCTCTTACATTTTTTAATCTCTCAAGATGAAAAAATTACTATCATAAAAATATTTCATACAAACTGATGGTAGTCATTCCCATGGATAAAAATAAATTACATTCTTGGGGTTTTGGGTACTTGCAAAATTAACCTAATAGCCCTGCCTCTTTATCCCTGTAAACCTGATTTGAGACTTTCTTTTCTATTCTAAGTTTACAGCATAACCTGGTCCTCTTTAACACTACAGTGGCCTTTGGTGGATGATGAGACCGTCCCTCTGTCATACTTTCCGTAACCCACACGGCGTTGCAGGCGCTGGCAAACTGTCCCCTGGGCCAAATCACACTGACCACCCCATTCATTTTTATGTGACCTGTGAAGAAAGAATCTATTTTACATTTTAAGTGGTTAGATAAATAACAAATGATATTTTATGACACACGGAAATGATGTGAAAGTTCCAGTGTATGTAAATCGAGTCTCGTTGGCGCAGAACCCTGCTCATTTATTTGAGTGCTCTCTGTGCTTGTGTCCGTGCTGTAATGGCAGAGATGAGCAACTGAAACGGAGACCATATGGCCAGACCACCTAAAATTACTGTCTGGGCCTTCACAAGGGAAGTTTGCCAACTTGTGCTCTGTAGTACCAGTAGAGATATAATAGGCCACATGTGCAGTCCTGAATTTTCTGATAGGCACATTGAAAACAGTGACAAAAAGGTGAAATTAATTTTAAAATATTTTAGCGTAGCTTATCCCAATTATTATCATTTTGATATGTAATCAATATTAAAAATTATTAACGAGATTTTTACATTCCCCTTTTTTGTACTAAGTCCTCATAATCCAGTGTGTATTTTATATGAACAGCACAGTTCAATTCAAACTCATTTCATTTCGAGTGCTAATAGGCACATATGGCTAGTGGCTACCATATGAGTCAGTGCAGCTTTAGAGTGTGTAGTTAGAAGATGGATAAGTTAGGAAGCTATCCTAGAGGCGTGCACTGGCCAGGGAGCAACCAACATGGCCATGGGCAAGTCAGCTTCCAAGCGGTTTAATAATGGTGTCCTGGAGGCCCGCAACGAGTACCAGCAGCAGCATGGCGTCCCCCCACTGAAGCTTGGTCAGAAGCTCAACCAGAAAGACTTAGCAATATTCTGAGGCCCTGGCCAATATGAGGATCTTCAGGCACAGCCCTGAGTCCAGCTGCAGCCAGTGCAGAGAGAACCTGACCTGGGCATCCTGTGATCAGACAGGATAGGAGGTGGCTGAAAGATGCTGCAGTGAAATTAAGAACTACAGCCTCCATCAGCCTGGCTTCTACTCTGGGACTAGACACTTCTGGGCCATGGAGTGGAAGAATGCAAAGAAGTGGGAGTGGGGAAGCCATCTGCAAGTGAGGGTTCCTCCTCTGTGCTGGCTGGACACTTCCCAGCAGGGAATATCGTCAACCAGGCTTCTCTGAAGAAAATGTTCTGCCTCCAAAGGAGTAACTTGCCAGATGCAGTGGGCAGGTGGCAGACTTAAGAACATGGATATGAAGTACCTAGAACAACAAAAACACAGCTGTGTGTCTGTCTTTGTGGGGGTGTGTGCTCGTGTGTGATGCATGTGCGCGTCTCTGGTACAGACACTTAGATATACAGTTTTGCATGAAGCCTTTCATGTAAAGGAATTCTTATCAAAGGAATGAGTCAATGAAGCCTTTACTCTGATGGTTAGGACATAATTATATGGATTATGGGGAAAAACAAAATTTTAAACTTTTTTGTTATTTTTAAGCAAACTTTTGTAACTTTCTTATTTATAATATCATCCCTGAACTTTTTCTATTCCAAATGTTTTTGATGCTGAGAAGTGAAGTTCATTTACTGTGATCTTAATGCATTATCATCTACTTGTGGTAGATATGAAAGAATATTAAACCTTCATTCAAATGTGGCATAAAACACACACACACCAAATTGAATAAGTTGGTTTATCTTAATGGTAGGTATGAAATTATAAATTATTATAATATGAATAGCAAATAGTACCAATGATAGGAATATGGCAGAAGGAAATCATACCTCATAGCCTAAAAAGCAGCCCTTCTCTGATATATTAAGCAGGCAAAACATTGTAGGCACATGGAAAATAACATCATAAAAGCAAAATATCCAGATTTCTTGACCTTAAATGTTGCATTACAGAAGAATTTTTTCCCTAAGGTTTCTGAAGAGAGAGAAACAAAACCTTAATAAGATATAATTTAATTCCCAGGGAAAAAAGGGTGGATTTAATTTGTGGATTAGATTTTTTAATGTTCTATAGAAATAAATGGAAGAGAATGATTGAGGGAGTAAGCTTGAGAGAGAGAAAGAGAGAGAGAGACACACACAGAGATAGTTCGCCTAAAAAGTGCAACTGTAGTATTTTAGGGTAATCCATCTTAAACAGACCACTTAGACTACCTGCTATGGAAAAAAAAAATGTTTGAATTGAATTCCCTAAAAATAGGACACTGAGGATATTTTAAATATAGGCCACTGCAATACTGCAATTCATAAGATATATATATGTCTTTCAGATGACCAAAATATATTTCTTGTAAATAGTTGGTCTTCCTCCATAATTCCTGCCTCATAGTCCTGGGAAACCAAGGCATTTCCTTAAATGTTGACCATGAACATGGATGTTTTGTTATGTTAATGAGGCACTTAAGAAAGCACCTAAGGATGGGGCCGGTTGCCAGTGGAGCCAACCAGGTGATTAGAGGGTTGGAACTTTGAGTCCCACCCTCAGACCTCAGGGAGGGGGGAAGAACCAGGGATTGAATCAATTGCTAATAGCCAATGACTCGATCAATCTGACTGTGGAAGGAAGTCTCTAAAAACCCCAAAGGACAGGATTTTGAGGGCAACTTTGGTGAACACATGCAGATTTGGGCAGATTGGTGCACCTGGAGAGGCCATCAAAGCTTCAAGCCTTTCCCCCCCACACGGTGGGCATTGCTACAGGCATCTCTTCCATGTGGCTGCTCCTAAGTTGTATCATTTTTCAATAAATCAGTAATCCAGTAAGTAACATATTTCTATGAATTCAATTAGCTGCTCTAGCAAATTAAGCGAATGCAAGTGGGGGGTGTTGTGAGAATCTCCAGTCGAGAGCCAGTAGGTCAGAAGCACAGGTAACTTGGGTTTGCACCTGGTATCTGAAGTGTGTGGGAGGGAGACAGTTTTGTTAGGGCAGAAACTCTTACCCTGTGGAGTCTGATGTTATCTCTGGGTATATGGTGTCAGAATTGAGTTGAAGTCTAGATACCCTGCTGGTGTCTTAAGAATTGTTTTGTTAGTATAGGAGACCCCCCACTGCCCCCCCCCACACACACACAAACGGAAATTGAGTCTCAGGGCACCCTTTTTGGCCACCCTTTTCAAAGAAAGCTATTTTTACAGCTTCAAATAAGGCAGTATGGCTTGTTTTCAATATCTGGAATTTCTTTCCTATTTAGTATGCAGAATAGCACCCAGCAGCCTTCCAAGTTACTAAAGGAAGGCCTCTATCTTAGTCCTTGCCTTCACTTACCATCTGTTCTTTTTCAAATCCATAGTGCCTCAGCTGTGCTGTGGAAATTGCCAAAGTTAATGACTTTTAGCTCTGGCTTCTATTTCCTAGCACTAGGTAGCTCCAATTACCTATCACTGTCTCAATTTCTCTACCTGCTAAATGGGGGTAATAATGATCAAATGATGAGTACAATGTGAGCAGGGGTTGGAAGTGTTCTGTTTTGTCTGTTTGCTTAGGGGGAAAGAACAAGGCATCATTTCAGTGCAGTAGGGAAAAAAAACATAAATGTCCTTTGCTATCTGGCAACTCATATGCTTTTCCTGCTCTAAAGATACAACTTCCCTTAATTAAGTTTGGCAGCAAATGGGCATCTCCTTCAGGTAAAACCTGCTTCATAACAAAAATAAAAGGATTTGACAAGGCACTGGGACAGTTCCCAGTTCAGGGCAGGGCATTAGAGGATAATTCAATGAAAGAGATAGAAGGTCTGAGAAGGCAAAGGGTGACTCTTAATCTTACACAGCAGTAGAGCATGTTTGCAGCAGACGAAAGTGGGCATCAAGCAGGAGAATTTTCATCAGGAAAATGTACCTCTGAAAGACGATTCTAGTTGTTTGTTTGTTTGTTTGATGGAGCTCTATCATATGCTGACAAAACACATTCTTTTCTATATCACTCTTTGTGATTCTTTGCTCTATGGCCCCGAGCCCTGTAATAATAGGTTATTTCTACAGAGAGCAGGGTATGCCTTAGGATGGATGAGAGAGCCCACAATGAAGGAGATCCATCATCTGTTCCAGTGGAGTTAATTGAAGTGACTTGGCCTGTGGCCAGTTGCCTGAAAGCACCCTTTAAAAAAGAATCTGGGTATGGCGTGACATGCACTTTATTTCTGGAATATGGCTGATCCTGCCACGGGAACCTTGCTAAAAACCACAACCAAGTGGCCAGCTGAAATGAGAAACAAAACTGGGAAGGCGTCTCATGACACTGTGTCCATTTGTTTGACTTCAGGAGAATAGTAAAATAGGAGCACTGAGAGTGCCCCTTTCTCCTAACCAGGCTATCAAGCTGCTGAATATGTCATAAAGAGCCCCATCTGTAACCCCCTGAGTTTTATAGCATAATCAGTGATTTCATTTTCATAGATCCAAGTTATTAAATAATAAAAACTAGAGATAGTGCTCAAAGTTGTCTACTTTGATACATAAAGTTTAAATTTAGCTAATTTAAGTTTAACAAAACTTCACGCAGAAGAAATACCGTAATCCAAAGGAAGATGTTCTAGTGCATTTGCATTGCTCTCTAACAGGGTAGCCTCGAGAAGACTGTTAACTGGGTCTGAATCTTCCTTCCCTTAACTTCCATGTGGGCGCGGTTTGAGCCTGACCTTCTCCGAGGCTGCGGGATCCAGCTCCCGGACCTCCAGGAAGACAGCCACTAGGCACACGTGGCCATTGAGCTCTTGAAATGTAGCTTTGCAAGGGAGACACTAAGTTGTAAATTTTATTTAATTTCCGTTCATTTAAATTTGAATTTCAAAACAAAGGCACTCTAAATTTGTTTGAATATTGGTTACTTATTGAAATGAAATGAATTTAAATGCCATTAAAGTTCATTTCTCTTGTTTCATTTTGCCTTTTCTTCAACCTGATTATTAGAAAAATTTAATCAGCATATGTGGCTCTCTTCATATTTCTTGTGGATGTGCTATTCTAGAGAAATAATTTCCATTCACTATCCGATTTCCATGGACATTTAAAAATGCTATTAATTTCAGTAGAAATATTAATGAGCTATATTTGTCCTACTTTCTATACCTACAATTTTTCTTTTTAAATATTTTTTCATTAGAGATAACCTATACTCCAGAAGAACAGGGGTAAAAATATCACTTTCTTTAGGAATATAAGCTTTCATATCTGGTTAATCAGTGTCTGCTCTGCATCTCCAGGGTCACTTAGATTTAGCTTCCTACTTTTCAGGCTATGCTTCAGAAACATCTTTTGGAGATTCAAGACCACCTCTAGGAAAGTTGCTAAGTATAATTCTCTCTTAGTTGAAGGATGAAAGAGATAAATGTTTGCTCAAACAGTGCAATTTAAGGTGTGTAAATTTTCTAGATTTTGAAAGAAGTTAGGTGTTTGCTTTGTTTCTTCAGCAGGGGAGATCTTGGTGCTGCTAGATCTTTAAGAGCAGTGTCTTGACCTTTCCTGGGCAGTCCCTGACATTTAAAGGCCAGGGCGATCAAGCCTATGCAGAGGTGAAAACTGCCAGTTCAAGGTTTCGCCACCAGTTTCTCCTGGTGGCTGTATTCATGGTTGGGTATAAAGATCAGCACATCATAATGCCCTAAAGATAGCACAGAGGAAAATGCATTTAGACAGATGGTTCCACATGGGCTGGATCTTTCCTGAGTAGCTCAGATTGATGTTTAGGCTGATATGGGGCATGCTAATCAAATGGCTGTACTTATTAACTAAGGTATTACTGAAAATAATATTGCCATATTAGAATACTTTTTTGGTTACATAGTAGGAAAACCTCTTTATTCTAAACATGTTATAGTTGATCATCCAAATAAGAAGCTTTGCTGTTTTAGTTCAGAATACTGTATTTACATTTAGTATAGTATATTTTTGTTGGTAGAGACTACTTTCTTACTATATTTTCTTCATTGTTATTTCTCTGCTTACAAAAACTGGGACCTTCGGGTTTCTATGCCTGCCCCGTATAGTGTCTTACCAGCACCATTCAACTTTTATCTGTGTTTTGGCTTCCCATAGCCTAGCTCTTTTTTCCCCCTGCATCTATTTTCTCACTTCCAATCATTGTAATTTCAGCTAATTTTATCAAAGACCAAGACATTTCCTTCACCCTAACTGTTTTTGAAGAGTTCGTGGAGGCTAATCACTCGGCAGTGAAACAGCATTGCACAGCCGACTGCCTCTGTATCTTTCATTCATTTTGCACCTCGTTTCTCTGGAAAGAGAAAAGATGAGAACTGAGAGTGTTTTCTACCCTCTGTTTCCCCTCTTTCTTAGAATGATAATCACTAAAGGTGTCTTTTTCTGGGACGAGATATTTGTGTCTTCTTGACGTTAGGCCTCTCTGCCCCTGCTGATGACTTCTGTCTGGGGGAGATGAGCACAGGCTTCTCGAAGAGGAAGTCATTTCTCACAGGCAAGTCAGAGTGACAGACCTTGCAGATAAAGACGTGGTTGTTGAAATGGATATGAAAGCAAAGCGGGTGGCCTAACTGTGGATGTGTCCGGTCAGACCATTAGGTGCCCTGTGCGGTAGGCCATCTAGCATAACCTTCTTGGGGAGTCATCTGCCATCTAAAGATAGAACACAAAAATTACTGGTGGCACAGACCATCCTTTTAAACAGCATACGATTATGGGCCCCACAGCTAGAGAAAATACCTTCTTATTTTTATTTTCTTAATCTGGTTCGATCTGCTGTTTTATTACCTGATGTATAATAAGAACTTGGAGCTGGAAAATTCCATATTTTATTGTTAAAAAAAGACTTCTCTAATTCCAAATCATTCTCAGAAAAAATATTCTGAAGTTCTTTGTAATGTTTTTAACAGGAAAGGTGATAAAATAAAGCTTGTCAGTTCCCTTCCAAGCTTCTGGGAGGCTTATTGCTATGGTTATTATCTCTCCTCTCTTCTCTCTGTCTCTCTCTCTCCCTCTCCTCCTCCCCTCTTCCCTCTCTCTCAGGATTTACTGATTCTTATATCAGCACCGGCCTGCCCTGTATAATTGTGCATATCTAAGGGTTTGGGAATTCAACACCACTGATACCATGGCACCAACTCACCTCCTTTTAGTTTAGATGTGATCTATCAGACATGTTCTCTGGCAGTAAGTAGTTTTCATAAATCACAATAAAAGGCTGATAGCAGCTACTAGAAATGAAGGGAATACTGAGCTGTTTATACTGTAAAATCACTCCTCAGAACCAGCACTTCAAGAACAAAGTGAGAAGTGAAGTGGGAAAATTTGGGCTTTGAACCAAAGAACATTATTTCTGGCATTTGATTTTTCTCATTGGATCAGGGAGCAGTGCTTCTTTGTTGTTTGTGTTAGAAAAAAATGTAAATCTATGTGCTTCTTCCAGAGAGGGGAATAATTATATGTGGTTTCACCAATTATATTCTTCTTTCTTGGTTCTCTATATGAGACATTCTAAAAGGAAAAAATCTCACAGTATTACAGTCATAGATTAAACTGCAGAATGAAAATTTTATTTAACACACCTGACTAAAATCTGGTTAACAAAGAGAATTTTTAAAGCAAAACTATTTCTGTTTCCTGTTATATGACTGTAATAGTGAGGATGCATTCATTGCTTATAATTAATTCCTTATGATAAATTATTCTATTGACTAAATTCTTTTAGAGATTTCAATATATGAGTAAGGGCCAGTCACTCCCTCAAAAGAAATCATCAACTATTTTCAAGGCATATTGATAGAGGGCATAGAAGATAGAATAGGCTGCCCTGGCTGGTATAGCTCAGTGGATTGAGCACTGGCCTGTGAATCAAAGGGTTGCTGGTTAGATTTCCAGTCAGGGCACATGCCTGGGTTGCTGGTTAGATTTCCAGTAGAGGGTGCATGAGAGACAGCCACACATTGATGTTTCCCTCTCTTTCTCCCTCCCTTCCCTTTCTTAAAAATAAATAAGTAAAATTTGTTAAAAAATAAGATAGAATAGGCTAAGTAATTCTGTGGTAACAACAACTACAAAATATTCATGGCTTACCAAAAATTTGTAAAAAACCATTTATTTCTTTTTCATGTCCATTTCAGGGCAGCTGTGTTTTTACTCTGCATTATCTTCTCTATAAAATTCATGATCAAGTAGCCATTCTCTGGAACAGTGCTGTTGATTGAGTTAACAAAGACAATAGAGAACCTACAAACCTTGTGCTTGCAAACTTTGTTCAGGAGTGCTAACCATTACCTCCCTCACATTTTATTAGCCCACACAAATCACGTGGTCAAATTTGTCAAACAGGGTTGATTGTAACATCTGTCCACAAGGAGGAGGTATGAAAAGGGGCTTCAAATATGTTCGAACAGTAACCGAAGAATCTGCCTTAGATATTACCCCTCTTTCTCACAGAGGGGGAGATGGGCACACAAATATAACTGATGCCTCTATAGTTTTACAAGCAACAGCCATTTCTTTGACCATTTTACACCTCAAATACCTAATTACCTCCATTGCGCATATGAAAGGGGAATTGGCATGTTTGTGGTTTTAGAACCTGAAATAGAACAAAGTGTATATAATATCCAAAGGCTCACACTAGAGAAAAAGCCAGTTGAAATGTGAAGAAAGGGACATAATTTTGTCCCTTTGTCCCTTAGGATTAAAATTAGGATCAAATTGTTGCTGGACCATTTAACAAATAAAATCTTAGCACATTTTGTGCTAAATTAGCTATAAGCTAGGCAGAATTATTCATTATTAACAGAATTTTACTGTAGTTCAATATGCTTTGGGGTCGAAATATGGATAATTTGTCTAATAACATTTATTTTGAAGAGCTATGGATAGGGAGACAATTTCACAGGAGTTTTTGATGCTTTGCCCTAAATACTTGGTTTAATAATTGAGAAAGGGGCTCTAAAGAATTTATATACTAATAGGCATTTCTTAATAAATCACCACTATATTTTGTACAGCTATGCCCAACACTACGAAATTTTAGAGGAACATAAATTATGGAGGAGGAGTATTTTCATTCACTTCTTTGTTTCTTTGTCTGGAGGTCACTTTATGTCATTTGCCATTAATATTCTAGGCACCAGTGACCTTTATGCTCTCCTTTAAAACTCCTTCCTTTTCCAGTCTGGATTCTCAAGTCTTCACTTATTTGCTTATCTTCATGAAATCAGGGCATAATGTTAAAATCGATCAATTAAACTCTAGTAATATTTTTTCTCTAATTCTTGGAATAAGGAACCTATGTTATGCTCTATAAATTGAGCACTAGTAATTGCTGCTATTTCATAATAACTCGATAACAATTAGCCAATGTCTATAATTGCTGGACTTGAAGGTCAAGGTCACTCCTCAGGTATACGGAAAGAGCTGCTAACTGGGGAGAAGCTCAAGACCCTGAGAACTGGAATCAGAGCCAAAAGAAACCAAGGGTCACACATGAACTGAGAAGCTGAATCTCCATGGACTTCATTTACTTGCTGTGATGTTTGAGTTCCTGTTTATCTTATATATTTATGGAGCATGTCTGTGGTGCTTGGTGATTTTTTTTTTACAGCATATGTGAAACATGACTCCCTACTCTCAAGAGCTTAGAAACCAAAAATAAATGAAATGAAATGAAACAACTGATGCATACATATGCAATAGAGTAGAAAAATGGTGTTCCTTTTTACTTACTTTTAATTTTTTACATCTTTATTAGATTTCTGTGCAAATTATATGCTGTCATGCTTTCCTTCTGGCATACCTTTACTTTGGAGTTTGTGGAAAGGACGAATAACTGTTTTATTTGTTCACAATGCCCAAGGCTATCAAAGCAGGGCCTCAACCTGTTATCTTTAATTTCAGATTTAGAAGTCGACTCCCATTGGGACAGTATTGCTTATCGTACTTTGCAGGAAGTAAAACTCTGACTTTTGAAACTGTCAGATCCCTCCCAAGCATCTAATCTTCAAAACCTAATTTGTCTTTAATATAATGGGTGAATATTTTGTTATCTTGATTGTTTTGGTTTGGATTATTTTATTTTAGTTGTAAACACTGGATCAAGGGAGGTATTGTGGCAGATAAGGTTTAGATTTAAAATATTCCAAATGGGCTAATTAGACTTCGCAGATGAGGGTGAGGTGTGGGGTTTAAATTGTGAAGTTCAAGAGATGTTGTGAATACTGCCCTAAGTCTTTATACCGGAGGGACTTGAGAATCTATGTCCTGTGGATATTTCTACTTTGCTTATCTGTTTGAAACCAAATATTTAATATCAAATTCAAAAAATTAAATCTCATTGAATAAGCATATGAAGCACAATGTGGTATGGGCACTGGCGGTTCATTTTCAGAGCTCAAACCCTCCCCGGAGCTCTTTGAGAAGTTCATACAATAAAGCACTTAGTAAGTGGCCATTTTCTAAGTCATGTAAACTTGGGTGACTTTTTCAGCATTTCTGAGCCTCCTTTTTGTGTCTATTAAATTGAAATACTAATAGTTACTTATCAAGATTATTTTGAGGATTAAATGAGTATTGACAATGGCTAGTGATGTTTCTCAGTTTGTAGATACTACATATATGTTAAATCTCTTGTTATTGATTATGAATTTTTGAATCATTGGCCTTGCCATTACTTTCAAAAGTAGATTTAGGGTCAGAAGTTTCGGTTTTCTATTTCAATTTGGTCACCTTCCAGTTTCATCTTCTAGGGAAAAAGATATAATCACCTCATTTACAATATGGTGGTAATAATAACATATCTCAAAACTTTGTCCAAATATGGCAATGTATGAACATTCATCCTTCCATGAATGTTCACTGAATACTCATTATGTGCTGTGACTTTTTTAGGCTCTGGAGAGAGAAGAGTAAATAAGACATGATCATTCAGCTTGAGGCATGCTGTAATACATGATCATGAATGTATGTTGAGTCTGACCTCATTAGTTTATTCTCTCTTCCATCAAACAAGTAATATTCTAGTACTTCTGATTTGTTCTCTAGTCCTAAGTTCAAGCTAGAAAACACTTTCAGTAGGTAGTGGCTAGGTCTGCCTAACAAAAACATTCTAGGCTGGAAAGATTTTATGCAATGTGATAAAACTTGATGCTTGCAAAGTCCTACTTCCTGTCACATAGATAGAAATTGTACTTTGGGACAAACCATTGAGTTGCCTCCAGGTAGCTGGGGTTCGATCACTTGTTAATTGATTATTGTAGTGATGGTGTCCCTTCTCAAATGAGTAAAGAATAAAAGTCTGAGATTTAAGAGACTGATGTTCCTCAGGCCCATCAAATAACTGTTTAAGCCCACCATTCAGGGATAAGGGAAGTTCATTCACCTTTGTGAACTTCCTTTGTTGTGAACTTCCTTTGTGAACTTCCTTCTCATCCTTTGTTCTAACTAGTAACAGTGTACTGGCTTTTTTTGCTGGATGAACAGCTGTTTATGAGCTTAATATGGAATTGAGGGTACTATTCGTGCTGATTTATTTATTAATATTGGACAGATTAGGCTCCCATAGAAATATGTAGAACTCAAATTGGATTCCTTATGTATGCCTCACTCTACTACCATTAGGCATCCGAGGATTTATTTCTTGGACAAAAAAATAAATATGCAGTATATACCCTTCATTCAAATTCTAGTTCTGTTCTTCAACCAGGTGTATGACTTTGGACATATCTCTTCATTTCTTTCAGCCTTGAATTTTTTCATCTGTAAAAAGAGAGAAAATAAAAGTAAAATGTTACCAGATGCTTAATTCCACAAATGGTACAGATTAAAGAATCAGTAAATGTTAGCTAGACTGTCCTGATTCCTGGAAGAGTAGAAAAGAAGATGGGGGGAGTAGGAGTGTCCTCGTGTTCTTAGTAACAATACATATTTAGAAATAGTGGTATTTGTATGGTTTAGAGTAATTGTTATAGGTTGTAAGAATTTTTAAGCTGACCGATAATCCATAATGTGTTTGGTCCTGCGAATCATGCCTGAGCCAGAGCACTAGCCCTGTGCCATCCTAGTGGGCACCGTTTACGTCATAGTCAGAGCCAACCTGTCCTTCCGGAGTTGGCATTGCACAGCCTGGGCGGCTGCACCCTGCAGGCCTGTCCAGGACAGTGTATACACTGGTCACTGCACGCCTCTTTGCAGAACTGGCAGGAACACCTTGATCAATTCAGGAAAATATTGCTAGTAAACATATTGGTTTATACAGACTCATATGCTTTCTATCCCACAAAAATGTCCATATGTGAGAATATAGGCATTTAATTTTATATTTCTAATAGCTTATAAGTTTTCTTAATGACTGTGCTAAAATAATATGACCACTGCATGATAAAGAAGAAAAAGATAACATCCCAAAGATAATAAAACATAAAAATCTCTGAAAATTATATTTATAATCAAGGAAAAGGAAGTAATTAGTACGGGTTGATTGTCAAAAAGTATTGATTGTCCCCTTGTATTGTGAGCAATGGAATTTCATACTCTTGAAAAAATTGAATTCACATGTGTCTTGTTTTAGGAACATCATTTACATGATCTGGCTTTGTCAGAAATGTAAATTTCAAACAAGTGCAATATATTTCTTCATGTAACTGTAAAGATACTGTATTTTACAACCATATGTTTGGGCCAGTAAGTAGCATTTAAACCAAGATACAGCATTTCTCTCCTGCTTACATGATATTTTTATTCTGAAGAAAAAGCACTGTTCAATGGGCCAATATGTTTTATGAGAATGGGAAGCTACTGTTTTTACATTGAAAATCACTTCCATGACCATCTCAATCAACCCAGAACACCCCTCCCAGAAGGCCCCACTCACCTGACCTCACTCTGGGCCACTGCTGGCTTCAGCCACTGCCCGCGCCTGTGTTCTCCCAGCATGCTGTGTGTGTGCCTTTCTTATGTAATGTACATGTTTTATTATCCATGTGTCTTTTTCCTTATACTATGAGCTTGGTCTTATTTTTAATGCTTTCCTTTTGAAAATTATTTCTTTGTTACTTGAATTTAATGCTATTATGCCAACTAGGTTCTTAAGAATGATGATAGGTGAATCAAATAGTAAAGGATATATATAAATGCATATATGTGTGTGTATATACAGGGTGGGTCAAAAGTTAATTTACAGTTGTTTGTATGGAAAATAATACAATAATTATTGATAATACAAGAATAAACTCTGTCTTTAATGTACTCACAACTGTAAATTTACTTTTGCCCCACCCTGAATGTACTGGTTTTATCACTGAGAAATTTTGTAGACATAATAATCTATTATGTAATTATTACTTCCATTTCACAGAAGAAGAATCTGAGAGTTTTGGGGGACTTAGCAAAGGTATAGTGTGTTTTGGTTTACATGGTTAGTCAGTACATATTTAGGACTTAGATTTACGTACATTTTGTGTCCCTGAGGTCTTGTCCTCTAAGCAACTGAAATATAAGATGTCTTAATTGATGAAGATGTTGATACTTGAATCAGAAGTCGATGGTAAAGTAAACATGACATTTGGTTTCTTTAAAATGAGAGAACGTTAGATAAGATATCAAGACAGATAGAACAAAAGCTATTGAAACTGAAGATTAAAGGGGCTCAACTAATTGTGAGGTGTTGTGGATTTAGACTTATCTGTTATTTTTACTTTAAAAAAGGAACATTTCCAAATTTGGTGAGAAATTATTGCATTGTTTTGTTAATTATTTAATTTATATACTCCCTTCGTGTTTGTAAAATAAGAAAAGATAATGACTTATTGAGCAATTTACTTTCTTAACCTTCTCTGATATGTCATCAGGTTGAAATTTTACCAGATTGGGGAATTAGAAGAACATGCATTCCTTTGCTGGGTAATATCCTTGGATGGTGCAAGAGATTCTAACAGGGAATGAAAATGAGAGCTAGTGAGGACCCTGGAAGTGCCAGAATGTGTTTGGTGTGTCTGTGTCCATTGTGATTGTTCTGCAAAGAAGCTCATAGCTTTGATGAGATTCTTGAAGTTGTTCATGACCACAAATAGGTCACGTACAGGAAAGAGCTATGGAATAAGAATGCTTAAATTTTATTTACAGATTCCTGTATGTGAATAACTTACCTTCTGGAGATACTGGAGAAATTAAATGATAGAGCTTAAATTAAGAACTGATTTTGAAGGTGTACTCTGCCTAAAACACATAATAGTTCTCATTCTCATGCATTGCTTGGGGAATAAAGTCCAAATTCCTTAGGTTGGCATTCAAGAATGGGCCTGATTTTTATCAAACTGCCTCTTCCATCTTTCTTTTCCCACCTTCTATTCTCTAGTCAGTCAGACCTAGTCATCCTCAAGGACCATACCCACATTCTTACTGCTCTGGGTTCTTGTTAATGTTATTTACTCTGTCCAAAGTCCTTCCTGCCAATTTGTCTCAGATAAATGTTGTCCAAATGTTAGGATCCAATTCAAGGGCTACTACCTCAGTGAAATCTTTGCTATTTTTTCCATGAATATTTTTTTTACTCCTTTTAATTCCATGGCACTTTACACAATTTCTAATGATTTCGAATACATTAAATTTAACAAAAAGTTTATGTGTTTATCTTTTAACTTTTCTCTTAAGCTATATGCTGCTTGAGTCAAAGACTACATTTTCCTTAATTTTGTGTGTGCCTAATACCCAGATAAAGGACAAAGCTGAATGTACATTTGTGAAATTACTAGATGATTCCAGTCAACTCCTTACCTGCAGCCAGAAATAAATCTCTAATATTTTAAGCATGTACAAATCTATATTATTCTATGCTGAGGACTCACAATAGCTCTTTGACATGAATGATACAGAAAGTTGAACTCGAGAAAAAGAATACTTCCTTTTCCCTCAGAAGAAAATACAATGGGCCTCATGTAGTACTTAAGTCAGTGTCTGAGCTTATACATGCATAAACTGTCCTTAAATAATTCAGTTTTTAAAAAGACATTATAGTATCTTTTACAAAGCTAGTTAACCTTGCCTTCAAAGTAATAAAACTCCCATTGATATTAACTACAGAACCTGTAATTGTTTTCCTCTTTTTACTTTTGTTCCATTAAAGTGATTCCTTTGTGAAATAACTTCTGTTTTAGAACTGGCTGTCCTGACTGCCTAATCAAATTACCACCCACTCCCTTCCTCACAAACTAGAGCTTTCTGATCTGCCCAGATTCTCAACTTTCTTTGTTCACGGGAGCTGAATATTTCAGAAGAAAATGTCCCAGGGAACAATGTTGTAGAATATTGAGAATAAATATGGTGCCAGTGGGAAGTCTGTAATGTTTTTTTCCCACTAAAAGAAGGTCTATAATGTTTTTTTCTTCACTAAAAGGAGGTCTGTACTAGTATAAATTGTTAACAATAATCAGTATTAACTGCATGTATTATTTGATACTCTTTAGATGCAAAAACTTGGGTGTTGACCTTTTGTTTATGTAAAAGTTCTTCACTTCTGTGTAGCTAAAAAGCCAGCTTTCACTCTATCCCTACTCCCCAGAGGTCAACATTTGGCAAATAATCACCCATCATCAGAGTTTTTAATCGTATTTACTCTGGATTTTTCTCTTTTCCTCTAAAATATTTCACAAAAAGAGAGAAAGAGAGGAAAAGACAGCAAAAATTGTGTTGGGGATAGCACTCGGTGAACTTAGGCAGAATAAATTTCTTGCCTGTAATGAAACCAATCAATCTCAGGAACTTGGAGAAACTTATTTATCGATCATAAAGAACGTTGCAAGGGAAAAGATGCTAGGAGAGATTCAAGTTATCACGAGATGGTTCTAGAAATGGCTTCCCTCTCCCAGTGATGTTGCTGCTCATTGTCTTTATCTGTTACTGAAACCCTGCACTTGCGGTAACAGAAGAGACTGCGGGAAACAGAGAAAACAAAAACACATACGAATACCACACACGCACAAATCCAACAACTCTTTAATGGAAAATAAAGCATTTTGATAATTCCCACAGATGTTTATGTTAAAATAATGGTTTGTCTATAAAACATGATAACATTTTTATAAACCTTGATAAGCGTAGATTTCACCTGCGTTAATCAAGTAACCTCTGCTGAAATGCGGGGACTGCACTGGGATATTTTTAGAACCATTTTATCATACATTTCATGCCTTTACGGTACGTAGTTGCTAATTTTCCTAATAAGGTCACCTTTCAGTAAATGGTGTGTGTTTTCAAATTTATGTGGGGTACTTGCCCAAAAATAAGGCCAATTTTGTGTGAGCTGAGGATCCTTATTTTATCCCATGTGTCTTTCTAATTACGGTGTACTCAAATCAGAAAAAGAAAATGGCTTTGGCAGCACTTATTCATATTAATGTCTCTGCCTTTCTCTGTGCAGTCTAATAAAAGAATTCAATGATGTTGGAATTAACATCCCTTCTTCCCTATGTTCCTTGTACTTGGAGATCTTGAAGGCAAAGAGAAGGTTCC